>NC_089705.1:5951661-6551661 GCF_031753505.1 Anomalospiza imberbis | reverse complement strand
GGGACGCAGCTGACAGAGCTCAACTTTATTCCACTTCAAGCACTCCCAGAGCAGCTGAAATGACCAGTTGGAAAGGATGGAGAATCCAAGCGGTGCTTCCTGACAACCTCCAGTGCCCAAACTCAGCAACTGCTCAACTGAGGGAGAGATAATCAAACCAAAACCACCCCACAACTGCTGGGGATATTCACTGACAAGATTTTTCTGCCAAAGCTCTGCAGCCACATTCCTCTCCCCACCCAACAAAACCTAGTTTTCTTCAATCCACGCTGCGAAGACCCAAGGCCAGAATCCACACCCAGAAATTAACCATGGATCAGGAATATTTTCAGTTGGTTAAAATCCTTTCTGCCATGGATAGGACACTTTTCAGATCAAAATTCATAGATGAACCAGAGTGAAACATCACTAAATAAACAAAATGGTTTCCCAACAGTGCAAAATAGCAAAATACTGATGTTAAAACTATCCCCACTCTACAACAAGATGAAAATAAACTGTCCAGGACAGGGAGGGGATTTCTCCCTCAGGCTCACCACTACACTGACCAAACTAAGGACATTCTGGGGTAGGAATTCCAAAATTTTTCGCCCCAACTGCCCAGTTTGCGGCCACAAAAATTTCAAACATAACCTTGCTGTGTCAGGACCTCCAAAACCCTGCCAGAATGTGTCCTCCTGGTTTATTAATGGCTTTTGGGGCCAGCCTGGAAGCTCAAACACCAGAGATGCCAATTTCTGTGGCTGGGAAGGAACGAACAGCCTGCTGGGAACCCCTGCCTCATGCTCCACATCCATCCCAAAGACATCAGGAGCTCCTTCAAGGCAGCCCAAGAGACAGAGACTGGGGCAAGGTGAAACCTGTCCCATGCTCCATAATGAGAGAGAAAATCCCTCCCAACAAACCTAAAACTCCAAAGAACTCTGCAGCAGAGCTGATCTGCCCTCCAAACCCAAACGATGTCCCAGCACCCAACCTGCTTCCCCCAGAGCTGCTGCCAGCAGCTTCCATGGCTACACAGAAGGAAGTTTTTACCTGCAAATGTGGGACTCCTTCAGCCTCAAAATCCAAGACTCAAAAGCTGAAGTTAGCACTGAATAAACTGGATACAACTCTCCAGGAAGAATTTTTTTTGCTAAGAAGAAACTAGGGAATCTCCTGGGAGAAACAGATCTATCCCAAGGATTACTATTCCTCTATTACACCCAGACACAAAAGAGTATACTTCACTTCTCCTGTGCAATTGCAATCTAAGTTTAGTTTGGCTGCAATCCTGATGGAGACTCCCTAGGGAAGGAGTGAATTTTACAGAGAAATTCCTCAGTTTGCCTGCTACAGGAAGGGAGAGCAGCCAGGACACTCGCAGGGAGGCAGGGCTCTTTAAAAGGCACCAGGGAGCCCCAATTAGCTCAGGAGAGAGTTTAGTTAATGACACAACAGTCATGACTGGGAAGGCACCCTGAAGGCCCCACCCAGAAGGATCCACAGGACATTCCTCAGGCAGATCCCAAAACAGCCACAGGAGCTGAACAACCTGACAACGTCCCGGCCAGGAGACCAGCACCTCCTGAAAGGGTGATGCACCAGCCAAAGGAATATTCCCCTTTATTGCTTAGAATTCCAACGTGAACATCGGTGCACAAAACCCAGTGTAAAGGCCAAGGACTTGTAAAGGCACTGGGCACATAAATCCAACACTTCCCAAGAACCTAAAAAGCAGGAACCTCCTTTTCCTGCTGGGGCTGATCTGTGTTTAATTAAAGATGATGCATGGCATGATTTGCCCCAATTCCAGGATACCCAGTGAGCTTTTCCACAGCACCCACCAGGCCTGGGAAAGGGCTCAGGACTCCGTAATAAAATTAAAAGCCCACAAACAAACTCTGCTCTTCTAAGTCATCCATAATGGCAAAACAGGGATCTGGGAATCCTCCTGAGCAGGATAAAACTTTCTCAAGTAGACAGACTGAGCAATATCAGGAAGATAAAAAGAAATTGATAGTGCCCTTCCATGGAGATCTTGTGTTCCTGAGCATCCCCAGGCCAAACTCCATGCAGGAGATTGATCACTGCAAACTGAAAGAAGGATTTGGCTGCCAGCATCCCAAAGATGCCTTTCAACACCCCACAGCATCCCTGTCTGAAGCCCTTCTCAGCTGGTGCTGTTCTTAGTCCTACAGGATCCCAAAGAGACAACAAGGAATTATGAAAGATGTACAAGTGAGTCTACTTTGTTTAATTTTTTGTCTACTAAGGAAGAGAAAGGCCAAAAATACACCAGGGTTGAGTAAGCTAAAGACTGCTTGTTTTCTTAAATGCAAATTATTTGGTGGTAAAGCCAGGAAAACCAGATATTCCCTTGTTTCTAGGCTCCTCCAGTCTTGCAGCTGGGATGGATTTCTTTTCTTAAGACTACTCAGGAGAGGGGACAACTTGAAAAGGGCCAAATATATTTAACCCCAAGGTATAACACAAACTCCCACTCGGTGCTGAGAAGGAGCCACTTCTGCAAAGCCTGGCTCCTAATTCCTATAATCCGAGTCAGAGGGATCAGTAGGATTCAGGAAGGCTCCATCAGCAGTGCCTCTGAAAGGACTTCCCACCGTTCTGAGCTACAGCAATTCCTTCAATTACTTCAGTGGCTTCACTTCTCCTGTGCTCCTCACCAGAAGATGGGTCACATGGAAGAACTTGTGAAAAGGCAGAGTGGAAAGAAACATGCCATTTTAAAAGATTTTTTTCCCCCCCCAGGCCTCAAAACAAATTAAATCTTTGTAATCAGGGTCCAAAAGAAAGAAAAAAGAAAAAAAGAAAAAAAAAAGAGAGAGAGAAAAGGAAACAAAAACCAACAACCCTCAACTACTCCCATTAGGTGGTCAGAAGTAGAATCACTTTATATTTTGGGTGACAATTTGTACCCACGATCCGAAGGCATTATTTCAAGGGGCTGATAACAAAGCTGTTCTCATTGCTGGGAGCAAAAATAACTCGGTTCTACACACAGCCCATTCCTCTGGCCAATTCAGCTGCAGCTCCCAGCACTGACTTAGCCAGTGGTTAAAGAAAAAAATCAAACCTCACTCACTTCCTACTGCTTAGAACAAAAGTTACCAGCAAAACTGGAACTCAGCAGCTCCAAACTCTTCTTCCAAGCCAGAGGCACAGACCAACTTGTGCAAGCTAACCTAAACTTTCGACCCTTCTCTGTTTTCTTGATGTTTTAGCACAAAATTAAACTACTCTGGCCCAAAACCTGCTGGAACACTGGGCACTAACCTCATCCCCAACTGGTCACTGCACATTCAGATTTAGGATGCCAAAGAAAATACAGTTCTCCATCTGCCAAGGAAGGAGCTACATGGGACTGATCTTTCTCACTCCAGATAGCAATGAATTTGTCTTTTTCACCAACTGTTCAGTCAGACTGGACCAGAGAAGCTCACTGATGCTCCAGTGCCAGTCACCAGTGCCACAGTGGGCCAAGGAACAGGAAAACAAGGTAAAAATGAGGATTCTCCCTGGAGGCCAGGGCCTACTCTGACAGCAGTCAGGTACTTCACACACTGCACACAGAATTAACTGCTTTAGGCACAACCTGCAGACCAGAGCACTCAGGGTTAAACTTCCCTCTCAAATCCATTACTTTTATAAATTACATTCAACCTCCAGTGGGAAGCCAGAAGCTAATGACTTCGTAGAAAGCACAGACAGCCTCCATGGTTCCCATCTCCACGTGGAATAGGACCAGTGCTCATTTCTCCTGCTGTGCTGCTGATTGCCCCCGGCCCAGGCCCCACTCACCGGCAGGCTGGAAGGTCTGGACTGAAGATTCAAGTTCATGTCTTCTTGCCCTTTACTGGAAGCCATTGAGGGAGCAGAGGATGCCTGGGACCCAAACGAGTCTTGAGATAACTCCTGGAACATCAACCAACACACACACAAAAAAGTCACAAATGGGAATACAATAAAGCCTCTGTTGGAATCACTCTGGGATATTCTCACATTGGGGCAGGTTTATGTCCCCTTGGTGACATTTGCCCAAAAGAGGAGGTGAGAGCCGGGACTGAAAGCCAGCACACACAAACACTGCTCAGAGCTGGGAGCACAGGTCCAGGGCCATGACAGAACAGCCATTCTCCAGCTTCTCCTCATCACAGACTCTGTCACAGCCATTCTCCAGCTTCTCCTCGTCACAGACTCTGTCACAGCCATTCTCCAGCTTCTCCTCGTCACAGACTCTGTCACAGCCATTCTCCAGCTTCTCCTCGTCACAGACTCTGTCACAGCCATTCTCCAGCTTCTCCTCGTCACAGACTGTCACAGGCTGTCCTGGATCTGCCCTCCCTGCTTCCTCACCTTCACCATCTCACCCTCGCTCCAAGTGCCTCTTTACACAAACAAGGCAAGTCAATTAAACCCTTCCACTTCTCAAAGGCTGCTCTGGACGCGTTGCAGTGTTTGCTGAAAGGTCCCAAGCTTTGTTTCTCCTCCCCAAAGCCAAGTTTTGCTCTTGCTGGTTACCACCCCCGTGAGCCACGGGAGAAGCTTTGACCGTTTTGTCCCACCCCGCTCGCTGTGTGTAGATAACCAATTTCAAGGCACAGGAACAGATTTTAAAGCACAGAACCAATTTTTAAGGCACGGCACAGGAGGTTTGCCCCGATGCTGTCACAGAGTGACCGGGGGCAGCAAGCAGAGCCTACCTGAGGCGGGGGGAAGCGTTGCTGGGAGTAGGCCGAGGGCTGCTGCGGCGGCTGCGCCGGCGGGTACGACGAGGAGGGCTGGGCCAGCCCCGCGGGGGCCGCGGGCTGCTGCGCCTGCTGCTGCTGGTACGGCGACTGGGACTGCTGCTGGGAGTAGGGGGGCTGGCCCTGGGGGTGCTGCGGGGCCGGCGGCGGCTGCTGCGGGTACGGGCTGGGGGGCTGCTGATGGGGCGGCTGCGCCGGCTGCTGCGAGTACGCCGGCTGCGCCGGGGCCGCGGGCTGAGCCTGCTGCTGCTGCTGCTGCTGGTACGAGGGCTGCGGGTGAGCGGGCTGCGACGGAGGCTGCTGCGAGTAGGGAGGCTGCTGCTGCTGCTGCTGCTGCGGGTGAGGGCTCTGCTGGTTGTAGTAGGGGCTCTGGCTCTGCTGCCCGTACGCGCTGGGGCCCTGCTGCCCGTACGGAGGCATCTGCACAGGGAGAGATGGAGGTGCACCAGTCACAAAGGTATTTCTCACACACACACACAGATTCTGCTCGAGAAGCAGAAATTCAGAAACCTGTGCAGAGCAGTAAAGGCACTGGAATTGCCACTGCCTAGATACTTCCCAGGAAACAGCAGAAGTCACTCGTGTGTGTGACATTATTCTTGGCAGTAACCAAGTTCTAACAGACATCACAGCTAAGTTTTTAGGAATCCCTATCTGAGCACCCTTCAACAAAAGTAACATTTGAAAGGAAAGGCTGCTTGCTCCAAAGGAAAAAAAAAAAAAATGCCTTTTGAATCCTGCAAACAGTCCAGCAGGCGCCACTTGGATCATGTAATGAGCCAAAACTGACCTGGAGTCATTTCTTGTGCAAAGAACAGCTGTGTCTCTAACACAGCACAGCAGAAAGAGGATCTCCCTCCCCTGCTATTTATTCTTTCCCTTGCTGGATTCACTGCTCTGCCACCGCCTCTCTTGGAGACAAGGATTCCCCAGGCCATGGATCCCACCTGGATGCAGGTGTGGCACAAAACACAGCCTGGAGAAATGCCACTCTACCTAAACAACCCAGCCTGGCCAGCTCTGTGACAGGCTGCGGAAGCTCCGGGAGCTGTACCTGTTGCGCATACGAGATGCTGCCCATGGTACTCTGCGTCCTGCTCTGCATTCCCATGGGGTATCTCTGGGGGCCCTGTGGCCCGTAGGGCTGCCCGGGGTAGCCGTGGCCCTGCTGCGGCCCCGCCTGCGGCCCCTGCTGCTGCGTGTAGGGGTTGTTCCCTCCGTAGGGCTGAGGCCTCATCTTCCCCATCTGATCCATCGGGCTCGCCGGCTGCAAGGCAACGCGGGACACGTCAGGCACGTCCAGACACACAGGAGCTGTTCATTTAAACACCGCGACTTCCCAAAAACCCCAGGAGAAATTCGGCGCCAAGGAGAAGCTCGTCTGCCTCTCCCCAGGTGCTAAACCCCAAAGTTACATTTGGAATTACAGCAGGATTCCTGCTGCCCTTCCAAACCCACCACTCCACCAAGAACAAGCCCAGTGAGAAGTCAGTTAATGCTGACATCTCTCCCGTGGCAAGACAGGGAAGAAGGGGGGAAGGATCATCAAGAAAAGTCAATTATCAGTGTAAGTGGCTTTTCCCCACTGTAGGTACTAGTTTAATGTCCAGATATTCCACAACAAGTTAAATTTAGGCTGAAAATTTAAATATTCACAAGAAACACTGCTTCTTTCACGTATAACAAGGTCTCCCAAAACACTACAGGCTGTTAATTTACACTTATGCATTTCAATTAATGCACACTGATGTAGTAACACTGGGCAGTGCAGCTGACATCCACAGTCCCCAAGACTGCAGTTTCATTTTTTATTTTTTTTTACATGTGCTTTGAGTCTGCTGCCTTTTGGAGAATAAAGAGTTTCTAAATCAAATTTATACAGATGCATTAAAAAACTTTGTCGGCCTTGAAAGTCGGGTCCCTGAGCTTTAGAGCAGAGACAATGACTGAAGAAATGCAACTTTCCTTGGATTTCATCTGTGCTACCCCTGCCTGGAGCCAATATTAGGAACAGTCAATCGAATTTCCTGAAAACACTATAAACCTCAACACTACAGACCTCAAAACAAGGCTTTTTCACCTTGGCAAGGGCTGTTCTGGTATGGTGACCTCTAAATGAATCCCAGCACAGTCCTTAACCTCCATTCCTTGGACTGAATGGGAATCCTTCCCTGAGCTCCTGGTGACCTAACTAATCCCAATTAGATGTTTTCCACAGATCACCATGACAATGGACTCTCTGTTACACCATCCCTTCCTGCCACCAGCCCTGGGGTGGTGTTTGTACAGATCCACCCTCTCTTGCTGAGCTCAGGTGCTTGAGGAGTGGCCCTGCAGGTCTGCACAAGCAAACATCGCGCAGAGTTCAGCCTGGAAACCCCACATAATCCCGGAGACCAGAGCAGGATTTCACTGGGGTGTGCAGAATCCACCCTCTTAGGGGAAGAAAAGTCCTTGCAGTATGCTGCACTGGAGAAAAGCCTTCCCCAGCAGCCAGCACAGCTTGGAGCCCCCAGCACACATTTGTGTGCCCAGCTGTCGGTGCAGTGTGGCTGCCAGGGAGGCTCAGCCCCGAGCCAGCAGCGAGCACAGGGACAGCACGGGCAGCTCGTGGGGCTCTGCTGGGGCACCAGGGCTGGCACTGAGTGGGGATGGCAGGAAAAGCCCCATTGCTGGGAAAGGGAAAGGCTGCTGGCTCAGCTGGGAACTGGGAACCGGGCTCTTTGTGTCAATATGGCACAAAAGGGTGGAGATCGAAGTCCAGGTGCTCTGGTCTGCCCCAGCTCAGGGCACCCGTGGACTCTGCCAAGCCGCAAGGGACCCACCAGGACCCAACCCAGCCCTGCACGGGACGCCCCCAGAGTCACAGCCTGCGCTGAGAGCGTTTCCCAGCTGCTCCTGGAGCTCCGGCAGGCTCGGGAAAGCCAAGCCCTCTGTGAGCACAGCCTCTGCCATCCTGTGGAAGCTGTCCCCAGCCAGTGCACGGCCCTGGAGTGGCTCTCCCTGCAGAGGCAGATTTTGGATGCCCTCCCACACTCAGCTGTGCTGGATGTTCCCATTCTCGCCCATACTGACACCAAACCAACCCTGAACAAGTCTTATTCCTTGTCTTATGTCCAAGCTCTCAGAGATGCTGCTGCTGGGGAGTAACACGGGCAGAGGCTGCAGACCCCAAGGCAGCCCCAGGTCCCTGCCCTGGGAATACCATGCCCGGAGCCCACACCAGGCACCCACACGGGGTCTGTGCCAGCTGGGAAGAGAGCTTCCATTCACGGGGGCAGAAAAAAGAGACCTTTGAAGGCTCTGGTGGAGCCCTCAGAGCTGCAGGGCCTCAGCCCTGAATGGAGCACCCATGTGGAGCTCCCATACACCTTAAAAGATGCAAATTGTGTTTACCTCTTCTCAGCAATTGTCCCTGGTGCTTCCCAAGTCTTGCCTTGTGGGTATCCCCTTGCATTACTGACATCTTCTCCCTGCCCACATTATCTCCTTTGGTATGTAAAAAACGAGGCCACCAGGAGCTTTCCTAGCCCCTGGCTTTTGACTTCAGCCTGCTCTCACCACCCCCAAGCACTCACATCCTTCCTTCCACCTGACAAAGTGCAACTTTGGGGTTACTGACTAAGTATTTCAACATCTTTTCCATTTGCTACTTGCTTCCTCCTGGTTATAACTCACCTTTGCAACCCTCTACAAAGGGCAGCTTCTCAAATACATTCTTTTTCGGGTTTTTTTTAACTTTTTTTTTTTAATTCTAAATACACTCACACCACATGCTGCCACCCCTGCACTGATTTTCTTGTCTCTGGTCACTCACAAGACCAACAATCTCTAAAGGGAGGAGAAAACAAGGGGGAAGATTCACTTTTCCATGACTCCTACAGGAAGCATGACAACTACTAAAAAACTTCCCAGAAACGTTGGGCAACTGCTTATGCAGCCATTAAAAAAAAAATAAATAAAGGAGAGAGAGAGAAAAGAAAAAACCCTAAACACAAACCCCAAACATCTTTCCAGGATGTGACCAAGTTGTCACCTTGACTGCTCAGCGTAGGAGGACACGACGTGCCTCAAGCTGCCACCCTTCCACCAGGCCCCAGCACAGAGAGGGTGCTAAAAACAAACATGAGGAGCATCTAGATTGCAGCCTTATGGATAAAATTCTATCACCAGGAGGAATGTAAATGCCAATTAATCCCTAATGAAGGAACTATTTCATACACACACTCCTGACTCATAGCAAGGCTAATTCATGCTCCCCGGGGTTGCCCTGTACATCTCAGATGTTGCCATGTGTTGCTTCTTCCTTCAAAACATCCCATTAATTCAGAATATCCCACACATCTCAGTTGCTGATGGGGCTTCAACCGCTCTGGACCTGGTATTGCTGCTCTGGCTCAAAGAGTCAGCCATCAGGAAGCTTCCTTGAACCTGCTGCCCCAGGTTTTTTTAGGGAGTTTAACTCAATGTGCCTCAAGGAAAGAACCAAGGTGAAGTGCAGGGATCAGTCCAAGGGCTGTGTGGGGTGCTGGGAGGAGCAGAGGCTGCACAGCCCCTCTGCACACCCGGGTCACAGAGATGGGCACGCTGGGAGGAAGCAAGAACACGTCAGGGTAAACAGGGAAATACCAAACCCTGACTGCAAAAGGCTGGAAATTCTTCTCTGGGCTGATACATGGGAAATCCTTTCAATAGGAAACCACAGGAGTAGATTACTGTGATTACACTTCAAAAGCAAAGGCCCTGCCACAGAGAGACATAATTGAGAGAAAGTGTTGCTCCTTGATCACTGAAGTCCAGACCCCCTGCTTACACCTCCCTGCATTCATAGAAATTGCTTCTATTCTCCCTCAATCCCACTATCTCTGCTGTTGTGTAACAGCAGTAAGTGCCAAAAGTCCACAAAACATCGTCCTGCCACCAGTCAAACTTCCAAAAACAAAGCTGTGTGGTTTGGTGAGTAGGGAGAGTGACCATAAGCCCGTGCTCCAGAGAAACTGCAGAGCTTCTTTGGGGTATTTTAAGATATTTCCAGACTAAGAGTTTGTAACAGCAAGCCCAGAGTGAGCTTAAAATTGCCGAGCTCAAAAGCTCTTCAAATCACTCTGTGTGATGTGAAGGGTGTCAGGCCCTGCAATGAGGCAGTGCAGTGAAACCAGCTCTTCTTCCAAACAACACCGGGGTTTTCTGCAAGAAACAAAAAAAGCTTGAAGCAGATAAGAGGATTCCATGAACAATTCTTTTCAGATTTTGTCCGGAGGAAGAGAAATTTGGCCTCCTGAATGAATAGCTTGGTTAAATTGGAGATGACATGCTATTGGTCCTGTCAGGAAAATGAGTAAAGGGAAGAGGCAAATCCCACTTCGGAAGCAAGAGCCAAGCTCTCCACAGCTGTACAGAAAAATGGAATTCTGACCTTCCCCATTACCTTATTACATATTTGTATTTTATTGGGCCAGAGGAAGAAATAGAAGGAGAGTCATTTACTGAACTCTCCGGTTTCAAATCAGCGTCATTCAATTCTTGGCAGTCACGGGTGTTGGCCACAACTGGCTTCTTCAGCTGCCCCCCCGACCCCCCCATAAAAATAAGAAAGCTGAAACAAATAAGAAAAAAGCCCTCAGCTCCCACCTTGGCTTTGAAATCTTTTCCTGACCAGCTTTGTTGTCCGTTATTTGCGATAAAAAAAATAATAAAAAGCATTCCTGGCTGTTTAACCGAGAGAAGCCCTAATTGATTCCCACAGTCATTAACCTGCATTTTACCTCGGAGAGTGGTAGTTAAGGAAGTCGGCACTGCTATTTATAACTCATCTCAAATTGAGGGCAGACTGCCTAAAATCTAACACATCCCAGCTGTACTCCTGTTTGAACTGGGGCCAAGGGAATTTTTTAAAGCAATCTTGGCACTGAATGAATGACACCAACAGTACGAGCGCGTGTGGTTGTGTTGTGGTGACGTAGCGCTGGAGGTGGAAGGGGACGGGGGGGCCGCTCTCCCTAATCCCTCTCCCAAGCCCGGCTCAGCCCCGAGCCGGAGCCGCCCACCCAGAACCAAACACAGGAAACGTCTTTTCCTGTGGAACGCCTTCAAGTGAGAAGCACATGGCTAATCTGCATGAAAGCAAAGCCACGCCACTGCTGCCAGGAAGGTTGCGCCCGGAATCCCCGGCCACCGAGCGCTGCCTGCGAGGCTGGACCCGCGCCGGGAATCCCAGAAAGGGCCGGGAACAGATGGGGAGCACCCCGGCGGCAGCAGCCATTGTCTGCCTGCTGAGCCCGGCTACAAAGAGGAGCCCGCAGCACCCAGAGGGAGGTGCCAGCTGCTCCCCGGCCACCCCGGCTTGGCCGGAGAACGGGGGCCACCGGAGCGAGGTGCAAGTGGCCCGGCTGAGACGATGCCGAGCAGCGCCAGTGATGGGTAACACATCCCACAGGCTCAGGGCCAAACTGCATCCCCAGGGCATCTCGCTGGAGTGCAGCAAGTGGGTCTTGTAGGAGAGGAACGGGGATCTGACCTCCCATCTTTAAAGCCTCGTCCTAAACCCTCCAAGCCCTGTCCCTTTTCCACGTCCCAAGGGCGCTGTGAGAGTGACGCTGCTGCAGCACCAAGGCCTGAGCAAGACAAACTCCATTTCCCGTGTGAAGGTACGAGCTCACAAAGCACAGGGCTCATGAACAACGAGAAACACGGGGAGGCATTGCCCAGAGCTGGCACCAAGCCCTGGGCACCCACCACAACCAGCCAGGCTGTGGTGATTCCACAGCTGAGAGCAGCAGCTCCTCTCCTGCGACAACACGACCATGGCTAATCCACAACAGCCCCAGAGCAGAACTAATGGGGACGGGGACACAACAGCACCCAAGGGGCAACAAGGAGGCTCCAGCAAACCCCAGTTCGAGCTGGTCACTCGTGTTTGCACATCAGACAGTCTCACACCCATCTGTGCCTTCCAAAATCCCCCCCAAAGGTGGCTCCAACTCATCCACAACCGGAGGAAATGATCACAAACCAACAACCGTCCTCATTTGGGAGCAAACACAGCTCACCTTCCAGTGGGCAACTCTTTCATCTGCTCTATTTAAGGTGCAACTGGCTGTGCTGAGGTCAACACCCCGGCCTGAACTCGCTGCCTTTTATAGCCCGGGTCACGCTCCGATGCCTCTCTTCCCATGGATGTCTGCTTTTAAAGGGGGACAGAAGAGGCTCAGGGGAAGCCGAAGTTAAAATAAAGATCCTCCAGCAGGGCGTGAAGATGCCCCCAAAAGAAAACATCTAGAAAACCCATGGTAATAAATACTCCACAAGGTGTACCCACCACCTCGCTGGGACAGTTTAAACAACGAGCCTGTTCTCTGAGAATATCACAGAATGCACAGTTCCTTTTTTGCTTTTCTCCTCCCTTTTTAAACTTGAGAAATCCACCAGTTTCCTTCAGTCCCTCAGCACACACAGGGCAGACACCAAGCCCGTGCTGGCCCTGCTCAGCTCCCATCAGGGACTCTCCTTGCCTTCCCCCAAGGCAGCCCCATCCCTTTGGGAACCCCACTCCATTCAGGAAGCAGGCAGGATGCTCTGACTCACACCCATAAGCCTGGAGTGCCAAATTTTGACTTCTGGAATACAGTACAGGGTTACAAATGCTCATCCCTTGGAAACGTGCAGGACAAATCCATTTTTACATAAGCTACAGAAAAATAAAACTCCTCCCTTGCCCCCACAGATCCCAGAATCTAACTTGGATTTGGACACACAACCAGGAGATGATGTATCATCATCTCATTATCAATGGCCAATGCAGATGAAAGTTTGGCTGTCAAAACAAATGACCTCTGCTCCACAGTTTCAGTTCTGCAACCAGAAAGAGCCTGGTTTTTCTTCTGACTTTTCCCAGTAGGTCAGAGTTTGACCCCAGACACTTTCTATTCCTCTAAACCTCTGCTAACACCCCGACTCAGAACAAGCTCACGACACCAACACAGAACAACAGGACTCTTGCTGCATTACTTCAGCCACCTGCTTCTGTCTGGAGCTCCTGCAAACCTAAAATCTGCTCCGCCCAATGTTTAACCCCTCCTTGATCACTTATTACACCGCTTTCTTTGGGGAGATCTGCTGTAAACCCAGATCCTGAGTTGTACCAGAGGAAGGAAGATGAGTGAGTTTCTCCCAGCAGCCATCCTGTGACCTGTATCTCCCTGCTAAACACAATCCAGTAATTACCCATTAACGTTTCTCAGCAAGAGCCCAGTCCACACATCTCAGAGGACTTTCCAAAGCACAGCTCTTACTAAGATTCTTCTAATTGATTAAAACTGACCAGAGTTTTGATTACAGGATGTATCATTATGGAACATCTCATTCCTGAGAGAAGTCAATCAGCAGAAGGTGATGTGGTGGGGAAGTGAGATGAGAGTCACCCCTCAAAGCCTCACTAAACAACCCGACAGCAGCACAATGTTCATGCCCAAGTACCAGCAGAGTTGTGTTATTTTTTTATTTTATTAAAAACTGGAGGGGGGGAAGGTGCCAAGTCTGCAACAAGCACCACGATGGTTCCTCATGGACACCTCTCCTGTCTGCAGGCTCAGAGCACATCCCCTTGGGAACAGCACAAGGGATCCCCCATCACCTGAACATTAACAACCAGAGGACTCATTCCCTGTCCCTCCACCTCAGCTACTTACACCGTGGCAGGTCATTCTGACAAACACCATTTACTGACTTAAATGCAGTCAAAATTAACAAAGGATTATGATGATTACTGTGCAATAGCTGATGACCAGTGAAACTTTCAGGCATTTCCCAGGCAGTCGGGGTCAGATGATGCAGCTTGTTATTCAGAATGTGTGATCCCCGTACAATTTATAATTTCTCCAATAATTTCAACTTACATTTAAAATACAATTTCCTTCTATCCAAAGAACTAAGTAACAAGCTCTCTATCCCTCACTGTCAGGCTTCAATTCACTTTACAAGCACATTACTCAACCAACTCACCCCAGGATTCCCCAAGTGCCACTGCTGACTCCACCCAAAAATCCAAGCAACACCAAGATGTAAAGAAAACTGCGCCTGAGCTCCACGGGAGATGATCCCAGGGAACACGTGATCCTTGTAATGAGGTGCTGTTCCTTTTAAGATGGAAAGAAACTTCCTTCCTGAATATTAAATCAGGCTTTAAGTTTAGCCAACCTCCTACTTCTGCTCTAATGAACTGGAGGCAAGTCAACAAAAAGACGCTCGGATGTCTCATTACAGCGCTCCCGCTCCAGCCCGGCTGGAAGGAGCTCGTGTTGTACCACAGCAATGGGACCCGGCCAAGAGCAAGCCGTAAAAAAAGCAGGAGGAGGAAGGGCTAGGGTGGAAGAGCAGAATTACACTCAGTGTCACCCTCCAAGGAGCACGAGAGCAGCTGCTCCCCATCACCAGCGAGGGAGTCCCAAAATATTCGCTCCAAACAGCGCTGAAAACCTGAAAGGGCTCCAGATGCCCCGTAAATACATTCAGACACTGCAACCTGTGGCAGACTTCAGTCATCCAGCTAATTCCCTGTAACCCCTGCTTCCTTTAAAACAAGCCCTGCTGATCTCATGGACAGAAGTCTTTTGCTACTGAACACGAGGGATGTTTTCCAAAACTGGAGGTCTGAAGGAAGAGCCAATGCGAGGGCTCACTGGCGTTTACTTCCTAGAATAAAGGTAGTTTTATCAATCCATTAAAAGGCTTTTCTGCCCAGAAATCTGAGGGTGCTGGTGCACGCTCTGGAGTTGATAAGACACCTCCAGCACAGCCTCCTGGGTCCCTTCCTAAGAACACTTCCCTGATAAATCTTCATCTGTAAAATGCAGTAGCACAGGTTTCTACCCACTTGTGTGTCTGAAAGCTCCATCTGTATTTGAATATCTCATCACTTTGCAAATTCATCTCATTTTACACCAGAATAAACAGTGGCTGAACAGACTGAACTGGACAGGCAGACTCCCATGACCCCTTCCCACGCCGGGATGGGCATTCCCGGGGAGCCTCTGGGATCAGCTCAGGGCTCTGAACAACCCCAGGCCTCCACAGCCCCACCTCTCCTACCACACACGGTACCTCGAGGGACGAGGACACAGCCACCCTGATCCTTGGAGAGCTGCAGCTCCTGGAGGTGCCTCATCCCAGAGCTCCATCTTATCCACAGCTTCCACAGGAGCTGCGTGTCGGAGCCTGCAGCTGCTCCAAGCCACGGCTCAGCCTCTCCCCTGCTCCTGCAGAATGGCTGAACTCATTCAAAAGTGCATAACAGAAGATCAAAATCATCCATGAAGTCTGAGGCTGGGGATCAGTCTGTGGAAGACAGGCAATCCCAGTCTGGACCAACACAAGCCCCTGTGCTCCATCACACTCACCTCCCAGACCTCGGATGGACGCTCACAGCTCCACAGGGGACATCACCCCGGCCCTGGGATGGGGCAACATGGGCCAGGCTGCTCTCACAGCCCTGTCCCAGCCAGGAGGTCGGGATAAGCATCCCTGCTTACCCCAAGAGTCCCTCAAACACCCCTGGGGTACAGGAGCTGTCACCACACACTGTGCCACCAGCCCCGCTGTCACCTCATTAGGAAGCAACTCAGTAAATCCCAAACCCCCTCCCATCACTCCTGACCCCGCTGTGTTTTGTATCCAACACGAAACAAGGTAGTAAAGCTTTGTTTTGCTAATAGGAAACAGAAAAGTTACATTATTTCCTTCATCATTACAGCAGCTGACAAATTCGGGTGCTATTTTTGTGGATTTTATTGAGCCTTCTCTTATTTTAGCCTTAAAATTCAACCTTCAAGCCTCCACTTCAGTTCCACGGAACCAAAAATATTTAAAATTGCAGTAATGACAAGTTACCATCTGCATTTACTGCGGATGGGCTCTGTAACTTTACAGCAAAGCCACAACCAATCTCCAGTATTTACACCCAAACGAGCTATTTGCATCCAGCAAAGCAGGGCTGCTGGGGAAGAGGAGGCTGGGGGAGATGGAAAGTCTACGTGGGCAAGAAACTCGGAGCTGCAGCCAAGGCAGCTCCAGACAGCAGGGAAGACACTCCTGGAGCCTTCACCAAGCCAAGGCTGCTGTGATCCAGGTTCACTACAGACATCCTGAGTGACACAAGGTCCTTGTTACTTAAAAATACTATTTTTTTTTTTTAACAAGCCCACCAGGCCTTCTTTACAATAATTTTTGAAGCCTGGTTCTGTTGCCCCACACTCGCTTCTATCCTTGGGCTTTTATTTCAACTCCATCCAGAAAAATCCAGGTTTCTTTCCAGGCAGAATGAACAACGTGGGGAGTTGCTTAGCGAGTTAAGAGGAGCGTGTGCTGGCAGCTGGGGAGAGGATGCAAGAATTCCCAACTGTGCCAATGCCATGGGGGCAGGAGGAACAGCCAACGCTGCAAAGTCTCCACTGGTTCCAGGAACAGGTATAACAAGAAACTGTAAGGCAACTCATCTGAGGAAAGGAAGATGAGCCATGACTGTACCTTGACAGCAGTGACACCTCTGAACAGTTTATTGCCATTTACAGAGTGATCAGACACAAAGCTCTCCCCAGTTCCTGCCCCTCACTCCGTGGGAGCAGCGGCACAGTGCACCCCCAGCACGCTCACAGTCCTCACTACAGCCTGAGATCCCTGCTCTGGGGCTCAGCAGCACACTGCACCTGCCTCTGCAGGCTCCCCAAAACTACTCCTGGCTCCCCAACGCCCCGGCTCAGTTATTCACCCGAGCAGGGGCAGCAGATTCAGCACCTCGCTCCAAGGAGAGGGCAGGGAAGGGTTAAGGGCCAGAGCACAGCTGAAAACCAAGGAGCACTCGATTGCTCTGGGATGTTTCATACAACACTAATCACTTCATCTGATTTTAATTCCTGACACCAAATCAGCATATAGCTTTTCAAAGGAAATCTTGTCCCAGATTGCAGGGTAATCAATCACAATTAACGTGGAAAGCAGCTTTTGCAACGCCACCATGGCCTGTGAACTGAGCAGGAAGGACAGGGAAGGGGCTCAGAAATATCTTTCAATAGAGGCAGACAGGATAATTTGGGGTAGGATTGGTCTGTCAGTGTCTCCTGCACAGCAGCCAGTCAGGCTTTTGCTTCCCCTCCAGTGCATGACCTGAGTCAGGGTGGGTTTTATGCCAGCATTCTCACTCCCCCCTGGAAGTCCCTTCCCCACCAGTGTGCCCTGTTCCAGGGAGGCACATTCTCCCCACAGGCTGCTGGAAACCGCATTTCCATCAAGATGATTCTTCCTGAAACCAGAGAAAATTCTCAAGAGGATGGTGCCAGGCTCTGTTCAGTAACAGGACAAAGAGCCATCGCCAGAAAATACAACACAAGTTCCACCTCAACCCGAGGAAGAACTTCTTTCCCTGAGGGGGCAGAGCCCTGGAACAGCTGCCCGGGGACACCTGGAGTCTCCCTCTGGGGACATCCCAAACCCACCTGGACGTGTCCCTGTGCCACCTGCTCCAGGTGACCCTGCCCGCGCAGGGCTTGGGCTGGCACATCTCCAGAGGTCCCTCCCAAGCTGTGATCCTGTGAAAACTGTTCTAGGTGTAACTCCATGCCCAGAGAGAAATTCTGATCCAGAATTGCATTGGCCTGGATTCTGAGCTATGGTTTAGAGCACCTCTCTGCCACCTGCAGGGTGCAGAGCCAGGGAAAGGCTTCCAAAACACCGAAAACTCCTCCTTCAAGCCTCGCTGGTCTGCTACAATAGCCTGAAAGACCCTGAGATACTTTGATACTTAAATGTCTCCTCTCAAAACACTGTCCAATTATCCACATACAATTTAAAAAAAATTAATGCTCAACTTGGCTGTATGCAGCAGCTGCCCCAGGACCTTACCTGGGGATCCAAAGCACTGGGATCACCACAAGTGCCCCACAGAACAGAAAATAAATGAGTTTGGGGTTCTGTATAATAAAAAACACCTCCCCACCCACGCAGTCCGAGGGGCAGGGCTGCAGGAGTCCTCAGAGCAGAGAGAACACGTGCAGCCACAGCACATCAAGGCAGTTTCTGGAACACGTGATCACACTCAGTAAACTGGTCTTGAATGGGAAGTCTTTTCCTTGATTAGCCATGCAAACCCCAAAGTCAAAGATAATTTAAAGAGAAAAGAAGATCAAGTTTTAACTAATTCCAGCACTTCCACCGTTTCATTGGATCTCCTGCACAGAGGTAAGGTCTCTTGTTGAAAGCCTTTCACACGGAGCAGGGCTGAGGGGAGAGCACCTCTAGCCTGGCACTGGTTTAATTATTTACACAGAGTTAATGAATACCAGACTCTCCTCCTAAACTCGCACAGGGTGCATAGTCCTACAGTCATTTGGACTTTAAATCCAGCCTCGGTTATGAAGTACAAAACTCCAAACAAGCCTCCAGGAAGGATCCCACAGCGAGCAGAGCGAGCCCAGGACCCTGGCAGAGTTCAGGTGGCAAAGCAGGACAGTCCAACCCCTCCGAGAGCATTCCCACAGTAACCTGGAAGCAATGGGAGACATTCTGCAACAGAACTGGAGAGTTTTTCTCAAGGAAACAGGCACAAAGCCACAGGTTTAAGAGCAGGTTTCTGTGTGTGCACTTTTGCCTCTGCTCTCCACACCTGGAGAGACCAGGACAAGAGACGCTCCATTAATGTGATTTGAGCTGGAGTATTTTCCCTAACGTCCAGCAAAGCACTGAGACACGGGGGCAGCTCCACTGTCTGCGCTCAGGTGTGGCTGGTCCTGCTCTGGAGGAGGACAGGGGGGCCTGGTGACCTCCCCAGCTCACCTCCAGACCTCTGCTCAGCAAGGAAAACATCACCACCAAACAGACAACGCAGGCAAGGAAGCCACAGCGAGATCAGCAGGGAGCACAGCCCACACTGCGTGTTCTCCTCACCAAAATGATCCAATGCAGCCCAAACCAGAATGGGCATTTCCAGAGCAGCTCCCTCCCTCCCTGTGCCTCGTGCCCATGCTGCTGGAGCCCCTGTCCTGGGCAGGGTGAGCGGTGCAAGGTGAGGTCCTGCCCCAGCAGAGCCATTCCCAGAGCCCGGAGGTGCAGCTAGGGCTGGGGCTGGGCCCAGGTTTTCAAACATTCCTGCTCACAGGCAGGGTGCCAGGACCTGCTGACATCAGAAGGGAAATGGTAATTTTCAGGGTTTCTCTTAGTCAAACCTGAATGAAATTTCACAAGTGAGTGGAGGGGAGGAAAGTACTTCTTTAACCCATTCATCCTCCCCGGGTGGGAAACTCCAGAGCCCTCCCAGCTTCAAGAATTTCTCTTTGAGAAAAGAGCCACAGAATCTCTAAGGGTGGAAAGTCGTAAGTGGCAGAAAGTTAGGACCACCTTTGGCCTCAGCTTCCTCCCAGCCACGTCCAAGATGTCCCCATCACATCCCACCAAAACAAAGTCACCTCTGGTCCCCTTTGGCTCCCCACATGGCCAAGCACCCACAAAACCAGGACAAGGAGCAGGCTCTGCTCCACCAGCTGCACCAGGGATCCCAAAAACCACTGCCCTCCTCTAACCCACAGCTTCTTGGACCAATTTAGGCTTAATGTTAATTATCCAGGAGAGAAAGTTACTCAAGTTTAAAAAAAAAAAAGAAAAAGAAAAAGAAAGAAAGTTAATAGCAATTGAATTTGTCCTTGAAAGAGTTTCAATTACCAGAGCTGGCTTAAGGAAATAATGACATGCTGGTTATCACACAAAATGCCAATAACTGTAATGGAGCAGCAGTTTTTTTGGAGTTATTTACACAAACTGATTTTTCACGGGAATTTCATAGGAATTAAGACATAAACACTCTATCTCTGCTCTCTCATAAAGATATTTCTTTACCCTATTAACAGAATTAACCAATAACCCCTATTTGATCCTATACACTTTTGTCCTTTTTTTCTCTCAGAAAAAAAATAAAAAGAACATGATTAGAAATTAGACTGCAGCTACATTTTACTCTTAACACCTAAATCAAAAAGAAATATTTGCTGAGGAATTCCGAGGCAGCTTTTATTAAGTTTACCTGTCATTATGCAGCATCCTTTATGTTTCACTACAGAGAACTCATGCCCACGTTGTGTAAATACTCACTGAGCTGTCACTTTATAACTCAGAAACACTCCAGAAAGACACTGTGGCAAACCTGGAAACGCTCTCCTTGATGTGGCGCAAGAACCCTCAGAAATGCTCCAGCTGCAGGACTGAACTGCTGGCTTACAACACTGGGAGCTCGGGTGCAGGGAAGGGCCAGGAGTGAGAACCCCTCCCTCACCCATGTGCTAATACATGATTAATCCACGTCTGATTAGGACATGGAACGGTAAAACAGGTACAGGAGCAGCTCCTCCTGCTGCAGCCAGCACAGAGCTCCACCAGAAGGGTCTCAGTGTGTTCAGCTAACACCAGGGAGGGAGGCTGGGGTCACACACAGCACAGGATGAGACCCAGAGGATTCATATTCCCCTCCCCACCCTTCCCAGCCCTGGAGCCTCAGCCCTTCCAAAGCTCCCCCAGCAGCAGCTCAGCAGCTGAGGAACAGTCACCGAGGGAATTCAGACCCCACCTTCCAGCCCTGCTCAACAGGGAGAAACAAAAGGCTGCCTGAAACCCAGCTCCTGCAGGACTTCAGACCCAAAGAACCCTAAAGAAACCCAGCTCCTGCAGGATTCAGACCCAAAGAACCCTAAAGAAACCCAGCTCCTGCAGGATTCAGGACCAAAGAACCCTAAAGAAACCCAGCTCCTGGAGGACTTCAGACCCAAAGAACCCTAAAGAAACCCAGCTCCTGCAGGACTTCAGGACCAAAGAACCCTAAAGAAACCCAGCTCCTGCAGGATTCAGACCCAAAGAACCCTAAAGAAACCCAGCTCCTGCAGGATTCAGGACCAAAGAACCCTAAAGAAACCCAGCTCCTGGAGGACTTCAGACCCAAAGAACCCTAAAGAAACCCAGCTCCTGCAGGACTTCAGGACCAAAGAACCCTAAAGAAACCCAGCTCCTGCAGGATTCAGACCCAAAGAACCCTAAAGAAACCCAGTTCCTGCAGGATTCAGGACCAAAGAACCCTAAAGAAACCCAGCTCCTGGAGGACTTCAGACCCAAAGAACCCTAAAGAAACCCAGCTCCTGCAGGATTCAGACCCAAAGAACCCTAAAGAAACCCAGCTCCTGCAGGATTCAGACCCAAAGAACCCTAAAGAAACCCAGCTCCTGCAGGATTCAGACCCAAAGAACCCTAAAGAAACCCAGCCCCTGCAGGACTTCAGGACCAAAGAACCAAAAGCAGCAGCTCCAGAGAGCAGAGAGCATGTTACATTTGGGATTGGATTTTTCCTGGATGCAACAGATGGGCACAGCGTGGTCCTCCTGAGCCCCCCAAAAGGACAGGTTTATCTCCAGGTGAGGAACTGCCCTGCTTGCCCAGGGAAGCCAAAAAGGCAGCAGAGCTCCGCCGGTGCCACCCGGGAGCTGGCGGGCAGGAGGGACCGGACGCAGCCCAAGCAGCTCCGTTCCAATGTGCCAAAAACCAGCTTTTTTCTTCCCATCCCACTTGTCATTCACTTCCAGCTGGAGATTTATGGCTCTGGCTAACAGACATCCAGTCCAGTTTTCCCACTGCCCTTGCATAAATTAAAGACTGAACTTTTTGCAGTCAGCACACAACAGAAAAAACTTTTGTAGGACTTCTTAAAAACATTTTTTTCCCAGCAGGAAGGTATCCTTCCTTTCTCTCCCACCAGAACAAAAGGGGAAATGTTGTTTTCCACCCTTGCTGATGGTTTAAGGACCATTCAAGAGGGAAAAAGCAAGTGGCTAAATATTGACAAGTTTATTTTTTCTATCCCCCCAACCACGTTTGCTGCCTTCAAGTTTCTGTTTTGCTGCTGCTCCTCCTTGAGAGTTTCCAGCATTCCTATCAGGAACTGGGCAATGGCATTGCTGATGAGCTTCTCCCCAGAGCAATCCATCACACAGGAGCTGCAATTCAAAGAAGAAATCACACTCACTAGCCAGAGAATTTTAAATACGCAGAGTAAGAACTGGAAAGGGCATTTTCTCCTCTCATATTTTAATTACCCAGAGCACAGATGCAGAGGGTAAAAGATGGATTTCCAATTGGTGGCATTCCCTTGAAAAGAGTAAGGGAGAAAAGTGGTGGAAAAGTTGTGTATGAGGTAACAGATAAAACCAACAGCTGCACTATTAAGCCTAATTTTAGACATTATTTTCTCTCTGAAGGAAAGCTGCTGGGATTTTTAGCACAGCCCTCACGGAACGTGTGATACATCTGTAACACAGGAACCACTGACCAGAGTTCTCAAATGAGACAACAGAAAAAACCCAAAGCATTATGAATACACCAAGCTCATGAGAACAGTCAGGCACAGCTTTGTAACAGAACATTTGACTGTCCTGCCTCTCCCCAGCCCAGTTTCTAATATTATTTAAGACCAGGGAAGACATTCTGCCTGCTTGTTGAGGGAAAACAGGAAGTTTTCCTGATTCCAGAAACAGGAAATCGAAGTTGTAGCAAGTAAAAGGAATAAAACAGGGCAGTTCCAGGAAACTACTATTCTAGCCCCCAAAAAAAGACATGAAAGTCAAACATAAAATCTTTCAGAAACCAAATTTCTGTCTTGCAACCAACAACATCCTTACAAGAGAGACACCATAGAGAGAAACCCTCCCCTAGCCCAGATAATAAATAAGCATTCACAGGGCAAGTCAATTAAACTTCATAAAAAGCAGTAGGCAAGCCTTGCTAACCCCATTTCACCACAACACTCAAGTGGTTTGTCCTGGGTTTCCCAGTAAACTGGTGGTGATAAGGGCAGGGAAAAAGAAAAGCTCCAGCTGAGAGTGAGGATTGAGTTTTACTGTCCTGTATCCCACACACATCCTGCCTGGAAACACTGGACACCTCCAAGCTGGGCATCAGGGAGATGGTACTAGAGAAAATGAGAGCTTTTAAGAAAATCAGACAACTCCTGGTTAACTTCAGGCTGTTTAAAAAAGATAAAGCAGCAAAACCTCCAGTGTCCACCCCAGGATTAACAAGATTTTATCAAAAAAAAAAAAAAAAAAAATCAAAGCAGCACAATATTCCTGCTTTTTCTTAAACAGCCAAGCCCTAAAATCACTCATTCAGAGAAAAGGAGATGCACCACTCTGCTTTTTGTTGGAAAGCTCCACTGCACAACACACAACTCGAGGGCTCCTGACATTACAATGCAAAGCAAGGAAAAACCACGAGCCAAGAGGAGCCAGGTCCCAATTTCCCATTCCAAGACATCGCAGCTCACTGGCAGCACAGTGCCTTTTGGTGCCAATTTAGTTTAAAAACCATATTTCCAACAACGTTTTTCATGCCTCACTCGCTACTAAAGTCAGAATCAAAGTCAACAAAAAATAGCTTTTGTATGGCAACAGGCCCAAAAGCTTTTTTTTTTAAATTAACATAAAATTTTTAAGCTGCTTTCACCGAACTTATAACAGAGGCCTTGAGATGCTGGGGCACCTAAGGGGAGGTTATCCAAGATGTCAATGTTTAATGTGATCCAAAGAGTTCTCCCATTACAGGAGACACTTCATTGTAGCCAAAGCCTGAGAAATCCCATCTATTAAAGGCAGGGAAGTCCTTTCTCTCAAGCAGTTTCCTCTAAATACCAAGACCCTGGGAAAACTGGTGTATTACTAAGAGCTGCTGCATGCTCTGAGGAGAAGCAGGTGGGAAAAAAAAATCCATGGGAGAGCTGGAAAAATTGAAAGCCAGGACCCACGGCCTGGCTCCTTACAAGTCACTGCCACAGCAAAGCCCGGATTTCTCATCCCACACACCGCAGATCAGCCATCCTGATCTGATCCTGCTCTGTGCTCCCCAGCTAGAAAGATCATCTGGAAAAAACACCAAGTCCCCAGAAACACGGAGCATCCTTGTGTTCCCTGGCTGTGGGTGAAGTGTCCCTCAAGGTTACACACAGGAGCCACCCCTGTGTAACCCTGGTGTGGCCACACACTCCTCTCACTGCAGGCAACATTCCACCCAAACAACTTTCACAGAAAATTACTGGGCCTCTGCTGATGAGCAAAGTGACAAAATCCTCCTGATGTCATCACCCAGAATTCCTGAAGAGTACCTAAAGAGGGATTACAGGCACCACCCTGCTTCTCACCCCAAACTGGTCTGTGCCCCCAGCATTCCCAGGTGTGCTCTTCCCACATCCTCTTCCCCAGCCTGCCCTGGAGATGTTCCCTGCGAGGTTCCTGGCAGGTGAGCTGCCCTCTGCTCTGCTCTGCTCTCCCAGGGGTTCTCAGGAACTGGCTGGGAGGTACTCGCTCTGCTCACTGCCGTGCAAGACAAAGACGGACACAAAGCTTTAAGTTCTCCTAATCCAGGGAATTTAGGAGTACACAGCACAGGAGGCTGTAATTCAGGGCTGGAGCATTATTATTATTAATCAACCTTTTGTGGGCAGCACAGGTGACACGTGGAAGCTTTTTCCTTTAGATACCTCTGCTCTTTTCTTTTACCGTCAGAAAAAGAGGAATTGTCAGTTTAACAATCCTGGGCACAAAAAGGACTGGTTGGGGGAAAAGTCATTTGGTTTTTGAGGTGACGGAGTTGCTGGTTTACCTTCTACATCTACTATTTGTCCTTCCTCAAGCCCAACTAATTCTAAGAAAAACCATTAATAATTCCAGTTTATGGGACTACTTACTCAGGTATTCCTAATTCACTGTGTCAGCAGCTCGTGGAATTAGGTGAAATTCATTTGCCAAGACAAAAAAAAAAAAAAAAAAAGCTTATTTTACAAATTTGTACCAGAACTCTGACAGAAGCAAACTGCAGGGAAACACCTGAGAAGTTCAACCTGGCTCCATATTTTAGTACACATTTTATCTAAGTTGAGATTTTTCAGGATTTACAAAGTAAGCACTTTGTACTTGCATCCACGGAACACATGACTGCATTCTCGAGTAGCTGAAACCTTCCCTGAGGATGCCCCAACACTCACTGCCAGCCACCACTGGACGTTTGATAGCCCCAGCAGAGCAGATCTGCCCTCTGGGAGAGCACAACTCCAACCCGAGAGAAAAGCCAATGCAATCACTCAAGGTGCTGCAGCAGAGGGTGCCTTTGGCAATCAAGGGACACACAGCTGAGCAGTTTTCAGATCAGTGCAGGAGAAGTCCTCAGCAAGAAGGGAAGCTCTGGAGGCTGCAGGTCACCCTACGCGGTACCAAAAGCAAAGCACACAGAATGAAAAGGCAAGTTTAGTCCTGCACGAGGCCACCACAGGCCTTGGGGATGCGAGTCTGAGCACAGAAAGGAACCTGCTTTTAATCGAGCCTTTCAGATAAAGATACCAGCACCTCTTCTCCCCGTATCTAAAATGTCTGATGCTGTACTGCCTTCTCCTCTGCACGTTTCCTGGCCATTCCTATTCCAGCAAAGAGGGAATTTTACACATACAACAATAAAGATAATCCTCAGGCTTGCTTTTCCTAGATCCACTCCTCAGAAGAGTTGTGACACTGCTGAGCCTGACCACAACCAGCACCTGAAGTCTCTAGGAAGTGCCTGTATTTATGGGGGGGAAGGAGACATATCAGTTCTCATTCAAAATAAGTCAAAATATGCCCTAAGACACAGAGCTAGAGACTCCTCTCCTGTATCACACTTCTGTTGAATGTAAATTGATAATTCTTGGTAACCGACCAATTTCAGCATTTTGGCCACAAGTTTGGTTCTGATTGTTTGGTTGTTTGGGGATTTTTTTTTTTCCTTCTTTAGGCTGTAACACACCCCAGAACCCCCCACATGCTCCCATCTAATAAAGAACCCAAACAGCCCCAGTTCTGAAAAGGGCCAAAACCAGGCAGGAACAAACGCATCCTCAGATCCATCAAAGAAATCATTTATACCAAGGGGAAAGTCACATAACCAAAATAAACAGCAAGCCCATTGTGCGGAGCAGCCCTGCCACCGTTCCGACAACACAGACTCTATTGCAGGCTGAATCCAACATCACAAGGAAAATAAACCCAAGGTACAAACAACGTGCCCTCGCCTCTCGTTCAGGCCGGGGCACGGGGCAGAGGGATGCGGGGCTCAAGGTCACGCCGGGGGATGCGGAGAGGGGCGCGGGGCTGCCCCGTCCCGGGGCTGGCGAGGAGGCGAGTGTGGAAGTTTATGAGCTCATCAGGATGGTTGTACCATTACATCAGAGGCAATTATAAATGGCCAAGAGCAGGGGATGGGGAGCCAATCAGATCACAGATGGGATGTCAACCTAAGACCAACTGTCTCCTGGCTTTGACAGAAGGATTTTACCTCCATAATTCAAATCCCAAACCCAAGCGATCCGCACTCGCTGCTCCCATCGCCCAGCTCCCCGCCGGCGCTCCCGCCCCGGCCCGCGGCCCCTCCGCCCTTCCCGCGGGCCCCGCGGCCCCGCCGGCCCCTCGCGGCCCTGCCCGCCCCGCCGGACCCCGCCGCGGGCCGCGGGACCCCCCCGGGGCGGCGCCGGGG
The DNA here is from genome assembly GCF_031753505.1 of Anomalospiza imberbis. Taxonomy (NCBI): domain Eukaryota; kingdom Metazoa; phylum Chordata; class Aves; order Passeriformes; family Viduidae; genus Anomalospiza; species Anomalospiza imberbis. The sequence continues at coordinate 6,525,343 of NC_089705.1, read as the reverse complement.
GTCGCGGGGCCGCGGGAAGGCGGCGGCGCTGCCGGGGCCGCGCGTTGTCCCGGGCGCGCCCTTCGCCGCCCCGGCCCCCCGCGCCCGGGCCCCGCCGGGCCCTCGCCGCCCGCCCCGACCCGCGGCCCCCCGGCAGAGCCCCCCCGGGGCGGCGGGGAGCCCGGCGGCGGCGGCCCGGGAGCCCCGCACAAAGGCCGGGGAGGAGGAGGAAGGGAAGGCGGCGAGGCAGCCATTTTAGAGCGAGCGAGCAGCACAGACAATGGCAGCGCCCGGCAGCGCCGGCCCGGCGGGGGGAACCCGCGGGAGAGCCGCCGCCGCCACCCCGAGCCCCCCGAGCCCCGCGCCCCCCGCCCGGCCCCGAGCCCGGCCACCCCCCCCCCCCGGCCCGGCCCGTCCCGTCCCGCGCGGCCCGGCCGGTACCTGCTGGCTCCTGCCGAGGCTCTGTCCCCCGCCGCCGCTGCTCCCGGGGCTCATGGGCGCGTGGTGGCTCCTCGGCGGGGCCCCGCCGGCCGCTGCCCAGCCCTGGCCGCTGCCCCCGCCGTACTGCGAGACCATGTCGGCGGCGCCCTTGGCGGCGGCGGCCGCCCCGTCCTGCGGCCCGGCGCTATAGTCGCCCCCGGGGTACCCCTGGTAGGCGCGGGCGGAGCTGGGGGAGGTGAGGAGCTGGTTCAGGGTGGGGGTGGCCGTGGGCTGCGGGGTGGTGCCCCCTCCTCCCGCGCCGCCGGCGGCCGAGGGACCCATGACCCCGAAGCGCTGCTGCTGCTGCTGCTGGAAGGCGGCGGCGGCGGCCGCGGGGGACTTGGCGGCCGGCGGCGCGGAGCCCCGGGGGGAGCCCAGGGCGTAGGCCTGGGGGGGAGGCGGGTAGGAGCCGGCGCTGCGCCCGGCCGCGTAGTAGGAGTTGTACTGGTGGTTGGGGAAGCCGTGCTCGGCCCCGGCGCCGTGCGAGTTCTGCGGAGGGGGCGGCCCCGCGGGGGCTCCCGCCGGCCCCGGGTAGTTCTGCTCCAGGCCCCCGCTCTGCAGCGCTGCCATGCCAGGGCTTTGTTGTCCGCCATGTTGGTGGAAGGCAGCGGCGGCGCCCCGGCCGTAGGGCTGCCCGAAGCCGTAGGCTGGCGGGGGCAAGGCGGCCGGGTGGGAAGGGGGCGGCTGCTGCTGCGGCGGCGGCTGCGGCGCCCCCACCCCGTCGCTGCCGCCGCCGCCGCCGCCGCCACCGGGCGGCTCCGGGAGGTTATTGTTCAGGGTGGCGGCGGCGGCGGGCCTGGGGCCCGGGTTCCCGTTCGAGCTCTTCAGGTCGGACTCGGCCCCTGCGCCCCCTCCGTTGCTCTCGGCCCCGTCCTGCAGCTCCTTCCCCGACGGGCCTTCGCTCTCCGCCTGCTTCTCGCCGCGCTCCGCCGCCGCCGCCTCACCCCCCGCCTCCTCCGGGGGACAATCCCGCTGCTGCGCCTCCGCTTTCTTCAGCTCGGATGGAGCCGGGGCGCCCAGGCTGCTGGCGGCGGCGGGGGCGACCTGAGCGGCCATGATCCCCCCCCTCCCCGCCCGGCCACCCCCCCGGACCGGTCCCCCCGAGCTGCTCCCTGCCTGGCCGGCCGGCGTGAGGCCTCGCTGCTCTGCTCTCCCCGCTCAGGCGGCGGCGGGCGGCTCTTCAGGGCAGCGGGGGCTCATTCCCCCCCGGCCTGCTCGGCGAGGCGGGGAGGGCTCCGCTGGGCTGGGCTTCCCGGGGCCTGGCCCCGCTGTACCTCCTCGGTTGCAGCCGGCGGAGAAAGGGGAGGAGGAGGGAGTGGGGGGGAAGGAGGAGGAAAGGGGGGGTGGGGGGGGACCCGGGACGGGGCTCCCGGTGCGGGAGAGGCGGGAGGGAGGGAGGGGGGACACGGCGGGCGGGCGGGCGCCGTCCCCGGAGCGGGGCCGAGCGGCGGCGGGGCCGGGCTGGGCGAGCTCCGACTCTGCTCGGCCGAGCGGGCTCAGTCCGACACGAGGCTCAGCGCTGCCATTTTACCCAGCGCCGCGGCCGCCTGCCAAACCCGGAGCGGAGCGCAGCCCGGCCCGGAGCGGAGCCTCCCCCCCGTCACAAAGGAGGAGCGGGCCGGCCCCGGCCGCCGCCGGCGCGGAGCTGCCGCCCGCAAAACCCGCGGCGGATCGGCGGAGCCGGGGGCCGGGGGGCAGCGCTCCCCCGCCGCGGCCGGAGCCGCCCGGGGCGATCCCCGGGGGCAGCGGGCGATGTCCCGCGGCCGGAGCCCTCCGGGGGCGTGCTGGCCGCTCGGCGGCCGCCGGCCCCGGGGTTTCTGCCCGTGGGTTACCGAAGCGCCTCTTCTTTGTCCCTAGAAATTCCATTTAGAATTAAGCCCTCTGCGAACTGTTAGCGGTTGTCATTTCCTCTCCGCTTGGCCGTGTCCCTCTGGAAAAGGCGTTGGCGGCGCGCCAGGGCTGTGACTGCACGCGCGGACAATCCAAGAAAGTCCGGCTCCCCGCTCCTGCCAAGGCGAGGGCGGTGGGCACGGAACCAGGAATTCCCAGATCCAAAACCACCTGAGCGCATCTAGACACAACGCGTTGGGCAGCGGGACAGGATGCGCTGGCAGTCAGAGCCCAGCGCCGTGCTGGAGCTCCCCGGCTGTCAAGAGGTGAACTGGGAATTGGGCCATGCTCTTCTGCAACCCTTTCAGACCCAGATTCCCGCCTCCTCCTCCATCCCGGGGCCTTGGCAGAGCGGGAGGAGGGAGAAGAGCAATGCACCTGGACATAGCCTGGCCTGTGCCAGCGGGGTCTGAACCTGCCTGTTTAACTTCAGAGGGTGCAGGGCTGCAGCAGGGCACGGGAGGGACAAGAAGATGAGTTATTTGGGTTGTGAACACCACAGATGGACACGGATGTCTGGTAAAAATGGCAGGCATGGTGTGGGTTAGGCCTGGGTCCCACATTCTGGTGCTCCTCTGGAATATGGAAATACTTAGAAAAGTGAAGTTGAAGTAAATACAACTTTCAGATGAGAGAAAACATCAGAAAACAGTAGGTGGGGAGCCAAAAGATACTCTGAGGTCTGAGGCTGCCATTTTAGTACATCACCACAGAACAGATAATGTGGCAGAAGTGACCTCTGTGCAGTGACAACAAACAGGGCTTGGCCCCAGCCCAGCACCCAGCGGGACACACCGCAAGGAATCCCACGGGGAGCGAGCAAACGCGAGTCCAGCGCAGGAGGAGAAACCTTGGGCAGCAGGACTGGGTCCCTGCCAGCACCGTGTGCCTGCTGGGGATCAGGTGAAGGTGTCAGTGTCTACTGACAGCAGCTCAGCCCTCACACCCATTATAAAACTTATAATATGAAATACTTATCATCTAGAGTGCAGGTGGCAGAACAAAGGGGTTGTTCCAAAGATGGAAAGTGGGAGGGGAGGTGGGATATGGTGATAAACAGCAAAATTCTAAGTGTTTTCTAGAGCAACAAACTGCCCCTCAGGCTCCAAACAAAGCACCTTTGCCATTTCTCAGCCTGCACAGTTGACTGTGCAACATGGAGCAGATTCCATCCAGCAAATTGGCAGGTCAGCCTTTCTCCTCCGCTATAAAAAAACTATTAGGAAAAAATGGGTAATAAATGATGATACTGGTATTATGATAGTACTCAAGGCCTTCTCAAGGGTTGGAGCCCCAGTACAATGCTGAAATCTCACACAGGAGGCCCTGTGGCTTTAGTGAGATGTGTGTGGATCCCAGAGAAGGAAAAACACCAACATATTCTTCTTCAGAAGAGTTTGGAAACTGTGGAATGTACTAGAACAAAAATTTATATACATCCTCTTAACAAAGGAGTTATTTGATGAATTCCTGGGTTCTGGAAAGACAAAGGAGAAGAGGGGGAAAACTCCTCCAGTGTCAGGCTGGACTCTCAGAAGTGAAGCCCGGCGTTCTATTAATGTCCATGGTGCCCCACAGCACCAAAACACCCTTCCTTGGGTGTTCATTGGCACTAAACTTTAAAAAGCACAAACTGGAGAGAATTCTGCCATTTTATCCCAGAACCATCTCAAGCACCCACCTGTCCAGCCCCAAAGATAGGTCTGCTTCAGGGAGCAAAGCCCCACCATCTCACTGAGCATCACCAGAAGTTTAACCACTTCGCTCCAGCAGCCTGGGAAGCAGCTCGGGTGCATCCAGGCAAAGATCCCGAGCTCACACCTCTCTACCTGTGTCCGTCTTCTGGAACCTCCTCCAAGGAGCACTATGTCAGACTATGAAACCCGGTGTTGATAGTAATGTGAAAAGCAGCCTGGATTCCCCAGCCACCCACACAATGAGGAGACACTCACTTTACCAAATGTTTGTGAAAGCTGCAGCAGATTTTGGAATACGCCTCATCAATGAGGCCCTGGCACTTTACTCAGTACTGAGGCACTCAGTGAATTCCCAGCCATGAGGACTGGGAAGCAGATGACAGCACAGTTCTTAACAACATTGCCACCTAAGAGCTGAAAATCCTCCCGCCGTCCCGGGATGTCGCGGCCATCCACGGGACCGGCAGCGACTTTTCCCTGCGGCACATCCTCACTTTTCCCAGGCGGAGCCATCCCTGCTCGGCAGCGGCGGCCGTGCTCCCTTCCCGGTGTCCCCAGGAGCCGAGCACGCCTCGCTCAGCCCGGCCCGGCTCCTGGCTCTCAGATAGGCTGGGAACCAGCGCTCACATGGCACTGCAGGCCACCGCCACCGCGCTGGCTCCTCCTGACTGGAAGTCTCCTTCATGAAGGTGGCCGTGCCATTTAACCCAGCACTAAGGCAGTTTAGGAAACCTGGTCTAGATTAGAGTACTAGAAACAGGAGTAGTCTCCCCCCTCCACGAAAAAAAAAAAAAATCGGGCTCTGCCAACTGTGTGATGGCAAATATGGACTGAATCGTTGACATGGAAACCGGACTAAAGTCAGCGCTGCCTCGGCTCAGCTCGCACACACAAGTTATCATTATCCAGCCTTTCCCTGGCTACAAACACGGACTGGATCCGGCTGCCGGAGCCGGCTGCAGCTCCCGAGATAAAGTCTGACGGAGCGCAAGCAGGGCAGAGCGAGGGGAGCAATGGACGGAGCTGTGTGGGGAAGGATGCTCTTCCCCCGCACCGAGAGGCACGGCGTGCGGGATGTGCCCGCTGGACCCGAGAACAAGAGACCCATCTATTATGATCCATGGGGCGCCCTGCAAAAGATGGAACGGAGCCGGGAGGGTTGTTGGCTGTGCCTCAGCTTCTCTTACAGGCTTTTTGCTAAAGAAAATCACATTTCCTTTCAATGTGTTTATATTTGCCCAGCCTATTCCTTGCAGTGCTTTAGCTGCTGCTGCATCTGGGTTAAGCACTCTCCTTGTGGCTCCATCACCACTAAGATTGATGATATTTGAATTATTTGTTTGCTGGGCATCATGCGAGACAACACTCAACTCCTCCACTTCAACATAATGCTAAAATATTGTATAATCTCGCTTTCTGGGGAGACACAATGGCTCTGCGCTGTGAGTGCCAGGCGAAGGTAACTCTGTCCCTTTGCTGAATGCAGCAGCTCAAAGGCAGGCGTGGATTTTCCAGGGGTTTTGCTGCTTCCCACGCCAGGTTCCCCCGGGCAGGGAGCGAGTCCCGGCTCGGCCGCCCCGCGAGAGCCCGCTGGTGACATCTGACAGCGATCTGCGAAACTTTGGATGCATTTTAAGGCAGGAAAGTGGACTCGGCCTGACTCGAGGAAATGCATTATTTTAGCAGCACTGGCGAGGAGGAGGAAAAAGCGAAGCGGAGTTTGCGGAGGGGAAGGGACGCGGGAGCGCAGCCCCCGCGCATCCTGCGCGACCCCCGCGGGCCGGGGGCAGCCGGGGCTGGTGCCACGCGTGTCCCAAGCCCCGCGCCCCCGGCCCGCACCGAGCCACCCCAGCGGGGAGGAAAGTGGGACAGCGCAAGTTTTGGGGGCACATGTGTGCGGACTGGGGGGCTGAGCGAGGAGAGCAGCGCTCACCCCAGCGCAGCGAAAGTAAGGGTGGGGGTGGAATTTAGTAATTCCAGGGGAAATTGGGGGATATCGGGAAGGGGAAGAAAACAATAGTGAAGCGCGGGGGAAGACGAACCCCGTTTATTCGGTATACGCGGGGGTGCACCCCGGCTGCCCTCGGACAGCAGCGCTCCGGTGCGCTCGGGGAAGGAAGAGTAAATCTACTAAAAAAAAAAAAAAAAAAAGGGCAAAAAAGAAAATCAAAACGCGGACCGGAGTTTGCTAAAACCCCTGCACTGGATCCGGAGCCAACCGTCTGTTTTCCCTGAATCCCACCAGATTTGGGAGCTCTCGGGTGGGTTGGCAGAGCGACCGTGTTCTGCTGCGAACCCCACTGTGAAGAGTTAAAAAAAAGGGGGAAAAAAAGGCTTTAAAATCTGCAAAAAGAGAAAGATCTGAACTCTGGGCCTGGATTTTCCCACTGAAGGAAAACTTATTGTGTTCCAAATCCTTGGGACCCGGCGATGCCGTGCGGGAGGGGTCAGCAGCAGGTTCTCCTGTCTGGAAAAAGCTGTCCCTCGGCCTTTCCCCCACCCCGGCACCTCTTTTCAGTGGGGTGTAAAAAACACATCCCCTCCCGTGAAAATCTACCCTCCTAAAGTGTATTTTTAGAGAAGTTTGAGTTCAGGCGTCACGACTGGGGAGGGGGGGTGCTGCGGGAGAGGCAGGCGCGGAGAAAGAAGGGTTTTTTTCCCCCTTTTCATCAAGCTCTCGCACTGCCATTTTCCCGAGGCAGGGAGGGAGCGAGGGAGGGAGAGCGGAGCGACAGACAGCGCTGGCGAGGAAGTTTCTCACGGCAACTGCGGGCTGGATCGGGAACGGAGCCTTTTGTTCCCGGCAAGTTCAGCAGGAGAGAGAGTTGGAGCGTGCTGGAGAGAAAAAACAGCGGAGAAATAAAATGGAGGGAAGTAGGAAGAGAGGAGAGAGAGCTGGTGCTGGGCTGAGATTAACTGCAGAGCACCGCGCTCGGGTGTGCGCGGCATTTATTTAGAAACTTGGTGTGGTAGCCTGAGGCACAAATCCCTCGTTAAGTGCATGGGAATGAGTGAGAGACCCAAGGACACGCAGTGCTGGGCAGGAAGTGGAATTTTCCAAGGGGTTCACATCCTTCGGTGCTCTTTTTGCCAAGATTCGCTCTCCTCGCTCGATGAAGGCTGCCTCCTAGAGACACCAGGGAAAAGGCCTTAAAAATGTGGCGTGCTCTAGGCCTGTTTGAACTGAATCATTGAAGGTTGGGCATACCCTCCCTTAGAGATTGCAGCGCAGTCTGAAGCCCAGATACAATTTGGGGTACTGCCCTGCCTCCCCTCTGCGTCCCTTTCTGCCCAGTGACTGTTGAAACGCTGCATTGTGACCATGATCTCGGAATGGGGTGAAAAGTCACCTAAAACCCAGCCCCCCTCGATTTAATGCTTATCCAGTACATCCCATATTCACATCCACAATTGGTTTTGTCCCCCTGCACGCACTGCTAAGCCTTCGCCCCAAACCACTCGTGCTCTTTGCGTGTATGCAGACCCAGAACGTGAATTAAACTTGTTTGAATTAACCCCCAAATCGCTGACAAACATCCATCTCTTTAGCAGGCACCCAGGAAGGGGGAGCAGAACTAATCCCCTCATTATTTGTACACTCGGTCCAGGTGGAATTAAAAAGCAGGAGCCTGATCACGAGGCGAGCAGATTTTTCAGCGCAAGTCTGGGGTTTAGTTAGGTGTCCTGAAAATACGGTTTGATTTAAAATGTTCATCACCTTGTGCCTTCCCGGCAGGGCAGGGGAGAAGCTCCGGTGCCCTGTGAGAGCGCGGCGTGGCTGTGACAGCAGCTCAGCGAGACACCACGTGGGAAAGCCGAGTTCGGGATTTAAACGTGCTTTTCCACTCCGGCCATGAGGGAGGGAGAGCCTGAGTTGGGGGAAAATAAATAATTAATGAAAAAAAGGCTTCGCGTGGAGCTCAGAAGCGACCTCTGTGGCTGCTGGGGACTGAAGTTCAAGAGCCCCGGGCTGGGAGCGCGGAGCAGATGCGGCTCGGGAAAAATCCAACAGCAGCAGGAATGGAAAAGGGGGCTCGGGGGTCGGGGCTGGCCCCCCCGGGAAGAGCAGCGGGGCCGGGAAGTGCCGTCCTGGCCGGGTGGGAGCGGTCCCACCACCGCATCGGAGCTGGCTCCGTGTGGGAGCACCCTGAGCTCCGCGGGGGCCGCGGTGCCCGAGCCGTGCCCGGTCCCGGTGCCCCCCGGCCCCGCCGCAGTCCGCGGCCACCGCTGCCCGAGCCCCGGGGCCGGCCCCGAGCAGCCACCGGCGCGGCCCCGGCCCCACCGAGCTGCCGGGCGGTCCGGTCCGGCCCTGCCCGGGCGGGGGGCACCGCGGGGCATCGGCTGGCCCCGTCCTGCCCGGTCCCCGTCCTGCCCGGTCCCCGTCCTGCCCGGTTCCCGTCCTGCCCGGTCCCCGTCCTGCCCGGTTCCCGTCCTGCCCGGTTCCCGTCCTGCCCGGTGCCCGTCCTGCCCGGTTCCCGTCCTGCCCGGTTCCCGTCCTGCCCGGTGCCCGTCCTGCCCGGTGCCCGTCCTGCCCGGTTCCCGTCCTGCCCGGTGCCCGTCCTGCCCGGTGCCCGTCCTGCCCGGTTCCCGTCCTGCCCGGTGCCCGTCCTGCCCGGTGCCCGTCCTGCCCGGTTCCCATCCTGCCCGGTTCCCATCCTGCCCGGTCCCCGTCCTGCCCGGTTCCCGTCCTGCCCGGTTCCCATCCTGCCCGGTTCCCATCCTGCCCGGTCCCCGTCCTGCCCGGTTCCCATCCTGCCCGGCCCCGGCGTGTCCCACGGAGCCGCCCCGCACCGGGACTTCTGCGGGCCTGGGAAAGTTTAACAGGGAAACGTCAGGAAGCATCAGGCAGGAATTTCAGTGCATCCCGTGTTTTATGGCGGCGTTAACTTTTACGTATTGGGAGTAATTAGCAGCGAAGCTGTTAAAAGCAGATTTAAATAACCACCCCCTCCCCCCTTTCTCTTCTTTCCCAAAATGGTCCAAATCCGGTTTACCTTTGACTCGACCCCCACCCGGACAGAGGTGAGAGCACAAACCCCAGGGTTTGTCCATGTAGGCACGAAAACACATTAAAACCCGCATATTAATTAACAAGTCAATTAAAATAAATATAATTTTGGAATTGTTATTTTGGGTTCTGCCCCTCCCCGCCCCCCAACTTTGTTTTAGTAAAGTGGGGAACATATACAGAAACCTTCCCTGCAGTAGATGCTTTTTTTTTTTTTTCAAACGGAGCCCAGATGCTGGTCAGGATTAAGGTTACACCAAACACATTCTACATTGCCATTTTCCAAACAGAATAAAGCAGATGGAAAAGATGGAAGAGGATAAAGCAGGAACGGAGCAGCAGTGAAAACTGCAAGCCCTGCACTAACGCTGAGAGGAGTGAGCTGGGATGCCAGGAGAGGCAGAAAGAAAGAAAGCAGGCGTAGCGCCGCTGCATATCACATTCCTCACAGTTAAAATGAGTATCTTTAATTAAACAGCTGTCAGAATTTGGGCTTTAAACCTTATATTTAAAGGGGGAGAAGGAAATTGAGCTGCAGCTGATCACTGCGTCTCCTCAGGGCTCAGTCCTAGGAGATGTGAAAGCCACTGGCCTGGGGCCATCAGAGTACTTAAGTCTCTGCGTAATTTTAAACATCAGCAGCCCCGGTGATTTTAAGGATCTACTCCCTTAAAGTTAGCCATGCACTCAGCACTTTGCAGGATCCGCCCAGCACACTCAGAGCAGCTCTGAGCTCCAGGACATGAGTATCTGCACATCTGAGAAACAAAGAAAATCCTCTTTTCAATAGGCTAAACATTTCTCCTTTATTTCTAAGAGACACCAGTTCGTCCATACTGGGAAATTGGATCAGACTGGAATAAAATCTCAAGGGGAAGTTAGCAGAATCTGTGCTTATTTGCAAAACATCACCATTTGGCAAATTCAGATCTTAGGTGAAATTCTACAATAGTGGTTTACTCAGCACCGTGACTCAGTTACATGGTGTGCTTTGAAAATCTCTTGCAAAAACTGACTTTAAGGGATTTTGTTGGTATTATATAGGCACACAGACGACACAGAGAAGGAACATACAAACTATTAAATATTCATGCTATGGGGAGAACACTTAGTAACGTCCCTTCATTCCAGCTGTACAAAGGCAGGCACAAATAACTGCTGGAAAAATGAATAACCCAAAACAATCGCAGCATTCCACATAAACAGGGTGTTGAGCAGCTTGCAAACATTGGTCGAGAAAGGGTCAAGCAGTAATTGTCCTTATCTACCTTTCAGCAGCCTCACATAAACCCGTAATTCCAATCTGAATTCTGTAATCAGCCCCCCCGGGAGTGTCGGGACTTCCCACACACTCAGGTCCCTGTGTGGGGATGGATTTTCTGCTCCAGGCCTCCACCCCTCGAGCTCAAACAGCCTAAAAGTCACCTTCTGAACGTCACAAGTAGGGACCTTGGTGACATTTACTCACAAACAAAATCCAAACAAAATTTGTTTGTTCACAAACAAAATTTACTGACAAACAAAATTCAAACACATTCTGACCAGCTTTGCTGGAACTTTCAGACTTCAGCTCTGGGACTGTGAAATGAGGTCATTTTAATCTATCAGTTATCTCTGCCTTGAGAGAGGCCCGTGATCACACCTCAGCAACAGCACTGCTGGTAGAGGCTGGGATATCACACACATTTTTCACTAAAACAAAGGCATCGGCCAGAGCTTCCTCTGTAAAACTGAGCTCCAGGCATACTGAAGAACAGTAAAAAAAGACATCATTTTCAAATATTTATGAAAGTATTGAGTCTATCTGGCAAAAACAAACAAACAAAAAAACCCCACTCCAAATCCAAACATGTAATGGTTGTTGCTTGCATCCCAATCTTTAGAATTAGATCCTGAGTGAAACGTGATCAGATAGAGTCAGAGTCATTACAGCTGTCAGAAAACGGTGCAATTAACGGTATTATGAAACAAAGTATTTAAAAATATTACTTTTCCCAGCTTCAGGAAACATAGTTACTGACCTCGGCCTTTCCTGTGCCCGGGTTCCCGCAGTCACTGCGGGCACTGCAGCCCTCCCTGTGCCACCCCGACCCTCTGGAATCACTGCCTTCCTATTGTTGCACCTACCTTGTCTATTTTTAGAGAGCATTTTGTGCAGGGCTGCCTCATACATGTGTGCAGAGTGCCCAGCACGCTTCATGTTCTGTTTAAACACAGGGCTGAGAGCAGTAAATAATGCTGAGGCAGCACCAGGAGCAGAACTTCTGCAGGGCAGTGATGAGCCACGGGCTGCAAGGAGCCCCTGGCACTTATCAGCATCCCACAGGATAACGGAGCCCTGGATTCAGCTATCACTGCTCAAGAAACTGCTCATCACCGTTATCTTTAAAGAACTTTGCAAATACTCCAAAATTATTTTCTTAACCTGTTTAATAGCTACAGCACAGCAATTTCCTTTAAAAATAATAATAAAAAAAACCAAACCAAAACACCCACCAATAAACAAAACCCAAGCCAAACATGAAGCACTACAGCTGAGTTGTGATGCAAATGGGTGAATTTATTTCCACCACTTCTAGAGGTACAAAAATAATCTAAATTTGATATCCTATTTGAGAAAGGAAAAAACTCATCCTAAAATCAAGCCAAAGACGGTGCAAGTAATGTCCAGACAACGAGAGGCTAATTAACCTGACCTCAGTGAGATGCAAAACTTAAATTATTCTTCCTCAGGAGAGGGGAAAGATGTAGAGGAAAGTAAAGAGATAAAATACAAGAAAGGTTGCAATAATGCCAATGCTGATGTCTTTCTTTGATTGGGCAGCAAATTTTTCTGGGTAAAGGAAGACAGAGCAGATCTCACCCATCCCCAAATCAATAAAGTGTTTGGTCTGGTGCATCATGTAAAAACACTAGTTAAATTGGAAAATATGAAGGTCAGGGCAAGAGAAGTTTTGTGGGTAAAAAATGACTAAAAACCAGTGCTGGATTGTGCTGAAATGGGAAGTTTTGGGTTAGAGAGCGAGTGCTTTGAAAGCTCCTGCAGCTTTGGTTTCAGAACTGGTATTGTTGATAGGCTTTAAGTGACACTAGCACAAGGATCTGAAAAAGAGCGTTAATGCAGGTGGGGACTGACAACATCCAAAGGCACCAGTGCAGGGACGGGAATATCCTAAATGAAGAGTTGGATGAGGTTCTGGAGCAGCACAGGAATCCTGAGGAATGGGCTGGTGGAATGCAGTAATAAGATTAATGCAAATCACAAGGCTGTTCACAGGGGGACTGACAGCCAAAACTCTTGTAACCTGGGAATTCACCACAGCTAGGGAAGGATGGAGACTCAGGAGCGTTGTTTAGTCACAGAAACAAAGATGACAAACGGCATCTAAAAACCAGGTAAGGCACATCCAGATGTTATGGCAACAGCTCTCTTACAGAATTTTGGGTACAGTTTCTATTCAAGAATGACACATGAAAACTGGAATAATCACAGAAAAAGCTCCCTGAGCAGGTTACAAGAGCAAGGAATCTGTCAGGAGAGAAGAGTGAAGCTTCCTTTCAGCAAACTCCAACAAAGACAGGGGCGATAGGGTGAGTTTGTATACACAGACTATGGCTTGAAGACAGTATTTGAACTCGAGGGTTATGTTGGCAACAAATACATATCTAAAGGCCTGAGTACAATTAAATTGATTGCTAGAATAGGATGTCTTATTATTAGAAAAACTAGATTTTAAAGAATCCTTCTTTTCTCTGGGGAACATAGACCCAGTGGAGAACTCTGACAGTTCTGTCATTATTTTCCCCACTTTTAATCAGTGAAATGGGAAGAAAATCTCTGCAATATTGTGAAGATTCATTAATGGTGGTTAAAAAGTATTCAGACACTGTAGTGATAAGTGTAACAAAAACCCATTACAATTAGTAATTCTGTATTTACTGCAGCACTTGAATTATATGCAATAAATAAAATATGGAAGCAAACATCAAATAACAAGGATAAAAGAAAACTCTGAATGAGACAAGAGTTTGAGAAGGCAAGTTGTATGATTTGAGTTATAATTAGAGTTTGCATCATGGCGCAAAGAACTGGATTAGGGTGGGCAAAAGTCTAAGAACCACAGAGAGGAAAACTGAACACCCCGCTCAGCTCCCTGGTAAATTCATCCGGGTCACAGGAGCGTGAAGGACCACGGAACAGAGGGGGAATTAATGTGGGCCTGGAGCACACACCAGCTCAGCACATTCCCTGTGTCAGACCGTGCTTGGAGGACTCAGCACTGATCCTTGTGTGGCCGGGCCTGCACACACTGTCACTGTCACCTCGGCAGGGAGGGCTCCTCTGCTCTGCAGAAAACTCTGATTCAAAGAGGAAGATTTCCAAGGGAACAGCTTCCAAAACCCCAGAGGACTGCACCTCCCAGAAGACCAGAAAGGCTCACACCACAGGCCTGGTTTTCCCAAAGTCTTTCTGTTTCCATCATAAGGAACCACCAGGAGCATGCAGCACCCATTTCTTTCCTCTCACATCTCTTCCCTTCTCCACATAAAATGTACCTGCTTTAGCAAAGTAGCAACAAACCAGAGCTGCCCTTCTGGGATCTTCTGTCCTAGGTGCCTGCCCACTGGAGATGCTTTCCATCCCACTCTTCCGAGCTTCCTTGGATCTGCCACCTCTTCCCCTTCCCATAAACAATAACACACTCAAGCAAGGAGCCAAAAAGCATCTTCAGTTGGGGTGGTTTCCTCCTTTTTTTCTTTAGCTTTTTGTTTTCCTCGGTGTTCTCACCAAAGGATACCTCACAAGCACAAAAGATCATACATATTAAAAGAAGACCCCATGACAATATTCTTGACATAAACCACAGAGACTTCAGTTAGAAATAATCAGAAATCTGCTCTTCCACAGGTGGCAATGGGCTTCTGCACGTTAAGGGATGTTTTAATGGATTTACCACTTTCTTTTTCATGAACCTTGCAGGCTTTCAGAAAAGAAGTTGCACAGGGAAAAAAAAAAAAAACAATGGATGTCAGGAGAAAAGAGCAGTCATTTGTCAGGTTGACCCACAGAATCCCCAAATTCCTGAGAATTCCCTGTCAACACATTGTGAAAAATAACATACAGCTGAGTAGCAGAACACATCTCTGTGGGATAACTGCCCAGAATATCTTGAGAGGTAAATTAATACAAGAAAGAACCAAGCACTGTGCACCCGATTAACAGTGAAAATACCTGAAATCAGCATAACAAAGTGGGGTGAGTGCACTTGTGCTCAGGATGGTTAAACAGCTGTAATTAGATCAAACAAACCAGATTGATGTATCATCCCTTTGTAGCTGTGGCCTCAGAAGGCAGGTCAGGAGCTAAGTTCAGTAAAACAGTTTTAGTGCTGCAGCTTTTATCTAACAAGGCACAGCCACACACTCACTCCAAAGTAAATACTGCTCAGGAGAACTGCTGAATTCCAAGGAAAGAAAGTTTCTAGAGAAGGTGCTGTTCTTCAACAACAACCTTAACTTTTGTCAGTAATGAAACTCTCCTCATGAATTCAATAGTAGACTCTTGGATAAACACTGCACAGAATTTTGGTTACAAATTCATTCAAGGCATTTGAAGGTCTTTATTGAGTTGCTTCCCATTCCCTCAGAGTGTCTGCACAAAATAGGTGAATTCTAATTTGCTTTGTTCTTTCAGAACCTTTTAATTAAATTTTAAGAAAATAATGTAGAACAACATTGAATGAAATATGGTCAGTACATTTCAGAGATGAGCAAAACATAAGGTAGCAGATGGTATGAAGAGGATATATGTGAAGAAATGTAAATAGCAGGGAACCTCACCAAATCAGAGATGTGAGGCAGAACTGAAAGCGCCTGCAAGACCCCTGGGAGAGCTGAGGAGATGAAGCAACCGCTGAGCTCAGAGGTATCAGCCTTTCTTTGCTCAGAAATGACACAACACCAACAGGAAGCTCCAATCTGGTAGAGGGACCCCTCGTAACTGAGGTGAGATTGTTGTGAAGGGTCCTTAGAGCAAGTATGGGAGGAAGAGAGGAAACAAGGACAGGTGCCAACAAACGTATGCCAACAAAAACACTCTTGGAATAGGAAAGATACCAGCTCTTCAGAACTGTAAGCAATTAAACCATTACAAAGGAGCTAATAGTAGAAAATAACCTTATGTTGAAGACAAATGAGATGAATTGTTTAAGTTAGGCAGGAGATGAAGCAAAGAGAAGCTTGGTGTCATCAGAAGAGTTGTGAGCAGCAGAAACGGGCCGACTCTGGGCCTGGGAGGGGAGGTAACCTGTGTGTTATCATTGTTTGGTGCAGGAGCACCAGCACTCCAGGTCTCTGAGCTGCTGTGGCTGCACTGATTGCTGGCTGGGAGCCACCTCTGCCACGACAGAGCCAAAGAAATTAGTGAGTGGACTGTGCCATATCTGTGGATCAGAGCAGAGCCTGGGTGAAGACCAAGCAGCTCTTTCTAACCTTCTGATTAAAAAAAAATTATTAATACCAGGCCTGTACTGTTAAAGAGAAGCCACCAAATGCTAGAGGACGTTTAAGGGTTGAGGGAAGCAACCTTGAGGAGCAGGGCCCAGCTGACAACTGCAAATTCAGCTGAAGGAATAGCTGGAAAACGGTGACCATTCTAAACATTCGTATTTCAAATAGTTGGTAAGCACATTCCCACAGCAGAACTCCACAAACCTCATGGAGCCTAAATCACAACTATTCCCATTTTGTATCTTCTTCTGCCCCAAGCTCCATTTGTCTGGGTGATTTATGAGGTGAGCTCTGCCTGCGCAAGGCTTCTCTCCTTCTGAATGGAGGAACAATTCAGATAAGGAACAAATCTCTTCTGAGTGAATAGAGGAAACTGGACTTAGCTGCATTGACTAAGGTAGTTATTGTACATCTAGGCCAGAGGAAGCTTAGCACTTTCAATACATATAAAACTGCAGAGAGCTGCTAGAAAGAGCAGGAACCAAACAAAACAGATTCACAAGTTCCTTAATTATTTAAATTAAGCCACTAAAGTAACAGGAAAGAAAGAGCAACAGATATCTATCAATTCCAGTGGCTGATTCCAGCCACCCACAGGAACTGAGGAGCAGTTGGCTCCGTGTCCCCTCAGGCACCCTCAGGCTGAGGAACAGCTAAATTGTAATCACATAACCTCCAAAGGGCAGTGCTTTCGTGGCTGTTGATTTCATACATTGTCTTGAGGTCCCTTGTCATGGAAGACATTGGATATAATTACAGACAAAAAAAATAACTCGCAGGCCTCGTCCTGGGCAAGGGGCTTTGGCAACTCAGCAGCTCAGGGGATCATCAGCTCTTTGTAGACAGGAGCCCAATGCTAAGAGACAAACTGCAAGAAATAAATATCTGTGGTACAACTCCAACTTACCAGTTCAGAAAAGACCACGTGCAGAATTCCTGAGAGGCAATGAAACCACAGAATTAAAAATTTTAAGTGCAAACCCCAACATTAAGTCATCCATTTGCAATTGTTGGTGGTGAATCCATCTACTCCAGATGGGAAGAGGTCACTCTCTTCTTTTTCCAGGGCAAATCTATGAATAATTTGAATGATTAAAGCTAAAATCAGGTGTGAAAATGAAAGACCAGGAATGCACATGGAAAAGAAACCACACTCACAAAGAGAGACTCACTCAGCTTTCATTCTGGAATCAGGAAAGGCCCCTTCCATTTCTGTCCTGCCACAAAATACAGGTGAGCTCCTACGTTTTTTTCCCGAAGAGTTGTCACTTTTAAAGACACATTGAAATCTTATTTTTACTTTTTAGGTCTCCCTTCCTCTATTGGAGATGACCTAAATTTTGAGCTGAAGCACTCACAGCATCCTCGCTTGGAATAGAAAACAACAGCAAAAAAACATCAGGCTGTGAAAAGAGGCGAAATAATAGGAGGGAAAATTACAGTGAAGTCCTCCCTGAATAAGAGGAGGTCACAAAGGCTGCAGAAATAGAGGCTGAAGTGGTGCTATCCTGAGCCAGGGGACACAAAGTGGTTGCATTTAGAGCCCAGGCAGAGGACAGGTGGGCAGGATGTGAATCGAAGCAAACGGCTGCAGTTCTGGGAATACCCAACAGCTCTCAGCATCCCCCTTCACACACAGCGCCGTGCTCCCGGTGAAGGAATGTCACAGACACCAAACTCCAAGAGCCTCCTGTCACAAAAAAATCCCCACAAAAACCTGAGTGCTTTCTAGGAGTGCTCAAATGGAATTAGGCAGCTACAGAAAGGCGTAGAGGCAATATTTTATATGTTAAATAGAAAAATGTATGGGAACACATATAGAGCCCAATAATCAGCAGTAGAGACTGCTGAACATTCATGCAGCTCATCATTAACAAAACAGACCCCAAAATGTACTTGCAGATACATTGACTTTGCTTTATTTTACCATCTTAAACTAAGAAACTAAGATTATAATCTGTGCCTTTTTAAAATTCCATTCAACAGATGTTCATAAACAGACTTGAGCCAAATTTCAGGTCCCCAAAAGGATATTCAGCCCGAGAACTTTTACAAATGGATGATAAAGTCCCGCTTTTCCCCTTGTAATCATTGCTTTTCTGAGACACTAAATCCTCTCTTAGCCTCATTACAAGTTCCCACCAGCATAAAATGTATTTTTCATTTCCATTTCCTATAGTATTGTTTTCCAAAAATGGCATTTCCCAGCACAAGACAACTCTCCTTCACTCCTTATTTATGTCACCTCCTCAATACCAAAGGATTGTCTCAGTGACAAGGCTCTGTTCTTCTAAAAAGATGAAAAAAATCTAAGTGGTACTAATAAATATTTACTTAATGTAAAGAAAAGGGAATTTAACAGTTAAGGATGAAAATTACAGGGAAAAAAAAAGGTGTTTGGAAAGGCAAGGCTGTAAGAAGTTCAGTTGCTGTTTATGAGAACGACTGCTCAATGGCTCCTTCTGGGACACAACGAGATGACTTCTTTAAAAGTATGGTCTAGAAATACCCCCAAATCACTGAAGTTATAAGTCACCCGAGTATTTCAGCTGCAATACAAAATTAAGAAATATCAGGACACATAATGAAAATGGTGGAATGAAACCAGCATTGCACTGACTTGTCTATGTTAAAAGGGGAAGGGGGGGCTGAAGTGAAAGGTTTTATTTTTACTTAATTACTCTCCGTGCTCCCTGGGGACTCCTTCCAAAGCGTATTTTGTATTTGGACCTAAACGCAAGCAGGATTCAGCCTTGATCTTATTCCTTATGACAATAAGTTTCTTAAATTAGAAGTCCCACAACTGGAGTGTTGACACCACTGCTGGATCCTCCAGCACCTCAGAGTCCCTCCTGTGTTATCAATCCATTAACCCGGGAAGCAGTGAGAACAGGGGACCACAGACTGTTCCAAATTAAAAAACCCATCCACAAAACAATACTTTGTGAGCTTATAGCATCTTTCATCCATTTCTATTTATGTGGAAATGGGAAGTCTCAAAATACTTAAAAAAAAAAATCAACAAACCCACCTAACTTCAAGGTATTCTGAAATGATAACATATTAATTGAGTGCGCATCCACCTGTGATGCAATTTAAGAGTCTCCTACTGCAGCATTTCACACATATTCAATCCACCTTCTGGTTACAGCGTGCAAGTTTATGGTATGTAGAAGGAAAAGCAGAGCTGGTTAAAGATTTTCTCTTGCTTCACATACTCTGCAAGCTTCTCATTAACTCATACATGACTTTAATCAGTGCTGAAGCACACACTTCCTTCAGCATGCAGCAGGACTGAGCTGGGGGAAAAAATCCTCCATAAAATATTATTGTAACCATGAATTATTAAAGAGAAGGGCAACGTTTTCCTAAAGTGGCTGCCGATTCTCATCTCTAAAGGGTTAAACCGACCTTCGCTGATCCAGAAGAGGTAATAAAATTGAACTTTAAGGACAAAAATGGAACACTTCAAGAGATTATTATGAAGAGCCACATTCAAGAAGACAAAACCTTATTCTTAAAGCACAGATGCTTCTGAAACAAGAGATCGCACGTTTTTAACAGCACACTGCCAACCGCTCATAATGAATAAGCAAAACGAGGGGAATCAGGGTGTTTTTTTTCCTTTTTCCTTGGAGCTCAGAGGGAAGGGGCATTCACGGATGTGGTAGCAGAGCCAGCTCTGCACTTCTGCAGGGCTGTGGAGCTGGTGCTGGTCGGTGTGGGGGGGGAGAAAACAGAGTAAAACCTGAGAAAAACCCATCAGAGCTCCTGTCCTCCCCTTCCAGCGTTAATGGGAGGGATACGAGTCCATGGGAGCTGCAGTGGGGGATGGTGCTGGCGGAGGGGGTGGGGAGAACCGAGCGAGGCCTTACAACCATCAGCAGCTCTTGTTCTTGTTCCTTTCAGCCTTAGCAGGAGGATGTGAAGCTCATGGAGCCGGCAGCGGGATGGGAAGGGGCGGGAAGCAGCGCAGGATCATAGTTTAGCTTTTGTCCTCTCTCCGCAGGGTTAATAGGAGGACACGAGTGTCACCGGGATAAGGGCAGGGCCGGGGGGGCACGGCGGGGATCGCAGCTGCCCGCAGGGCTACCGGCAGCGTGCGCTGGGCTCTGTGGGCTCCTGCGCGAACTCACGACACCCGCGGGCGAGGTGTCGTGGGGCAACACGGGGCAAACTTCCCCTCAACGCGGCGGCTCCGCTTATCCAGCGCGGCGAGCCCGGGGTGCCCCGCGGGGTGGGGCGAGCCCCGGCCTTATCTGTGGGGCGCAGGGAGCGCGGCTCCGCGGCCGCGGGCAGGGAGGCAGCCGGGGAGGGAGAGCCCAGGTGCGCTGACACAGGGAAGGGGGGCGCGGGCGGCCCCGCGGCCGCTCTGAGGGCGCTCCCCGCCCGCAGCGGTGGCGCAGGGCTGAGGCGAGACCCCGGCCCCAAACCAGGGGAAAGTTTCCCCAAACTTTGGCGCGGGGGTCCCGTCCCCCCTCAGCGAGCCCCTCACGGCGCCCCCCCCCCCCCCGCCGCGGCTGTTCCCGCCCCCGCCGCAGGGGGAGGGGGGCGCTGTTCCCGGCTCCGCGCCGCGTTTTCCCCGCTCACCCCCCGCTCCCCGCGCCTCCTCACTCCTCCGCGCCTCCGGATCCCTCCGCCGCAGCCGGAGCTGGGGCTTTTTCACCTCCCCCACCCCCACCCCGCTTCATCCCGATTGTCCCGCCCGAAGCTGCGGGGAGGATGCGGGAAGGGAAACGCTTCTCCCAGCCTGTTCCTGTAACGGGGTCCCGGCTACAGGGACCGCGGGACGGAGCCTTTTGCCGAGTGAGGGAGAAGAGGCGGTTGGGACTACTTGGCGCTCCTACCACGGCCTCGGCGGAAGGAGCGCGCTTGAGCTGAGCGGCTGTGCGGTGCTGCGGCTCTCCTCAGCGCTTCCTGGAAACTCCCGCTTAGGAGCGAGGGGGGGCGGGAGCGAAAGAGTCCCAGGCCGGGAATGGCAGGGGGGGCAGGGCACAGCCCCCTCCCCGTGCCCGGACGCCCTCCAAGCCCGCTGACACCCCTCAGGCCGACCCTCGCCCCGTCTTCCTGTGCAGATGGAACAGGGAGAAGTAAGGGGTAAACTCCCTCGTAACCGCCGTGCGGCATGGTGGTGGCTGAGCCCCTTTTCCCCTCACAACCTGGGGTCTGGAAGAGCAGACTCCCTTCTTTCCCCTCATAACCTGGGGTCTGGAAGAGCAGACTCCCCTTTTCCCCTCAAAACCTGGGGTCTGGAAGAGCAGACTCCCCCTTTCCCCTCACAGCTTGGGGTCTGGAAGAGCAGACTCCCCTTTTCCCCTCACAACCTGGGGTCTGGAAGAGCAGACTCCCCTTTTCCCCTCACAACCTGGGGTCTGGAAGAGCAGACTCCCCCTTTCCCCTCACAACCTGGGGTCTGGAAGAGCAGACTCCCTTCTTTCCCCTCATAACCTGGGGTCTGGAAGAGCAGACTCCCCTTTTCCCCTCACAACCTGGGGTCTGGAAGAGCAGACTCCCCTTTTCCCCTCACAACCTGGGGTCTGGAAGAGCAGACTCCCTTCTTTCCCCTCATAACCTGGGGTCTGGAAGAGCAGACTCCCCTTTTCCCCTCACAACCTGTGGTCTGGAAGAACATGTTCCCCTTTACCCCTCACAACCTGGGGTCTGGAAGAACAGACTCCCCCTTTCCCCTCACAACCTGGGGTCTGGAAGAGCAGACTCCCCTTTTCCCCTCACAACCTGGGGTCTGGAAGAGCAGACTCCCCTTTTTTCCCTCACAACCTGGGGTCTGGAAGAGCAGACTCCCCCTTTCCCCTCACAACCTGGGGTCTGGAAGAGCAGACTCCCCTTTTCCCCTCACAACCTGGGGTCTGGAAGAGCAGACTCCCCCTTTCCCCTCACAACCTGGGGTCTGGAAGAGCAGACTCCCCCTTTCCCCTCACAACCTGTGGTCTGGAATAGCAGACTCCCCCTTTTCCCCTCACATCCTGGGGTCTGGAAGAGCAGACTCCCCCTTTCCCCTCACAGCCCGGGGTGTGGAAGGGAAGACCCTCATTTTTTTCCTCACAAGCTGGGAGCGCCCCTCTACCCCCAAAACTGAGGGTTGGGGAGCGGGGGAACGCAACGAGGTGGGGTGGGGGAAAAGAGCCCGGCTTGGCCGGGGGACAGGGGGAAGAGAAGCCCCAGAAAGAGCCCCTTTTCCCCCGAGTTCCTTGGGATGGGGGCGATCCCTGGATCCGGGGGCCTGGGAGCGGGCTGAGGCGGCGCGGGGGAGGGGAGGCCGGGCTGGTAAATGCAAAACGCTGGTACAGAAGCGTTTTAGCACAATCGGGCTGGAAAGCTCCGACTGCAACGGGCTGAGAACAAAAAAAAAAAAAAAAAAAAAAAAAAGAAAAAAAAAAAAGAAAAAAAAAAAAAGAAAAAAAAAGATAAACGTGAAAAGGCTCCTCTGCTGCCCTCTGCCTGCCGAGGCTGCGGGGGAGCCCAGCCGCCTCCGAGGCTGGCGAAGGGCTGACATTGCCTGAATGAAAAAACGGAGGAATTCGGGCCAATTCGCACACCTGTGGTGCTTCCACAGAATCAGGTTGGAAAAGACCTCTGACATCATCGAGTCCAACGTTTCCTGGCTCTGGATGCACTGAGTTATTCTTTTTCCCACGTGTGGATGTGCTCCTGTTTACCTCACTTCCAAACAACTTCAGTAGAAGGTAAGACTCCTTCCCTTTAGACTAGGCTGAAGGATGTCTTCAAGCTGAGAGAGTTTTGGGGTCTGCACTTTAATACTTGAATTATTTAACGACACAACAGTACAAATGCCTAACAAATGCAAGCCACAGGAAAAAAAAAAAAAAAGAAAAAAGTGGAAAAAACAGGAGGGTAGAGCGAGTGTGCTGATAAATGCCTGTGATACACAAACACGGGCGGTAAATGCCGTGTGGTTCGTTAGATACTGGCTGGGGCGATCCTGCCCTGCAGTTAAAGGCCTCTCACTTCCTTTGTCTTCTCCAGATTGGTGCCTTGTACCAGCTCCTCTCTCCAGCTCTGCTGGTTCCCAGTTTGCCACCCTTTAAATATGGAGCTGTTGATCCTCTCTGGTGTTACAATGCAGCTCTTTGATGCCCAAAGCCCCTTCCTCCACTGAATCCACAAGTTTCAGGGATGCTGGGACTACACAGGAAAGGCAGGCAACATGTAATGAAATTATGTGGAAGAGAAAGATCCATTAGAGCAAGGAGATACTAGTAAATCCTGTTAGCAGCCAAGTATTTCCATAGAAATTTCCTGATTCTAGATGCCCAGCACCTGTCCTATCCATTTCCTTAACACCATTCCTAAATCCCTACGTGGCTTCATTTACAAACCTAAACCCCAAATGTAAATTGATGGGGGAGAATCTCTTTGAAGTCCTGTCTCCTTGGGTTTTAGCTCTAAATTCTGTAGTTCAGGGTCTACTGGAAAGGGCAGCCTCCAGCTCTTGGACCAGGAATCATCTCTTGCCTTTAGACTCCTCCAGCGCCGCTCAGTTAAAGATGAGCTCTGTTAATATCTTTTAGTTATGTGCTGTTTGCAGAACTTTTATTCCTTTGCTCTTTATACCCCAGTCAGTGCAGAGCAGCTTGTAAATACATGGATTTATTCTGTCAGCCTCACACTGCTTCCCTTAAACATCAAAATATTAAAACACAAAAGCTCCCCGATTACTCACCAGCAGATCAGTGACTTTACACACAGGCAGCTTTCTCTGGAGTAAATTAGAACAACTCCTTCAAAAAATTTGAGCTGAGGTAGATTGTTTCCAGATTCCCAAGAACTATGAAGGACAATGTGCAACACCAGGATCCTCAGAGTGGCTGCAAAAAGGTAAAGATACACCTTGAGAAGTCTTGGGTGCTGCAGTTAAGTCCAAATTAATTATTCTGGATTAATTTTGTTCAGTTAATGATAATTGCCTGCCTGGCAGACAGTTTAGAATTTGGAGGCATTTAATGACTGCTACATTAAGATTTTGCAGTTGGGAGTGATTTTTTGATAACAGATCCAATACCAATCCCTGTCCAGCCTCCCAGTTGTGTTGGCTCCCCAATGCCAGGTGGAAGGGCAGTCCTGCTTGGTGTGCAATTATGCTTCAAGTGATTACTAGATCCAGTATTTACACCTGCATTTTTAATATTCTGGCTGACAACATCTCGTATTTCCGAAGTTACGCAAGTTATTCAATCCTAAGCAGACATTCTGCTGAATCCAGAATAGCAGGATCCGCTAAAAAAGGTGTTAGTTTTATAAAGCTGAGCACATTTTAACCTGGGAAAACTGGGTTTATGGGCCCGGAGTACTTGAGACTCACTGCATTTGAAGTGATATCACTGAAAGGCACTGCAGGAGACCCTGCTTTTCTGCTTCCCAGCCTTCTGCCAGGCCTCTGGCAGAGGATGAGGGAAGTTTACAGGAGTTTCCTAAATGGGAAAGGAAAGAAAAGTAATTTAAACAGTATAGTTGTGAATCAGAGGCTGAGGAAACGTCATGTGAAGGGAATCCCAGTGTTAAGGACAGAAACGCTCCTGTGCTCAAGTGGAAGCCCCAGCAACGCTGCTGCCCAGTCACAGCTCCCACGTAGTGAGGTGGAGATTATCCAGCCAAAGCAAACACGCTGGAGGAGTTGGGCAGGTGCTTTTGGAGGAGGAGGGTGTTTCAAACACACTCCTCAGCCCTCCACATGACCTGTCTGGCATCCAGCAAGGCTGAGTTAGTCCTAAAGCCAAAGGAATAAAATGCAGGTAAAAGATAGAGGTGTCTCCTCTCCATGGAGGAGAGGACAGAGAGAGCACAAGGCAGCAATGAAATTTCCAAGGCATTATGCTCATTTTTCATCATTCACCCATTAGTAAAATTGTTTTCTTTGCTTTTGACAAATCGGTTAAAGCCCACACACATCCTGCAGGATACATTACACTGGGGGCTTGAGCCTCTTTAATTTCCCAAACAACTCTGTCACCCTGTTAGTGATCATCTACCAAAGCACTCCATTGCACATCCCTCATGACACATTAATTCCTAATATTTATACCCTTTGTAATGAATGGAAGATGCTTTGATGGATAAGCCAGATACAGCATAAACATCAACAGAAGTGGCTGAACTTGATTCACATTTTCTGGTGCTGTTGAGTTGCCCTCTTACAAATTTTTTTGCTCTTCTCCTGGCCTCAACAGATTTAGAATGGGATTTCAAAGACCGCTGATGACACCATTCAGTAGCTGGCAAGACAAAGAATTCATGGATGGAGTTAATAAGGGAGATAAAAGCAGTCTGTGCCCCAAACCCAACATTTTCACAGTGCACGTGGGCTGGTTGTGTGAGCCAGATGCAGAGAGCTCCAGGGATGCTACGCCGCAATCCTACAACCCTAATTCTTGTGCATTTAAGGCTGTATCTGATTAGGCATTTCTGTATTTTCCGAGTATGTAATTATCTAGCACAGTACGTGCGAGTCATGGAGTAAACCCAGTTGGGAGTGGAGCAATGGGAAGAGGAGAAAAGGTCTGTATGTGGGTGGGTGGGTTTGTCCGTGTCGGTGATTGCAGCAGCCTGGGAATACAGTGTGGAAAAAAGCCTTTCCTGGAAAGAAACTGAGATGAAATCCGGGCACTGTGCTGCGAGCACTTATCACCTCCCTGTAGACCACGAATGAAGTGATAACTAGATCCCAGATCCTTGTAGGATCCTCATTAGGAAGAAAATCTTTACTCAGAAGGTGGGGAGGCCCTGGCACAGGGTGCCCAGAGCAGCTGTGGCTGCCCCTGGATCCCTGGGAGTGCCCAAGGCCAGGTTGGATGGGGCTTGGAGCAATGTGGGACAGTGGGACGTGTCCCTGCCCGTGGCAGGGGGTGGGATGGGATGGACTTTAAGGTCCCTTCCCACCCAAAGCACTCTGTGGTTCTGGTGGTCTGTGATCCAGAGCAATCCCTTGGGTACAGTCCCAAGCAGGTGACAGCTGAAGAAAGAGAAGTTTCAGGCTTCTCAGAGTTGAAGAATTAAGGAAATCCAAGTGTCCTTGCTGTGAATGCAAGGTAAATTATTCATTCTCTCTCTCCCCCCCCACTTTCCTCCCTCTAGTTCAGTTTTTCTTTTCATGCTTTAATCGTTTTGACACCAAGCTGTACAAAAGTAATTTAAAATTAACATGACTGACACTTGGTAGATAGCAGGACCCAGTGCAGGGCTCCACCTTCTACTGGGAACTGCGGAGAAGGGCTCTGGATTGGCTGCAGGACCTGAGGCAGCTGATGGGGACTAAGGAAAAACACGGCAAACAATTAATTTGCTAATTTAGTTTTCTGTTTAATTTGAGACCAGAAAATTGTCAGGCACTCATCAGCCCACGAGCAAGGCTGAGTGGACTCAGGGCAGTGCTGCTCTATTGGCAGCAAGGAGGGGATGTGTTTGATTAGCCAGCAAAGCAATTTCTCCTGTGGTACCGGTGGCATTTCACAGCGTGTTTGAGCTGTGAGGTTCTGTGGTGCGGCTTTTGTGTCACTTCTCCCCAGTTGGGTGCATTTTGCACATCTGACAATGGTCTTTTTCACTGGGAAGGAGGTGACGTGGTCGTGTGTGCTGCAGAACAGCTGGGAAAAGTTGTCACCTCAAACAGAGAACGTGTCATGGACTGCCACTAACCTGGTACTGCCACACGATGCCTTGGTCAGCCAGGATGCTGACAGGGATAGCTGCACACCGTGAGCGTAATGGACCTGGATCGGGACTAATGTCTCCTTTGATGAGGAAAGAAATGCTCTAATTTGATTTCCTCCCTTCAGCTGCCGAGTGTGTAATTTCAGATCTGTGCAGAGCGGGCCCTTTACGCTTGGGTTTGGGCCTATTTTTGATTGATTAAATTGAATTGTATCTATTTATTTCACGCATCCAATTCAGGATTTCACTAGTGGCTCATCAGAGTGAGAACGTGCACATTTATCGGGAGTGAGAACTCACCACAGCCCTCAATTTCCTCTGATGCCTTTGCCGGGATTTGGTGCTGTGCGGGCGAGTGGGTGTGCGAGGAGCTGGGAACGTGTGAAATCGAGGAGCTGGTTGCCAGCAGAGGGAGCGTGGGGCAGGGCTGGGTTCAGCGGGGAGTCAGGAGGCTGGAAACGGGACCGGCTCCCGAGGAAACATCACACAGCTCTCTGATAAAATATCCCGAGTCTGTTGGAAGATCAGCACGATTTGTTTCCTTAATCCAAATTAACCGAGAGATGGGATCTCGTTTGCAAATCTGGGGCCTTCTTGGCCTCCCTAATTCACAGATTCCCTCTTCCCGGCTAAGTGATGCTCCCGGGAAGCCCAAGTCACTAGATGGTACTGTTGCTGTTCAATATTGACGCCTCCGCGGGCCAGCTCCTTGGGAAACTCGCATTTCTGCCGGGAGGGAAGGACAGCTGTGTAATTTGTGAGGGAGACGTGAGCGAGAAGCCAAGAAGTAGGTCAGAACTGCTTCCTGGGATTGGGCTGTGGGAGGTGGAGCAGAGGGGTGGCAAAGATTTTGTTAGGGCTGGTTTCCTTCGAGGTTTGCTGCCCAGAAGGGCACAGGGTCAGGCCCTCACGTAAACTCTGTAAAAGCTGGGTTTTGGTCAGCCTCACTCGTGGTTAGAGCCCAAGCAGAAGGATGAGCCTTCCGTGGCCACAGCCTGGGGAAGTTTTGTCACTCTCTGACCTCAGGGCACACCGAGTCACCTCCTGGCAGGAGGCAACACAGCAAATCACATAATCATAGAGAGGCTGATTTTGTTTGGAAGGAACTAAAGCTCATCTCATTCCACCCCTGCCATGGGCAGAGACACCTTCCACTGTCCCAGGTTGCTCCAAGCCCCATCCAGCCTGGCCTTGGACAATTCCACGGATCTCCAGCTCTCCCCTAAAAGCCAACCAGCAGTGAGGGACTGGTCACACAAATTCCTGGAGCGCTGTGAAATCCCCCCAAGCTTTCCAATGACATCATTGCCTGGGTCCCATCCCCGTTAGGAGGTCACCAAGCTCTTCCTGGCCAGGGTAACAAACAGGTTATTGTGCTCTGTGCTGCAAACAAGCCCCGGCCCTCCCGGCTCCAGCCCCAGCGGAGAGCGGGGGAGCTGCTGCCTGCCCGGCCTGCGCTCGGGTTTCTATTAGAGGAGAAAGTCAGGCCAATTAAATCAGGCAGCATTGAATCTCTAATTGACATAAATGAGACAGACAGACAGCTGGGAAGACTGGGAGGAGGGGAGGGGAAGGGGAGCAGGTGCCCTGGATGAGAAAGAGATGGAAATACACCCTAATAGTACCACAGCTTTCCTTATTCTGTGTGTTTACATTACCAGCAACATCATGGAAAGTGTCTGAGCTCCTGCTGGAGAGAAATTAGTGAAATAAATACAAGTTGCACCCAATGTGGAGTTGATTAGAATGTTCCTAAAAATCTCCAAACAAACCCAAAGAAAAAAAATCACCCTCTAAAAGATGTTTGAATTTGTGTAGTTAAATTAAGAAATCCGGTTTTTCCCATGCAGTTTGAACATGAGGCCTTGCAGCTGAACAATTACAAAATCATTTAAAATCATATTTGTTTAATTTTCCACATCTGAGCACTGCTTGCCCAGGTATTTCCCCCTCTCCTTTTACCAGGGAGTGCTCTTTTGTCTTTGACAGACCTTTCAAACACTAATTTATACAGAAATAAGTTATTTAAATTCATACATTTCAGGAGGATGAGGCATAAAGAGGAGGAACTCACCCAGGTCCCACCCGGCAGTGCAGAAGGAACCAGAATTACCAGCCCTCGCTCTGCCTCGCCCAGGGTGTGCCTTGATGGAGACGAACTGCCGGACATTTTCTCCAAGCACACCTCTGCTGCTGCACAGGTGAGAAGTGAAGGTGGGAAAGCAGTCCTGAGTGGATGCAGGTAACGAGGAGGGGGGAAATACAGTTTTGTGGTGCTGGTGAATCCTCCAGTAGCATGACAGAACAGCAATTTGGGATAATCTCTTACAAACCAACCCATATCTTGGTTTTAAAATAATCAAGATTTGCACATTGTGGTGTAAGAACCAGAAATGTTTTTCATTTACATTTCCAGGAACTTTTGAGATCTCTTCCCGAATATTTCAACACATTCTCCTTCCGCATTTTCCCAGCTGGGATAATTTTTTGCCAGCACAGGCAATTCTTCTCTGTATCCATGGGAATTGCCTCCATAATTAGACGTGCACCCAGTGCACAGATCAGAGCGCTCCAACCCAGCAGCTGGAACTAGGAGGCAGGTCTGATTAAATCTGCTCTGCCACGAGGAGAAAAGCCAGCTTTAATGAAACATCACAGGACTCCCTACCCTGTCTTTAAACAGGGCAGGAAAAGGGACTCCGGGATTACTTTGAGAGTGGCTGCTTGTGGTGTGCTCACAATTCACAGAGCAGAAAGCAAGCACTGAGTGATCCAGGGCCTTGAAACTGGGGATCTGCCTCATTAAAAAGGGGCTGATTGCCAGCAGCTTATTAAAGGGGCTCACAGTCTGCCTTCAGAACGGCAGTGAAGGTTGGAGGGGTCAGCAGGTGCAGATGGAGGTTTTCTCCTTGATAGTTTCTCCTCAAGCCAGTGAGCTGAGGGTCAGCTTGTAGAGGAACAGTTTCTCTGGGTTTCCTGCCCTGCCCATCAGTGATTGTTTGTGTGGATGCACCAAAAGACACAGAGCCAGCCAACAGCTCTTTTTTTTTTTATTGAATCCCACAAGGGTTTGGGTTGAAAGGACCGTAAAGCCCACTCAGACCCACGCCCTGCTATGGGCAGGGACACCTGCCATCATCCCAGGCTGCTCCAAACCCTGTCCAGCCTGGCCTTGGACACCTCCAGGGGTGGAGCAGCCACATCTGCTCTGGACAATTTTCATGGAAAGTAAATGATTTCTATTCCTGCACACCCAGTTCTGCAGGTAGCAATGTGCTCTTCAGGACAGGGAGGTGGTGAAAGAAGCAGATGGTCAGATGGAAATTATTAATCCCATACAAGTTCTTTATCTTTAGTTGCTGCCTGCACTTGGTGTCACAAACCCCACGACTCCTGGGGGCTTCCCCTTTTAAGAAACAGAGCTGGGAGTTTAGGTGGAACAGACATTAAAATTCCAAGTGGTTTGGTGGGTGGGAAAAAAGCGACTTTTAACAAATATGCTGGGGCTGGGGGATCAAACAGGGCTCTGGTCTAGACAGAACCGCACTCCCCGCCTGCCTCAGAAGTTCATAGCACACCAGCTGACAGAATTTAGCATCTCGTTTCCCTAACATGATTAAAATGCAGCTCCGTGTCCTGGGGTACTGACAGCCCCTCAGATCTCTGCATTCCAAGCCACGTTTCCATTCCCACTGCTGGAGTCGCTCCCTTTGGAAACGTGGCCCTGCGGACGAGCGGCGCTCGCGGATCCCAGCAATGCAGGTTGCTTTAGCTGGGGTTTGAACTCAGCCCTTCCTGTAATTCTGTGATTTGAATATCATTTTCACAACCCTCACAAGCAGCAGATGAATGAGAGATTCCTGGCTTTGAGTCAAAAGCTGTGGTAATTAAATGTTTATAAAACACTTTAAGCATGCGAAGTGCTGTTGTAGACAAGGAACCAACAGATCTGGCAGATTGGATCCGGATTTTAAGGCACACCAGGAAACAGAGCCCATTTCTCCCACTACATCTCTCTTTTAGAGCTGCTAGCAGAGGGTTATGGAGGCCATCACCAGGTTCCTTTTATTATAACCAGAATAAGTGAAATCAGAATCACTTCCTTTCATATGAATATGTGTAATTCAGAAGCTTTCCCCTCTGTAAGAACTCACCAAGCAAAGGGTCAGCTTGCTGTTCAGCTCGGTAAGGAACTACCCCGTGGGAAACAGAAATTGCTGCTACTTCTGATCTCTCACATAAAGCTGGAGAGCTTCCACCTGTTACAGGTTTCTAACACCATCTGCTGTTTAAAAGGAAGATGGCATTGGAGCTCAGCAGCACTGAGAGCTTGTTTGATAAACGAGGCACAACACCAGCGAATCTGGAACGTTTCTGTAATTGCCACAATTCCTTTTTTTCCTTATTTCAAGCCCTGAACATATTTTGATTTGATCTTCATTATGAAGTGACTTATTTCTTTGCTAGAGGAAGCAGAATCCCTGTGAGCAGCAGTCAAATGTCAGGTCCACAACACTTCAGTTTTCATTCCCAGCCATACAGCTGTGTCATTTCAGCACCAAGACAAATTTCAAGCAGTGTCACTCTCTCCAAAGCTTTACCCAAAGAACCAACTTAAAAATGTTTTCATAGGAGAGAACCATGGTTGCCATGGGGTATGAGGAGCTCAAAGCAAATAATTCTTTCCATTAAAAATAAAAATATTGACCTTTTGCTGGCCCACACTGCTGCCTGTAGGACAGAATAAACTCTCTAACCAAGGATTCTTCTGCTGCTTCCTAATTGAAAGAGATACAAACTTTTGTCCCAGGAAAAACAACAGAACCCAGGAGATCATTACACATTTAAATTGAAGGGCTCACAACTACTGCTCTTAGTTTTGGTTGCAGATATTTGTAATAACAATTTTTTCTAAAACAAAAAGACTTTTCTCCACAGGGGTCCTTGGCCACTCACCCTGAGACAAGCAGGGATTTAGACAAAAACCACCCAAAACCTCAAAATTTAACACCAAACAGAGGTCGAAGCTCTTCTCCAGTCTGATTCCATCAGCCCAGTTACAGCATCACCCCCACCTCTCACATTTCTCACCCCTCCATACATCATTTAAAGTCAGTGGCTCCTTTTGAGAGCAGTCAGCTCCTCACCCCGGCACTTTCCCTGCACTTCGACAAAAGAGACCTTTTACATGTCAATTTATTTTCAGACAAGCATATCTGAAAGGGAGTTTCCCTCCGGAGTTGAATTACTATTAATGGCAGGTGTTCAGTGGCACACAAAGGGAGGGAGGCAGCGCCTCGGCTCAGCCGAGGCACTAAGACAGCTTGATGTTTTAATAACCAGAGGCAAGGAATGGAGTGGCAGCGGACCTGCGGCTTCCCCGGCGTGAGTGAAGGTTTTATTCAGAGCCCCCATGTACTGCCGAAAGAAGACCTTGAAATATTTTAAATGTTTTCTTTGCCTTGAAAGAGGGATTAAATTGTTGAAAATTCCATGAAAGCGCAGCATCCACCCCACATCCCGTGGAACTCACTTGCAGTCACCGAGTACTTCCGAAGCCTCCCGCAGCCTTGGGAAGCAGCTGTGGCCACCACGAAGAGGTGGTGGCACCCAGGAGGCCTCCAGCTGTACAGTTCACCATCCACCAGTGCCTAGAAATGCTAAAAAAAGAATTACATGGACTAACTCAAAGGTGGGAACTCGGAGAGGGATTTGCATTAAAGTTTAAAAAGTTAAAACCACAGATCAGTTGCTCAGTGCAGTTTCACTATGAAAGAGAATATGATTGCTGGGAAAGCTACAAAGCTACTGGCCTTCACTTTTAAACTGAATCTTGATGGGAACATTTCCCAGGCCAAAAGATATTTATTGATGACCTGGTGAATTTGACAGAGGTCAGCAAGGGAAAGGCACAGCTACACAGCGGGAAAGAGGGGAAACATCCTCTCAGCTGGGTCAGCCCCTACAACAGAAAAATGGCTTGTTTATGCCCCCAAATAGGAAAATTTAACCTGTATTATACAGAAACAGTATTATATAGAGCTGTTCAATATTATTTTCGGGCTCAGTGACTTTGGATCAATATGCTTTTTCTGCAGAGGTTATTTCCAGGTAGACTCAGCAGTTTGAGGCTGGATTCCGGGATTTCTGCTCCCTTGAGCTTTCATTCAGACCTACAGGACAAAAGCTTAAAGATCAAATCCACTATTAAATACCTGAACTAACAGAAATAACTTTCCTTGTAAAGATGTCATTATGTATGGAAGTTAAATCAATTTTTGCCCCTTTTGAAACCAAGACAATTTGTGATATCCTCTGTATCCTCTGTGTCCAAAGTTACGGCTCAATGACCCTAAACTCCTGTAAGAGCAAATCACTTGGTCTCTCACCCCCCACAGTAGGCATTAGATACCCAACTTTCACCTCAAATAATGCAATTTCAGTTAATATGACAACAGTATTTTGGCAAAGGTCAGGACAAAACCGGAAAAGGAAGGAGAAACCCAACCTGTCACAAACACCTACACCTCTCATATACAGAAAATTCACAAGTCCAATTTTATTGAGCACTGGAATGAAAAAAGTAACAGCACTTGGTTGATCTGGAACTAAAAATCAAGACTTATTTTTAGTTATGGATAATTCAGAACAACGTGGTTAAAAACCCCCTGGAGACAAAGGTGTAGCCCTTCTTGTTCTCTCTGTTGTCCAAGGGGATGGGGTTTGCAGAAGCTCCAGCTGCACCAAGCACAAAGTTCTTCTGCCTGGAGCCCCCAGGGTGGCAGAGGGGTTTGAGGCTCCCAGTTTTGGGGTCTGACACCCCAGGTATCATCTCATGGCCAGGCAGAACGTGCAGCAGCTGAGGGCTGCTCTCCCCTGCCCACACTGATCTGCACCTGGTTGTCCCCCACACCCCTGAGTTGTCCCCAGCTGGCCTCACACCAGCACAACACAGGGAGGATTTAGCAAGGGCTGCAATGTTTTTCCTGACTGATATTTGAAAACATTTGCAATTTTATACAAATAACCAGGACAAGTATTTGGTTTAAGACCCCCTAAACACCAGGGTTTAAGAGCACTGATCCCCACCCACACATGGTTGGTTGGCATCCAACCCATCTGCCACTCCAGGCCTTCCCTTGAAATACAATGTAGAAAATATTCTGAAAATCTGTGAAGGTTCCTGCAACACCCAAAAGCACCCTAAGGGACTGAGCCCAGCTCCAGAAAAATGTTTGCGATTATTGTATGGTTGCAGGTACCTACCATTTGCACAGCACTGGCACAAGAGTCACTGTGGATTTGTAGGGAACATCATGCCACAAGTATTTTTCAGGAAGGCATTTTGGATGGTGGAGTGTCCCCCTCCCCAAATCTCAGCAAAACATGAAATCCCTCTCTGCTGGGGTTGGTGGCAATAGCAGTAAGAAGATCCACTGTGGACTGGAGCTGGCCTCCTCCTCTCAGAAGCGCTGGACAGTCAGGCTGCACTTGGAGTACAGGGAGAAAGAAATTGTGACTATTTCAGCTTCTCACTGGCTGCTCACAGGACCTGCTCGGATGAGGGTAGAGGAGAAGAGCACTGTGCATGTCACATAATTATTTTTATGGAATTCTCCATTTTAGAGCCAGCTGGGACTGAACAAAAAACCAAGTTTCCTCTCTTGTGACATGATCAGCTAAAAGTAGTAGAAATTCACATGAGAACCTTTGCTGGCTCCAGTCACATCCTTGAGCTCTGTTTGCAGCCCTTGTAGCAATCCTGCTGCTCCCAGAAACTGCCACCATGGAACCATGGAGTTCTGGCTGTTCCTTGCAGGTCAGAATGGGGTCAGTATTTATTTTTATTTCTAGCACAGTTTGTCTCCAGGTATTGGTTTCTATAAGCACAGAAGTGTCCTGAGAGTAAGAAATTCCCCATTCCTGTTGGTTCTTGCCTCATTCCAGGACTGGTTCTGGTCACCTCCCACTGAGGGAAGGTAGCATGAGAGGCTGCCCTAAGCAGCACTGCTGGTTTTCAGGGCCTGATCAAAAGCTTTGCAGCTTTTCCAGAAGGCAGACAGGAGCACTGTCCCTGCATAGCACGGAGGAACAACCTGGGAACGGCGGGAAATGCCCGGGAAACGCCGGGGGTCGCTGGTTCTGCAGCTCACAGTCAGTCAGTAACAGGACGGCCCCTAATGACATGTTTATTGTACGAGTCAGAAAGAAACCCTGAGTTACCGGCTGGAGAACAAAGTTAAATTAAAAAATAAAGGGTGGTTTGGTTCAGAGGGTCCTACTGAGGGGAAGAAAAACCCCAAATGGTAAAAGCAGCAGCCAGAGCCAGCCCAAAGCCTCCGCTTTGCCAGGGAAGAGGTTCTGTTGTCATCCCCCACTGCACAGGTGACAAACTCTGCAGTGATGGGAGAACACGGAGATGGGAGAGCAGAGGGAAGGAATGAGCCAAACCTAGGAGGTTTCCTGGCCTGCTGAGCATCTGCGGGAGGGCTTGGAAAAAACGTGGTGTGCTTTGTTCAGAGATCTGAGCTGCTGGCTGGGCTGGGGGAGCACGGGAGAGAGGGAGAAACAGAGGCTGCAAAATCCACCTTATGTGGAACAAACACACAGGACTTGGAGGGGAGGGAGGTCCTTCGTGGACACGAGTGCTGCTGACTGGGAGGCTGCAGGGCTGGCTTTGGGAAATGCATCCAAAGGTTTGAGGGAGGAAAAGCCCCAAAGCCTAAACCCCAAGTGTGACACAGTCTTCCAGCTGCTGTGGAGCTGGAGAGGATCAGTTCCAAGAAATGCTGTAGCAACAACAAATACCTGGTCCTACACAGGGAAGGGTGAATCAGAGCTGCTTTTTAGTGCCACTTGACATCAGTTATACATTCTAGTTCTCATATACACAGATGGATTTCTTTATAAATCAACAATTTACACGTCAAAAAAGTTTTACACTGAAGTTTTCTCAGCAAAGATCAGTCCACATGAGGAGGAGCCAGTCTTTTAGGAGCAGGAAGGCACTTGGCCTCTTGGGAGCAAGTCCCCAGGGGAGGCCCTGTGCAGACCCTGCCCGTCCCCTGTCCCCCTCTTCTGTAGGTGTGCAAAATCCGGGCTGTTCCTGCACTGTGGGGCCTCACAGGGTGGTGGAGGGGAGCTTCTTCACCCGCCTCTGTGCCAGGATGGAGGATTCGATGGGCTTCAGCTGAGGGCTTGGCTTGGAGCTGTTCAGTGCCGAGTATGTGGCAGCCATGGCGCCCTGGAGAGGGGCACAGAGGAGTCACTCAGGTGCAGGAGAGCTACTTCAGACTCATGGCTTTACAAGACAGGGGAGCAGAGCAGCCACATCCACAAACAAAGCCAGAAGCATCTTTCTTGTTTCTTTAAGTCTCCCACCTGCACTGACATGCTGTTAAAGAATCTCCCCCTTCTTTCCTCCCAAAAACCCTTGCTTGTCTGTACTGCCTGCCCTGGCTCACACCTCTCTAAACTTCCCTCCTGCTTTCCCACTCCAGATTTTGTACCTTTACAAGCTGAATGTCCTGGTGATTGAGCTGACTCTGGGGTAAACTGTCCTTCTGTGTTATCCAAGGATGCTGCAGGACCTGCTTGGCTGTCAGACGCTGGTGAGGATCTACATGGAGCATCTTTGATACCAGATCCTACAGGCATTGTTTGGAAAGTCAGACTTCAGAAGATTTCATAATTTAAATGCAAAAAACCCCACCCGTGTATGCCCCCAGATTAGGATTTAAATGCAGAGGCCAAATTTAAAGTTCCCAAACATCAATGTCTTTTTGTATGAAGTATGTTTTTGGCAGGCCTGGGGGGTAGAACACAGAGCAAACCCCACATGGGTCAAGCACGAGGTTGGTTTTCCATGCAAATATCACAGCCAGAGCTAAAACAAAACTGCTCTGAGGGATTTGTGTAGGGTAGAAGCTGCAGTGCTGGTTTTCTTCTCTCTTTTGTGTGCTCCCTCCCCAGCCTGCTCTATATTTGCCTCACAGCAACCCCAACCCCAACAAATATCAAACCCTACCTTGGCCATGTCAGAAATAGTGTCCCAATTGCCCCCACTGATGGAGAACTTCCCCCCTCCTATCCGTGTCAGGATCTCTTCTGGAGTGTCACTGGGACCATTTGCAAAGGGAGTGCAGCTGGGGAGAGAGGAGAGAGCCCTGGATTTACTGAGCCAGGCAGGAGGAGAGGCACAGCTGTCCCCACAGAGCACAAGAGGACAGGGGTCACAGCCCCAGCCACTGCCTTACCCTGCCAGCATCGTGTACAGCAGGACCCCCAGGCTCCAGATGTCACAGCCCTCGTCGTAGCCTTGGCGTTTCAGGACCTGAACACAACAAGCAAAGGGAAAAAAGTGTGTTTGGTTCCTGTTGTTGAGCTCATTTCAGAAGAGAGGCTTGACCTGGGTGCAGTCCATATGAAAAGCTTCCAGAGCTGGACAGAACAGCAAAGTCTGGGACTAAAATATCAGGATTCAAAATAGATTCATTACTACAAGTGGTATTTCTGTAACTGCCTCTTCCAGGGCAGGATGGAGCTGGGAACAGGGCAGACCCACTGTGCCAAGTGGCAGCACAGGTTAGGGGAGGGACAAGGGGACTGCTGGAGGGTCTCAGGTCAGTAAGGTGCTCACCTCGGGTGCCACGAAGTTTGCTGTGTAACAGGGGGTCATGAGGAGCCCGTTCTCAGCCCTGAGCTGCTTGGCAAAGCCAAAGTCACAAATTCGGATGCTCTCTGGGTTCCCTGATTTATCCACGTAGAGGATATTGCTGGGCTTCAGGTCCCTGTGAACCACCTGTGGAGCCAAGAAAGGGCTGTGCTTGTACCCCAAGTAGATAAAGGTCTGGAAGCTGCCTGAGGTCACTCATCCCCTGCTCTGGCCTCACATCAGCTTTGCCCAGAGGGCAACACCAGCAAGAAAAAATTGTCATGATGGGCAGAGTTACTCCCTGGAGGAGAAGGGAGCACAGTGTAATGCCAGGGAGCTTCTCAGGAAAACAGCCATGATCACACTCACCCCTTGGGAATGCAGATACTCCACTGTTTTACAGATCATGTGCAGGACTGAACTGGCTTCTCTCTCCGAGAAAAATTTCTGTCTGAGGATTTTATCCAGCAGCTCCCCTCCCCTCATGAGCTCGGTCACCAGGTACACATACTTCCCATCATCGTACACCTGCCAAAGAAAACATGGGTGGGGTAACCAAAATGTGCTTCCACAGCTTCCCTTTTGTACTCCCATCACCAAGGAGCAGACAGGGACCAGCAGAGGTGGCTCTGGGGATGCATCCCCACCCCAGAATCATGGAATATCCCAACCTGGAAGGGACCCACAGGGATCCCTGATCCAGCTCCTGGCCCTGCCCAGACAGCCCAACGGTCCCACCCTGGGCACCCCTGGCAGTGCTGTCCAAGAGCTCCTGGAGCTCTGTCAGCTTCGGGGCTTGAGCCTGGTGCCCATTCCCTGGGGAGTCTGGGCAGTGCCCAGCACCCTCTGGGGAAGAACCTTCTCCTGACAGAGAAACAGCAACACATGGAGCTGAGTCGCTGGGCTGTCCCTGCTGGGGCTGAACTCTGCTCAGCCAGTCTGCACTTCCTAAACCAAAGCACGGGGAAGTCTCAAGCCACACTCACATCTTTCAGAGTGATGATGTTTGGGTGCTGCCCGTACCGCAGCAGGATCTCAATCTCCTCAGAAGGGTCTCGTTTGCTCTTATCAATCACCTGCAAGAGTAAGGACACACTGCAGCCACCACGGATGGGGAAGGGGCCAGGACAATGCACACGAGCTGAGTTTGGAGTCCTGCAGACCTTCTGTGCCGCATCCACTCCATCCCCTCATCTCTTTAGCTCTAGAAATACTTAAGTTGCTTCATCACTTCTGTGTCCCCAGCCCACAAAATTTTATGTCTTTTGTTAAGACCTGATGTAGCCACAGCTTTGCAAAGAAGATGAGATGCTCTCCCCCCTCTGAAGGAAGAGGACACTGCTTCCCTGCTATTCCTAGGGAAGTGCAGGTACCTGCAGAGCAGCACAGAAATTGTCCTTTTATGTCCTAGATGAGCCTAAAACTCATCCTGATCCACTCCCTGCCAGCGGCAGGGACACCTTCCACTATCCCAGGCTGCTCCAAGCCCCATCCAACCTGGCCTTGGACACTTCCAGGGATGGGGTAGCCACAGGTGCTCTGGGCAAAGATGTAACAGGGGAACTCAGTTGTGAGGGAAGATCCCAGACCTTGACTGCGTACTCCATGTTGGTGGCCTTGTGGATGCAGCGTTTGCAGACGGAGTAGGAGCCGACGCCGATGGCCTCCTTCACCACGTAGCCATCGCTGAACTGGACGTTCTTGCCATGCAGCTGCTGCCAGGGCACAAAGGACAGCTCAGCTGGGAGGGTTCAGGGAAGGGTTTGTGCAACATGATGAGTTAACTGCAGCACAGAGAGAGCTGTCAGACTGTCTGCTACATCCCACAGCTTCTCCTCCTGGCGGGGAGCGGGAGGAGAGGAGAACAAGGCAGATATAGGTCAGTGGGCCAACGCTGCCTGCACCGAGCACGGTGCCTTTGCCTTTGGTTGCCCAACCCACG
The DNA here is from genome assembly GCF_031753505.1 of Anomalospiza imberbis. Classification (NCBI taxonomy): domain Eukaryota; kingdom Metazoa; phylum Chordata; class Aves; order Passeriformes; family Viduidae; genus Anomalospiza; species Anomalospiza imberbis. The sequence continues at coordinate 6,486,497 of NC_089705.1, read as the reverse complement.
GGCATTACAGACCCCCTGCCAGCACAGATCCACCTGGGGACAGGAAAGCCACAGCCCTGACAGCCACAGCCCTGACAGCCTGTGCACAATGTGACAGTTAGTGGTGATGGAAGAACAGGAGGCAAGAATTCCAAAGAGAACTGCCTCAGGCTCCAGGTGGTGCAGAGGTCCTGCAGACCTGGAGCATCCCTGCACCTCCAAAGAGCTGTTCCTCTGTCCCCTTTCCTTACCTGCACAACTGAATGCAGGGGTGGCTGGGCAGGTTTCACTTTGCCATCCTCCATTAACCCGGTTGCCACGAAACTGAAGCCTCGGAAGAGCTGGTGGGCCCCCGCGCTTGGGGGCACACCTGGGGAATCTGCAGCAGGAGTTGAGAGACAGCTCAAGAAGGGCCTGAGCAGCAGAAGCCTCCCCCTTGCTCCCAGGATCTACTGTAATTTATTTGAGACAGGAGCCACACCAGCGGCACTGAGTTTACCCCTAACATCCCACAGAGAATCATGGAATTGTCCAGCTTGGAAAAGCCCTCTAAGATCAGCGAGTCCAACAGTTCCCCCAGCACCGCCAATGTCCCCAAGTGCCACATTCACATGACTTTTAAATCCCTGCAGGGATGGTGACTCCACCACTGCCCTGGGCAGCCTGACAACCCTTTTGGGAGAAGAAATCTCTGATATCCAACCTAAACCGTCCCTGTGCAGAAACCTTATCCTGCTGGTGCTGGATACTCCCTGGTGTGAAGTCACAGAGTGACATCTCAGAGGAAAGTTGGGCTTTGCCTCAAGTCATACAAACCTTTTGGTGTCCGTGACGTGAACTCTGTGTCAAAATAAAAGGTGTCATCTGGCTGGCCCACTGCAGGCTTGAAAGGGGGTTTGATTTCCCTGCGGTACAGCTTCTGCAAAACACACAAAACCCAAAAAACAGCTGCAAAAACTTCTGCTTGGAAGTGCTCCCACAGCCACCTTCTCCCAAAAGGTGCAAAGGCTGGTGAGGAATGAGGGCCAGGAAGAGGTTTTGTGAAACTCTGTGTCTTAGCACTTTGCTACAGCTCAGTGAGGTGACAGGCCCAGGTATGAGACAGTTACATGACAGAGAATTTTTGTTTTGGAAAGGGTTATTGGAGTGGATGGGGACAGGGGCTGGTGGCTCTCCCATAGCTGGCCAAGCGTCAGGACTGTGCTATTCCTGCTGCCAGAACTGTGTTACTGGTGCTGAGTGGTGCAGAAATTTGCTCTTTCTGATACTCACGTTCCAGTCGATGGTGGAGTAGAAAGGGTGGCGCTTGATCTCCTCTGCCCCATCTGGCCCAGACCCTGCAAGAGACACCACGGGTCATGTGGTACTGAACCCCCAACAAAGCCAAGGGGACAGCCAGGGAGGCAGCACAGCCAGGTGTCACAGAGAACCTCAGAAACAAAAAAAAAACCCTAAGGTCTTACCTAATCTGTTGGCTGGATTCCTTTTGAAAAGGGCTCGTAGGAGACTCTGAGCCTCAGTGCTCAGGAACTGTGGCATGCCCAGTTTCGCTCTGGGGAGGAAGTTATGCAATCAGCTGCAGGTTTGAAGAAGTCAACCCACAAGGCAACTGCAGCACCTCCACCCCCAAAATGCACAATCATCTCTCTGGCATTTACACTGCACCCTTTAAACGGGTGGCTGATATGGCACCACTTGCCAAATAACGCCACAGAATTGCAAGAGACCCCAGTTGCAACACCCCTCCTGTGCAGACACGAGAGAGAGACTCTTACTTGAGGATGAGGGTCATCGTCTCCTTACGGTCCTTCCCCTGGAAGGGCAGTGCCCCCGTGAGCATTTCAAACTGTGAGGGAAAGAGAAGAAGGGGGCCATATCTGAGCAAGGCTCGGTTGCACAGATCCCACTGCCCCTTCCTGCTTGTGAGGGGTCCCAAGCCTGGCTCTGACAGAGCTCACAGGCACAGCGAGTTCCCAGCAGCAGTTTGGCTCTCGGGCTTTGCCTGGGAACGCGTCCAGGCCAGCGCCTGCTCCTGCCGGAGCCCTGGGATCCAGCAGCTGCCAGACGGTGGCACCAGATCTGCACTGACAGCGAGGGCCCGGCGCTGGGGTGGACATGGACACCCCCACGCACCCCACAGAGACCCCTCATGCATCCCACGCACTCCATGGACACCCCCACACACCCCACAGCCCCCTCACACCCCAGCACCGCTGGCACAGCAGCCTCGAGGGACCAGCGCTCCTGGCTGGAGGCCTGGACAGCCCCCTTAGGGCTCTTTGGGGTCAGCAGGACACACAGAGCTGTGTCTGGTGTTCCGGAGCGGAGGAAGCTGGCATTCCCAGTCCTGGGCAGGGTACCCACCATGAGGACCCCGTAGGACCACCAGTCAGCACTGTGCGAGTGGCCCTGGCGATTGACCACCTCCGGAGCCATGTACTCCACAGTCCCACAGAAGGAGTAGGCTTTCTTCTCGTGGTCTATGGCCTCCTTACTCAAACCAAAATCTGCACAAGAGAAAGCTGTCAGCACACTGCTCCAAACATTTCAAGCAGCTCTGTATTTCAGGGGCCAACCTTGCTGGAGCCCAAGGCTTGGTGAAGCCCCTTACCTGTGAGTTTGATGTGCCCCTCTTCATCCAAGAGGATGCTACAGCGGGAACGGAAAAACAAGTTGTTACTGTCTGTGGTAAGGGCTGGTGAGAGAACAAGCACAGCAAGGGATGGTCTGAGATCATCCTTTGGCTCCCGGAATCCAGAGTTACCTGTCCCTTCTCCCAGTGCTTTAAGCTGCACCATCAAGACAGGAGTGGGACCAGGAGCAGCTCCCTCCTCTCCACACCCTCAGCTTCAGAGCAAACCAAAGGCCCCAGAGGTTACACCCCTCTGACCCCCACATACCCCAGGCAAGGATAACCAAGCTGGAGTGGGCTCTGCAGAGCACAGCCTGGTCCCTTCTCCCTCTGAAGGCTCCCAGCTGCCTAAAGCTGGAGCCTGGAGGCTGCCACGGATCTCTGCTCAGCCTGAGGCACGCACAGCTCCTGGCTGGAACCACTGGTCTGAGGAGCAGCAGCCTTGGATTGGCACCACCACCTCCCATGCGTCCAGCCCTGGGGCACCCTCCAGCCCCTCTGGAAAGTGGGAGCTGCTCCCTGACTCCAGGCTGGGCTGGATGCAGGGCTGGGATGCTGCCTCAGCTGGCCACACGTACTTCTCTGGCTTGAGGTCCCTGTAGATGATCCCCAGGCTGTGCAAGTGGTCGAGTCCCAGTGCCAGCTCTGCCAGGTAGAACTTCACATCCTCCTCGGTGAACATGACCTGCAGGCAGGGGGAGAAAGCAGAGAGGTGCTGGGTTACAATGCCAGCAGCTGTCCTGCACCCAGGCAAGGCCTCCCACATCCATGTTGCTCCCTCCTGCCCTTTCTAAGTTTTCCAGACTTCACCCTCCGTTCATGGTTTGGATCAGAATGGACCTTAATGGATCCAGTCCGTCCCCCCCCCGCCATGGCAGGGACACGTCCCACTGTCCCACATTGCTCCAAGCCCCATCCAACCTGGGCTTGGGCACTCCCTGGGATCCAGGGGCAGCCACAGCTGCTCTGGGCACTCTGTGCCAGGGCCTGCCCACCCTCACAGGGAACAATTTCTTCGTTAATTCTAATCCAAAATGACCTTATTTTTATTCTTGTTCTTCAGGAGATGCTCATCTGAAGCTGTTGCAGGGGTGCCACCTGCCACCTGTGCTGCTGCTTTTCTGCTGGAGCACAGGACTACCACAACACCCTCTCCTGGTGCCAGCTCTGGACTAGCAGCAGGCTGGAGGCTGTTTTCACCCTCTCAAGGACTGCAAGGTTCAGTTACTTCTCCAGGCCATAAGCAGAGATGAGCTGAGCCTCAGCAGCCCACTGAGATGCCAGAGCATACCCACCTCTTTGGAAAGCCGAGTGAAAAGGTCACCTCCTCTGAGGAAATCCAAGATGAGGTACAGCTTCCCCTCCGTCTGGAATGCTGAAACACAAGCCAGAGCAGGAATCAGAGCCCTGCACTGAGGGAAGGCTCCGTGGTGTTACATTAATCACTTAAATCCCAGTGGCTCCAGCTGGGCACATGCCCTGCATGGTTCCTGGGTCAAATGCAGGTAGGGCTGATGGGGTAAAGGAGATGGCTTGCCCCTGCTGCTGAAATGGGAGCTCCCCACAGCACTCTGCCACTGCAGAAAATCCTCATTTTATGGGGGGTCTGGTTCCCTTTCCGGCAGTGATACCCTCCTGAAAGGGCTGTTTTCCCGGGAGAGGTGCTGGTCACCTTACAGGAACAAAGCTGTCCTTGCCTTCCCCAGAGTCAGAGCATTAACCCTGCCAAACTCCAGCTCAGCTAGTTAGCTCTGCTTTCTCAGTTTCTCATGGTTTAATGTTTTAATCCCAGGGATTTGATGCTTAAACCTCCTCTTCCAGTCCATGCTCAGTTCCCCATTCCTTAGCTGGAGCAGGCAGTGGGACCACAGATCCTTGCAGGAAAGGATCTGTGTTCAGGGGATTGTGTTTAAAGGCAGCCAGAATCTGCTGGAGCTGCAGCCCCTCTCCTGTAGTATCCCATGAACCCATGTTTTTACACTCTCCCAGCACCCCAATGAGCTCCACTCACCGTAGTGGAGTTTCACCACAAAGGGATGGTTGACATCAGCCAGGATGTCCCTTTCTATCTTTGTCCTCAGTCGGTCCCGCACTGTGGGAAGAGAGGAGCAGCTCAGACACAGAAAAAGGCCCTGGCCAGTGTCCAGCCCCATCCCAGCCTTAAGCACCAAGCTGCCTGAGCCAGGTGTTTTCCCACCTCCATCATGATGCTCTTAAACAGATGGAAGAAAAGGAGGATGTTTTACTGGGATAAAGATGCTTCTCTTTCACCCAGCCCACCCCAGGGCCAGCAGTGACATTTCCCCAGTGCTCTTTAAGTCACAGAGGATCAGAGCACTGCAGGAGGAGTCTCCTTCCTACCTTTCAGCGTTGCTTTCTTGAGCACTTTCATGGCATAGAGGTGGTTGCTGTCTGGGGGGGTTATTTTTCTCACCAAGAAAACCTGAGGCAGAAGAACACCACATTCACCAAATACTAAACACTGGCAGTAGAAGCTGGATGCTTCCCAAAGTGGCAAACCCCAGAATGTCCCTAAGAAACTCAAGCTTTCCCATGGGGTTTCCAGGGAAGTGCTGTGTGTGGACTCCTCTCACCCCCCAGTTTCATGCTGCACTTTCTCCTTTCCAGCCTTCCACACCTCCTGACTCCTGCAGCTCCTGTGGGGCTGGGGCTGATGCCTGGGAGCTGTGACTGGAGGCACTGATGCTTCACTGTACCACTAAAGCCTCCTGGTTTGTCAGTCGCATCAACTCTGGATTTTTATCTCCTACCCTTCCCTGATGTCTCATTCTACCTGGTTTTAGGCAGCATCAAAAGGACACCACCTGCAAGTGGTGGGCTTGGCAGTGCTACTGGTTGGACTGGATGATCCCAGAAGTCATTTCCAAATTTTCTCTGATTCTACAAAGCCTCTGCTGCATTTTCCCAGGCAGCAGCACACAGTCCTGTCCAAGCCCCCACTGCCAGCTGGTAGCTGACTGACATAAAGCTGATTTAATGTGTCAGCAGATGGTCTGTAAGAGACCTGGATTATTGAAATAGATAAGAGCTACAGGCTACTTCCTTCCTCCTTCACAGAAGAGAAACTGGACCATAAAAGAGGGCACAAACCTAGCCTGGGGCACACAGCAGCAGTTCTGAGAAGGGAGGAACATGCCCAGGAACATTCCTGGGAGTCAGGAAAGTGGTTTTGTTGGGGATTGTTCCTTTCGTCACCAGAATAATTTCCCTGGCATGGCACATAGGAATAAGTGATCTCACCTTGCCAAAAGAGCCCTGTCCCAGCACCTTCAGGAGCTCAAACTGTGAGGGATCAGCCTTCTCAGAGCCCTCCTTCACATGGTGTGTGATGTTGATTTCCTGCACGACACCTTCCCCCTGAAACAGAGGGCACATGGTTGGCAGGGACTCCTGAGCAAGGGAAAGCAGCCTTCTGGGATTGTGGAACAAGGACTGCAGCTCCAGACTCACAGGAGCCACACGTGAGAGAACCATAAAGGTTGGTGCTTGTCACAGGTATCAGCATCTGCAATCAATAAGTCAGGGTAGGGAGGACCAGGTAAATACAGAGCCCTCCCTCCCAACCACAGGAGCTGCTTTGAACTGCATTTCAGAAAAGTGCTTGAGAAGCACCTTCCTTTTTGAGGCACTGGTAGCAAAAACAGGAGTGTTTATGCCACTAAAAATCCCACAACACAAAAAATACGGCACTGTTGTCAAAACAGGGCCAGGGCTGGCAAAAATCAGACATGTTGGAGCCCATCTGCTCAGCAATCTGAGCAACTCTGCAACATAAGTCTTAGTGCATCTTCAGCACATACAGATGATGCTTTAACAGACTCCAGCCTTCAAGAAGATTGAGGGGAAGCCAAGGTCTCTGGCACATGTTTTGTTTAAAACACATTATTTTACTTAAAAAAAAAAAAAGAAAAAAATAGATTTAATCAGTATAAATAGAACAAACCCACCAAGGGATCTGGGCCAGCACAGCCACAGACCCTAAGGTGATGCTGAAATGCCTCCTATTCCCAGCAAAACTTTTGGACCCAAAGGACAGCAATTATGTTCAAAAATGTATTAAACTCTGCTGTTCCCAGCCCTTGCGAATCTATGGCCAGCAGAGGCTGCAGAAAGCTGGAACTACAATTTATTTTTTTTTCCCTTGCAGAGTTGGGGGAAAAAAACTTACACTTTGTTTTCTAGACCTATTCAGACACTTAGTCTGGAACCACCTCATCAAAGCAGCTTTTAAAGCCAGCCAGAGGCAGGTGCCAGCCCTGCCTGTCTTCCTGCCCAGCCCACTCCCACCCTCCAGTGCCTGTGGATGCGGTTGCCCACCTGCATCGCGATCCCTCCCCTCCCCACTCTCAGGCTGGGCTTTTCCCAGTTCAGGAAGTGGCTTTGTTTCCATGGTGGGAGCTCTGCTCTCTCCTGTGCTACTCAGGCACTCAGGGCAGGGGCACAGGAGCTCCCTGGCGTTATCCTGCCTTTCCCTGGGCTCAGTGGTCACAGGCAAGAAAGATGCCATAACGCCTTAAACAACACATTTTCATGTTTCCAATGATCTCCCAGCTTAAACCAGCCACTTTGCACTTCTGGGTCCATTTGGAGCCTTAGTCCCTGCAGACAGCTGCTATGAAGAACAACTTCCCACCTCCAGAGCTGGAGCAGGAGCCAGCCAAGTTCAGCTCCTCCTGCCAGCTCAGCTCTCCAGGGAGAGAGCCCACAGCAGGGAGAGACCCATCAGGAAGAAATTCTTCCCTGTGAGGGTGAGGAGGCCCTGGCACAGAGAAGCTATGGCTGCCCCTGGATCTCTGGGAGTGTCCAAGGCCAGGTTGGACAGGACTTGGAACAACCTGGGATAGTGGAAGGTGTCCCTGCTGTGGCAGGGGTGGCACTGGATGGGCTTTAAGGTCCCCTCCAGCCCAAACCATCCTGTGATCCTCCTACCACAGAAACACTTTGAGAAACCATTTGGTATCTTGCTGACACAAGGGAGGATTTTCCCTGATGGACTCATCCACCAACTTGGAATTCAACACTCAGGACTCTAGTGACGAGCTCTTACAGCCTCACTGGCAGCACACACATCTCCAGCACAAAACCACCTGGGTGCCACCGAGGTCAGCTTCTTCCAGAGTCACCACAGCAAACTATCCCAGAAGGCAGAGAAAGAAAAGCAAACCAGAGGGCCCTGAACATCCATGGGAAGCATCAGCCAGCAGCAGGAAGGGAAGCAGAGTGAGGTGGCAGCGGGAGGTGGCAGCAGTACTGACCGGGCTGGTGAGCTGGCTGGGGGCTGGCAGCTGCAGGCTGCAGGGCTTGGCTCGCTGCTTCCTCTGCAGCCAGATCGTCAGGAACGCCCACACACGGGGAAGTTTAGGGTCCCTCTCCATTGTCCCATCCCGATCAACATCGTCCGGCCCCAGGAACTGCAGCCCCGGTGCAGGGCTCGGGGCTCTGCTGGAGCAGGAGCTGCAGGTGGCTGCACAGGCGGATGCGCAGTGGGGACGACGCTTGGTCGCACGGAGGGAGGTTCACGCTCCCCCTGCCTGGCAACAACACTTGTGGTTGGGGCTTTTTTTTTTTTTTTCAGGTTTGCTTTTAAGAAAATAATACTCTCACAGCTCCTCGCTGGCATTTGGGTTCCTCGGCTCAGATAAGACACTGATAGAAAACACACACAGACCCTTAAAGTGATTTCCAGCTAATGCTGCCTGAAGTTCATGTCAGGCTGGGAGCTTTGGGTATTTCCTCAACAGGGGAAATTGTGAGAAATCCCTTTCCTCTCTAAAACAGAAGAGACAAATTCACAAGAACCCACCCAGAAGTGTGACGACACCTTGGAGAGCTGCACATCTCTGCTCTCCACTGGCACAGGGATGAAGGGGCACCCACGATGGGATTCCTTCAGGAATGTTTGGATTGGCATTCAGCCCTTTGCTTGCCTTATGCTGCACAAGAGTCCTTGCTGTGGAGTCTGGAGTTATTATCTGAGAGCCACCCTGAAGGTCCATGAGGTGTTTTTAAGGGCATTTCTTGTTTCTGAACCCACCATGGCTCAGATTATGGTCAGGACAGAGCAGAGGTATTTAGAGGGCTTGTTTTGCCTCCTTCCCCCTCCAAACCTGTTCACCTTTGACCTTTCCATCAGGACAGACAGATGTTTCCTGCAGCAAGACCCCAGAGGGTGCTGGTAAGAAAGAAGCCCCTTGAAATGAGTCAAAAGACACCCACACAAAAGGAAATAGCCCCGTGTCAGCACTGATTTCTGAATTCCTCCTGAGAGTGCAGAGGATGGAACCAGAGTGACAAATTATGACTGTCTTACCCACTCTGCCCCCACCACGTGCTCTTGGAGAACTGATAACGAAAGAAACAAATGACTGAACAGCAGTGAGGCAGCTGGGCCCAGCCCCACCACGATGCCCACTGAGCTCCAAGGGCTGGGGCAGGTGCCAGAGCATGGAAAAGCACCTGCAGCTGCTGAGCACAGCAGGAGCCTGGTTCACACCGACACCTCCTGCGTTCTGACGCAGCCCAGGGGGGAGAAACCCCGTCCACCCTGTGCTGCCCAAGAGAAGCACACATTCCACAGCAGCTCCAGGTTCTCAGTGTGCGGGAGCAGCAAACTCCCTGTGCCTGGGCCTGGCAGGAGCTGATAAATCTCGTTATGACCCAGACAATTTTTCATGCTGTGTTGCCAGCGTGGGAGACGAGCCTCAGAAAGGCAAGAAAATCTCCCCTGTACATCCACGCAACCAAAACTGCCCGTCCTGTCTCACTGACAAGATCAGAAAGCCACAGGAGCCACAAATGGCAGCACGGAAAGGAGGCTGGTTTGGGGAGGAAGGAGGAGGAGGAGGATGAAATCAAGGCCAGGATGTCATGTGAGCAAGTGAGCAATAGCTGCTCTCTGCAGCAGCAGTCCCACAGAGCTGAGAGGGGCTGGCAGGGGCAGCAGGCAGGAAAGGGTTTGGTTTTCAGAGAGCTCTGCTCACACCCTCGCGTGTGGGACAGACTGCAAATGAAACGGATGAGTCTCCGTGAGGTGCCCACCGCAGCTCTCCTACCTTGTCTGCCGTGTCCACGAGGTCTTTCTCTATCCAAGTGATGTCAGACTTTGCCTGTGGGACAATAAACAAACGTCAGCACAGAGGGGCTGTGATTCTTTCCTAAAGTTTTCTCAAATAACTTGTTCAGCAAGACCAGGTGAGCTGTTCACAGCCACTGGGGGTGTCTCACCAGCCATCAGTCCTCAGGATGTGATTCTGAGCTGTGTGGTGGCTCCAGAAGAGCAGTTGGTCCCAGTAAATAAATTTAAATTGATTTGATTTGATAGGGTGACCTGGAGGTGGGACAGGAGCTACTGAGAGGGAGAAGAGAAGGAAAAGCAAGCCCTGAGGAAGGGAGGAGCTGCGTGACAACAGTGAGATTAGAGCTAAGAATTAACTGATTTTCAGCTCCAAATCAGATCGGAGAGGCCCCCGCAGTCACCTCTTCCCCTTCCTCCTCTGCGCTGCTGTGCCCTTGTGGGGGGAGCAGCTGGAGAGGGTGACTGTCCCACTGCTCCAGGAGCAGCAGGGTGACAAATCTGCCAAAGCCACAGCTGAACCGCTTCCTGAGCAAAAAGTGATCACAAGACCCTCAGCAGATCCCATCCCAGGGACCCCTCCCACCCACCAGGAAAGCAGCTCCATCCTGGCTCCTTCAGACCAGACCCCAGCCCCTGCCTGGGATGGGGTGGGAGGTTTGGATTCCCACAAGCACGGATCTCTGCTCCTGGGGGCTCCCAGCACCTGCTGCCACCCACAGCCTCCAGAGGCATTTTCCACAGATTTCTGCACTGCTGGGAAATGAAACTGGCTTCTCCTGGAAAATAAAAGCCTAGGAGGTCGCTCCAGTCAGAGGAGGAGACAAATTCTGAACCTCCCTGTGCCGCCTTCGCAGGGCACAGACGGCTGAGTCACCCCAGAGCAGGGGCTGGGCACAGACGAACAGGGGGTTTTCCCAAGTTCCAAATGCAAGTCCTGTTTTCTACTTTCCCCCGTTTTTTTGAGGGAGGATTTTACAAGCCAGAAGCCAAGAGACAGGTTTGTTTTTGCTCGCGTTTTGTCACTTTGCCGGTTGAGACCGTCACATCTAAATGCAAGGAAAAAAAACCACCCTGCAAAAGCTCGAAACAGATTCTGCTCTTGGCATTTCGCTTCCTATTCATCAACAACTAACCAGAAGCTGTTTTAATTTCTGTTGCTTCAACACATGCTCTGGTCCCAAAACACTCCCAAAATCTGGCAGCACCTAGGAAAGACACTTCTTAGAAAGCAGTCATACCCTCCAAAATGCCTTTTCCAAAAGAGTGCTTGATTAAACCTGGACAAGGTCTGGCTCTGTAGGATCAGGAATTCCCTGATTCCTTGTGTCCTGCAGAAGAGACAGAGCTCAGCACAGCAGGCAGAGCAGGTATTTTATCAGACACTTGCCTCCTGGATCCTTGGCTTGCTGCGGAAGAGGAGCCTCAGCATCTCCAAAGCTTTGGGCTGTTATCCTCCCATCCTTGCCCAGCTGGATCCTGAGCTCACAGCCCGAGCGGCACCCGGAGCGGCGCAAGAGCCCCGGTGCCGCGGTTGTGTCACTGGGATGTATTTTGGGAGCTCCACTGAAAGGAAGCGGCGGTTTCGTATGGGGAAATGGCTTTGTGTGGCCATGGCTGCACAATGCAGCAGCCAAACGAGAACACTGGGTGGCTTTACGGGTGCTTAGGCATGGAAAGAGCCATCAGCAAATCTCAGCGGGCTTTTCAGGAGGATCAGTTCAGTCCCCCCGTCACCCACACGAAAACAGGCACGGAAAGAGCAATTCAGGCACTGCACAAGGCAGCAACGAGCAACTGAGAGTCTCAGTAGTTTTCTTGCTCAAAATTTCCCTGCCCCTGCTCTCAGCAGCACAAATGCTGATCCAGCAGGGATGCTCTCCCTGTAGGATCAGTGGAATTGCAGCTCTCCAGGGAAAGAGCCAGGAGGCAGCAGCAGCTTCTGGATCAGCACAGGAGCAATGTGGACCTGCTGGAGAAGGCCATGAAGACATTCCAGGGACTGGAGCCCCTCTGCTCTGCAGCTATGCTGGGAGAACTGGGGGTGCTCACCTGGAGAAGAGAAGGCTCCAGAGAGAGCTCACAGCCCCTTCCAGGGCCTAAAGGAGAGCTGAGGACAAAGTTTTTAGCAGGGCCTGTTGTGACAGGACAAAGAGTGATGGTTTTATGCTAAAAGAGGGGAGATGTAGATCAGATATAGGGAAGAAGTCTTTTACATTGAGGCTGGTAAAACCTGTGGGTGAAAGCAGCTGGTCTCCTGAGGGAACTGGGAGGGCACATGTGGCTCCCCATTTTCCTTGCACATAGAAGCAGGGAGAGAACTGGTCCAGAATGATCTGGCTGAAAACTTCCCTCTCACTCCCTGTGCCTGCACTGCCTGACTTGGCCATTCCCATCTCTGTCCCTGTTGGGAGGGATCTTAAAGCCCATCTCATTCCACCCAGCCATGGGCAGGGACACCTCCCCCTATCCCAGGCTGCTCCAAGCCCTGTCCAGCCTGGCCTTGGACACTTCCAATGATCCAGAGGCAGCCACAGCAGCTCTGGGCACCCTGTGCCAGGGCCTCCTCACCCTTACAGGGAGGAATTCCTTCTTACGTCTGATCTAATTCTCTCCTCTTTTAGCTTAAAAACATTCCCCCTAACCTGTCACTGTGTGAAAGAGTTGACACTGCGGGTTGGTGGCTCAGATGCTGGCACTGAAGTGTGAACTCTCTGGCTGGAAACTCTGCGTGACCCTGCTGCCAGTGGCACCTCAGCCCCAGGAAAATCCAGCACTGCCAGACACAAATGGCTCCCAGTGCACAGATTAAAGGTCCTGTAATCCAATTCTGTGGAGGACCAACCTCCAGCCATTCCCAGCATCAGCTCCATAAAACAGGACACTGGCTGGCCCCACAGATTTCAATCAGAATGTCCAGGGACTGCCTTTGTCTCCTGCCAGGATCCAGTTACACCCCCTGAGCTCTGGGAGGGAAGGATCAGGCTTTCACAAACAGGAAGGTGATGGTGTGAGGAACTGCTGCTGGAGGAGGGACAGCTGCTGGCACAGCCACAGGCTTCCCAAGGGGATATCTGGGCAGAGGTTTCAGCTGCTGCCCAGGAAGGACTGGATGAAGACAACGTCAGACCCCTCCTTCCCTAAGTGTCGGTCTCGGGAAGGAATGTGGCAGCTTCATGCTCCTGAAATTTTGCATGAAGTTATTTTACGTGACCTACTCCAGAGCAACAACTTCCCCGTGGAGCAGCAGCTCCTGCTCGGGAGGGAGCCTGGGATCAGTGGGAAGCACGAGGGAGTGCAGCTCTGCAGAGGAAGCGAGGCTGAAGTCTGTGGAGAGCAAAGGCTGCTCTCTCTGGAACTTTTTTTACAAGTGGTGGTTCTCAAAAAGGGGAACAAACAACACAAAGAAACCTCCCCACTCACTGCCTCCCCTTCTGCAAAGGCCTTTTTTGGGCAGAGCTGGCCCTCGGCCTCATTTGTAGCAAAAGAATTGGCCAGAACCTGGTACTTTTGACTGTACTTCTGTGGTGGATCCTCTTCAGTGCTCCTGGGAGCCCCCAGCCTGAGAAATCCTGCAGGACACTGAGCAGAGACATGGCCCAGGCTGGGAAGGGAAGGGTTCAGCTGGGGGTACCTGTGCCTTGGGGCCACGGATTCTCTATTCTCTTAAAAGAAGAGGGAGATTCTTGGAGCAGTCCAAGAGGATCTGCAGGCAGAGAGAGGCTTCTTAGCCCTTTAACTCACACTGAACAAGGGCATTTGCTGACAGACAAACACTGGGGCCCGAGGAGGAAGGGACACCACGGGGTGGCTTTGAAGGTGGAAGTCCTGCACAAGGTCACTGCTACAAACAGAGCCCGGGAGCACCGGGGACCTCCTTGGAACTTGCCAAGGAGGGGATAAGGACAAGGGCGGATTCCTGGCAGCAGGTTTGCAGGAGGGGATTACTGAGAGGGAGCAGGGCTGCACGTTTCACCCCACACCATCCCCAAGGACTGTTATTGGTCTCCTGTAAAACAAAACCAACCAAAAATGGGAGAGGGAGGAGAAACCCAGAGGACACAGTCAGGCCTCTGCCCAGTGGGGGTAAGGTGGTGTCCAGAAATCCTCAAATTCTCAAATCATCAAAGCCCTCGTGCCCAAACCCTTACACAGCCAAGGCAGCTGAAGAAGGGAATGACCAGCTCCATCCTGGCGTGGAAAACATCAGGAGCCTCCCCACACAAGGCTTAAACAGAAGTCTGACTCCTGGAAACGCTCTGCCATCCTCTTGGGGGCAATTCCTCCCCACTCACAGAGGCAACCAAACTGTGTAAAATTAACCTGGTGACTCCTGGGAAGGACTCTGCTGCTCCTCCAGTGATCCTGGCTCCCCACAACAGGGGTACAGGCAAATCCCTAAAACGGGAACACTGCCACGGAACAGGCAGTGTCACACCGGCACCCCTTGAGCACATTCCAGCAGGTGGCACTCGGAGCATCTTCAGGGTCCAAAATGTGTTTCTCATTTGAAACAGGATGGGGTGAGCCCAAAGCCCATTTCATAAGCACCCACGTCATAAACACCCCTCTGGGAAGATTTAGCACCCCTGAAACAGAGGGATCTTGGAAATTATGAAGGGTTTTCTCAAGCAAAGCCTGAGGCGGAGGAAGGGAGGAGGCAGATGGTGGCTCACACAGCTGAGCCCCTGTCCTTGTGCTTCACAACATCCTTTTTGATCTGCTCAGTTTTTAACCAACTCGTTTCACAGGGAAACCAAAATATCTCCTTTAAGTCAGAGGGCTCAGGTCGGTTTTGGGATGGAGAGAGCAGAGAGGCTCCAGCACAGGCACTCCCTCGCACTCCCTGGGCTCTTCCTGCTCCTGGCTCTATCCAGGGCTATGTTGGCAGCAGATCCTGAAAGTTTCTTCAAAAAATAAATTAATTAATACCATTTCTCCACCCTTTCCAGGCACTACAAGCTGCAACTGGCCAGGATCAGCTGATGATGAGCTGTTTGGGCTAAAGATACAAGCTCAGGCAAAAGATGTTCCCAAACTCCACGGAGACTCCCTGATGGCTCTGGTGCTGTTGCAGTTCCAGAGCTGTGAGAGGAGCATGGGGAGCCAGCAGGACTTTGCACCCAGTGGAACGTGACACTGGAGAGGAGAACACCTTCAACAGCCAGGAGATAAGGAATTACTCAGTTCTGCAGCTTCTACAGAGCAAATCAGCCTCTGGTGCAAAAGAGCCAAGGATGCAGCCTCCCCTTCCTGCAGCCCTACACTCGCCTCCCAGCAGGGAGGAAAGCTCTGCTCTCAGCAAATTCCAACCAGCTCGGGCTTTGATGGTGGTAAAACCAGGAGACCCTGTCCCAGGCTGTTCCAAACACCAGGACTCTGAGGAGCCAGCAGTAAAGCACCACCTTCCATCAGGACACGTGGCACTTCTGCTACTTTCAGTAGAAAAGCTGAAAACTCTTCCTAGCTGAATGGTAAAATACAACACTGGTTTCACAACAAGAACCAAGACTTGTTTGCTGTCCTTGGAGTACTCGTGGGATGTGGAAAGTATTCTGTATCGCTGGAATTCCACACTCCTCCCACAGCACACAGGCTGCCCTCCCCTTGCAAGTCCCACAAGAAGTGTCTCAGGGCCTGGAAAAGCCTTTGCCTGGTACCTGCCGGGGTTGTTCTGTGCAGGCAGGGAGAACCCGGCTCTCTCCCACCCTCTGGGAAGGTCACACGTGTGGGACACGCTGAGAGAAAGGGATTGTCGTGTTTTGGGGGTGGCTGTGAACTGCAGCAGGGTTAAAAGCAAAACAAACCCTGTCCAAAACACACCCCGAGCTGTGCGTTACCCACACCCTGGTGAGAGCGCACAGGATGAGTGCCTGCTGGAGCAAAGCTCTAGTTTATCATTTAATGTCTATAAAACCATGGCTGCAGCCAGCAGCCACCCCCTCCATGGCTCAGCTGCTCTGTGTGCCAGGGACAGGACCATAACATGGAGACTACATCCATCCCCTTCCCAAACATGGACATCACATCCATCCCCTTCCCAAACATCACACCACAGGGATTGCAGCCACGCCCCACACTGGGAATACCATGTTTTGTCCTGTTCCCCTCAGATGCTATCTTAATGAGCTTTTTTTTTTCATCACTCTGTCCCTGTGGAGAACCCAGGGGTCCCCTCCTGGACCCCAAAGACAACCACTGACCTCAGTGCTGGTGCAGAGCCATCAGCTCCCCCTCTGACAGCAGTCCTGGCACATTCCCAATCCATATCCAGGCCAGCCAGGGCTGTCCAGTGAAATCCACCTCTCCGACAGCGAGGGGATCAGTTCAGCCACATCTCAGGAGCGCAGAGTGTCCTCAGCCTGCTCGGCATTCCCAGAGCAGCTCTGCCCACCCCGAGCCTTCAAGCACAAAGAGGGATAAACCCCCTCCTTTTCTCCTTTTCCATATCCAAAGGGGTGACATTTCCCAGCTGTGCTCCCCAGGACTGGCAAGGGAAGCACCTGGATTTCCCGCTGCAGTTGGGAAACCCTTCCTGCCTCAGAGCTGCAATGAGATCAGCAGGAACTGCTGTAATGCCTCTGCTCCTGCTGGGAGGCTGCCCCAGGCACACACAGAGGGAATTTCCTAAGGGATAAGGAAAAGGGCTCCAGGCAAGGCAGGAGTTCTTAGATAGCAGAGACTCCCCTCCCTGGATGGTCCCCACCCCTGGCAGCCCTGGCAGGCAGCACAGTGCAACCAGAGGGAAAACAGCTTTTGCAGCTTCACCTGGAGCTAGGGAAGGAATTTACTGCTCATGTCCAAGCCAGGCTTCACTTCCAAATAAAGCTGAGACTAGTGAAGCTGCAGGAGCTTCAGGCAGATTTGCCTGTGTGTGCAGGGAGAATCCCAGGCAGCATCTTGGCCAGCCAGGGGGCCCAGCAAACCCAGCCAAGGGCACTCCAAGCTCCCAGTTGCTGGGGTGGATGACCCAGTGACCAAACTCAAACTCTGGCCTCTTCAAAAATCAAATGAGAATGAGCTCTTCGGGGTCCTCTCCAGTGCCAGCCCTCACCACTGTCCCCTCCAAGTACAACACACAATAACAGATTTTCAGGGTTTTTTTTTCCTACAATACAAGAGGCTTTCTGGAGACAGAACATGATGCAGCTTCCACGAACTCACCGGGGGATGGCAATGGCAGAGAAGAAACTGAAGTGGTTTGGATGGGTCCGGGACCATGTGGGAGGGCTGCTGGAGCAGACTGCTACATTCCTCGTGTGCAAGTGCTGTAAACTGACCCCTCTTCAATTATTCGTTAGAGTCTGCAGCTCATCAGAGACTCTGCTCCTCAAACAGGCATTTATTTGTGTTTTTTAAGAGCTCAGAAGCTGCTGTTCACCATAGCCCAGCCCTGCCAAGGACACAGAGCAAAGGCTCTGCCAGGAACACACCAGGCAGCTGTCAGGCACTGCTGCAGCAACAAACCCCCTCAATTCCTTCAGCTGACAAGGCAGAGCAGCCAGTTTGAACTCAGAGCTTTACCACTGACAGGCTGAAAAAGCCAAATGTTAAGAGTGGCCACAGCTGCTGCCCAGTCCCTGCGGCATCAGGGAAATTTCCAGGCAGCACCACAGCACACTGGAGATGTTCTGCTCACACGTCCTGCCCAGCCACGGGGCCAGTCCGGCCAGAACACCACTGGCTGGGAGCCCCAGGAGAGGGGCAGTGGGCTGAGAAGGGATTTGCTGAGGTACCTATCTCTTCCCACAGCTCCATGGCTTTCCAGGCCCTGGAGGAACCAGCAGCAGCTGTGCAAACACGCACAGAGCAGAGCACTCACTTGTTTGTTTTGAAGCCCTTCACGTTAAGAGGCTGTGATTAGTGGTGTCCAGCACTGGATCACACCACTGGATGTGGGTCCTGTCCTGCTCTCAGCCTGGAGCTCGAGGGCAGGGCTGGCCCGAGAGCCCTCCCTCACCTGGACCCTCACTGGACACACAGGCCAGGTTGGATGGGGCTTGGAGCAACCTGGGATAGTGGAAGGTGTCCCTGCCCAGGACTCCTTCATGCAGGGAAGGACCTGTCTGCAAGCTTCATCTGGTCAGGATAAACCAACAGGAGCTACACAGATCTGGGGAAAAGCCTCATTTCTCCCTGTGCTGCACTGCCCCAGCCAGGCTCAGCCGGGAGCACCTCCTGCCTGGTGCCTGTGGCTCTCGCTCCAGTCTCAAAGGTCCCTTCTGTGGTGCAGAGCTCAGTTCTTCCCTTCCCCAGCTCTCCCTGTGCTCTGTGATTATCACCCCAGAACAAGCTGATCAGCACCCTCAGCCCGTTTCCCAGAGAGAGTGTGGGCACACTCAGCACTGCAATTCCACTCCTCTGCTTTTCATGATGAAGTGATTTCACTAATTGGGTATTGTACTTCCATGTACAATTCCTCATGCTCGGCACCTTCAGGGAGCACAGGCTCACCCCTCAGCCAAGCTGGCTGCAGAGCAGGCTGAAAAACCCCAGTCATGAGAAGGTTCCATTTTCCCACTGAATTCAGTTGCTGTTCTCCTGAACAAGGACCAATTTCACCCAACCTGGCAATTAAAATTTGGAGAACGCAGGAGAGAATGAGGTTCTGTACCCAGAGAGGCTTTTAATCACCACCACCAAAGAGGATGAGAAAAAAAATTCATCCTTGTACCCATCCTGCATTGGATCAGCAGCCTGGTGTTAGGGATGTGGCCATGATTAGCCCTGTTTTCAGTGAAAATTCAAAGCACAGCCTCATCCCATCCACTGTGAGTGCTGACTCTTCCCCAGCCCTAACCAGCACAAGGATCTTGCAGACATTCCCCAGGTAAACACACTGAGGAATGGGGCCTGCAGGGACTTGTGTACCACAACTGTTCTTGAAAGGTGGAAAACACAAGAGCTTGTGAAGTGCACCAGCTGTCCTAGGTAGGAAGCTGAGCAGGAGCTACAAAAGCAGCAAGAAAGTACCAGAACAGGGCCAGCCTGGCCCAAACCATGCCCTTGCTACCTCTGCAGTGACCACGTCCTCGAGTTTCAGGGGAGATGGCGACGGAGGCGTCACTCCAGCAATCTCACAGCACCAACTGTGAGCTTCCCGACTCTTTTGAGGAACTCTTGGATTTCCTCCTTTTCAGAGAGTCTTTGGTTATGGCCCAGGCACATGAGGACTGTACTTTGGCAGCATCCTGCTGGCAGGGCCGGGGAGGGACAGGGCTGCCGCGTGGGCGTTGAGTAATCGCCGCTGTCGCGGCTTCAGGTTATTTTTAGCAGAGATCACAGAATGAGCTGCAAAAGGATATCACAAACCTGGAAAAAAGGTGCCTCTTCCCCTTGCAGCTCTCCACACTCAGCACAGAAGGGTGTGGGAGGGAGCCTGAGCAACCTTCAATGTGAGAATAGTCACCTCGGATGGTGACGGCCACTTGCTTCTCCTGCTGGGGTAGAGCCAGAGCCTGGAGCTGCTGCTGATGTCTACCCACAGAAAGAGCTGAAACACACAGATATTCTGGGTGCTGCCTGTTCCCCCATCTGCAGCATCTCAGGGCAGAGCTTGCCCTCAAGCTGAAGGTATGTGTTTACAGGAGGGATTTCATTTGTGCTGGTAGCAAACATACCTTGTACAAACTTGGAAAACGCCACCGAGGTTATTTCAGGAGCACGCAGTAGAGCTTTGGGTGCTCAAAAGTTACCCAAAATGGGATTGTCAGACATTGCTCACAGGCATTTTAGCCACTGGGCCTCAGGAAAGTGGAAAGCAAGACACCTACAGCAGCACAGGGCTCTTGAGGCTTCCCTGCTCTGGAATGTTGGAGAACTTGCCCCCCGCTCCGCTCCAGCTTGGACTGTACATCCATGTCCCACAGAGCAGCAAAGGGAACCTCAAGTGCTTTTTGGCTTCTATCTCATGATCTTTCTGTGGAATGCCACCTACAGATGGAATCAGCCAGGGTTTGTCTCAGTGATGTCCTTCAAAGAGAAAAAAATCCTAAACGATTTTTAAAGCAACATCCATCAGCAGCATTTAGGGAAGGGCAGTTTAGCCAAGTGTTTGAAGATGAAAGAGGCAAAGTCTCAAACCTCAGAAACCCAGCTGGAATCCAACCAGAAGACACAAGATTCCTTTTTTCCCCATGCCAGCGATGCAGGCACAGTGAAGAGTCATAAACCCACTGTTCTCAGGGGAGGGAAGTGCAAATTCCATTGACCTGAATTCATCTGACCCAAAGATTTCTTTGCAAGCCACTGAAGAAGTGCCAGGCCAGCTCCAGAGTGGGACAGAGAGGCAGAACAGGTAGGGGAGATGCACTGGCAATGCTAGAAATCCACAAACATCCCAGGGAACAAAACTGGCTGAAATGTAGACAACTGGGGTTTAGGTTTAAATGTCTTTCACTAAAAATACAACATAACCAGCTGGAAAAACAACCCAGCAAGCCCCCAGAGCCTTCGGCAGGGCCGATGATTCAGAGAGAGAAGCTGCCACAGGGCCCTCGCTGAGGGTACAGGACTCCTGACAACCTGCTCGGGAAGGTTGCCCAGGGCAAGTCCAAACTGTTGTGTCATTCTCCACGGTCAGAGCATGGCTGGATCAGAAAAGGAAATCCTGAAGGGATTAT
This sequence comes from Anomalospiza imberbis, assembly GCF_031753505.1. Taxonomy (NCBI): domain Eukaryota; kingdom Metazoa; phylum Chordata; class Aves; order Passeriformes; family Viduidae; genus Anomalospiza; species Anomalospiza imberbis. The sequence goes on along the minus strand of NC_089705.1, from coordinate 6,466,171 downwards.
GATTTCATGGTACTGACATGGCTCTCCTGCTCTGCAGTGAGGGCAGGGTAGAGGAATGGGCGCAGTCAGGAGACGCCCATGGGGACAGCATCCCCTGGGGAGGGCTCACAGTACACAAATCAAGTCCTTCCACACCATGCTGCTCATGTGTGGAGCAGGGTGAGCTTTAGGGGTCTCAAGGAGTAGCAGGTTCAGATCCCTGCCCAAAACACAGGAGACAGCCGCTCAGGTCTTTCTGTCATTCCCAGCTGATGCTAACGGGCATGCAGAGGGCAACTTGGCAGAAGTGGAACTTCTCCCAGCCCCACCAAGGCAAGAGAATAAACAGATACCAGACGCTCAGCAAGGGCAGCTGTGCCAAAACCACCAAATACTCTTGTACTTCTCATCTCAGCTGGCAAGATCAAACCACAGAGAGAGGCATAAACACAGCACCGAAACACCCCAGGGGTTCTCACTTCTCACCCTCAGCTACAGCCCCACTCCAGCTCCTGAGTGCTGGACCGAGGAGGCCCTCTGGAAAACCTTCCAGGCACGTTTGGATGACCAAAGAGACAGGAAGACAGGGGTCCTGTCTCTTTATCTGTCCTCTTCCCCGTCTCCAGTCCCTTGCACTCCCACGTGCACTCCTGCAAATTTACAGAGCAGCAGCTTTACAGGGTATTAAAATAACCATCCCCATCCTGCTCCCGAGTGAGCTCACACCCCCCACGCTCACAGGGACCTGCAGAGGTAACCTGGGGCATTTTTTACCTTGGATGGAGGATTCCCACCTTCTTCTGGAGCTGGCTGCCCGTTCTGCAAAGCAAGAGAACCCGCTGTTAGCACGTGCTAGGCATGGGATTGTTCCTCATGTCGCTCACAAAAGCTGGGAGGTGGCTTTGGGAGCCCCTCACGTGGGACAAACAGGGCACGGTGGCACTTTGGATAAGGTGCAAGGTGGTTGAACATTTCCCCATACACCAGACTCTTGTCTTTTAACTTGCTTAAAAGAAAGTCTCTTGCCCAGGGAGTCTCTCCAGACTTCCCCCAAATGAAATTGAGGCTCCTTATCCACTCAGTATTGCTCGTGGGGCAGACAGCATCAGCGAGGATCCCTGGGGTGGTCGGTGCAGATTCCCACCACGTGCTGCAGACGCTGCTGCATCCCAGCCCTCCTGCACTGCTGCTCCGGGACTGCTGGCAGCAGCAGGCAGGAGCCGCAGCCGAAGAGTTAACAACCATTGTGCCGTGACATCAGCTTTAACCGGAGCGTTTATCAGTTATTTATCACCCTATCGCAGCTGATAGCTGCAGGAAATCGGCCCCACCCGCCTGGCTCCAGGTCCAGCCCCGCACAAAGTCACTGCAGGTGACCTGAGCCACCCGGAGTGGCACCAGCCGGTCACCCCGGGCTGAACCGAGCAGGGATCAGGTTCAGACGGCACCGGCACCGCCTGGGGAAGCCGGGCGAGCAAAAGTGGGTGGGATTTCATTGAGACACAGATACCCAGAGCAGGATAAGCACGTACAGGAGGTTTTCTGCAGACTGTGGAGAAAAACAAGGGCAAGAAGACTTTGCTTTGACATCTGTTTGCACTGCAGTCTCAGGCTCCAAAAATCATGGCATTCCTCTCCTCCTCTGAAAGAGCAAGGGCAGTTTATTCCTTTTCAGAAGTTATGAGCCAAGTGAAGAGTTGTAGTGCCAGTGAGTTTGAGCCTCAGATCCTCAGTGGAATGACTGGGTTCTAGAGCCTTTCAGGAACTGACAGAAACGAAGCCAACTCCTTCCCTGGAGCAGCAAGGATCCATTGAGATGATCAACCTGACTTCTTCCTCAGGTCTCCACTGCACTGCAGTATTTACATCTGTATGGATCCGATCCGAGCTCCACAACTCACCTTAGTCCTAACTTAAGTTCCAAAGTAGTTTCAGCCAACGACTGAAAGCAGGCCCCAGCAGCCCCACACACGAGTTCTCCCAGAGGAATGCTGCCCTGGTGTTTACACGGAGCCCTCGGTGCCATTAGCACGGAGAATAGCTGAGCAGTGAAGTAAGAATTTGTGTTTATGAACAGCCCCCACAATGCAGGGGGAGCCACAGCACTGAGATAACCAGACTTGGAAACAGGCTGATGTTTACTGGCTCAGCTGTCACCCATCCACAGCTCATAACTGACTGCTAATCCAAACCACAGCTCAGGGAGGGCTGGTTTTCTCTCAGAAAGCTTAAGAAGCAGAATTTCTGTGTTGGACAGAAGGGAAACAGTGCCTGACTCTTGGTCTGGAGAGCAGATCCACAAGGCACGTGTCAGGAGAGGGGTGAGTGGATGCAGGAGTGTCCAACCCCTCAGCTTCAAGGGTGAGCTGGGAGACAGCAGGTGATACCTCCAGAGCCATCAGAATTTCGAGGGCTGAATTTTATCAGCTCCCTGAAAAGGAAAACTTGTCCTTCTGCTGCTGACAGAAACCCATCCCACCTGGGATGGAAGGCATGGGGAAAGAAAGAGAGCAGTGTCCATGCCAGGGAGGTTGCCTGGGCATGCAGCTCCCTGGTCTTAGGGTGATGAAGCTCCTGATGAAACGGTCGCTTTCTCAGGCTGACAGAAGTCAGATGTGTGAGCAGAGAATTGCAGTGTTTAGAGCCAAGTGCTCTCCTTCCACCCCAGAGCAAAACCAGTCCTTATTCCCTCATATGGAATTGGAGGGCCATTTGTATATATTCCAGATGGAAACAGCTCCAGACTCATCACCTCCCGAGATAAAATATGGCCACTCAGCACGTCATGAGCAGGGCTGAAATAGTTTGTGGGTTTCTTGGGCTGACATTTGCCTCTTTAAAATGCTTTATTTCTGCCCTGCCCCTGCACACCACACACAGGGGGGAGCAGGTGCAGCTGCCCTCCCACAGCACTCTGGGGCTGCAAAGGAGCCTCCCAAATGTCCCAACTCCCAAGATCTCCCTCCTGCAGCAACCAGGAAACGTCTGCTGCAGGAGGGAGGCACAGCTCCTCCCTGGGGTGCCCAGGGCAGTGAGGAGCTCACCCAGGCTGTGTCAGAGCAGGGCTTGGGCTACTGATGAGGCAGGCACTCGAGGCTCACCGGGAACCCACAGCCTGTCCTTGCAGCTGCCCTGCTCGGGGGTGAGCGGAAACGGGGATTAGAGCTCTAATCTGATGGGCACGTGGAGCACCAGCCCGGCAGCCAGGGCACCTCTGGGCGACTGACCACCCCAGCTGCCCCAGAGCTGACACCACAAACCCCTCCCGAGCACACGAGTTTCCTTAATAGCACACAGAAAAGTATCCTGGAAAACAAGTGTGCTCAGTTACGCAACTGCCAGCCTGGCTGAACTTGGGAGATATTTATCTTAGGACATCTTGCACTTTAAATCCTTTTAATTCCACATAATCTGCAGCACAGCGAGCAATTTCCAGAGCAGGCCAGTGTGCTCTAATGTGAAACCAGGACGAGGTGCATCCTGGCAGGACCATGAGGACGGGACCCTGTCCTGCTCTGTGGTTGCACCACCAGCTCAAGGCATCCCGGGTTATGGACAGCTCTGCCTGCCAAAGCAGCCTGCTGCTGTTCCTGCCTCCTTACGCTTTGAACAGCCACTTTTGAGGTGCCCCAAAACACCTCACAAGGACCAGGTACCCAGAGATGCTCTTTCACCCAACTCTGATGAGCCATGAAACACTCAAGGAAGGAGCAGAGGAAGAAACCCTTCACCCCAGAGCTCCTGCTAGTTTGACACAAGAACAAGGCATGCTTAAATTATTACCATTAAGTGGAATTTATGGATCTTGCCTATTGCAGTTCAGAGAAAGGAAATAATTCTACAAGAATAGAGATCTCCAAAGGAACTCTGGTAGCCCAAACAGGAGTCTCTGCACAAGGCACATCGGAGATGACAGCCACTCAGCTGTCTCCCTTGTCTCTTGATCGTAGTTTGCACAGCTCAAGCTACCATGCTTGAGAAAAGAGTTATTCATGAGTAGCTCCTGCTCAGTAAAGGGTGATACATATATACGGGCAAAAATAATTAGCTTGAAGTGGTGGAATTTGGTGTAATCCCACGTCAGTTGCATTGTTGTAGGTTTGTGTAATGAAAGAAGAATTTGAAGCAAAGCGGAGCCCTGATGACAGATCCGCTGCTATGGGATGAAGTCATGGAATCAAAAAAACACAGGATGGTTTGGGATGGAAAGGACCTTTAAGCCCACCTCATTCCCCCTGCCATGGCAGGGACACCTTCCGCTGTCCCAGGCTGCTCCAAGCCCTGTCCAGCCTGGCCTTGGGCACTGCCAGGGATCCAGGGGCAGCCTCAGCTGCTCTGGGCACCCTGTGCCAGGGCCTCACCACTCACACAGGGAAGCATTTCTGTGTCACTCAACTCCATTCTCCAGCATTTGTACTCTGCCCCAGCCACGTTTTTCTACTACAATATTTGGAATAATATAAGCAGAAGAGAGAATGGCAAAGGTAAAAAAAGCAGGAGCAATGATTATAAAGCTCAGACTCCAGGACAGAGGGACTTGGCTCCTGCCAGGGAGCAGTTCAAGCTCCCATTGCCACCCACTCCCACGCCTTTCCCTGGCATGGCTGAGCTCTGGTGGGCCGGGACAAGGGGCACCACACGGCCAATTCTCCTGGAGCACAGTGGAAAAACCCCAAATCCCTCAACAATAGGACTGATGCCTCCACCAGCACGGTGACAGCACCTCTGCTCCATGACTCAGAAAGCAAAGGTCGGAGGAAGCCGGTTTCTAACCTGGATGGCAGTGATCCCAGGGCAATTTACGTAACCGGTGTTCCAGAAACGTCTCCTTGCATTCTCAGTGGTGCCACCTCTCCCAGGAGGGGTGAAAACTTCCCCCTTGGGCCCCTGCCCTTGGCGATTTTAGCCTCAAAGTGCAAAACTCCTCCCAAGCCCCATTCTCGCTCTGCTGCTGGACCTCAGGGAGCTCTGTAACGTCTGACCCAGGTGTGAAGATGAAGAACACCTGTATTATTTTCCTCGCTGTAATTAAGAGTGCGAACCTATCATTTTAAACCAAAGGGAGGCAAATTGCTAAGTCCCACTTGAGATCCTGAGACGCAAAAAAAACCTGATCTGCTGAAATCCCACCTGCACGTGGTGCCTGGCCCTGACCCCGAGCTGCGGCCAAGGTGAGACGGGGGAAGGGAGAGCCAGAGGCTCCCTCCAGTCTCAGTTTACGAGTAACGCAGCCGCTCCTCCCGCGATGAGGAAATCAGTGCCTGCCGCTGCCCGGAGCCCGCAGCTGAGCCGGTGACAGCAGCCCGGACCCCCCGGCCATTTCCGCTCGGGAGCGATCCCGTGGCGCTGCCACAGCGCCCGGCGGCACCGGGACACCGGGATTAGGCACGGAATGGAGCCTCGCCCGCGGCTTCCCCTGCCCTGGGCACCGGCATTCGTTTCCTCCCATTATGAGTCGAGTGGCGTTTCCTGGCTTTTCAGGCATCTCCCTTCTTAGGAAGGGAGAAACCACAAATAAAAAGCCCAGTCTCCCAGCAATAACCTACGGCCCGGCTCTGGGCACATGACGTGATCTGGGAATCGCCGCAGGACTTCCCTCCTCTCCCAGCCTGGAGCACAAACTCCTCCTCATTGCTCCGGCGATGTTTCAGAGCAGAGGCTCTTCACCCACCGCACCTTCGTGCCAGGTGTTCGGCCCAGGCAGAGCCTCCCCACCTCACGGGGTCTCCAGGAGAAGCTGTGCCATACCTGGCTGATGAAAATTAGGAAACCTCACCCCGAATGGCCAGTGCCTCCCTGCAGCAGGGGGAGGGAACGCTGCCTCTGCTCAAAGCACAGACCTCTGAAGAGGCAATTTTAAACAGGAATGAGCAAATCTGACCAATTAACCACGGAGACATCCCCAGGTATGATAATGGAGTATGACAGCATGGAATCCAGGAAAGCACCTGGGTCTGTGAAACACCTGGGACAAAATCCCCACCTTCCCTCCGGTTTCTCCAGGAAAGCTGCTGGTTCCAGTTTGAGTGAGATGTTTAACTGAAGAGTGCCAGAGCACAGTGCCTCAGCCGGCTGCTCTGCCGTGGGTGACAACTGCTGCAAGCTGTCCCTTCCTTCGGCAATGGCTGTGCCAGCCTGCAGATGTGGACAGGGGATGGCTCCATCCTGCACATCTGGCTTGGGGGTCTCAATAAGGAGGAAAAGAGCCAAGAGGGACGGAAGAGCAGAGTCCAGCAAAGTGACACCGGAGCGTGGTCGGAGTTGGCGGCGCAGGCCTTTGAGAGAAGACGGCGCTGGGAGGGTGAGGGAGAAAACCCCCAAAACTGAGATTTTTATTCCCTGGGCCTTCAGCCGGGTCCGCTTTCCTCTGTGCCCGGGAGATTTGGGAGCGCTGCCTGCACTCCCCGAACGATCACAGCCCGCACGGGCAGCAGCGAGCCCGGCGGCCCCCGGTGCCCCGAGCACAGCCCCGGAGCGGCCCCGGAGCGGCCCCGGCAGCGCCGGGCTCCGGCGGCCGCGCTCCCCCGCCGCGGGGCGCGGCTCGGCCCGGGCGGCACGGCGGCCGCCGCTCCGCGGGGTCCCGCCGGGCGCTCCTTTGTTCGGCGGAGCCCCCCGCCCCGGAGCCCCCCCGGCCGTGCCCGCTCACCTCCGTGTCCAGATGCACCAGCTCCATGTCGGGCCAGGGCTCGGCCAGCTGGGCGAGCGGCATCGCTGCCGGCGGGTGCCCGCGCCGGGCTGGCTCCGAGCGCCGCCGGGCTGGGCACCCACCGGCTCCGGGCCGGGCCGGGGCGGGGCGGGGGGCGGGCGGGAGGCGCCGGGGAGGGGCTGCGGGGATCCTCCGCCCGGAGCATCCGGCAAACCCAGCCCGGCGTGCGGCGGGAGCGGATCCGAGCGTGGAATCGCCGAGTCGTTCGGGTTGGGAAAGCTCCCCGCGACAGCATCGAGTCCCGCCGTTCCCTCAGCACCGGCCCGAGGCCACCACTAACCCGGGCTGCCGAGTGCCACATCCGCACGGCTTTTAAATCCCTCGAGGGATGGTGACTCAACCCGGGCAGCGTGTTTCAATGCCTGACCACCCTTTTGGTGAAGAAATATTTCCCAATATCCAACCTAAACCTCCCCCGAGGCAGATTGAGGCCGTTCCCTCCCCTCCTGTCCCTGTTCTCTGGGAGCAGAGCCTGACCCCCCAGCTGTCCCCTCCTGTCCAACCATTTTTTTTTTTTTTTAAGTTACAAATAAATAACTTTTGAAGTGTTGAAAAGTTACAGTAGAAAATCAAGTCTTCTTCTTGAAGGACGCAGTGAAAGGTTCATGGGCAATGTCCAGATCAAGGCCTACGGAGAGCATGGGGACAGAAGTGCTGCTGCTTCCACCACTGCCAGGTCTGTTGGATGCAGGAAATCCATCATATTTCATAACACAGAGACAGACAGGCTGCCTCAGGACTTGACAAAGACAGAAATCATGAAGCTTCACCTAAATAAAACTGCCAGATTACCCCGTCCACTCCTTTTAGCAAAACAGCAAATTAAAGACTCTGGGGAGACCACAAATGACTTGTGTGTGATTATTCTCTGCATCTCTGCAGCTACTTTTGTTAAAGGAAAGGATTTTGCTGAGGTAGCTCTACAGTATCTCAAAATTATAATAACACCCCAAAAAAGGTTGTGGTGACACCACAGTGATGCTGGGGGAAACGCTCCGGCCTCTCCACCGCCAGCTCCAGGAGTCCAAGAGAAGCCAGAAGTTCTCAGACTGACCTGCCCTCCATTCCTGCTCCAGGTAATGCTGAATCCTAGCTGGATTAACAGAAGGTGAAATGTGCCACAGGAGATTGCTGCTAAGTTCAGGGCAGGATGTCAGGATAAGAGAAATGAGGTAGTGGTGTCCCCCAGGATTTATTTCCAGTCAAAGAACAGCTATAAAAAGCAACCTTGATCCTGGAAGCAGGGTGCAAAAAGCAAAATCTGCTGTTTGGGTGACTGTCATGGCTAAATACAGTGATTAAAACATACAGCCTGGCATTTTTCTGAGACAGTTGCAGGCTGGGAAGAGCTGCTGCTGTGGTAAACAGAGACTTGGGATCAGCTGGATGCTTTGTCAGTGCTGCATTCGCTGGAAGTTCAAAATGCTGCGGGTTTAGTTTGGTTTTAAAACCATCAAATCCTCCTCAAATACAGTTGTAGATATTTTTGCCTCTGCAGCTGGCTGGCTGTGTAACATTTTTCCTTTGCAGGGAGGCTGACAACATTCGTTAAGCCAGTTAAGAAGAATATTAACTCTATCCCAGCCGAAACCAGGACACCCCCAGAGCAGATGGAGACTGATCTGTATCAGCACTACCAGATCCAATTTTGACTGGCTGCTCCAAAAGCTGGCCAAGTGATTCTCCCCATGACCACAGTAACCCAGTGCTGCATCTTTTCTTTTTTTCTGAATGCATGGACATCTCATCCCCTGCCTGCTTTGTGGGATGCTGCTTTTACACATACAAGGAAATGCAAAAAAGATCACAGGCACAAGACCTTCCTTGCAAGGCTGAATCCCAAATATCTGCTACAATTTACAGACTCTTCTAATTTGCTAAGACGGTCAATTAATTAGAGCTTGCAGCAACCCTCTTTGAACTTTTAATATTGACCAATCAGATCCAGAGCTCGTTGTTGTCCTCACGGGGAAACTGAGTCAGGTTTTCAGTGTCAGGGCAGAACCTGAACTCCACATCCTGTCTTCTAATCCCCGGCTCTCCATTCACCTTCTCATTTCTTTGCCTCTTCTGCTTTGTTTTGCCACTATGGAGGAAGAGATGATGGATCACTTTGTTTTGATCCCTGGAACATTTTTCCTTAGCGTGGTAAAAACCACGTTGAAGATACAAAGCAGGGCCCTGGAAATGAGGAAAACTGGCTGCCTCTAAGAGCTTTTTGCTTTTCTGACACATTTCTTTCTGTTCCTCCACACTGGGTGCGATTGCAGCTGCCTCAAATGCCAGCGTTTTCCAAGGCAGGTCCAGGCAGTGGTCGGAATGCAGGAATTGCACCACAGCAGGCAGTGGGATTCAGAGCTCTCGGGGAAGCACAGCCCAGGCAGCTCCTGCTCCCTGGACAGGGATTGTGCAGACTGAGGCTCATCCACGGAGCAAACACCTCCAACCTCCGCCGGCATTCCTGCACAGGTGAGCACCACTTTCCCTTGCTCAGCTCAGATGCATTCTGAAGGCGTCCAGCACATCTAAACCCTTTATTTTTTTGGCAGAATAAACTGCATTTTGCCTGCCGACTCCACAGACTCTCAGTCTGCCAAGCCCACCCTGCTCCTGCGGGGTATTTCTGTGAAACCACGCCGTCCCCGATCCGCATCTCCCGGAGCCCCTCGGTGAAGCACACGCAGCTCGGGCCAGGGATTTCTGCTGCAGAACCGACCGAGCTGCTGGCTCCAGGGAATGTGCCTGATTTGTGGATCTTGCACCTTCCTCTCAGGAATGCTGAACTGCAGCCGAGGGACGCGCCTGAGCCGGGATGTGCCCGGGGAAGGCGCTGGGGAAGGAAGGAGATGCGAGGCCGTGTCTGCCGGTTGTCATGGATACACTCGCTGCCCGTCTCCTGTATCAGTTACCTTCCCCTTCCTGCACGCGAACCAACGAGTGCCGGCCTGGCTCCTGCGCAGGACGCGGCCCTTGACACCCGAAGAGAAGGAGGAAAACATCTGTTTCAAACCCACACATCTCCCCACAGCAGCTGAGGGACAGTGGGAGGTGACTCGGGTTTTCGGCATTCAAACTATGCGCGGCCGATAATGCTTTGCCCAGTTCCATGTGGTTCTGTCCTAAGCTTTGGCTGTTTCCTGGGACTCAGAGGAGCTGTTTCACCGCCGTCCATCCTTTTGGGCTCCCGAGGAACTGCTGAGGACCTGGGATCTGCACGTGCTCCCCGTGCTCAGCCCACGCACCCCAGCAGAGCTCTGCAGGCTGCACGGACCAGCTCTGCCTCCAAACATCGAGAGGCCCAAACTGCACCCGGAATCATGGAATTTTTGGGGTTGGAATGGACAATAAAGTTCATCCAATTCCAGGGGCAGGGACACCTTCCACTGTCCCAGGCTGCTCCCAGCCCCAGTGTCCAGCCCGGCCTTGGGCACTTCCAGGGATCCAGGGGCAGCCTCAGCTGCTCTGGGCACCCTGTGCCAGGGCCTGCCCACCCTCACACAGAATTTTTTTTGTAAAAGATTCCCTTTCCTCCCTGAAAAAGGCTTTTTCAAAACCCCATGTAAAATACAAGCATTTCCTCACCTTTTCTTTTTTAATGTGATTTTTAGAACAGGTCTGCAGCCCAGGTGGGAAGGTATTAAGAGCAAGTTATCCATCAAATTTAGTTTTTAATGAGCACACAGCTATGTTTGTAGCTTATTTCAGTGTAGGGCTTTGTGAGGGAGTGAAAACATGAAAGAGAAAACTATCAGACACTGTAAACAGAAGTGAAGCTGCCAGGGCTGTTTGCACTGTCCCCCAGGAGGGAGAAACCTGAGTAAACACAGCACTAAGTACAGTCAGGGTTTATGGTTCTTTTAGGTTTAAGAACTTGTAAACAAATGATGGGGCTTTTAAGTGGATACAAAAAGATACCCTGGGTTTTGTGCTGCTTCCAGAGCACACAGGTCCCACTTTCTCCAGAGAGGGGAGGAGAAAACAAAAGCACATTTCAACAGAATTCCAGCTCCAGGGAGAGGAAAATGTCATTCCAGGGTTTGCGGTCTCAAGCTGACATCCTGCAGCTGAACAAGTCTGGTCTTGCTACACAGGAGGCACTCACAGATACCTGCTCCTAATTACCCCATCCTGGAGTTTGGGATGCCATCAGTCCACAGCAAAAAAAAAAAAAAACAAAACAAAAAAAAAAAAAACAAAAAAAAAAAAAAACCAAAACAACCAAAAAAACCCAAAACATTAAAACATTTTAGACTTGGAAGCAAATTTCAGAAATCCTGATGAGAAGCCCAAACGCCACAGAAACCGATTTTCCCTGAGGGGACCCCAGACTTTATTTCTGATTACAGATCAATATATGACTGACAGCATTTCACTTCTAAATCCCCTTACTAAACAGAGACCACTGCACACACCCAGCCTTGAAAAGCCACATCCCAGAATAACCATAAAAATATACTTCAAAAATAACAGAAATTATCCTGGCCAGGAATATTTTGGCCTAATGACTGATTGGATCAGGTAGGAAGGCATAACACAAGCACGAGTTTTTGGAGAGGTGGGGAAAGAGGTGCCTTTATCATTTAGGGAGAGAGAAACAGGTCTCTCCTAACAACAGTTGTTTCTGTATTTTGTATGTGCTTCAGGCAGTGCAGAGCACAGGTATGACTCAGCTGGCTGCAGGGCCAGGTAGGAGATACATCCAAAGAGTGCTCAATGGGTTCCTTGTTGGGAGCTGAACAAAAGGCACAACAGGTTCAGTGATGGCAGAAACTTGATTCCCTGGAAAAAGAAAATCTATCTGTCCCTCATCAGCATCCCAAAAAACCCCAAACAAACAGACTCTGGACTTAGGGAGGCTCTAGGATTCTTGCAGCACTGCGCATCTCGTAGCACACACAAAATGGGTCAGAAATGCAAGGCTGGTACTTTGCTGCTTGATTATTAAATTGCTGTTTGCCTCATGAGTAAGTGTCAGGACTGTCCAGCTGGGCCTTTTCTGACTCTCTAAGGAGAGGCTTGGTGCATTTCTGGGAGCTTTACCAGGAGTCCTCACACCTCTGCTGATGAGGGAGGACACACTTGATCCTCCATTAGAAAAATCCTCTTACAGAACCATTTTTCAGTGCCCCTCCAGGCACTCCAAGCTCAGCCCAAAGGGTTTTCCATTAGCAGGCTACAAATCCACCTGCCTGATTCTTGTGTGCTGCTCTTGTTTCACTGTCATACAGCAGAACTGCTCAGAAAAGATAATTTCTAGCAACAAAAGCAAGAAAATATTTTCATGTCTCTTCCTCTAAACTTTGTGGGCACCCTTGTGATGGAAGCCACCTCTTTGCTATGCTGTGGCTGTACCTTTCCTCTGTCACAGTGCAGAGGGGAGGGTGGTGTTGCTCAGATGGTGACATTTTACCACTGAGGATTGAAGATCTTTTATAAAGAAATGTGTCCCCAGGTTCAATTCCCAGAATTCAAGAATGTCCCCTCTCGCTTGCCTCTGCTTTGCTGTCCTGTGCATCCCCAGCCACTGAGGAATTTACAAAGTAAAAACTTGATTAATCAGGTATTTTGTCACCCAAAGGGGAGATAAGAGCTTCAGAGGGTGTTATTTTATGCCAAGAAAGATTTGGCCAGAGGCAGTGGGCAGTTTAAACAGCTCCAGCCCTGGAAGGTGGTTTGGATTTGCTGCTGACTGCAGTGACAGCAAAACTGAGGCTTGCATGGCAGGCAACAGCTCCTTTCACCCTTCCTTCCAACCCGGTGTCAGAAATTGCTGGCCAGGCCTGCCATCTCATTTTTCTATTAACAGTCTGCACAGAATCATTTTCCCCCTCAACCTAAGCAGCCACTGACATCATGTCAGAGACAAATGTCCTGTGGCAGCGGCCCAGCACAAGATAGGATGAAGAAAGGGTCAGTGTGTCGGAAATAGATAATAAATAACATCAGATGTAACGTTATTGAACTCAAAACTCTTCTATTAGATATTAGGATGCTGAGATATGCTACAGCCCTTAAAATAGGATAAGAATCATAGTGCTATTAGCTGTTAACACTCTGCAGCACCAGATACTTGTTGAAAAGTACTATTGATCAACAGAGATGGAAAACAGGTTTTTGGCAGCTGCTTGCCAGTTGGAAGTTAATATGGGAGTCAATTACCACCAGATAAATGTCCCTTCTACAAGATCACCACAGAAGCTTTTGGAAGAAGAAGATACAGGCACGGCTTTAAATATCATTGCTATTCAGACAAAACCAGATGGGTTTAAATGTCAGTACTATGGTCCTAGAAATTAATTTTTCAGTGAAGTGAAAGGGTTAGGGTGGAAAGCAAAGCAACTCAAGAACAAGGCAAACCAGCCCACACACACGGAGTGTGTGTTACCCCTCATGGTCCTGCACCAGCCAGGGGGAAAATGAAGTGATTTTTCCTCCCAGTGTAAGATGGGGGGGACTGTGACTAAATGCCAAAAACCTGCAGAACCCGCGAGTGGGAGAGGTGGTGCTGCGGAGCGATTCCCTCTGGTGAGGAGAGCCGGCACTGCACAGGGAATTGCACAAGGCAGCGGAGCCTGGGAACCGCTGGAGAGCTGCTCAGCAGCACGAGGAAACCGCAGCTCTGTCCTCACCTCTGTCTGCTTGTGCAACACCACCTGCTCAGAAACTGTTTCCTCACGCCGGCAGGAACCCAACGAACCTGCGTTTAAAACCAAAACCAGTTTCAGTTCCCAGCGCTCCAGTGCACAGGGGCTGGGAATGCTCAGACCCAGTTCCGGGCACGCAGCATGTGCCAAGGACCTTGGGCTGACATTGGGGAGGTTTATCTTGAACAATCTGTTTGCTCCCGTGTGCAGGGCAGGCTCACAGGATGGCATACACACGTCAGTGGGGCCAGCACACGTCAGTCCCAGCAGTGGGGGCTGCCAGCCCGACCTGCTCTGGGGCGGGGGGGAAGGGTTTATCAGCATTCCCAGTTTGGGCTAAACCAGCCTATTCTTCTCGTAGAACCCCAGAATTTCATAGAATCCCAGGTTTGGGTCGGGAGGGACCTCAGAGCTCATCTCATTCCACCCCCTGCCACGGGCAGAGACACCTTCCACTGTCCCCGTCCAGCCTGGCCTTTCCTCCCCAGACATAACCCCTAAGGTGAGGGCTGCTTCATCCCTGCTTTGTTGATGGAAGTTGTTCCCTCACCAAGTTAATCACTAAACCAAATTCCCAACAATTCACTGCAGATGGGTGGAACCCTGGCCTGTTTCCCTGATCACAGAACAATCACTCCAGGTTTGTTATCTACAGCTACCAGGGCATGGTGACAGGGCGTGCTCGATGGAGACATGAATAAAATGTGGTTTTCAGTAATCAGATGTCCCTGAAACACTTGGCTTCAACGTTTGCTACATCTTCCTGCCACAGCAATTACATTTGTGACGGGAAATCTCTGCTTTCTGCTTTTTCCCTATAATTTCGGGGGGAGTTTTGCCCACTTTATCCAATAAATCCCCACCCCAATAAATGCACAAATCCCTGTCCCAAGCAGGCACTGAGAACTGAATAAGAGGAATGAGTTTATCTTACCAGGAGCTCATCTTTCTATTTTGTATCCATTTCAAGGAAGTGTCATAAGGGTGTCAAGTGCTTCCCCGGCAATCTCGCCAGCTCTGGGAAGCAGCCACTTCCTTCCCAGCTTTCAACACCGTCCTTGGAACAGATAAACATGGAAAGCATGTGCTAGAAGGAGATAACCCAACGACTAAGGCTTTTGGGAGTGGGAAAGGTGAAGGAAAACCAGCAACTGGTGGCATTGCTTAAGCACAATACAGGTCACAGGATATCATTCTGGGAGTCTTTAATAAAGTGCAGGTAAAAGTTGCTGGCTGGCAGAGTGAGCCCAGAGCTTTACAGCATCAGAAGAATCACTCTGCTTAGACTTTTAAGGAGATTAGCACAGATGTTACAACTCAATTTCCTAGATTTGGCTTGCAGAGCAAAAGCACACACTCAAATACTGGAATACAAAAGCAAAATGAAGTAACACAAAAAGCATAGGAGACTTTTCAAGAACTAAAGTATTACTTCTTTGAACATCACCACTTACTCTGTGATCTCAGGCTGAAGATTCAGCAAGTCTGATATAAGTAGTTTGTGCCAGCAAGCCTAAAAGAGACCAGGCTTATAGGCTACCTATTTAAATCTGGGTTTAGGATAAAGTATCCCTTCCCAAGCCGAGGACAGATGAGATGGCAGCTCTAGTTTTAGGCTCAAACTTTCAGGACATGTGCCACAGCAGCTGCAATAATGGCCTGAGGAGGAAAAGGAATGGTCCAGTGATTCTTAAAATAGAATATGGGAAGCCTAAGTTCAAAGGCTTGGTATAACACGGATAAATTCCTTTGCAATGCCAGCTATGCCTGTAAACCGATGAGGAACTGAGCACTCAGTCTGGATTTTGAGTAAAATCGTAACAAAAGCTGGAAAGAGAGGCTCAGAGGGGGCTCACAGTGCTCGGGTGAGTGGAGTTTGTCCAGCACTGATCTCTGAAGGTGGCAGAGGATGGAGGCTGCTGGGGCAGCGCTGCTTCTGTTTCTACAAGCACGTAACTCTCATTAGACCGCGACAACCCGGGCTCCAGCCCTCCCAGGGCTGCTGAGCTGCTTTTGGACGCTACCTGCCACTTGCTGGCCTGCCAGCCCCATTCCGTGTT
Source organism: Anomalospiza imberbis (assembly GCF_031753505.1). Classification (NCBI taxonomy): domain Eukaryota; kingdom Metazoa; phylum Chordata; class Aves; order Passeriformes; family Viduidae; genus Anomalospiza; species Anomalospiza imberbis. The sequence continues at coordinate 6,450,782 of NC_089705.1, read as the reverse complement.
TCCTGGTACCACCGTGTGGCCAAGGGAAGGAACAGGCTGTTAATCACCGCGTGTTAATGAGCTAACAGCCCCGCGCGGATCCCTGCGTCCACCGGGCTGTGGCAAGGAGCACCGGGACGAGGCCAAATCCAGCCTGCCCCTGCCAACGTGCCTCAGATCCAGCTTGCCTCTGAGATCATGGATATTTTTTGCAAGAGCAATTAATTCAGTATCAAGGGAATTTTCCTCTGTGGGGCTTGGCAGCACGGAAGTTAATTGGATCATGGTATGGCAGGGAAAGCTGGGCACCTCCAACCAGGCTGCAGGCCAACAAAACCCATCCACCACACACCCCCAACACAGGAACAACCTCTGCTATTATCTCCAGTAAGAAGGAGATGATGAGAAAAGCTAATTTAATTGCCCAAGTTTACAATCAGTCCTCAGGCTAAACTCAGAACCCCTAATACAGGAATGTTCTGCTCCTGTGCTGAGGCAAGACTGAATTCCATCAAGAAGCACCAAGACACCACTTCAATAGAATAAAAGCAAACAAAATCTGTCTGGGCAATGCTAAAATAGTAATCCAGATTAATAGTAAACTAATAGTAACTCCTCTCCAGGAGGAGACTGCCACATTCACCCACCTCTGCACAGCAACCAACAAACTTGAGAGCAGGGGAGAGCTGCTGCCTGCAGGGAAATTTGTTCAAAATCCAAAAGTAACATCAGTGGGATTAAGTGAGTGAGAAAAAATTAAATCTACGATCAAATCTCTTTAGAAGGAGAAAAGGAGAAATTTCATTTGGGGTTTATTTGTCCAGCAAAATGCAGAGAATTGTGGTAGCTATTCCACACCTCGGCCACCTGCTGCCACCCTAGACTGCTCCTTCTATGTTCTCCAAGTACTTTCTCCAGGCTGGTTTGCTGTACCCAAGGCAATGAAGTGTTTTTGTTTGGAGGCTTTAATGCATTTTAAAAAGCCTCAACTTTACAGTTTTCCCTGAAATTTTCTACTCCTGTTTCTTCTGCCACATCATAGATTTTCTGGGTCCCTTCATAAGGAGACTGTTAAAACACTAAAAAGAAATTACAAACCAGTTTTTAATAAAGGCTCTCTAAAAAGCCCAGTCTCTCACATCAGAAATCTTCTAAAGCCAACTTATTAAAGATCTTTATTAGCCTCGATCAACTTTTCCACAGCTCCCCCTGTGCCATCTTCTTCCCATCCCTTACAAGTGATGGGCTCACTCTGTAAATTGTGAGTTTAACTCAAGCTCCATTTCATCTCCACCAACTGCAGGAGAAGGTGCCATTTCTCAGGAATTATAGTCAGCAATATTAGTCCCTGGGTATGGTGTTACCATATCTGGGATGATTTAGGGACACTGAAATCCCTGTGCCATCAAGCTGTGTGATTCTTCTGACAAAAATGATCCTGCAACTCAATATCCTCTGGGTGCACTCACTGAATTCAGTCCATTTTCCTTCCTTGTTCCCTTTCAGCCCACCCGTGGCAGGGGATGGCAGGCGGATACCGTCACTTCTTCCAAACAGAATTGATCTCTGTGAAGGCAAAAGGAAAACGGCTGCAGGGGGAAATCATCCTGAAACTCAAAACTGTTAATCCTAGGGCACTGTACTGGGAGGAGCAGGGACCCGGGGAGTCCTGCTGGCACGGTCCAGTTCACCTGTTCTCATGGTTTTTAGCCCAGTCCACTTTCAGTTTAACGTAAACCCATGGCTGGGGGAAAGGTGGCCCTGTAGGACATCTGGAAGTGACCACTGGCTGGCAACGTGCTCACATTAACTTCTGCTCAGTTTGTCACTGCCTTGGGGGGAGTCCAGAGACTTTGCTCTATAATTTATCAGTAATTTCACTGTTCTTAAAACCCCAGAAAAATCCTGAAGTATTGGGAAAAAAGGAATCATCCCCAGTATCCACTTCCAGCATCCCAAAGGCTTCAGCCCCATGCAGAACATGGCCATTCTTTGCAACTTCACCTGTTAAGAGGGAAATAAATGACAACAGCAGTTTGGCCCTATTTCCCAGGTGACTTGTACTGAAATCAATAAATGGAGAAACAAATTAGTGGCAGAGCCCTAATATTGCATGGATTTAACCCATACTGGTGCCCAGCTTCAAGGCCTGCTGTGGAGCACAGAACTCATTTGCCTTTCTGGACCCTGGACGTGATGTTTCCCAAAGCTCCAGCAGGACAAAGTCCCTGCTGCTGCAGAGCCCACCCAACAGACCAGCCTGTTAACTGCACCTGGCAGCACCAATCCCATTCCCAAGAGATACACAAGGGACAATTTTCCATGTAAAATGATTACAATTTCACAGAAGAACGTCAGTTCAGCTTCAGGCGTTCTGGCAGGCGGCGATGCAGATTTGTGGTGCCTCTAACCACGAACCAGGCACGGGCTGCAGCTCAGCGCCTGCTCCCCAGCTTTAATTTACACAGCTAATTAGTTGGATTTACTGGCTTCAGCATCCCTCAGTCTCTATTTGCTTAAGGAGAAATAGATGAGCCCTGCCTGTCGAGTCAAGCCCAACAGGCCACTAAATCCAGCAGTGCAGGGCTCATCCAGTGGGAAGCACCTCAGATGGAGCAAGCCCTGGAACCTCAGCACCCAAAATATCCAGTGCTTCCAGAGGAATTTAGGTGGCAGACACTGCTTAAAATCAGTTCTCCGGCTTGGCTGCAGAAAATATCCTGCAAGGAACCACACAGGTCAGCACAGGCTGCTGGGGGTGGGAAGATGGAGAAGTTAAGGAGTAACTCCTTCAACAAAGAGCAGCCCTGGGATCCCCCTTCATTAGCAGCACTTTGTTTAATGACCAGGGGTGAAGAGGTCACCCAGCCGGTGATGGACGCAGGAACACCAGAACATTCCAGTGGCAACTTGGCCACTGGCAGCCCCCTCAAACCCAGCTCCTTTGGAAGTAGTTGATCATTTGTAGATGCCCAGCAAGGTAAGACTCTAAAAAAGCAAGGTAAGCTATTTCTAACTTTCTCATTTTAAGAATTAGTTTATTTAATTTAAGGTTTAAGTAATTTTCCTTTCTGCAGTGACACCCCACTGCCTGGCTGCTCCAGCGACTGCTCAGGAGGTTTGGTGGCTGTTTCTGGGTGGGGTTTAATGAAGGTTATTAACAGGATTATTCACCATTATTTCTTTTCTGTTAGACATACCAGCTATGGGAACACAGGATGGAGCAGCTCCTAGGGGTACGTCCCAAACTGCCTTTTGTGCGTGCAGCCGCTCCAGGACACTTCCAGCACTCCCGACAGCGGAAATTTCTGCATGTGAAACTCTGCCCTGCTCGTTTTCACTGGATTCCCTCTGAAATCAGCACAGGTTGAAACAGGTCACTGAACTTAATCACAAACAGACACTGAAATCCCAGGGAAAGCCAAGCAGAGATGGAAAAAATATTCCATCTGACAGTCAACTGAAGGAGACATTTACACAGGGGGGTTTGGGTTTGGCTCTGCTCTGGAGTCTAAGTAGCAATTATAAAAATGGTGCATTTTTACTCAAAAAAAATCTCGTCTCCTGCTTAGTCACTACCCCAGCCAGGTCTGGATTCGATTAGCAGGAGCAACAATATTCAAGTTTAAGTGCAGAAATGTAACACATCATCAGTTTTATGGAGCCAGTTCTGGTTTCACTCCCAAGAAAAGCTCACCAGAATTTCACTTTTGTCTGCAGCAAGATCACTGTATTGCTCCCAGTTTTGTACAGTGCTACGTTTTAGAAAATAAATTGTCTCAGTAGATTCACTTACATGTTCCATTTTCAGCCTCCAAGTAAGCCAAGGCTCTAAAAACATCCTGCAGTGATCTAGCTTTTAGGCAAGGAAACCTCGCTTTTAGGTAAGGAAATCTCGCTTTTCAGGTGTGAATTACAACAATTAATAATCTGAATGAAAACACAAACACAGACATGCACAAAGCAAATGTTTTCAAACCACATGAAGCGAAGGTAGGAGAAATTAGAGAGCATTAAGAACAGTCCAAGCCAAACCGTATCCAGCTTTATTAAAGGTACTTTTCATGAACAATCATGGTAATTTAGGCAGGACATGGGCTACAATCTGCAACATTTTACAACAACTGTCAAACTCCCCTCCCGTTGTGGACTACTGCAATGGAGAAGCAGCTAAAAACCGTAAGAATCTTCAGCCTGCACTTGTAAGAGGGCAAAGTTTAGAGTGAGGGTGGACAGGTTCACATCCGCGCGTTGTCTGACAACTCTGCACAAAGCCACCCTGACTTTGAGAGGAAAGCAAACTTGAGAGGCAGATTTCTGAATCTGAGGGTCCACAATAGAAAAGAGGAAGGGCAGCTCCTTTCTGAGCCCGTACATCCCAGACTGGACACCAGAAATCCGGACCACGCGACAGCAGAACGTCCCAGAACGCCAGTTCTGCTGCGGTTTGGGGTGACGGGCTCCGGGTGAACAGGGGGGCACCAGAGGAGAACTGGTGGCATTGGGATTTGGAGTAGGCAACAGCACCTTGGGGGCTCTGATGTTCACTTGGACGTTAACTGACACGCAGCACGGGGGAATCCCTTCTTCCTCCCTGCAGGAAGGGCCCTTCTTCCAAAAACTGGGGGACTGGCAAAAGCTTTTCTTATTAAAACGTAGGTTTTGAGAAATAGACTAAATGACATTTGTCCCCAGTGCCCCCCACCCTCCCCTCCCCCCAGAACACAACAATGAAGCGGTCTGTGTGCTAACAACATAGCTTAAAAAAAAGTAAACCAAAATTCTGCATTGTTATAAAACTTGATAAAAAATAGTATTTCAAACTGTACAGTCACCAGAAGTACACAGTTATCAAAAATTCACACGTTTTACTTGGCTTCACCAGCACCTTCGGCTTTCTGTGCCTGAAAAGGAAAAGGGGAACAAGTCAACACATTAAAAATATGGACACCCATTTTTCTATATAGCAAAACCCTGAGCAGAAGAAATCCTCTCTGGGCTGCACAGCTCTGATTTTTAAGAAATTTAACATCTGTTGCACCGTAAAACACAACTTAGAAGTTGCTTATTGAACTCTGCAGAAGAACAGCAACTTCCATGTGGCAACATCCCCTGGCAAACAGACAACTTTAACTCTTCACCAACACCCCCCTGTGTGCTAAGCAACACTCCTCGCTGCCACAAGCCAAGACCTGTCCCGGTCCCAGAGGGACAGGAATCAATGCTGGTGCACAACAGGCTGCTGGGATACCTGGTCTGTTTTGGCATCTCCATTTTCTGCAGGGTTGTTTCCCTCCTTGCCAGCATCAGCTTTTCCTTTCTTCCCCTTGGGCACCTTCTCGCTCTTCTGTGAATGCAAGACAACATCTGCTGTCAGCCCCCAGCAGCCAGACAGAGCCACAGCCCCTGCGGGAGGGGTGTTGGCCCCAAAACAACACAGACACCGATGTTTGCTTGTTAAGGGATTGACAGCAAGTGTGAAGCCTTCACTTTGGTGTTTTTTATGCAAATTCTGTAAAATCGGCAAGTTTTAGTTCAGCTTTATGCAGCTCCATTTCCTCGCTACACAGCTGTTCATCAAAGGTTTGTCAGCTGTTATTATCGCCAGGCAATGCCAAAACTCATCACCCATTTATTTACCTCTCCAAACAGCCCTGACCCAACTCACCTTTGGAGCTGCTTTTTTAGGTTTGGGCTCTGGCTTGGGAGGAGCGGGCTTCTGCAAGGGAGAGAAAACCTGTGTTAGAGACTGGTGGAATGGTTTGGCTTGGGAGGACCTCACAACCCCCCCAGTGCCACCCTGCCATGGCAGGGACACGTCCCACTGTCCCAGGCTGCCCCAAGCCCCGTTCATCCTGGCCCTGGGCACTGCCAGGGATCCAGGGGCAGCCCCAGCTGCTCTGGGCACCCTGTGCCAGGGCCTGCCCACCCTCACAGCCAGGAATTCCTTCCCAATATCCCAGTCCTCTGGCAGTGGGAAGCCATTCCTCCTTGTCCTGGCACTCCAGGCCATTGTTCAAATCCTGCTCCAAAGAAACAAACGATTTTTTTTTTAAACATTCAGGCCAAATAGCTTAGCAATAGGAAAGCAAATAAAAACATTTGAAACTGCAGCAGCTATTTGGTTTGTCCATTATTTTACCACTCCCATAGCAGCACACAATGGGGCAGGTCCTTAAGGCCGGGACTTAATTTCCACCTCCAGCGCGGGCACACATTTACACACCCAGAGGTCATGTGTAAAACCACCAAGTGCTGTGACAGCTCTGCCCAGCAAGGGGATACTCACAGCAGATAACCTCGCTGATCTCCGCTGTGGCTGTTGGAAAAGGAGAACGGTTCTATTGAAATGCCATGGAACATGAACTCTCAAAGTCTCACAAACTTGTTCTCTCCCCAAAGTAGTAAAACCACAGAAATTATGTTTATAGTTCTTTAGTTTAAAGAAATTAATGTGGTAGTTTCCCAGTTTCCCTTTTTCTGTGTTCTCAAGAAACATGATGTTAGGCCATTGAAATTAGTAACAGCTAATGATAGTTGGGTAGATTATTCATGGTTAAAGTAGACTTCTCATGGTTAAAAAACAGTTAAGACTTTGAAAAGTCAGAATCAATTGAGACCAACCCTCCCCCCTACTCCTCAGTTATTCTGATGACGTTAAACCTCATCTTCCAACTGAAACACTTGATGATCCAACTTTCTCAAAACACTGAACTTCTTACCTCATCCTTAACTTTGGCCTTATCGCCCTTGGTCTCTCCTTCAGCCTGGGGACACGGACACAGGTTGCAGGGACAAGCGACGGACAGCATTCCCAGCGCCCAGCCGCGGTTTTCACCCCCCCGTCTCAAGGGGAACATCCCCATCCCACCCGCGGCGGGCACCGGCCCCTCCCCGCGGGGCCGGGGCGGGGGATGCCGGGGCACAACCCCGCACCGACGCAGCCCAGGCGGGGCGGGAGCCGCCGCCGCCGCCTCCCCGGGCCGTGTGCGGGGCCCGTGCGGGGCCCCCTCAGGGCGGGCTCCCCCTGCCGCCCCCGCCGTTTTGGCGGCAAAGCTCCGCCGCCGCTTCCCGCCCTTTCCCGCCCCACACCGGCGCTCCCCTCCCCCCCCTCCTCCCGCACCGACCTCCCGCCAAAACCAACCGGTTCGGACCGGCGGGGACCGCCCGCCCCCGCGGCCCTGGCCGGTGACGGGCCCCGCGCCGCCCCCAGCCCCGGTGAGGCCTCGCTCCTCCGTTACCGCCCCGAACGCGGGAGGAGGGGGGGGGGGGAGCGCGTAGTCCCGCCCCCCCTCCCACAGGCGGCTCCGTGAGGGGGGAACGGACACCGTGAGGGGGGAGAGCACGGCGGGGGTGGGGGGCGGCAGCTGCACGTACCTTTCTCTTCGGCATGGCTCCGCGCGTGTGACCGCGAGTGTGGCTGCGAGTGTGAGTGCGTGAGGGAGAGCGGAGCGCGCTGGGCGGCGTGAGGGGGCGGAGGGAGCGGCGCAGGGAGGCGGGGGTGGGGGAGCCGGGCGCGCTGGGCGGCGGGGGGCTGCGGGCGCGGAGCGGGGGAGCGGTGCGCGGGGCTGCACCCGGCGGGCTGCGCTGGTCCCGACCCCACTAATTGGAATCGGGTGTTTATAAAGTTTTATATAGAGCCGGACGCGGCCCAACCGGTTCCAGCCGGATCCCCGCCGCCCCGCGCGCCCATTGGCCCGCGGGGGTCACGTGGGGTGGGGCCAAGGCGGGGAGCGAAGGCGGGGATGGGGGGGGGGGGGTGAATGGCGCGCGCGCCCCCCCCCGCCCCGTGCGCGCGCGCGGGAAACCCGCGGGGGGGATGGGATGGGATGGGATGGGATGGGAAAAACGGGGAGGAAAAGGTGAAAATTCGGGATGTGCGCAGCGGCTCGGGGCGGGGGGGGGGAGGGAAAGAAGGTGTGCGGAGGGAGGACACCCCCCCCCATCCCGCGCGCAGGTGAGCGGAGCTGTTCGTTCAGCACCTCCGGCCCCGCGGGGCCCCCCGCGCCCCGAGGGGCTCCCGGGGGAGCCGCCGGGAGCCGCTTTTCCCGCAAAAACGCGGGAGATGCGGAGCGCTGCATCCCAGCGAGGAGGCGGCAGTGCTGGAAGGAGAGAGAAAAATGTTAAAAAGCAATACAATGACGTTAAATCAATTCACACAGGTGCCTGCTGCTGGTGCCAAGGGACTCGGGAAGTTGGGCTCCTTCCAAGAGAGGACATTCCTCACACCTGGCACAGCCACAGCCCGTGTGCTACAAATCTAGCTAGAGATCTTCATCACCGCTTCACTGTGCCCTAAACTTTTCACTTTTCAGTTCAACCTCGTTCAGAAAAACACCCCAAGGAACAGCCTTTCCCCCCCTTCCCTGCCCAGGTAAATTCAGGCTTCTTCAGACCTCAGCTGCACATCTTTCCAGCCTTGCTGATCTTCCCCATCCTCAAGCCATATAAATTGATGATGGAGGGTCTGTTCTCACTGACAGAAGCCTGTGGCTCTATTCCCACAGATTCTCTGGATAGATGCACTCCTGAAACTCTGGAGTTTGCCTGGGCAACTCATCTCCACCCTCTGACAAAGGAAAGCCCACAGGGAAAAGAACTGCAATTGCATTTTCTGGAATATCTGATGCAGGTGGAATGTACAAGGTCAGGTAACAGGAACCTTTTGCCACTGCTTGAAGGACTCTTCCTCCTCCCCTACTCCAGTGATGCCTTTTATAAAATGGATTAAAACTTTCCATACAAGTATTTTATAAACCAGATCCTTCACTTACCTCACCTGCAACAGGACCAGCACTTTGTGGGAAGCCACCACTGTGGCTGTTGTCACCTGTAGAGTCATAACACAACGGAAAACTTTTTTTTTTTTTTTTTCCAAAGGCAAAAATGCATTTTTTTGGGTAGAAGAGTCTCCCCATCAGCCTGGCAAAGCAGACTGGAGAGTTTCCATCTCATGGAGAGTACTCTGTTTCCACAGTTTCCTGAAACATGGAGAAAATAAAGTACAGCAAAACAAGTTTTAAATCAAAACAGCTCTCATCATCTCAGCACATTTTTATCCAAATTCTCTTTGCTACTTACTGTTATGGTTTGAGGTGGTGAAGCCGCACACAGCTTCACTCGGACAGGCTTTGGGGTATCAGCAAACTGCTCACACCACACTGTAAAAATAACCTTCAAATCATTCCCAGGCTAACAGGAGTCACATGAGGAGTCTGTCACAGGTTAAATATTATTATATTCAACCTGGGTTCCAGCTTTATCACACCTTAAAAGAAGCAGCTCTACATACTTTTAAACATTCAGGTTATTTTTAAATAACTTTGGTATTAATATACTTTATTCCCAGTTTGACTACACAGCTCTTCACAATCACAGGCCAAGTGCTCAGTGTGCAGCACTTACAAGGCTGTTAAATCTGCATTTTTTTGTGGTTTTCACCTGGAGGTAAGAAGAAACACTTCAAACCCAGCAACAGCTGGTACTGCCACACATGTGTGTGCATCAGGAGCAAAAATAAAGACATTTTCAGTTATTTTGATCGTGGGGACGGAAACCAGGAGGAATGAGAGATGGAAACAACCTTGGAAATCAGCTTGTCCATCTCCCTGCCAATGGAAAACTGAGAAGAAGTAATACTCCACAGCTGCTCTGGCCACTCCCATTAGTATCAGCCAAACTGCCCTTCTGAACCATTTTGGCTGGGGTCAGAGGTTGGTTTTGGCTACTGAATTCCTGAATTAAGCCCACCCTCATTCCCTGCAACTCCCTCAGAGGGTTTGGCATATGGTAGCCATCACCTGTGTTTAGCCAATTTCCTTTCCTTCCTGAGAAGGTTCATTCCCAACCAATCCTTTTTTCCTGCCTGCCCAGAGCCTTTCCCAAGGTCAGTGTGGTCCAACACCAGCACCTTCTGCACCTGGCTTTTCTCCACACACACTGCTCAGGAGAGATCTCAGAACCTGCTGAAGCTTTGGAGCAGCTTTTTGTCTTTACAGCAAGGCTGGGAACCCTTCCTTTAGCTCTCCGGAAACCAGGAGTGGATACAGCCCACCCAGCAGTCAGGTGGGGAAAAGACAAGATGCTCTCAGTGAGCAGGCAGCGGGGAATGTCCCTGACACCAGGAATAATCCTCTCCCTGCAGAAAGCAGGGCTCTCTTGATGGGACAGCAGAGGACATCTCAACAGAAGATTCCCTACTGCAAAGCCATGGAAAGAACCTGAGCCCAGACTGATTTAACAGGACTGAACTGGTCAGGCTGGGCCAGTTCAGGAGGAATCAGAGAACTGGAGGAGGCTCATTGCAGTTAACTTCTTGTCACCGGAACACCTGGCCTGTCGAGGACCCAGCAGGCTGCAGGTATCTGTCACCAGGGCAGGGAGGCGACACAGGACGGCTCCACCTTCCTCAGCAGCATCACAGAGCAGGAGAGTTCACAGTAGCCATCCCTGCTCCGGGCAGGGCCAGCGGGACGGGAGCTCCTGGAGCAGCCCTGGCTGCCCACGGCAGGACCGCGCCGAGCCAGTCCCTCCGGGCAGCAGCTGCTCGCTGCGAACACCGTGTTCCCCAGAGCCCAGCACCTGTGTCATGCAGACACCGGACACAGTCTCTCGAAGAAGTCTGCTCTCTTGTGCTCCAGGGCCTGCAGGAAGCCCTGGATCCTCTCCTCCCGCAGGGCCGTGCATTTCTGCAGCAGCGTCCGCCGGCGCCGCGAGTCTCCGTGGGGCACGCGCCCTTCCTGCTGCAGCTTCTTGGTCACGTAAGCCTGGTCCCTCTCCATCTGCTGTCGCCTCCTCTCCTCCAGGTAGGAGTCTCTGGCCTTCTGGAGTGAAAAGCAGCGGGTGTTAGCACCTTAGCTGGCCTCTCAGCTCACCTGTGGTACGGGGGGCACAGACAGCCTCCACCTGGCCATGGGTCTGCAGGTTCACTCAAGGCTGGCTCTGGGTCTGCCTCCTCCACCTTGAGGCAGCCTGCTTGACTGGTTACAAAAAATACAGGGATATCCTTCTGGGCCTTGCCTCCAAGACACAGCTCTGCTCAGAGCATTAACTCCTAGTGAGAACAGATAAAAGTCAGGACAGATTGTGGGAAAACGCTCAGATAGTGGAATCAGAGAGGAATAGCTACAGGAGAGCTCTTGAACCCCAGACTTGCACACTTTTATCCTCACCAGTGTTATCACAGCATTTTTGATCCTATTTCCCTGGCTGCTGAAAGGTTTTAGGGGATTCCAAACCATGACTTACAGGGCGATTCTTCGAGATGATCCAGTATTGAGCTTTAGAACAAAAGCAGGAATAAGCTCAGCATTCCCAGATTTCTGTGATCTAAGGGTGTACTGGCTTGAGACACAGCAGGAGAAAGGCAAAGGCAGAAGCCATCCTTGTCTACCCTTCAAGTATTTGAAATATTTTGTTGTAGAACATCACTTTCAGATTTCTCCTTATAGCACACATCCTAGCCTGCAGCTTCCAACAGCAAAAACACATCAGCAGGCAGGAATATTGAGGTTCTATTTTTAAGAACTGTAAAACTGGTCACTGTGACATAAACTGATGCACACACACACTTGGGAAGTGCTGGTCTTTCAAACAAGCAAGAAGAATAATTACTCTAATGAGAGCCTGACTCACTCATCCCCACACTTTTCCTGAGCCCAAGGCAGCTATAGCTCTGGAAATTAGCTTTTGTTGTGCTGGCAGTGTGAGCAAACTCACTGAATGGATGCACTCCAGGGCTGACTTGAACTGCAAGGATCATCATCAGCCTGCTGAGCAGAAGACTTCAATCCCTCAAAGTGCAATTCTGTTTATTGCCCAGAAAAGACTCAGCTCGCCACTGCAGGGGCACGCTGGCCAGCCAAACCCTGCATTCCTTCCCAAGATCTACCAGGTACCAAAAGCAGGGTGCAGCTGATCCTGGGGCTCCATGGAGAGCAACAACCAGCTGGGAAATGAAATGACAGCCATGAAAATGGCTCCATGAATGGGGCTCCATGGAGAGCCATGGAGAACCAGCTGGGAAATGAAATGGCAGCCATGAAAAGTGATGCTGTTTGAGCTGATGGAAGGAGGAGATTTTTTGTCCAGTACCTCCAAATCAAGGGGGGTTTCTGTACCTTGTCACCCCTTTCATCCTGCTGCCCATCCACATCCCAAAAGCAGCAGCACATTCCCAAAACACACACAGCTGCTGTAAAACATCCTGGCTTCTCAGCAAGTCCCCCCCAGCCCCACCATCCTCACTGACAGCAACCCTTCCACCACGAGAATTTGCTTTGTGACCTCTTTTGGATTTCAAGATCTCCTATTTTAAATTAAAAAGACCCAGCACTTAAATCTCAGTTCCTCTGAGGGAGAAGCCCTCCCTTTGCACAGTTGTGAGGGTTCCCTGGAAAAAAAGGCCAGCCTCAGACACTGCAAAGTGGCTCTTACAGGGAGAAAACTGACCAGAGAACAAATGTGGACAATGAGAAACCTTGATAATAGCATGGCATGAACACATCCAGCCACCAACCAGAACTAAGAAAAGATGAGAATAGCTGGGAACAGAAGCTGCATTTGTTGCCTGTCAGAAACCAGCACCAGGAGCAAAGTCAGAACAGTGACCTTACTGTTCCAGACAGAGGCCAAGCTCATGGCAATGACAAACACTACTGCCTTTTTTGCTTCCCTCTTCATGCAGAAGGTGAACTGACATTAGTTGTACTAATACAATGAATTGCTGGTAGGAAAAGGGCAGACTTGGGCCAGAAATAGGAACAAAAGAAGTTAAGGACATGGAGAGTTTGGATGCTGCCAGACTGGCTGCACTTGATTGAATTCAGCCATAACCACAACTGGCTTTAATCTCTTTGACAACTTTCAGGGGTGAGCAAGGTCCCTGAAGGTAGAAAAGGGCAATGTAATGCCTGTTTCTAAAAGGAGGACCCAAATAATTAAGGAACAGACACATTCAGCAGTGAGATATGGTGGGGATGAAGAGCTGCCACACCGAGGTCCTTCTGCCAGTCACTACTGCCCCCCACATTTCTCCATCAAGAGGTCCAGCTCCCACACTTGTTTTGCTTAAAAATAGCCAAACTACTATCTCACTACTGAATTGGCCACCTGTATCAGAACCAGGCCAGGGAGAGCTCAGGGCAACAGATCTAAAAGGAGAGGAACAATGTCAGTGAGCAATAGGAACAATCCCTTCAGCAGGTACATCTGGACCCACCAGAAAGAGGACACTTGTCCACAGACTCACAGCTCAGGCTGCCTCATTTCAGCTCCCAGAAAGGAAACACTACACCCACTAGTTACAACCCTAAAAACAACAGTGGAGTTAGAGGAAGAGCATGGGAGCACTCCCTGCTTGTTCCAGTGCGAGCAGAGCACGTGCTTACAGCACTGATGAAGTGCCTGGGTTGAACTGGCAGATTTCACCCTGTGGCAGAGCAGGAGTGTTCACTGGGTCTGTGAGGTCTGGGACAGATGCTCCAGCTGGTGGAATGAGCAATGAGTAACAGAGACAGTGCTGACTTTGGATATTTTGGGTCTTGCTGAAAGTAGAGGAGTCTGGCCACACACCAAGGTGTTGTAACAAGCCACAAGGATACAGGAGAAGCCACACATGAGCTGCTACTGAAACAAGATCTTAACTAACAACCACTGCTCCCACTTTGCAGCCTCTCACCTGATCTCCAGCTGCTGTGCAGGTAACACAGGGGTTGGGCTTTCCACTTCCCCAAGGCTCCCTTACCTGTAAAGCACTGTAGTTCATCTGGAACTGAAGGATAGCTTCACACAAGTTCCAAAAGGAATATTCTGGCCACAAGACTGATTGAAACACCAGGCATGAATGGGATGTCTGCAGAAAGGAAGATCGCCAACAATTTAATCATTGAGCAAGAGAAAAAGTCATTAAATGCAACTCTGTTGGGCAAACTATGCCACTTTCCCCACAAAGGTTTTACCTAGGCTGTGTTATCAGATTCTACTTAAAGTGAGGTAAAAACCACCTAGGAGAGTCTGAAATTGCACAATGTAGAGTCCTTCTAATTAGTTTTCAATGCTGGGACACCAGTCATCCACTCCTGCAAAGGCATCAGCAGAATTCTTTCTATTGCTGTGCTGGTCTTCAGAGAGGTATTTTTAATAGCTTAAGCATCACAGACTTATAAAAAACCTAAAATAGCAACACTGGAGTACCAAAGGCTAAGGGAATAACAGTTGAACTGAGGATCAGGACATGACATTTAAGCCATTCTTCCAATGACATCTCATGATATTCCTTACTGCCCACTCATGGCATTCAAACTGCTTAATGAAGCCAAGAGCTGTGGTGCACTGAAGATATCCTTGAGCTGGATGATGAAAGATTTCAAGTCAAAACCTATTTTTGCCACCAAGATCCTCACAGTCTGAGGTAAATATTTTCCTATGATGACTGCTGAAACAGTCCAAGACTTAACAGGACTCCTCTACCACCGAGAGGAGCAAGCAAAGTGTTATTTTATAGCATCAACACCACCCAGGGTATAGGTGCGCCCAAAAATAGGGGAGGAGAGGGGATGCCTTGGTAGGTAACCACAGCTCAGGCCAGACAACTTCTGAGAACTTGCCAATTAAATAATTTGGAATGGGAATAATTTGATGTGGTTGCCTAAAGGCAATTGGGTTTTGGCTCCAAATTGTACGTATAAAATAACACGTGAGCTTCAGCTGAAGCAACTCCACTCAAATGTTCTCTACAAACAAGTAATTATCCAAAGGTGAGGAGAGGAGCTAAGGGATGGGAATTCATGATTTTAGGCAAACACAGATCTGCCAGAAACAGATTTCTCAGAGGTGCCCCAGCATGCAGTCCATCCTGGAAGCTACCTAACGCCAGCAGAAGGAGTCAGTGGAACACCAGCACCCTCTGGGGCAAAGATGGAATACCCCAAGGAGAGAACAGAGACTTTACCTGCCAGAGCAAGAAATCGCTGAGGCGAACCTCTCCAGAGGTTCTTATCAGCAGGTCTGGGTCAGGGGAGTTGTTGGTGTACAGACACTTATCCAGCAGCGATTCAGACACGTCACTAAAAGAGACACAGTTTATTAGACACCCTTCCTGACCTGATGGATGTGGCACAAACCAGAATTAAGGGTTTTACGTAAACTCAGGGCTGCAAAAACTGGGTGGTGGAGCCGAACCACAGACAGTCATCAACTTGCTTCTTTTAGACACTGCTGTCTGCTCCACAGGCTATTCCAAATGCTATTTCAGCCCCCAGAGCATCCCACTCCATGCTCTTTGAAACATAACACAGTGGTGGAAGCAGACTGTGAGGGCTTCCATCTAGAGCAGGGAGCAGAGCGTAACTATTCCTTCTCCTTCAGGGTGGAAGAACAGTGCAGCATTCATGATTCATCTGTTGTTTGACCTCATAGCTAAGACTGTCAGCCAAGCAGCCAATTGTTGTGGCATAAAATCTGCCTTCACATTTAAACTAACTTAAGACACAGACCTAATTTCTCTTCTGTCTTGCTTGTGTATCTATCACCATGGTAACTGAAATAATAAAAGCCAAACATTGCATAGTAACTTTAAGTCATTTGTTCCAGTCACACTGGTTTAATGAGATCTATTTAAAAGCCACTTGGCTTCTGAGAGGTTTCTCATGCAGTGTGAGTGGTAAGACAGGCAGGATTCATCCAAAAGCCTCACAGAGAAAGCCAAGAGTTACCTGGGTTCCAGCAGTCCTTGTTCCACCCCCCAGGCCATCTCCCTGACAGCATTGCTGATCTCATGCCTCGATGTGTAAGCAAAGCAGACATTCAGAAAGCACCTGCACAGAGGAAAAGATGTGAAAGGCTCATCCTGGGAAGGCCCAGCAGATGACAGTGATGTGTGCTTGAAGGACCAAGAAGAAAAAAGAGGTGTAGCATGTCTGACAAGTCCCAGCCCTCAGGAAGAGGAGGAAGACGTGAGGTATCAGCTCTTTAAACTGGGTGTCACTTACTTGTTGTAGTTCCTGGTTGCCAGCACAGCTTGGGCAATCAGCTCCTGGATATCCACAGGCAGGAGGGGCAGATCCCCGAGGACACGGATGCACACCCCGTGCTTCTTCAGGTTCTCCCTGCACCCAACCACAGTGGGGACCACAGAAAACACATCAGTCTCTAGTGCACAAGTGCCAACATCCACCCACAGCTTCAGCAAAACTGGGAACTGGAGAAAGGCAAAACCACCAAATGGTTTTCAGGTGTGCAAAACTGGCTGAGATTTGATCATCCCAAACCATCCCATAAAGGCACAGTGATCATTCCCCACACCAGTTTCTGAGGTACAGACATGACCAAAGGACCAGGACACGATCCCAGATCAGGCATCCCTACCTGCGGAGGCTTAGAATACAACCATAGGCTCTGGGCACCCCCAACTAACCAAAAATTAGGACAAAGCTTTGATATTTCATGAAAACAACATCTGGCGCTCCGTGTTTCTGATTGTGCTGTGTTTATCTGAAAGCGGTCCTCGTCCCCATGGTTTGGATGGCACAGTTGTCCCAAATCTGAGGCGCAGGGGGAGCGTGCATGCAAAGAGCTCTACACCCCACCCAGGCAGGCACAGCCCCTCCAGTCTCTGACTGCAGATGGGGAAGGCTCTCCTCATTAATCCATTCTCCCAGCTCGGAACATCCCTGCAATTCATCATGGCCTGCCCCAGTTCCACCCTGTGGGACACACGTGGGGGACTCTTACTGCTCCTCCAGGAGGCGGCTGAACTTCTGTCTGGCCAGGTCCATGAGCCCATCCACCTCCTCCTTGGAGCGTTTGAAGTTCTCAATGCTGAAGGCATAAACTGTCACCTCCCGAATGCCCAGGTTCAAGCACCACCGCAGTGTCTGCAAGAAGACAAAATGTAACAATCAGGCCGTGTAAAACCTTCCTGTGGTTTCCCACCAGGCCAGGACTGCATCAAAAGGAAGGACTATCAGAAATATGTAGCCCCTAGATGTGAACTTCAGATTCATTTTAAAGAACAGGAGGAAAATATCACTATCTGAAGATGAGAATCCATCACAGGGAACTCATCCAGCCAGGAAAAGCACCACTGGTTTATAAATTAAATAATACTGTACCTTTCAAAACCTTTTCAAAGAAAGTCAACCTGTTTCACAGAAACAAAATCCTTGAGATCTGTAAGGTAGATACTTTAATTAAGTGCAAAACCGAAGAAAAAACCAGCTGAATAGAATGACTCTGCAAGATAACACAGAGAGGGAGGAGCTGGAGTTGTGAATCCTGATGATGAACAGCAGCTCCAAGGAAGAGTGGAGAGAAGGAACACAGGACACCAGTCCAGCAGCAAACCCAGCTCAAACTCCCACCACACAAAGGCAGAAAACATCCTCCTCACCTGTGCCAGCTTATCAAAGCCTTGGGAATGTCCCTGCTGCCTCTCCACGTGACACTTCTGGGCGTAGCGGCGATTGCCATCCATGATGAAGGCAACGTGCTTGGGCATTGGACCTGCCTGGAAAACAGGGAGAAGCACAGGAGACCAGCAGGTGAGCAGGGCTGTCCCCACAGCCAGCTCAGCCCCTGTCCCCAGCAGCCCTGCGTGCCCCCAGGGGTGCAGGGCTGTCTCCCTGCAGCTGGAATGAGCAGGGTGCTCGTTTCCTCTTTGCCAACCCGGTTTAGGGTCTCCAAAGAAACAGCTCAGTGCTGACAGCTGCCTGAACTAAAAAGCAGCTCTGCCCGCCCCACTCCTCTCAGGACAGAGCTGCAGTGCTCAGGAGCTCAGTGCTGCGGCAGCTGCAGCCACAGAGCAGGAGGAGGGCACACAGGGGGTTATGCTGCATTTTTTATTTCAGACCCCTTTTCACAGACACAGTTACCTTCAGAGAACACAAGAAAAGGCCATAAGACTTCCCCCCACAGAGAGGAGTGCTCCTTTCCACTGACCTCACAAGGGCAGCACCGTCAGTCTCAAGCCTGAGCAAGGAGAGAATTTTCCTGGAACCGGTGAGTTTTTGTTCCAATACTCAGTTTCATTCCTTCAAGTCCCAGCGTGAGGATGTCTCTTCTCTCCCTCCTTCCCATGCCCTGCCTCCCTGAGCAAGGGCACAGATCCTCATTGGCAAGCACTGCCTGCAGCCTTGCTCATTTGCAAGGCTAAGCCTAAGTAATCTCCCGCCCTGGGATGGAGTTTAGGGATGCACATCCAGTGCCAGCACTAAATGCAGCCTTGCCAACAATGCTCCCTTTCCAGAGCACTGCAGCCACTGAGACAGTTCCAGCCTGGAGAACCTGCCAGCTCTTCACCACAAAATCCACCCAAATCCATCCCTTACCTTAATGATGTTGGCACAGAACCTCTCTATGATGGTCAGCTCGCCCTCTCGGATCCACGACATTTTTTATTGAGAGCTCCTTTCCTTTTTCAAAGGGAAGATGAAAATGAAGGGGTTAAAGGTGATTGTTTGAGCCCAAAGCAAACAAAGCACCTGGGAAAAATCAGCTATGACTTGCTGCTCTGGAGCCCTTTACATTGTCTGTGCGAGTCCTTTGATAGGCAGGCCGTGGGGAAGCTCAAAAACAGGCGCTGGAATTTTCCAGCTGTGTCATCAGAGTGGATTCTGCACCAGCTGGTGCAAGGAAAACCATCCCCGAGTCCTGCAGCCTACAGGACCGGTTCGTACAGACCCACCCCAGCACGAGCAGCCCAGACCCGACCGCCTGGACTCCACGCCAGCATCCAGGGGCGGCAGCAGATCCAGTGACACGCAGGAGTTCATTCTCCGTGGAGGCTTTCTCGACCTCCTGCCCCGGGAAGGGATCCCCACCCACAGCCGCAAACATCAGAGCGAGGACCTGCCGCGCCTCGGGCTGCTGCTGGCCCTCCGACCGCTCGCCCTGCCCGCCTCGGGCTGAGCACACCCAGCGCCACCGCCGCCTGCTGACGGGCAGCTAACGGCGGGCAGCCCTTCGGGCGCGGTTTGACCCCGTGCTCCCAAAGAACGCCCTTCCGAGAGGGCTGCACGCCCGGGGCAGCGCCGGGAGGGCCGTGCCTCGCTGCCCGGCCCGGGCGGGCGCAGCCGGGAGCCGCAGCCCCCGGGAGCCCGTCCTGCCGCCGGCAGCGAGCGGAGCCGGCCGAGAGCGGGACGCGCACCCGGACGCTGCGGGTGCCTCCGGTCCCGGCAGCCCCCCGGGCCCTCCCGGGCGGGAAGCGCACGGTGGGGACGGGGCGTCCCTTAGGCCTCCGCCGGCTCCGTGAGGGGAGGGACGCGGCCGCCGGCGGGAGAGACACGGCGGAAGGAGACACAGCCCGCCCGCAACGCCCCCGCCGTGCCCGGGAAGCCCGGCTCGCCCCCGGTCCCTCCCGGTCCCTCCCGGTCCCTCCCGGTCCCTCCCGGTCCCCGTACCTGCCCCGGCGGCGCCGCCTCAGCCTCCGCCGGAGGGTGACGTGCCCTTCCGCTTACGTCACGCGGCGGCGGGGGCGGGGCCGCGCCTGCGCGGGGAGGGGGCGCTCTGAGGGGAGGGGAAGATGGCGGGGGGAGCTGTGAGGGGAGCGGGAGCTGCTGAGGGACAGGGCACGGGAATGGCGCCAGAGGGACAGAGGGCACGGGGAGGTTGGCAGGAAATTCCGCCTTTGGGAGGGTGGGGAGGCACAGGGTGCCCAGAGCAGCTGTGGCTGCCCCTGGATCCCTGGAAGTGGCCCAGGCCTGCTTGGACATGGGGGCTTGGAGCAGCCTGGGAAGGAAGATGGCCCTGCCGTGTCAGGGGTGGGATGGGATGGGATGGGATGAGCTTTAGTATCCCTTCCACCCAAAGCGGTCTGTGTTTCCGTGACAGGCTGGGGCACTTGTGGGGGCTGCAGGGGAGGTGGCCCTGCTGCCCCCGTTTGGGGTCTGGGCTCCTCGACCCCGGGGGAGAAAAACACAAGTAACCACACACAGAACGTCACCAGCAGCCATTGCCCATGGTCTTTATTAATTTTTTTTTTCCAGAAAAGAAAAAAAAAACCCCGCATTTTACATAGTTGGTACAAAAACAAAAATAAAATGAGCAGAAGGGGGGAAACCTGCAGCAGCAGGAACGGAGGACGGCGCTGCAGGGACTCCGGCAGGAATTGTCTTTGGGAAGTGTGAGTAGCCACTCAGGGGCCACCCTGAGCCCCACGCACACACAGCCACCCCACATCCCCTCCCTCCCGCCCCGTAAAACTTCACGCCTTTGACACGAACGCTTTGGTTGCTAGCAGTAAACATGGATTACATTCTTCCGTCTCCTCGTGGACATTTCTGGGACTCGAGGCTTTCGCCCCAGGGCAGACACCCCCTTGTGAGGGACATCTTTGTTTCGTTTCTCATACATTCAAACACTCCCGTGTCACAGCAGCACCCTGAGCGTGCCCGTCCTCCCCGACTGTCCCCTCATGCATAGTGCCCGTGGGCAGGGTGGGCCATGATGCAGCAATTCAGTTAATTATTGTCAGCAGAAGGGAAGAACCACAACGGCCAACAGGAGGAGATGCGAATCAATCCCATCTCGTCCAGTGTGGCTTCCCAGCACAGAGTCAAATCCCTGTTTTCTTAGATCCCAGCAGCCCGGGGGAAACCTGAGTGATTCCCTGTTTGCTTCAGCCCAGGGCAGGGATGGTTACAGAGCTCCCGCCTGGCAGCTCTGTGTGGGAGAGCCAGATCCATCTCCCTGCTCCATAGCATATTAGATGATTTGGATATTTTATTTGTTTTTTTCCCATTTTTTCTTTTATTTTTTTTTTACCTCTTATTTTTGTAAACAATAATCAAGGAGAATACTGAGAGAAAGTGGAAAGGTTTACAGAGGTATTTACACACACTAGACATCTGACAGAGAAATCACCAAACCATTAAAGTGGGAGCAGGGGGGGAAGGTCCTACATGATTCTTGAGGATAGACAGGGATGAGGGGGGACAGGTACAGGGATTGGGGGGCAGACACAGGGATTGAGGGGGCAGACACAGGGACTGGGGGGCAGACACAGGGATTGGGGGGCAGACACAGGGACTGGGGGGCAGACACAGGGATTGGGGGGGCAGACACAGGGACTGGGGGGCAGACACAGGGACTGGGGGGCAGAGACGGGGACTGGGGGGCAGAAACAGGGATTGAGGGGGCAGACACAGGGATTGAGGGGCAGACACAGGGACTGGGGGGCAGACACAGGGATTGAGGGGGCAGACACAGGGACTGGGGGGGCAGACACAGGGACTGGGGGGCAGAGACGGGGACTGGGGGGGCAGACACGGGGATTGAGGGAGCAGACACAGGGATTGGGGGGACAGACACAGGGATTGGGGGGCAGACACAGGGACTGGGGGGCAGACACAGGGATTGGGGGGCAGACACAGGGATTGAGGGGCAGACACAGGGACTGGGGGGCAGACACAGGGATTGAGGGGGCAGACACAGGGACTGGGGGGGCAGACACAGGGACTGGGGGGCAGACACAGGGACTGGGGGGCAGACACAGGGACTGGGGGGCAGAGACGGGGACTGGGGGGGCAGACACGGGGATTGAGGGAGCAGACACAGGGATTGGGGGGCAGACACAGGGATTGGGGGGGCAGAGACGGGGACTGGGGGGCAGACACAGGGATTGGGGGGGCAGACACAGGGACTGGGGGGCAGACACAGGGATTGGGGGGCAGACACAGGGACTGGGGGGCAGACACAGGGACTGGGGGGCAGACACAGGGATTGAGGGGGCAGACACAGGGATTGGGGGACAGATACAGGGATTGGGGGGGCAGACACAGGGACTGGGGGGCAGACACAGGGATTGGGGGGCAGACACAGGGATTGGGGGGCAGACACAGGGATTGGGGGGCAGACACAGGGACTGGGGGGCAGACACAGGGATTGGGGGGCAGACACAGGGATTGGGGGGCAGACACAGGGACTGGGGGGCAGACACAGGGATTGGGGGGGCAGACACAGGGACTGGGGGGCAGACACAGGGATTGAGGGAGCAGACACAGGGATTGAGGGAGCAGACACAGGGACTGGGGGGCAGACACAGGGATTGGGGGGCAGACACAGGGACTGGGGGGCAGACACAGGGATTGAGGGGGCAGACACAGGGACTGGGGGGGCAGCAGTTTCCCTGGCACAGCCGAGGTGCCGGGGGGAGGCCAAGAGCCACCCCCCAAGGCTCTATTGCATTTACCCCGTCAGACTAAAGCTGTTTTCCTGAAGCAGTTTTGTACAGATCCCGTTGCTAGTCAAAAAATCAAAGTCCTTCCCCCGTCTCCCAAGAAGAGACCACCACCTCACCCTACACTGCTGGAGCAGGGCAGGGAGCAGCTGGGGCCGCTCTCCATCCCCCTCAATGCCCATGTGCTGGGGGGGTCACCGGGCTCCAGCGGCCTCAGTGAGTGCCCCCAGAGTCCCCCATCCCTGGGGATGGAGTGGGTGCCCCCGTCTGATCCAGCCCTGCCCCACAGCTAGACCCATTGCTACTAAAACCCAGCAGGAAACATGCCCACAGCCGGCCAGACGCCCTCCCTGGGAAGGCTCCAGCCACCCCCTGGGCTGCAACAGGAGTGTTCATACCCCAGAACCTGGGATCCAGAGTTTCTCCGAGCCATGGTGAGTCAGCATTTGAAGGACGCCAGGAAGGAGAAGAGGATGGAGCAGTTGCACCTCCCTCGGACTTGGAACCGGGTCCCCTGTCCTGGGAGGCCGTGGACAGCCAGCCCTGAGCTCGAGGGTGAGGAAGGGCAGGGACTGAGGGTAACCCTGTCTCCCAGCACTCCCTGGTCACCGTCTGCTCCTCCTCAGTCCCCCTGCATGGGGCTGGGACCCCCATCCTGACCCCCAGCCACACGGCGCCAGCCTGCTGGGAGCCTGTGTGACAGCTCAGCTCACGGGCAGCAGGAGGACTCGGGCACAGGGTGCACTGGAGTGTTCCCAACAGCCGGAGAGCAAACAGGAGAGAGAAACTGAGGACAGGCCTCAAAAGCCACCAGGCTGGGAGAAATTCAGGAGTTGGGAGCTGACACGGGCTCTAGCACCTGTTCCCTGCCCATGGCACTGCCCGGCTTCTCCATCCCCACACACGGATCCACAGACCCAAATGCCTCCATCAGTGCACGGGGAAGGGAAAGAGACCATTACAATACAGTTAAAAAGAAAACAAATCCCAAACATACCAAAAAACACATGTGAAAACTCGACAACACATCAGCCCACCTAGCAAACATCCAGTGAGGTAGATCTACACTTACAACAGAAACTTCATCATTTCTTTGTGCTGTTAGAAAAACCCTCCTCTCTGTCCAGCACTGGGCTACAGAGGCATTTTATCCCTGAGATTGCTCGAATACCTGAGAATAAGTTGCAGGAATTATGTCCTTTCTCTCCATTTTTTTTCCTTTTCTTTTCTTAAAGATTAAAATATACAAAAATACAAAACCAGAATATTTATATTAAAAAAAAAAAAAAAAAAAAAGAACAACAAACCCAAAACAAAGACGACAAACAAACCCAAAGATACGTCATTCACGCACGTCCTAGTGCAGCTTTCACTTGGCCTTGGCTTCGGCACGGCCGGGGGGCTCCCCGGGAGAAGGGGGGGGTCCACCGGGGCCAATAAATAAAGGCAAGACTTGGGAAGGGCCGTGGGGAGGGGGGACAGCAGCCACTAACGCGGGACAGCCCTGTCCCCTGTCCCCTGTCCCGGGGGAGGCTCAGCCCCGGCGGCAGCGGGCTCTGCAGCGTGGGGTGGGCAGGAGGAGCAGAGGAGTGTCCCAGCGCAGGAGTGTCCCAGCGCAGGAGTGTCCCAGCGCAGGAGTGTCCCAGCGCAGGAGTGTCCCAGCGCAGGAGTGTCCCCAGCGCAGGAGTGTCCCAGCGCAGGAGTGTCCCAGCGCAGGAGTGTCCCCAGCGCAGGAGTGTCCCAGCGCAGGAGTGTCCCCAGCGCAGGAGTGTCCCAGCGCAGGAGTGTCCCCAGCGCAGGAGTGTCCCCAGCTCCGCCTTCAGGAGGCTGGGAGAAGCCTGAGAGGGGAGGAGCTGGCTGCATAAAACACCTCGTGCTCTCTGGGCTGGCACCTGGGGATTAGGGGGGAAAAAGTGGTTTTCCTTTGAATTGCTCTCCCCCAGGCTGCAGCTCGCAGCCCACAAATGGTGTTACTCCAGCCCTGAGAGAGGATCCATTTCCTCCCAGACTGAGCCCAAATCCAGGCTCTGCTGCTGTCAGCAATGGCGCAACTGTGGAGAAACCATAAATCCTCACACCTCCCTGCAAGCGAGAGGCCACGAGGAGCAGAGGGAGCCGCGGGACCGGCCCACGGGCGCCTCCCTGGCGCTGCACAGGCAGCCTTTCCCTCAGCCTCCCTCCCGGGCAGGCAGGAGCGAGTCCCCCCAGCTCCTCCAGGCTGTGCCGGGCCTGTTTGAAGCTCGGGAGAGTAAGGAGCCATCAGCTCCTCCCTGGGATGATGCCCCTCTGCTCCTCCTCCCCAAGACACGACTGCCTGGCTTAATTTAGGAAAAGATTAAAGATTAATCATGTTTGGGGTTTTTAGCGGGAAGAAGTGTGTTGGGTGCTGCCTTCCCCTGTTTTGGAACAAGCCATCCTGATGTTAACAGGGCTTTTCCCAGCCTGGGTGTGGGGGAAAGGTCTGTGCAGGGACACCAGGTCCCCGCTGCCAGCACTGCCACCGGCCCTCCCCAGGCTGCCCCTTGCCTTGCCGAAGCCTTCTCATCCCGGTGGAAGCCCCCTCTCCCTGCCACCCACCATCATTCCCGGGTCTCGGGGAGGAGGGCCGAGCTGTGCATGTCCTCCTCCTCTCGGAAGTAGGCGGGCTTTCCCTGCGAGCTGGGGGACTGCTGTGCTTTCGCGGGGCAGTTGGCGACCATGTGGCTGATGCTCTGGCAGAAGTGGCACTTCTTGGGCTGCGGCGGCAGCTTGCACTCCTTGGCGTGGTGGTCCAGCCCGCCGCAGTTGTAGCACCTGTGTGAGGGGAGGAGAAATAAAATGAGGCAGGAGGATGCTGTGACTATGCCTGGGACCCATCTGGCTTCTTAGCCAGAGCTGGGCTTGGCTCTTGGGATGGGTGGTGGCCCCAGGGTTGGTCCCTGCAGAGCCCAGCTCCAGCATGGCCAGCTGGGGCTCAGTGGTGCTGCTGGTACCCAGGAGATGGCAGCAAACCACTGCACTGAAGCCACACACCGCGGGGACAAATTCGGGATGTGGGGGGTTCCACCCGTCTGGCTCCATCAGTGTCCCGGCTCCTGTGTCTCCAGACCCCACTGCCGGGGTTACACTGCCCCAGGAACAGGCAAAGGAACAGCTGACATCCCCAGCTGTCATCGTGTGGGGACAGCGCCAAGGGTGGCTTCTCACGGGGCTGTGCCTCCCAGCACTTGTCCCATGGGTGCCACCCTCACACCGGAGCCTGGTGTCCATTTTAAATCCTGCATCCATATAGGACGGCCACGACCCTTTTCTCTTCCCTTTTTCTTCACAATTCCTTTCTGATTAATATAAAAACCTGTTTGTGAGAACAGCTGAGTGGGGTGGACAGCATCCACTGGGAAAACTGGGATGAGGCATCCCCAGGCAGCCGGGATGGAGAGGATGGGAGAGCGGGGATTAAATTTGCCCCAGGGCTCCCATCCCGCTGTGGGAGACACTGTCGGGACGTGGGGGACACTGTCGGGACGTGGGGGACACTGTCGGGATGTCCGGCTGTTTCCTTCCCACAAGGAAGGGCTTCTCTTGGAGCAAACTGCCCCAGCCCAGCAGGGCTCCCCGGGCGAGGGGGGCACTGCCCGGGGTGTCCCTGACCTCTGCCCCTCCCTGCTGCTCCCCTGCCCCTTCCCCACCGAGCTGCATCTGCCGCTCATTAGGCACTGCAGGACGGTGCTTTCCCAGAACAAGGGTCACTGCCCATCCCACCGGCCCCGTGCCCATCCCCGGGGTGCCCGGGCAGCTCCCGGTGCCCGCAGGGCTCAGCCCCAGCCTGGGCTCAGCCCCAGCCCCAGCTCGGCCCTCACCGGTCTCCTTTTGACCTGCGCTTCTGGAGGCTCTTCCCTTTGGGCCTCCTCTCGCTGCCGATGCAGAAGACGCCCCCGGGGCCGGTCACCCGGATGGACTCCAGACCTTTGGATGATTTCTTGAAGGTGAACTCAACAGCTTCGCCCTCCTTCAGGCTGCGGAAACCCTCCATGTGGAGCTTGCTCTGGGGGGGCACAGGGAGAGGATGGGGGTCAGCACAGAGCTGGGGTGTTCTCCAGGCACAGCACAAAGCCCTCCTGTGGCACAAGAGCTGCAAATGTCCCCCTCTGCCTGTCCCTTGGTTCTGCTTTTTTTTAAATACAAAAGGATCTCGAGGCTTTGCACAAAGACACAAACCCAGCTCGTGGCAGGCCCTGTAGCAAGGCCAGGAGGCTGGAGGCTGGCACTGCCGGCCCCCTCAGGCCAGCTCAAGCCCTTTAACTGCCTGCAATAATTAATTAAGCAGCCATTTGGCACAGGATTATCACTGCTGGGAGCTTCTCCCATTCCTTCCAGGAATACCACATCGGGTATCACCACACGATCAAACCAGGGGAGCCAAGAAAAACCCAGGCTGGGGAGGGGGGGGTTGTGAGGTGACAGGAAAACCCCACTCCACTTTGAGGGGCTCTGTCCATTTTAGCAGAACAAATCCCTAAGGAGCAGAGCTGGCTGAGGCAGGCGGCAATTCTCAGCCCGCTGCACCGCGAGCCTCCCTGCCTGCTCTGCCCCCGGGCAGCAATTCCAGCTCGGCATCCCCGCAGCTCTGCGAGCGGAGCCTCGCACGAAGGGGACTTGGCTGGCAGAGGGAGGAGCAGCTCCTGCCGGTGGGGATTCCCAACGCCTGCGCGGCTGCAGCGCGCCCCCGCATTTGTGAATGGAGCATCTCCCCATTCATGGCCCGAGAGCTCCCGTCGCGTGGGCCGCGCTGTCCCGCTCTCCGCGCCTCCCGTGAGCGCTGCCCGGGACACGCGGGCACGCTCTGCTCCCATCCCCGCTCCACATCTCACCAGGAGACGCGAGCAAACACCCCACGCAAAAGCAGAGAGGGAGGAAACGGAGTTGCTGGGTTATAGGAGTGATTTTTTTCTTGGCAGGGTCTTGTGGGATGTCCACGTGTCCGTGGGCACGAAAGAAGTGGGAACACAGCAGAGCTCGAGGAACAACCCTTGAGACCCCTTTTTCTGCTGCTTTTCCCCTCCCTTTCTGTGCCTGGGGCTCCAGCTCAGGGTGGGACAGACCCCATGTGCTGGGCCACATCACGCCCAGGCCCCGGATCCCCTTGGCTGTTGGGATGGGATCCAGAGTGGCCACAGGGACCCTCCTTTGCTCTCTGACCTGCTCCTGCTGCCTAAAGGAAGAGCCAAACCCCGAGCTCTTGAGCTCCCAAATGACAACAAGAACGTGACAGAG
Source organism: Anomalospiza imberbis (assembly GCF_031753505.1). Lineage (NCBI taxonomy): Eukaryota > Metazoa > Chordata > Aves > Passeriformes > Viduidae > Anomalospiza > Anomalospiza imberbis. Next base: position 6,423,376 of record NC_089705.1, on the reverse strand, counting down.
TGTCACGGCCACCTGTGCCCACCCAGAGCAGTTCCAGCACCACCTGCCCCTGGCAAACCCCCACGGTGACCCAACACTGCTCCGCACCACCAACCCAGCTGCCCCGTGCTGGGCATCCCCCGTGCAGGAGCTCTGTGCCCAAGGCACCAGCACATCCCAGAGGTGCCTCAGCACCTCGGCTCAGCCACCCACCCCAGCCCGTCCCCAGCCTGAGGTGATTTGGGCAATGGGAGCTACCCCGGATTTACCCCATTCCCACAGCAGCCCAGGGTTTTGGGGGTCAGGAGGGGCTGAGCATCACTCCCTGGCACGGGACGAGGCCAACCACCTCCCGTGGGCTCTCTCAGGGCGTTTACAGCCCCAGCTGGCCCAGCTGTGTTTACACTGCGGGGATGAAAACTCCCAGGCGCTCAGCCCTGATCTTCGGGATAAAGCTGAGCCGTGCCGGGGGGGACCCCAGCGCACGGGCTGGGCCCCCCAGCTCCGCCACACCGCGGGCACCGCCGGCCCACGGCCAGAGTCCAGCCCCGTGCAGCCGGCACCCCCACTTGGAGGAAGAGGAGGGATGGGGCAGAAGCTGCCACAACACGACGGGGAAGCGATTTATTTTCCAGGAGCGGGTGAGGATGACAAGCACCCCCAGCCCCCTCCGCCAAAAGGCCAAAGGAAACGCCCTCTCCCCAGGGAAGGGGGGGGGACAGAGGCTGGGGCGTCCCAGCTCTCCCCCCCCTCCCCCCCCGCCGCAGCCTTTTGATGTGCGCTGCAGAGTGGCTGGTGGTCCCTGCGCATCCCCCTGCCCCCTTCCCAAAACACACACATTGCTGGCATTCCTCTGTTATCAGATAGGTAATCAAACTGCAGCCCATTGAATTAGCTGCATACCTCCTGCATCTGAAAGGAAGGGGCCCAGAGCCCCTGTCCCACACCACACACAAAGCCGGAGCCTTCCCAGGCCTCCACACACCCACACCCCCCCCCAAAAAATAAAGAGAGGAAGGGGGGGGGATTGGAGCGAGCCGGGGATGCTGGGGATGGGGGGAGCGCAGGGGAGGGCCAGGGCCGGGAGCCACCGGCCAGCGAGAACAAAGGGCCGGCGGCGGCCGCGCTCCCGCTGCCCAAATTCCAGGAGTTCCAGGCCCCGGCGGGGGGAGGAAGGGTGGCCGGCATGGCCGCGGGCCCTCTGACCCCCTCCAGCCCCGGCACACATCGGCGCTGGGCCCGGCCGGCCCGCTGGGCGCTGCGGTTTGGGCTCTGGGTCCCGTGGGCGAGCTGCGGGCTCAGTCCCGGGGCGATGGCTTTGCTATTGGGGCGTGCGGTGGCCCCGGGCTCGGGGTCACAAAGCGTTGCCATCCCAAAAGAAGCGCAGCCCAGCGCCAGGATCTCCTTGTGGTCATCGGGCCCAGAGTTAACCGGGGGGACAGGGGACAGGGGCAGAGCTGGCGCAGCTTCACCCCTGGGCGCCGCAGCGGGCGCCTCTCCGCTGCTCCCCTCCCTTTCCCTCCCTCCCTCCCCGCATCCCCGGTTATTTACGGCGGACAAAGCCGCAGCACGTGAGCGGCCGAGCGCTGCCCACCCCCCGGGCTGGCTGTCCGCCCGCCCCGCACATGGGTGCCTTCATCCCTCCTCTTCCTCCCACCCAGCAAATCCCTCATCGCAGGTCCCACATTTAGACGCGTTTCCCGTCCTGAAGGGATGACACCGTGGGGCGCCCCAAACCCCACCGCTGCCCCCCGAGCTGCCGGGCTGCGGCTCTCCCCCACCCCACCCCGCCGGGCTCCGGAGGGGCTCGGCCGGCCCCGGGGTCACCATTGTCCCCGCGGCCTCCCCAGCGCGACACAAGGGGACGTTTATTCCCAGCCAGCCCCGGCCACTCAATCAAACCATCTTTGTGTCCAGCGGGGCCTGGGGCAGAGCAGCCGCCGCACCTCGGCTCTCCAGAGCCCTTTAAGCTGAGATCGCTCGGAAAACGAGCCGGGCTGGGATGCTGGGGAAAGGCAGGCTGCAGGAACACTGCCGGCAGTGCCAGGCTGTGCCAGGGCTACATCTGAGCCCTGCCCAGAGCATTTCGGGCAGCCCAGCCCCACTGCAGGCAGTGCCTGTGCCTCAGTTTCCCCCACTCTGCACAGGAGGGTCAGGAAAAGCAGCCCAGGGACTGCTGAGCCCCCGGGGGGGGCCATGCCCCCATCACTGGGGTACCCTGTCCGCGGTGACCGCTGGCTCAGCCGGCACCCACGGCAGTGCCCGTGCAGCCCCACCCTCCTCTGCAGCCCCCTGTCCCCTGAGCCACAGTGTCCCTGTCCCTCTGATCCTTCGTTGTGCCGGTTCCAAGGCACCGGCCACCCTGGCAGCCCCCAGGGCCCCGCGTGTCCCTGTCCCCCACCCCACCGCGACCCCCGAGGGCCATTCCGGGGAAGCAGCCCCAGCCCCGCGGGCTCGGGATTGGCACAGCCAGGGAGAGCAGCTGTGGGGGCTGACACTTGCCCAGGTCTCCAGCCACGGGTCCTCCTGTCGCCACGGGATGTTGCCACCACAATCCCGCGGGTGCAGCGGCCTCAGCCAGCCCTGGCAGAGCAGTTCTCCCCTCAGCTGGGCACTGCCCGATGGCAATCTCCCCAGAGGAGATTCCGGCAGGGCTGGGCTCTGCCGGCACCCAAATGCCCAGTCCCAGCAGGGAAATGTCCCTTTGCCTTCACAGCCTGTGCCTGGAGCCGTCCCTGTCCCCAAAGGCAAAGCCCTTCCCTGTCCCCAAATCGCACAGCAAATCTTCTCCCGATGCCAGAAGCCCCAGGGAAGGTGCGGGTCCTGGGTTTTGGCTCGGAAGGGAAGGACTTGGAATCCCCCCGGTCCCCTCCTGCACCCCGCACAAACTGGGGATGTGCTTGGCAAAGGGGGTCCTGCCTCAGCCCCGGGCGATGCTGCGGAGATAAGGAGGGCGATGCCTTTGGAGCCCTCGGGGAGAGCACAGAGGATTTAACAAAACAGCACCAAGGCTTTCCACTGGCTCCCGCACCGTCATCTGGTGCAATGTCCCTAAGGACCCCTAACGATTTCGACTAAAATCAAAATAAAGACATTCCCCTGCCAAAGTAACGATGTTTGCTCCTAATTTTCCACCACAAGTCAGTAAAATTAAACTCTAGATACCAACTCCGAGGGGGAAAAAAAAAAGGCATCTACCACAGAGTTTAATCCATCAGTTTCCTGTCCTAAATCCTTTTAGCTCCTTTGGTTGTATTTTTTTTTTTCCCACCAAAACCCTCCTGCACTTCCCAGGGGCAGCTAATTGGGATCAGTGGCTGCGTATTAATTTTGTGCTCCCTTCTTAAAGCAGGAACACGGCCCGGAGCAGCCGCGCGTCTCCCGACGATGATTTCAGCTCCATCCCGCTTATTCTTAGGAGTAAGGGAACAGGGAAAAGGAAACGCCGGGGCTGGAGGTGGGGGCGGCAGGGACAGGGCTCCATCCCGGGAGCAATCCCATTCATTTGGGCCATATTATCTAGGAGACCATTCCAGGGTGTTTTCTCTCCCTGGGGCAGGGAGGGGGAGCTGGGGGAAGGGATGTGCCTGCGGCCATCAGTTAATCTTTAGACAGAGACAGGAGGCTTTTTTTTTGTGTGTGTGAGCGTCTTGAGGGAGTTTCAGGGGTGGAATAAAGCCACTCTCTTTCAGTATTTCCCATCGGGACGCGGCGCACAAGCGGCCCAATACAATTTCATTCCAGCGGTTATTTAAAAAAAAAAAACCCTACTGAATAAACAAAACCAAAGAAATTGCTACTACTCCTCTCTTCCCACAAAAAAAAGCAGAGATTCCAACGAGCATTTCTACCCCAGGGCATCTCTGCGGGAGTTCCCTGCTCCTTGCAGGGGGGTTGGACTAAATGACCTTTAAAGGTCCCTTCCATCCCAAACTAATCCGTGCTTCCACGATCTCTTCCCCAGGGATGTGCACCTCTGGTGCTCCCGGTCCCGGGCCGGGGGTGACCCTGGTCCTGCGGAGCGAACACGGGAAGCAGGAAAAGCCAGATATGACACGTGTCCCTCGAGGATGGAGCATCACGGATCCCCCCTCCCCCGCTGCCCCCCAGCTCTGCACAGCCCAAAGCCCCGCTCGGATCCTGCCCCGCAGCCCGGCCCAGGGGAAGGCAGCAGGGAAAGGCCGGGTCCTGCTCCCTGACAGAGAAACTCTCCCTTGTGCCTTTCCCGCACACTCGGCGTTGGAGCTGCCTCCAAACACGATTATTATTTTTTTTTAACACCTCACATGGATGATTATTTGTATTATCCTGGCCGCATGCACGGGGTGGCAGAGGCACAGGTGGGTGACAGCCCGGGTGGGCTCAGCCGAACCCGTGTCCAAACGGCCACTTCCATCCCCTGCCCGGGATCACCGGGGACAGAAGCCCCTCCTGTGCTGGGATGTGCCCAGCGAGCCCCGCACTGCCCAGGGAGTGCCACATCCCAGCCCCAGCAGTCTAACCACGGGCACAGCTTTATGTCCCCGCCAGGACACGCAGGACCGAGTCACCAGAGATCAAACACAGCAGCCACGGGTACCCACCGTGCCCGGCAGAATTTCTTGCTCAAATCATGAGAAGGAACAAAAACACCCAGCTAACTGCACTTATCAAGGATTTAGACCTGCTGGCTTGGAGAAACTCTCGGAAATGCAGAGCCAAGCTGTGGAGAGCAACGATTTCCAGGCACCGGACATCCTCTTCCCCTCTGCCCCCAGCCAGACCCCAACCCAAATCCCAGCCCAGCTGGCCAGCACTGCTCCTCCAGCTCCAAAGAGTGGCACCGAGCCTTGATTTTCTCCTTTCCCTCTTTCCATGTTGCCTTCCCAGGCAGCTCCACACTCCTGTGAGTGATGCTCAGAGCCCGGGAGCCGCATCCCGAGGGGACCACTACTGCACCTTTGGGGTCTTCACCATCACCACCAGCCCAATCTCTGCCACCTCAAGATCCCCAGTTCCTCAGGGGTGCTGCTCAGCCCTTCACCTCCCCGGGACGATCTGCTCTGCTCCCCTCTGCTTCATCCCTCCTGTCTCCTCACAGCCCCCAAATGAATCCATCTCCAGTGTCCAGGGGAGGCATTTGAACCCAAATGCCTCATTTTTAGCTCACAATGCGAGGGAAAGGCAGCCCCAAGGAGCCCTGTTAGTCTCCTGTCCTGCCGAGATTTTAATCTCTTTGTGATCAGATAAAGGCAGAGGGAGATGGAGACGCGCTCCCCGCAGAGAGGGGCCATTCAGACCTGGTTCCTGTAATAAAGTGATTTAATAGATCTAAAGAGGCCAATTCCCTTCTTTCTCCTACAATTACTTCCTGTGGGTCATCATTCACATATGTAAATGAAGAGGGGAAGGAGCGGGTTTTGAGGGGCTCTGGAGTGTTAAGCCCCAAAGCTGGTTTGGGGCGCTGGGTGCTGGGCAGGGCGCACGGAGCCCTGAGCCCTGTCCCCCCTGGATTTTGGTGGCTTTTGCCCTCGCAGCCCTGCATCCCTCCCCGGGAGCGGAGCCGACACGGGCTCTCGGGAAGCGCCCTGGTGCTCGGGGTGGGGACAGCATCGGGACAAGGACCCGATTCCCTGCAAACCACCCAAAAGCAGCGAGGCCGCGGTGGGAGCCTGAGTTGCTCCCTCTGCAAGGAGATGCTCTGCAGTGGGAGAGACACCGGGAACAGCTGTTTCTGAACTGTTTCTGCAGGAGAGCAGAGACTTTGTGCCACCAGTGAGAGGAGCAGGAGGCGAAACCCGACCCGGAGGAGAAGAATTTTCCATCAGCCCAAAGCTTCTGGTGGGGCAAAGCCCTTTGCTGCAGCAGGGGAACCCCCCAGGCCCCGGGCCCCTCTGCTACCCAGAATAAGCCACTTTTCCCCAGACATCCCCGCGTTTCCCAAACGCTGCAATCTCTGGCATCCCACGGCTCCCCCGACCTTAGAAACCGGGGGGCACCGAGAGGCTGCAGGGCAGTGGGATGCTCCCGACAGAGACACCCCAGCTAATTCCCTTCCCCTGCAGGAATGCGAGCAGAAGCAATCAGGAAACCAGACTGTCTGGGGGCAATAAACCCCCGGGAGCAGGGCGGGAGGCTCTCCCCAGGAGCGCTGGGTCCCGCTGTGCTGCATTGAGATGCAAAGGCCCATTTGCTCTCTGGAGAACGCCAGGATCTGTTTTCCCCTGGCTGATTTGGAGCCCTTGACTCCAAAACCAGCTGTGCCTGGGATAGCAGCTCCTACCAAGGCGCTTTGCCCATGCCACAGCCAAGGAAGAAGGGATTGGCATCTCCCCTGGCCATCATTTCCTTGCCAGTCCTGCCTGGAGGCCTCGCTCGAGGGCGGGGAGTGAGCGACCCCCGGGAGCTCCAGGAGCTCCTCACAGCCCAGGGGCTCAGTCCTGCACCCCCAGCCCACAGGATGGATCCACTTTGGGGGGTTTTGGGCAGCGGCCACTCCAGGCAGCTGGTCCAGGGACTCCCCAGAGAGAGCAGCACGGTGCCGCTCCCGATCATGCGCACAAACCCCCCGTGTTTGCTCCAAAACCCCCGTGCCCCCTTCGTTCGTGCTCGCTCTGCCCCCCAGCCCCACGGCAGTCCCGAGGTGAGGGGCAGCACACAGGCCCCGTGCACACGAGCCGGCTCTGAGCCCCACATCCCCTCCCAGCGCCGGCCCCGTTGTGGGCACCATCTCCAAACCCTTCCCCCAGCCCCCGGCGGATCTCCCGGCAGATCCTCCCCCGAGCTCCGGGGCGTTCAAGGAACTTCAGCCCCTAATCCACGACTTCCCTGGGTGCGGGGTCCCCGACACGCGTGGGGCTTCCCCGCTCGGCAAGGTCAGATCCGGACACGGGACTGTCACGGTCACACAGATCCGCAGGGACACAAACCCGACGCCTTTGTGCCACCCGCGACTGGGACAAAGGGCGCGGGCAGAGATGCCCGGTCCCGGGATGAGCTCCAGCGGGGGAACTCCCCGTGCCGCATCCCGGCCAGGCTGGGGGCTCCCGGCAGCGGGTACCGGGGTAACGCCGCCCGTTCCCCGCGTCCCTCCGCGGGCTCAGCGGCGTCCCCGCTCCGGCGCCGCGGGCACCTGCTCCCCCGGCCCCGAGGGGCTCCTCAGCCAACAACGAGGGCAACATGAAATCGCTCGGGACCGCCTTACAGGGCCGGTCCCCGCACAGGAGCCCCAGCTGCGGCGGTGCCTGCCCTTCCACCCGCGCGGGGAGCCCGGGCAGGGGCGGCAGGGGGGTCCCCATCCCACCTCCATGCTCCGGAGGGTGCACCCCTGCCCTCCCCAGGACCCCGCGCGGCTCGGGCCGTACCTGGTGCACGAAGACATCGACGGGGGAGTCCAGGGTCGCGCCGCCCTTGGCGGTCATGGAGAGGAAGCCGAAGCCCATGCGGACGTTGAACCACTTACAGATGCCGGAGCCGTGCAGGGGCTGGGACTCGTTCTCGGCCTTGGGCGAGTCTCCGGCCGGCTCCTCGCCCGGCTTCGCACCTGGCGAGAGACCCACGGAGCCGCTGAGCCGCGGGCTGGGGGAGCCGCGGGTGCCCCCGGCCCAGCCGCCCCGCACCCAGCCGGGCGGCCCGCACAGGAACCTCCAATCCTGCTCGGGGTGCCCCGTGCGGGCTGGAAAATGCAAAAAAAAAAAAAAATCCCCAACCGCCCAAAAAAAAAACCAAAAAAAAAAACCCAAAAAAAAAAAAAACAAACCAAAACATCAGAGAGGTGAGCTCTGCCTCTACGTGTGCACGGGGATCACCCCAGGAAAGGAAGGCAGCTCCTGCCAGCACGACCCAGGCAGTGCGTGCAGTGGGAGCTCTAAATCCGTTTCTCCCTCAAAAACGTTAAAAACGAAAAAAAAATTGAAATCCCAGACACACACAAAAAGACAAATCGAGCAACGGAAAAATAGCCAAAATATTTTTCTAAAATCAAAATATTATAACTTTAAAAAAAAGGAGAAAACCACCCAAAATACCAACCCAAAATACCAACCCGAAACCCCCCTGCCCCCAGCAAGCCATGCTGGAAAAACTCCCGTGCCGTCAGCATCCCCCCCTTGCACCGTCCCACCCCCGCTCCCAAACACCCCCAGCAGCCGCCACCGGCCCCAAACTTCTGGGGTCATCCTGGGGCTGGAGGGGGGATAAAAAAAACCCCAATAAATCCCCCCTGCGACCCCCAGCGCTGCGCGGGGCAGAGGGGCCCGCCGGGCCCGGCCGCGCTGCCGGGGCTCAGCGGGACTGGGTGGGCCGGGGTCGGGGGGGTCCCTGCGCCCCCCAGCCGGGCTCTGCCCTCGTTATTAATAATCGCGGAGCCGAGGCGGGCTGCGACAATAATATAACTTAACCTGCAAACTGCTGGTTGGAAACAGACCCCATCCCGACACTCGCTTGCAAATTCCGAGTTGTGGCTGTTACCGCCTCCTCCCTCCTCCTCCTCGGCCAGCTTTGAGGGTATCAGGCCAGCCAAAAAAAAAAAAAAAAAAAAAAAAAAGGAGGAAAAAAAAAAAACCAACAAAAAACCCAGCTTAGACCCCGCCGGGAGGGAGCCGGGAGAGGTTTGACTCCATCTTCACTCCAACAATAGGGGTGGGAGGGAGCGGGAGGGTTTTTTCAAAGGCTCCCAAATTCTCGCAGACAATAGCAGCCCCCGCCCCCCCCCCAGGACCCACCCGCGGGGCCGGGGGGCGCCGGGCCCTGCTCCGCCATCCCGTCCCCACGTGATCCTAATTAACCCCCCCGGTAATAGCCACACATTCCGGGAGGGATTTGCAGCGGGGGGGTGTGTGCGTTGACCCCCCCACACTTAGGGCACTTAGGGGCGAGGCCACCTGTCAAGGCAAGAGGTGACACTCGGGGAGGGGGGGGCTGGAGGTGGGACCCCCGGACATCGGCGGGAGCTTCCACGTCGTTTCTCCGCGCCCCTTCCCCACGAGTGGAGCCACCTGCGAGCCGCGACCCGGTGGGACGGGGAACCGGCCCCGCCCGGGCTGCAGCACGGAGGAGGGGGCGGCTTTCCGGGACCCCGGGGTCTTCGTGCGCCCCCGGCCCCATCCCGTGTCCCGCGAGCGGGGCGCGCAGCCCGGCACCGTGCGACCCCCGGGATGCGCTGCGCTTCCCCCGGTCCCGGCGGCACCGGCGCGGGCAGCGGGGCCGGGGCGGTGTCGGGGGCCCGGCGCCCCCCGGGCCGGGCGGGGACAAAGGGCGAGTGACCAGCGGCTCCATTTCCGGCGGCGGACAATGCCCCGGCCGTGGGGGCACAGCGCCGCCCGCCGCCCCGCCCGGGCTGTGCCCGGGGGTCCCCCCGCGCCGCCCCCAGACCGGGCCGGGCCGGCGGCGCCCCCAGGGGCAGCTGGGCTGGGGGTGGCGTCTGCGCCCACCGCGGCCGCCCCACGCGGGGCCAGTCCCCCGTGGTGTCACCGAGCGGAGCATCGAGGGGCACCGCGCGGCCACGGGGCGCGGCGGGGACCGCGCTGTCGCCCGCGGGGGTTCCCCGGGGCCGGGCCGGTGCTGCCGGTGCAGTCCCGCGTGGGGAATCCCCGCGCGAGGGCTCCGCCGCCCGCGGGGCCGCTGCCGCTGGCCGTGGTGCTGAACCGGCGGGCCTGTCCAGGGTCCTGGCGGTGCCCTTCCTCCTCCTGCTCTTCCTCTCCCTCCTCCTGCTCCTGCCCCGCACACCGGGGACTCCTCGTTGCCCTTTCCCCACAGAGCCGAGCAGCCCCGCTGGACCCCACTGGCGGACGGCAAAGCAGGGGGAAGAGGGGGACGAGGGGAACGAGGGGGACGAGGGGGGTTTTTCTCTGTGAAGGCACCCAAGGGAGCTGCTGGGAGCGCCCCAGCCCGCCAGGACTCGCGGTGCAGGTGGATCCGTGTCCCACGGGCACAGACAGAGTGGGAGGTGCCACGACTCGCCCCCACCGGTGTCACAGCGTGTCCCCTCACCTTCACACCGCCCTTAACGGGCACGAGCCGGGCTGGGAGGAAACTCCACTGGTCTCTCATCGTCAGTGCTGAGCCGATTCCCCAAAGCCGAGGAGCAGCACCTCACCTGCAGCAGAAGGAGGGACGGGTCTGGCCAGTGTTTCCTATGGGAACCCCACTCCCATCCCTGACCGGGCTCTGGAAGCTGCAGAACTCCCAGTCCCGGACGGGGCTGGTGGAGGGAACGGGGCTGGTGGCAGTCCTGGCAAGAAGGAAACCGCGGTGCCTGTCCGTGTCCCTGTCCCCCTTCTCTGCTGGCACTCACAGCCAGCTCGGGTGGCGCCCCGGGACCATCCCGGGAGCATCCCGGGAGCAGGAGTGCGCCTGGCCCCCTCTCCTGGCTGCAGGGGTTGCACATTCATCCTCGTTTTCCTCTCGGCTGTGGGATAACTGGGGCAGGAGTGGAGAAAATAACACACCCTCCAAACGCCTCCAGCCCCCTCCTCTCATCCCTGCTCCCATCCCGTCTCCTGCGCAGTTCTCCCTGTTTCACTCGGGATTTGGGGAGGGCGCAGCCTGCACGGTGTGAGGGCACGGGGGACGGATGTGGTGAGGAATGAGTTCTTTCTGGCTTTCTCCACAACGAATCCTTCAGAAAATAATCCACACCCTGCACCAGCCTCCCCCTGCAGCCCCTTCCCGATGGACAGGAGCGACCAGCAGCTCCAGAGGCATTTTCCTGTCACTGTTTGCAGGCAGCAGCAACAACTTCCTCAGCATGCCCCGATTTCTGCCCATCCTCAGTGACTTTCCAGCCCGGCGATGCAGCCACATCCCCGATCAGGGCACTTCCATCCCTTTCCATCCCACCCTTCCCCGGTGCCGCTGTCCCAGCCCACAGCAGCGCCGGCCCCGTGTCATATTTCTGTGCGTGGTGTATTTGTTTTCGGGGCCTGTTGAATGGCAAACGCGGAAGGGAAGGGGACTCCTTCCTGTTCTTTCAGAGCCGGTCGCTGTGCCCTGCTCGGCTTCAAGGGAATAGCCGGCAAAGCGGCCGCTTTCACAAATAATGGCTTCATTAGATTGAAAGAAGTGGACAGTGACCTCACTGAAATGGACTTTCTGACCCCTGCTGACCTCTGGCCCCGGCTCTGACAGCCTGTAAATCTTCCCCCTCGGCACGGCCGGGGCGAGGGCAGCAGCTCTGTGAGCCCAGTGCCGGCGCTGCTGTCCCTGGGCCGGACCCACGGAGCTGCCCCGGGGCTCCACCCGGTCCCTGACCCGGCAGGATGAGCCCTGGGGATGAGCAGCACCCGGGCACGTGGGTCACAGCGCTGGCAGAGATGGGGACCGGCGTCCCCAGGGGGCTGCAGGCCACTCCAGGGTCCTGAAGGGCCGTGGAAAATGATCTTATCTGGGCTGAGGCTCCAGCGCCATCTCCCAGCGCTGTCACTGCCATCGCTGGCCAGCTCAAAAGCAGCCTCCGAGCTCCTGCCGAGGAAAACTGATCCCTCTCTCGCTGCCCACCCCACAGGCACAGCCCTTCTGGCTGCACACAGATGCACAAACCTCCTCCAACCCTGGCCAGGCCCACCTCCACCCTCTCCTGTGGGCACAGACCCTTCCCTCAGCCCCCACCACCTCCTTCCCCACCCACCCAGCCCAGGACCCTGGTGGCCACTGCCCAGTCCTGCCAGCCCATCTGCTGGTGGGGAAACCGAGGCACGAGGGGGAGCGGTGGGTGCCCATGCTGGGCACTCCACCCTGCTCTGCCTAAGGCTGGCACTCGCTCCCTGTGGCCCAGCCCCAGGGCTGGCAGCGAGCCCCTCACACTCCACCTCCCTCCTCCCCACCCTTCCACGCTCGCTGCTGACCTTTGGCTACGAAGCAATCAATAAAGGAGGCCACGGAGCTGCTCCTCCCCCTCACTGGCCCCCCACACCCCCTGCTCGCCCCGTGCCGGGGCTGAGGGATGCTCCCAGTGCTGGGAACACGGGGCGGGGGGACACTGACACAAGCGTGCTCCCCGAGGGTGCCCTCACCAGGCAGCACCTTCCCAGCCCTTCAAAAATACTCCCCCGGGGCTTCTTCCCGGCCGTGGGTGCCCCACAGCTCTGGGGATGGAGCGTGGCCATCCTGCTCCATCCCAACTGGGGCTGCCCGGGGCATTGGCACCTGGCAGGGGGAGGGTGAGGAGTGCTGCCCAGGGTGCCCTGTAGGGTGCTGCCGGCAGCCAGGCTTCCCCCGCAGGCCAGGGGGGCAGAGGAGGATAGAGACACTCCTGCCCCTGGCCTGGAGTGGTGGCTTGTGCCCAAATTCGGCAGCTCCCTTTGATAAGAGCCCTGGGGCAGCAGCTGATTGATCGGCTGCAGAGCGGGGATTGATCAGGATTTCAGCCCATGCATATTCCTGCTCCCTGATAAAGGGGAATCGATAGCTGAAGGATATTCCTCAGAGGCTGCAGACCCCCAGACCAGAGCTCACACGTCTGCCCTTGCCCCTTAAATCCCCCCAGCCCCGTTCAAACCTCGCTCTCCCAAGGGCAAACCCAGGCAGTGGGGGAGAAAACTGGTTTGGGGGAGCCAGGAGGGCGCAGCAGGTTATTGAGGAAAGGCAGAGCCTCTCCCCCAGCAGCTGAATCTCACCTCCCAAAGCATCGGCCTCTCCTGCATCTTCCTCCTCTCACTGGTGGCCTGGCAAACAGGGGTTTCATCTTTCCTGGGGTGCTGGAGAACCTCCTTCAAAAGTCCTGGTCAGGGTGATCCCAAGGAAGCTGAGCTGGCTGATGCCTCCAGAGCCCCTCGCCCTCATTGCCTCCAAACACCAGAACGGCTGCCCCGCCCCAGCGCTGAGCGCTGCAGCTGTGGCCGGAGCAGAGCCCTCCCGATGCCACTGGGAACGGGGACGGACACCCAGTGATCACCCGGGGAGGGGACACGGCTCATGGGGGGTCCTTTTCCTTTTTCACTCTTATCTTCCCATTTCCCCCCGCCTGGAGGGACGATGACTGCGGGACGCCCCTGCAGCCCGGGGAGGGCTCGGGGCGCTGCGGGGCTCCCTCCGGCCCCGTCCCCCTCCCGGGAGCCGCGGCTGAGCCCGACCCCGCCCGTCCCCAGCCTGCCCCGTTCCGTGTCCCTCCCTTCGCACACAGTGACTCAAAGCCCAGGCTCGCCCCGGTGTCCCTCCAGTTTCTCCAGTGCCCGGGGAACTGGTTTGCTGCGGGGGGACCCTCCCCAGCGCTGACTAAACGCTGCCCGGCCGGCGCGGGGTTTGGGAAGGGAGCTCCCGCTGGAGCCGCGGCCGAGCTCGGCTGGCTCGGCACGGACACCCACGCTGGCACAGCCTGGCACAGCCTGGCACAGCCTGGCAGACACCAAACACACGCGTGCACACGCACTGACACCGCCCCAACGCCCAGCCGGCCCGGGGCTGCCGGGCCCCCATCGCTGCCCCTCCTGCGAGCACCGGAGGGATGCAGGGGGCAAATCCTGCTCCCGTGCCCGAGCCACAAGGACCGGCAGTCGGTCCCCGCGTGGGTGCTCAGCCACCCTTGGGGTCCTGGCAAAGGGCACGGGAGGGGACCGGGGACCTGCCAGAACCCGGCAGAGGGAGCTCGGCTCTGCCTCAGTTTCCCCAGCACGTGAGCGGTGTTACCCAGAGCTGGGTGGCCCCGGGCGCCCCAGCCGGAGATGAACTATGGCCACCTGCGCCGGGCTGGCGGTGGCCGGGGAGGCTCCTGGGCTGGGCCAGCAGCCGGGAGTGGTGGCCCCGGGCTGAGGCTGGCACCGCAGAGGGCTCCCGCGGGCTGGGGCGGAGCGGGAGGGCAGGGCGAGGATACGGGGCGGGTGCTGGCCCCGCTGCGCTCCCAGCCCTGCCGGGACGGGGCCCTGCGCCCCGGGGTCAGGTCTCCTGCGCTGGCCCGGGGCTACCGTGATGTCCACTCCCTCCCCAAGCCCGTGTGAAGCCCCTCGAGAGCCCCAGCCCTCTGAGACCTGGGAGATGTCCCCGCATTCGGAGCCTCTCGGGAACGTGCTGCAGTGCTGGGGCTCCGCGTGGGGCCCCCGGGAAGCGGATTGACCCGGGGCAAGCCCAGCCTTGCGGACCCCCAGCCCCTCAGCACCCTGCGCTGGGGCCCTGCCAGCCCCACGGCCCGGGCCGTGGTGGCAGCGCCGTGCTGGCCGGAGGCGCGGGGACAAAGCGGTCCCTGGTGTCCCACCCGAGGTTCCCATCGCCCTTCACTCGGTGGGTGGTGGGATAGAGGTCCGGGGGGCCCAGAGCCACCCAGGCCGGCTGGGCTCCCTCCCGGCACTGCTGAGTCGGAGGAAACGGGGGAGCCGGGTCTGGAACCAGCCTGACCGGCTCCCCGGCTGTCAGCACCTGAGGAATGCCAAACCTCCGCTGCGCCAGGGCTGGGTGCTCAGGGCTGGGTGCTCAGGGCTGGGTGCTCAGGGTGACTCTGCCGGTCCGCCCAGCTGTGCGGTGTGCAGAGAGCAGCCCCGCGAGCCCGCTCGGCGCGGCACGGCACGGCACGGCACGGCTCAGACCCCGGCCGGCACGGCGGGACCCTCGGCCGGCAGGTACGGGGGGTGCGGTGCGGGGCCCCGGGCACAGGGCGCTGCCCGGGCCGGCCCGGCTGGCGGGGTGCTGCCGGGGAAGGCGGGCACCGGGGCTCCCGTCCCGCTGCCACCCACGGGGACTGCCCGGTGCTTGGACCCGAGCCCCGGCTGGGCAGGAGCTGGGATGGGTCCCGGCTTCCCCAGGATCGGCACAGGCCGGGGAGGGGGGATGGGGCCGGGAGGTGGGGGCTGAGCCCAGCTCTGACCCTCTCACCTTCAGTCCCTGGATTTGGGGGGGGCTGCTGGGGTTGTAATCCAGCTCCTGCCACCACAGTGCATCCCAAGAGATGCCAGAGTGAGCTGGGGCTCCGCCACATCTGCTGGCCTCACGACCCGGGCCGAGGGGACAGCAGGGCTCCCCTGTCAGCCCTGTCCCCCTCCGTGCCAGGCACACGGCTGCCCATGACCCGGCTCAGCGCGGGAGGGCAGGGGCAGCGAGGGGGGCCGGGGGCTCCCCTGCCCTCCCCGTGCACCTCAGCCCGTGCAGCAGCCACCCAACCCAGCCACCCAACCCAGCCACCCAACAGCCACCCAACCCAGATCCCTGATTTTCCTGAAGGCGGCAGGTCTGCTCTCACCCCGCGGTGACAGAGCTCAGCCCAGCGTGGCCGGAGGCTCAGCTTAACCCGTGGTCAGCGGCTCAAAGGCAGCCGCAGCTGCTGCCCTCGGCCCCTCCGTCTCTCCTGAATATTAAACAGCACCTCGTGCCTTTGACTTGGGTGCTGGGGGTCCCTTTGGGGCGACAGGAGGCAGCAAACGGGGTCAGCGGGTTGGCTTGGCCGAAGGGGATTAATTAGAGCCGTGCTGGGTGCCCTGGTGTGGCAACAGCACTGGATCCAGCTTGGCACGTCCAGGCAGGCGGGGATGGCCAGCAGCGGCAACCAGGGAGCTGCAGGGTCTTGCCCTCTTGTCCTTGCATCCTCATGTCCTCGTGTCCTTGACCCGTTGCTGCAGTGGGAATTATTCTAGAAAATGTGGTGCTGGGGCAGAGCAGGGCTCTGGGTGAGCTCCTTTCCCAGGACCTGGGGGGCCCAGGGTGGCACCAGGTGCTGGATCCAGCTGCAGGGATGGAGTGGGATGGGAGAGACAGACCTGGAGATCTTTGGAAATGGCGCTCCAGGTGAGAGGCAGGATGCTGAGTCAGCAGGTCCTCCCTCCCCCCAGCACCCCGCTGCTGCACGGAGCCAGTGTCCCAGTCCCCGTGTCCCTGTGCTGTCCTGCAGCCATGGGCACGGCCAGTGCATCCATCCCTCTTCCACTGGTGGATGCCATGGCCCTGGGGATCCAGCTGTGGCCCTGGGGATCCAGCTGTGCCCATGTGGCTGTGCAGCCCCACCCGGGCTGGTCCCAGCCTCCAGCGGTGCTGCCTGTCCCAGACAAGGTCTCATCGCCTTCCGGAAAAATGACACAAACTCTTCCTATCTGTTCTGGAAAGACCTGCTGGGCCGGGGAGAGCAGGATCTGGAGGGCGCATGGCGGGCTGGCAGAAGGGGCAGGCAGCTGCCTGTACCCGGCACTTCCCCGCCTGCCCCCGGCCCCCTGATCCCCTTGGGGGCTGGGAAAACCCAACCTGCCGATGCTGGATTCATCCCACCTGGCTGCTGCAGGATGAGGTCCTCTCCAAAGTGTCCCCCAGGGAAAGCAGCCCTGGGACTTGTGCAGGGAGGTGTTCCCATTCCCGGACGGGGACCTTGATCTCAGCCTGTCCTCGGCTGACCCCAAATCCCCATCCCTGCCAATGTCCCCAGCCGGGCGGTGACACCGAACACCTCCTGACTGAGAGATCCTGGGACGTGGGTGCACTTCCAGCTCCTTCCCCAGCACCTGCTGTGTCAGCTGCTTCCCAGTCCCAAACCCAGCAATAAAACCCTTCCAGGGCAGGCATGTGGCCGCAGCACAGGGACTGTGCTGGCATCACCCCCAGGCTGAGGTGGCACATGTGTCCCTGCCCCCTGCCCTGAGCCCCGGGGACCAGAGCGATGCCCACCCTGCAGCAGCCAACGCCAGGAGGTGGAGCTGCGTGCTGGGGACAATCTCAGATCGGGGGCTGAGCTCTGGACGATTATTCCAGTTCGTTTCCTCGTGCCCGTGGAGCTGCAGAGGTTCACGCAGCAATCCCACCTTCGCCTCACAGCCACAGGGAAGGGTCAGGGGGTGAGGCTGCTCAGGTCTCCACCTCCTCCTGCGCACCCCGCGGCTGCCCCAGCCCCGCTCCCGATCCCAGCCAGGCCCTTTCCCGCACGGAGCAGCTTCCCTGTTGTTTTCTGGGCTTGTTTGTTTGCTGCATTTGCTGACTCGGCGCAGCCCTGCTGCCCGCCTGACTCATCCCACAGCTCGGGGCACGGCGCGGCCCGGCCGCATCCTGCACGCTCACCTGTGCCCCGCCAGGCTCACCTGTGCCCCGCCAGGCTCTGCCACAGCCCACAGCCCACCACGGTGTGTGGCAGAGCTCCCACCAGCCCTGCCGGACACAGCAGCGCTGGCACGGCCAGGCAGAGGGAGCCACGGTGCCCCCCACACCCCGCATGTGCCAGGATGGATGGCATGAGCACCACAAAGAGCCCCAAAACCACCTCCTGTGCTCACGGCACCCTCCCAAAATGTCCCGCAGGATCAGAGGGACGTCTGTGGGGTTTAAGGGCCTGCTTTGGGGGCCAGCGGGGGTTGTTCTCAGCTCTCCCAGAGACTCCTTCTCTCCCTGCAGCTCTGCCAGACCCAGCGTGGCAGCCGCGGGGGCTGAGCCCGGCAGCGCGGGGAGTTCCGGGACCACGGAACTGGAACCATTCCCTGCCCGGCCCCCCGGCATGGATCCGCCGTTCCGGCACACCAAGAGCGGGGCCTTCATCTCCAGCGCGGAGCTCAGCATGAAGCAGGGAGCCGCGGCTGCTCCCGAGGGCAGGTCCCGCTTCCAGAAGGTCTCGCTGGTGTCGCGGCGCCTGGAGAGCACCGGGAGCGCGCGGGGCCGGGACGGGAGCCCCTCCCGCGTGTCCCTCCTGCTGCAGGCCTGGGAGAGGGAGATCGTGGAGAAGACGGGCTCCAGCCCCGCCGCCCCGACCCACCGGGAGCACTCGTCCTCCGCCAGCCTCCTCAAGGACTTCACGGCGCACGGGCCCATCTTCTCGCAGGTCTATGCCCCGGCGCAGAGGCCCCGGCGCCAGGACGAGCGGGGGAAGGGGGGGCCCGGCGGGGACGGCTCCCCCTCCCCGGCGGGTGCCCCCCGCGAGGTGCCCGTGCACAGGGAGAGCTACGTGCACGGCACCCTCCTGCCCACCCGCCCCGCCGAGCGTCCCGCCGGGGCTCCCGGGGACGGTCCCGGTGCCCCGTGCGCCACCAAGCCCGGGCGCGCCCCTGCCTTGCCCAGGGCCAGGCAGGTCACCGTGCTGCGGACGGGCAGGGACGCGGCCGGGCCCGAGCCACGGCCGGCGGAGGGACGGGGGGCTCCAAATGGGACACACGACATTGCCGGGGCCACCACGGCCTCGCCACAGCGGGACAGCCCCAGGCAGGACGGCAGCGGCTCTGCTGTGGCCGCAGTGGGCAGGGAGAGCTCGCCGGGCACCACAGAGGCCGCTGGGCTCCTGGCCGAGGGATCCCCCGAGGAGAAGGACTCAGCACAAACCGAGCCCATGCCGGTGGAGGCAGCCCCAGGGGCCGGCGACGGGCCCGGGGACCCGCAAACCAGCCTGAGCAGCTCCCCGCAGTGTCCCTCGGCAGGCGACGGTGGCCAGGCTGCTCCGGCTGGCACAGGTGAGGGAAGCGTGGCAGACGTGGATGGCACCATTCCAGCCACGCCACCGAGGACAGAGAGCCCCCCGGCAGCTGGCAGCATCCCTGAGAACCACCCCCCAGAGGTGAGCGATGGTCCAGAGCCTTCACCCGGAACAGCAGCATCAGCAAAGGCTGAGATTGAGCCGGAGGGAGATGAGACGATGGGAGACCCCCAGGGCACAGCCCAAGAGCCCAAGAGCAGCCCAGAGCCCCCCACCGAACCCCCAGCCCCTGAGCCCCCAGCTGAGAGCCCCCCGGACACGAGCGAGGAGGACCCCGAGCTGCTGGTGGACATGGAGATCTTCGTGGACACGCTGCGCAACATGGAACCCTCGGAGATGCGGAAGGCGCCCAAGGCCCCGCGGCAGCCCCGGCCGTCGGCGCTGGGCCGCTGCGCAGCTCTGCCCCCCATCCACGAGGACCGCGTAGCCCCCCGCGCCCCCCTGTCCCTGCCCCAGGCCCTGCGGGAGCTGCTGGCGCGGGGCCCGGCGGGGCGGCCCGAGGGGGCCCCCGAGGAAGAGGAGGAGATCGAGAACCCCTACCTGAGCCCTGAGGAGCGGGCGGCCGCGAGGACCCTCCGTGGGGTGCCCAGGGATGGCGTGGCGGGCGAAGGGTGGGTGGAGGGGGGCTCGCTCCTGGGGACACTGGGAGCCGATGAAAATGCCAAACTGGTGGCCGGGGGCCCGGCCGAGCGGAGCGTGCTCTTCCGAGGGAACGTCCTCAAGGGCATGGCACTGCTCTCCCACTTCTTGGAGCAGCGGGCAGCTGGAGCTGATGAGGGCAAGCCCTACTCCCGCCTGGACAACAGTGTGCTCTACAGCCGCTTCGTGTCCCCCGGCGCCGCCCTGCTCGAGCTGCCCGACGGCGACGGGGGCTCAGACTTACCCTGCCTCAGGGACCACAATGGGCTGGGCCCTGGTGGCCATTCTGGCCCCGAGATGGCCATGCTGGAAGCCCTGAGCTCTGGCTCTGTCCCTCCTGTCACCGAGGAGCCAGAGAACACCGTGACCCTGAGCCTTGACCATGTGCTGGTGAGTGAATCCAGCACTGGGGAATGCTCTCCTTCCCCGGGGGTGTGGGGAGGGGGTGGGGGCTGAACCCTGGAGCGAGCATCCTTCCCTGTTCCCGACATACGCCTGGTGCTTCCCGTCAGAGAGGCCATGGGTGGAAGGGCAGGCACTGGGATGAGCGATGGGAGGGCACTGGGATGGGTGGATACGAGGTCAAGGGATGGGAGGGTGCCACCACAGCTGCTGGGAGGGTCCCGGGCAGGTGACAGGAGGGTCGGGGGCAGACGGGACGCTGATCCCCAGCAGTGCAGGAGCGCTCGAGGTGTGGCTGCTCGGGGCGGTGGGAGGGCCTGGCAGACGCCAGACGCGAGGCTGCGGCGGCGGCTCCCTTGGGCTGCGGGGAGATGGCTGCTGCAGCCGAGGTGCCCCCGTGCTCCTCACCCGCCCGTCCCCTCGACTCTTCACTGCAGGAGGATAAGGAGGGCTTGGAGAAGATCAACACAAGACCTGGCAAGGTACAGGGAGGGCGGTGGGGCCGGGCTGGGCTGGCTGGCCGGGGCGCGGGGCGGTGTGGCAGCACTTCCCCGCCGTGTCACCCTTCCCAGATCATCCTCTACTCCGATGCCGGCTTCGCGGGGCACAAACGGGAGATCTGGGACGACGTCCCCGACGCCACGTCCTGGGAGCTCTCACACACCATCTCCATCCGAGTCATCCGAGGCGGGTAGGGACAGCGGCGGGGCGAGGACACGCCGAGAGGACACCGAGGGAGGGCTTGGCTGCGACTCGTGCCGGGGATGTCGCAGCCCGGGGTTCGGGAGCGCCGGTCCTGCCAGTGCTAATTACCGCGGCGGTGGCAGCCCGTCCCCACCCACGCTCTGCCCCGGGGGCACCCGCGGGGCTGCGGGTAACGCTGGCTCTCCCCCCGTTTTGCCCCCACCCCGCTCGCAGGTGGGTGATGTACGAGAAGCCGCGGTTCCGCGGGCGCAAGTGCGTCCTGGCCGAGGGGGACGTGGAGATCGACAACCCCTGGACGGCGTACGGGGACAGCGGGGACCGCGGGGACCGCGGGAGCCGCCCCTTCCGCATCGGCTCCTTCAAGAGGGTGGTGCGGGTGAGTGCAGGGACCCCCGGAGCCCCCAGCGCCCTCCGAGCTGAGGTGCCGGAGCCGGAACGCCGCTGTTCCCGCAGGATTACCGCACCCCCGAGATCAGCCTCTTCGCGGAGGAGAACGGCGAGGGCGCCCGGCTCAGGTTCAGCGGCTCGGCCGAGGACACCCGCGAGCGGGGACAGGCGCTGGCTGCCGCCTCCATCATCGTCCACTCGGGCCTGTGAGGGGACCCTGGGGCTGGGGGCTGCCGGGTGGGCTTCGGCGCAGATGGGAGCAGGGTGTGACGCCCTTCCCCGTTCCACAGGTGGCTGCTTTACTCCAAGCCTTTCTTCGACGACGATCCCTACGTTCTGGAGCCGGGCGGGTACCCCAATTTGAAGGCTTGGGGAGCAAAGGATCCATCCATCTGCTCCATGCATCCCATCAGGCTGGTGCGTGCTGGTTCCTGGGGTGTGCTTCCAGGGGTGCCGGGGCTCTATCCAGGTGTGAGTGAGTTCTGGCAGCTCCTGGTTGCCATCAGTGAGATCACGGTGTGGAAACAGGCCGAGCGTGGCTTTGGAAAGTGCTCCTGTGGGTTAGGGGTGAGAGAAAGCTTCAAAAGAGCTTCTTGAATGAAAATAACCCAAAACCCAGCTCAGGCTCTAAAAGGTGACAGCAGATGTCCCTGCAATGCCCCCTCCTGCCACCACAGCCTCACTGGGGCTCCTTCTCCTTCCAGGGCTGCCCCGTCGTGGAGAGACCTGGTGAGCCACAGGTGAGCTCTGGGGCAGCTCCCAGGAACCACGGGCTGGGATGGCCCTGGGACTATCCTCACCCCACCTTGTCCCTTCCTCACCTTTCTCCCCTTTCTCACCTGTCCCCAGGTGCTGATCTATGAAGCTGCAGCTTTCCAGGGCCGCAGCTTCACCATCAGCAGAGACATCTACGACCTGAAGCGCCTGCCCGAGCCAGCACTGCCCACCGTGGGCTCCCTGCGTGTCCTGGGTGGCTGGTGAGTGGCACGGGGAGGGCAGGGCCGGCATCCCGACTGGGAAGGTGATGGTCACCCCTGGGAAGGGCTGTGGAATGGCTGTGGGTCACTTGGGAGAGAGGCTGTGGATGGTGTCCCCGTGCCCCAGCACGTGGAAATCCTCTGGAGTCCTCACTGCCCGTGTCTGCCTGTGCCACAGCTGGGTTGGCTATGAGAAGGAAGGTTTCCGTGGCCACCAGTACCTGCTGGAGGAAGGGGAGTACCAGGACTGGAGGCAGTGGGGCGGCTACAGCAAGGAGCTGGTGTCCCTGCGGCTGATCCGGACGGTGAGGGCAGGGATGGGAATGGCTTGGGAATGGACTTGGTGTGGGCAGAGAGAGCCAGGCATCCCCATCCCATCCTCACCCCCAAAGGGAGCCAACCCTGCCTGTGCCAGGCAGCTGGGCACGGCCTGAGATCCCCCAAAATCACCCAAGCAAAGGTTTGGCAGCTGCTCCCACCCTCCCCGGGGTGCCTGAGGCCAGGCGGGAGCGTGGCTGTGTGTGTGCCCAGCCCACAGCCCCCTTCCCTGACAGACCATGGGGCTTGGGGGGGCTCCTTCTCCCCACAGGACTTCTCTGACCCAGCGCTGGTCCTGTTTGAGGCCATGGACTTCGAGGAGGGCGCGAGCGTGGAGCTGAGCGAGGCGCTCCCCGACACGCGGCTGGCCGGCTACGGCAGCGTCACGCAGTCCATCCACGTGCTGAGCGGCGTGTGAGCGTGGGACGGGGCCAGGGGGGCGCCTGGGGGGGGAATGGGCCAGCACTCACCTCCTCCCCACAGGTGGGTGGCCTACGAGGGTCCCAACTACTCTGGCGAGCAGTACATCCTGGAGAAGGGCGTGTACCGCAACTGCGAGGACTGGGGGGCCACTGACTGCCACATCGCCTCGGCACAGCCCATCCTGCAGGTGAGGGACAGCCCCTCCTCACGGGACCCCCCCGGGCCGGTGGGTGTCACGGCCAGACACCCACCAGCCCCGCTCTGTTTGCTTCCAGGTCAGGGAACACAACCTCCACTTCGTGTCCAAGGTCAGGGCTGGTGGATGGGGAGGGGAACGCAGCCCCTTGTGGGGTGGTGGTGATGCTCTGCCCCCTCACCGAGCCCCTCTGCTCCCCTCCCCAGATCCTGCTTTTCTCAGAGCCCGACTTCTTGGGGGATCACGTTGCCTTTGAGGAGGACCAGGAGGCCCTGCCCGAAGCCTTCATCCCACGCTCCTGCAGAGTCCGTGGGGGCAGGTGGGGTGTTGGGGGTGCTGAGGGAGGGATGGATGCCCTCCGTGATGGCTCTGTCAGCTCGGGAATGCTCCTCCCCACCAGCTGGATCCTGTTTGACGGGCAGGACTTTGCCGGGGAGCAGCACGTGCTGTCCGAGGGCGAGTACCCCACGCTCGGTGCCATGGGCTGCCTCTGCTCCACCGCCATCCGCTCCTTGAAGAAAGTTCCACTGGCGAGTTCCCTTCCCTTCCCTTCCCTTCCCTTCCCTTCCCTTCCCTTCCCTTCCCGATCCCCCAGAACATTTTTCCCCTCTCACGGGCACCCCCAGTTCTGGCTCTGCACCCCAGGATCCCTCACTCCCCCCTTGTCCCCGATCCCACAGTTTTTCTCGGAGCCCTCCATCTTCCTGCACGGGCTGGAGTGTTTCGAGGGGAAGGAGATCGAGCTGAACTCCGAAGTGCGGAGTCTCCAGGCTGAGGGTTTCAACAACCACGTGCTGTCGGTGCGGGTCAAAGGAGGGATGTAAGTGAGCCCTGGTCCCCTGGCACCCCGTGGGTGTCCCCTGCCCGCCCGGGGTGACCTGTCCTGTGCCACCCTGTCCCCACAGCTGGGTGCTGTGCGAGCACGGCGACTTCCGAGGGCGGCAGTGGCTGCTGGACTGCACCGAGATCACCAACTGGCTGACCTACAGCGGGCTCCAGCACGTGGGGTCCCTCTACCCCATCCGCCAGGTGAGGGTCACCTTCGGGAGGGCACAGGGCTGTGTCACCTGGTGGGGTGAACCCAAAACCCCGGGGCACGAGGCTCACACGGAGACAGAGCTGCCAGCCCTGGGCTGGGGGAGCTGGAGAGCAGCAGCCGACGGCTCTGGCACGGGAAAGGTGCCAGCAGCTCGGCACTGTCACCCCAGATTCCTGTCCCCCACCCTGGGAGTGGCCACCTTTGTGGTGAAACGCTTCCCGTGGGCAACTGCTTTGTAAAATCCACGGCATCCCAGCGCGGTGAGCCGTGCCCGTGCCAGCTATGGGGGACAGGTCGCGGTCACAGCCATCGCCCTGGGGACACGTGGGGATCTCCTGGGGGAAGGACAACAGGGAGAGCCTCCCCGGGGTGCAGGATCCTTCCTTCCCAGAGCCCCAGCCAGGTGGGGAGCTGCAGGCAGCCGGGCTTTTGGGTGCAAACACAGGTTCCTCTCTTGCAGAGACGGATCTATTTCCGCATCAGGAGCAGGACGCTGGAGCTCTTCCTCTCGGTCCCCGACGACGTGGAGGACATGAAGGCGGGGCGGGTGGTGGTCTCCAGCCTGAGTGAGCAGAGCAGCTCCGTCTGGTACTACGAGGACGGGCTGATCAAAAACCAGGTCAGGGCTCAGCTGTGACAGCCAGCGCCACCGAGGGGACCAGGGCAGGACTCCTGCTGGGCACTCCCCACCCCACAGCCATCTTCAGGGGTTTATAAGCTTCTCCCAGCCTCTGATCCCAGCCTTGTCCCCAGAGATCTGGTGATTCTCCTCCCTAAGTCTCCCCCGGAGATGTGAAGCCATCCCTGCCTTCCCTGAGGAGTTTTTGTCACCCTCATCACCCCCACCTCTCGCTGAGAGGGGTCTTCCTGCTCATCCCACATTCCACCACAGAGCCAGCTGCACTACAGGGAAATCCCTCCCTCCGTGTCCCTTGCAGGTGGCCCCCAACATGAGCCTGCAGGTCATCGGGCCGGCCGGGAAGGGCGCCAAGGCCGTGCTGTGGTCCGAGACGCGGGCGCCACGTCAGACCTGGAGCGTCGATTCCCAGGGACGGATCCACAGCCAGATGTTCGAGGACATGATCCTTGACGTCAAGGGTGAGGCCTCAGCCCTGGACAGAGGCTGCTTTCCCAGGGATGCCCAGAAATGGGGTGTTTCCATCAGGAGTGGGGTTTGCCCTGCCCAAACCTCCCCCTCGCTCTGCAGGCGGCCGAAGCTACGACCGGGACCACGCCATTGTTTGGGACATGGCTGATGAACGACCCACGCAGATCTGGGACATCCAGGTGCTGTGAGGGGCAGAGGTGCCATGGGGACACTCTGCCAGCATCCCCACACTGGGGCAGGAGGCCTCAGACGCCACCCACGCTGCATCCCAAGCACCTCTCTGCCCCAGCTGCTGGTGTGAAGGATGACCATCAGCCTCCCCACCACGGGGGGACCACCCCACCTCCCTCTCGAGGAGACCTGAACATGGTCCGTGAAGGAGCCCACGGACACGGCCAGCGTGGGACCCTCTGGAGAGCAGCAGGGCCCCTCCCCACAGGTGTTTCTTCCCCCTGACCTGTATTTATGTACGTGTGTAAGATACAGCCCTGCTTGTCTGGGCCAGCTCTGCCCGCGTGGTTGGTGTCCTTGTCCCTGTCCTGCCCACAGCCTGGCAGTACCCCCGCCCCAGCCCTGATCCTGGTGCCAGGATGGGATCCCAGTGCCCTCTAGTGCCCATGGGCACAGGCAGCTCCGTGGCCGTGGACTTGGAGGAGGGAGGCACTGGCCAAGCCGTGCCCTGGGAGCACCGGGGGCTGCGGGGCCCCTCCAGCCCCAGCTCAGGGGGACCCCAGCCTGTGGCCTTGGGGGTCCCTGTCGTGGCACCCCGGGCTGGGCTCAGAGCCAGCAGCGGCCCCTGTCCCTGGCGCAGGGCTGCATCACAGCTCAGGTCACTCATCTTTCGAGCGCCCAGGACAGAGGTTTCACCCACTTGGGTCCAGAGCAGGAGCTCCCCGGGGATGTGACTTGGAGCCAGGGGAACACGGGCTGGGAAATGGAGACAAGTGCCTCTGTGCTCGCTGCTGGGGAGAGGACACGGCTGCCAGCAAGAGACTGGTCACTGCACGGGGGCAGCGAGCACTCATCGCCCTCGCAGGGGGCAGCGCTGACAGCCCGGGTGCGCCGGGCGACATCAGGCGGCTCCAGCCGGCTGGGGCCTGCGCGGCTTTCACCAGCAAACGCCCGTCTTTTACGTGCCTCCATTGCCCCGGTAGCCGTCCGGGCAGGGGGACAGGCAGCCACACGAGCGACTCAAAGGAAGGGACGCTGAAGAACGTGAAAGCCCCTCAGTACTGCAGAGGCCCCCGCACGCACAGCCGCGCCCCGAGCCGCGCCCGCACCGCACTGGAAGCGCGGGGGTGCGCTCACGATTTATATTAACCCCGCCAGGCTGTGATTGGCTGAGAACGGGAGCTGGCGGCGCCGGATTGGCCGGGGAGAAGCGGGCCCTGCCGCGGGATTGGCCGGGGCTGCGCGCGGGCTGCCCCGCCCGTCCTGAGGGGGCGCGCGGGGTTCCCGCCCGAGCCCCCGGGGACCGCTCGGGACCGGTCCGGGACCGCTCGGGGAACCCCCGGGGACCGCTCGGGACCGGTCCGGGACCGCTCGGGACCGGTCCGGGACCGCTCGGGGAACCCCCGGGGACCGCTCGGGACCGGTCCGGGACCGCTCGGGACCGGTCCGGGACCGCTCGGGACCGGTCCGGGACCGCTCGGGACCGGTCCGGGACCGCTCGGGACCGGTCCGGGACCGCTCGGGGAACCCCCGGGGACCGATCCGGGACCGCTCGGGACCCGCTCGGGAAACCCCCAGGGACCGCTCGGGACCGGTCCGGGACCGCTCGGGACCGGTCCGGGACCGCTCGGGGAACCCCCGGGGACCGATCCGGGACCGCTCGGGACCGGTCCGGGACCGCTCGGGAAACCCCCGGGGACCGCTCGGGACCGGTCCGGGACCGCTCGGGACACCCCCGGGGACCGATCCGGGACCGCTCGGGACCCGCTCGGGAAACCCCCAGGGACCGCTCGGGACCGGTCCGGGACCGCTCGGGACCGGTCCGGGACCGCTCGGGGACCGCTCGGGAAACCCCCGGGGACCGCTCGGGACCGGTCCGGGACCGCTCGGGACCGGTCCGGGACCGGTGCGGGACCGCTCGGGACCGGTGCGGGACCGCTCGGGGAACCCCGGGGAGCGGTCCGGGACCGCTCGGGGAACCCCCGGGGACCGATCCGGACCGCTCGGGACCGGTCCGGGACCGCTCGGGGAACCCCCGGGGACCGATCCGGGACCGCTCGGGACCGGTCCGGGACCGCTCGGGACCCGCTCGGGACACCCCCAGGGACCGCTCCGGAACCGCTCGAGCCCCCGAGCACCGCTCCGGGACTACTCGGGGACCCCCGGGGGATGCTCACTCGGGGATCCCGGGGGATGCTCACTCGGGGACCCCCGGGGGATGCTCACTCGGGGATCCCGGGGGATGCTCACTCGGGGACCCCCGGGGGATGCTCACTCGGGGACCCCCGGGGGATGCTCACTCGGGGATCCCGGGGGATGCTCACTCGGGGGTCCCGGCCCTGCTCCCCCCCGCCTCGGGCCCGGCCCCTCCAGCCCCGAGGGTTGAAGCCCCGGGAAGGGGCCGGTGCTGCGCCCCCACGGCCCCGTCAGCCCCGGTACCGAAGCGGGAGAAGGCGGAGACGAGCCCGTGGTGTCGGCAGCAGCGCGTTTATTGCTCCGCTCCGCAGGGCCGGGGGCTCGCTCCGAGGCCGGGGGTCGCGGCAGGAACGGGGGCGGTGCCGGTGATGCCATCCTGGGGAGGGTCTTCGGGGGGCTCCGGGGGCGGCGGGCTCCGGGGACCCCTCCGGCTCAGCGCAGGTGCAGGAGGAGCGCTGCCACCACCCCCAGCGCCACCGAGAGCAGCGGGAGGCTGGCGCCGGGCGGGCTCAGGCTGCCGCTGGCCGTGGCGTTGCTCGGGGCAGCATCTTTGGGAGGGGGCAGCTTCTCGTTCGCCACCTCGTCCTTCGCCTGGCCGAGGGACTGGGAAAGAAAACCGCTTCAGACATCCCTCCCAACAGCAGCACGGCGGCGAAAGCCCCGAGACCCCGCACAGGATGGTCCTGGCGGCACTCCAGTGCCCACGCTGCCCCACCCCAGGCAGGACAAACAGCCTCCTGTCCCCTGGCAGGTTCCCCTTCACACTCCAGCTCTCGGCTTTGGGCTTGTCCCAAGGCAGGGAGGGAAGTGAGCTCTCCCTGGACTCGCTGTCCTGCTGCTGCCCGCGGGCTTTCAGAAATTAGGGGGGAAGTGGAAGCCAGGGAGTGGTCTCTGCTCCTCCGGCCGCTGCGAGGAAGTGGTGAGAAGGTGTCGGGCCGCAGCCCTGCAGAAGAAGAGAGGTGAGGTGTGGGAAATGCCCGTGCTGGAAGCGAGGGGCAGGGGGAGAAGGGACCCCCGACCCCGGGCTGTGCCAACAGGGAGGGTGCAGTCGGTGTGTGAACTGCAGCACAGCCAGGGTGGCGAGCTCAGGGCAGTTTCTTTCCCTGTCTAACGCTGCCCTGGCTGCTG
This sequence comes from Anomalospiza imberbis, assembly GCF_031753505.1. Taxonomy (NCBI): domain Eukaryota; kingdom Metazoa; phylum Chordata; class Aves; order Passeriformes; family Viduidae; genus Anomalospiza; species Anomalospiza imberbis. The sequence continues at coordinate 6,395,374 of NC_089705.1, read as the reverse complement.
GGAAAGCCATGCTGTTTCCCGCTGTGAAGCACACTGTCTTACACCCCTCCCCAGGGTCCCTCTGGAGATGGGAAAGGACCAGGAACGGAGCCCAAAACTCTGCTCTGCCCCTTTGCCACACTCTTGTCCTTTCTGCCTGCTTTACGAGGGGAATATCCCAAAATCTAAATGCTCCCCATGGAGCCAGCAGCAGGTCCCAGCTGTGAGGAACTTCGTGAGTGAAATAAGCACAGGCAGATCTGGCCCCGTTACCAACACGCTGTAGGGGGAAAAAAAATCATCCCAAAAGCTGCCCCAAAGTGCATCGTGCTCCCCAAAAGTGCTGGTGGGTTCATCCCTAACACCCAGGAGAGCCCCGATGTCCCTCAGCCTGGCTGTCGATCCATGGAGCCCCCCAGCAGGGAGGGAAGTAACATCCAGAGGAAACCACAGGCGTGTGTCCACCAGCCCCTCCAGCCCAGCATCCCCACTGCAGGCACGGCCAGCGGGCAAAGGAGAGGCGGGAAGATGGGCTGGAGAGCTCTGCCAGGGTTACAGAGGTGAGTGGTGCCCTCAAGGCAAAGAAAGGCGTTAAAAAAGCACCACATGGAAGAGTTTGCACCTTCCGGAGCACAGCACAAAGCTCCCGGCGAGACCACAGCGGTTAAAGCCAAAGAGAAAACCAAAAACGGAGGTTTTTTCAGCTGGAAGCAGAGATCCCCCCGTGCCTGAGCCCTCCCCGGGCTGGGCAGAGCTGGGAGCCAGGGCTCGTCCTTACCAGGCACAGCACGAGCAGGGCGAGCAGGGCGAGCAGGCGGGCGCGCTGGAGGGGCGGCATGGCCGGGGCTCGGCGGGGCTGCGACACTTCCGTGGCGCTTCCTCGCCTGCTGCGAGCCTTTAAGCCCGGCGGTGGCACCGCGCACCCAATCGCGCCTCCCTTCCCCAAAAGCCGGCGGGACCGGCGCAGTTTGGGGAAGTCGCATCCGCTGCCTGCGCTGGGAGGAAAAAGGTGCCGGACGTGGAGCTGGGATCTCCGGCCCCTGGAGCTGCTGCTCTGCATCCCCTGGCACGGGAGCAGCTCCCTGCTCCGTGGCATGGCAGCGATGAGCGACAGAACAGAGAAAAGTTCAGCTCTCCTGGAGTCGCTGAATAGAGCTTAAAGTGGCAAAATAAGACAAAAGGGTGTAAAGGGGTGAGCACAGGATGTCAAACATGGCTGGAAGCAGTGGAGAAACAGATAAAAAGGATAAAAATAAAATTCCCCGCTACAGTTGTGTGGGGTTTTTTGGAAGTAGGTAAAGAGAAGCAACGGTGCGTCCCCAAAGAAAAAGTTGAAGGAAAGGGTGAAACCCCTCAGGCTCTGCTTCTCCCTGGGGCCTCTCTGTCCTCACACCCACCAAGGACTGAGAGCGACTGAAACCCTCCCTGGATCACCGGGAGGGTTTGCAAATTGCAGCCCAGGTTGGAAGGAACAAACCTCCTTCCCTCCAGGTGGAGCTGGAGCCAAGATGTCCCTTGGGATTTCAGCTACAGATCCTAAATAAAGGGGGGAATGCCTCCTTTAACCCCCCAGCCCCCTCTGCTCACAGCAGATCTCTGAGCTCCCTCACCCTGCAGCACAGGAAACGAAAGGGATCTGGTTATTTTAAGATGATTTGAAATGAATAAAGTCACTGGAACGTGCTGAGAACACACACCTGCTGTCTGGCTTCGTGCTGGTGAAGCACATCACGGTGAGCTCCCCGTCAGCTTCCACCCTGAGCCGAGGGCTCTCCTGTGGAAAAGCTTCACCAAATTCAGCTCTGTTTTGCTCCTTGGGCAAGCAGAAATCACTGGAGCACAGCCAACATCCCTGGCAGTGTCCAAAGCCGGGTTGGACAGGGTTTGGAGCAACCTGGGACAGTGGAAGTTGTCCCTGCCCGTGGCAGGGGCTGGGATGAGATGGGCTTTGGGGTCCCTGGAGCCCAAACCCGTCTGTGGTTCTGTGCACGCCGCATCAAAGGAGGTAAAACCGGGGGGATAAGTGGCCTGTCCCGCTCGCCTCCAGCTGGCGAGGCCGAGCTCCCTGGAGAGCAGCAGGTGGGAAGGGGGACACCCAGGAAAGGCTCCTGGGATGGTGACAGGCGCTGGGATGGGGCGAGCTCAGGGCATCAGCGAGGCCAAGAGCAGGGCCCAGGTGAGAAAACAGAGACCGAGGAAGCAGGTGAGGGAATCGGGAGGAGCTCCGCGGCGTGAGCAGCCGCAGGCCAGGCTGGGGGCTGTGTGCGGAGGGGGGCTGAGGAGAAAAATGGGACCCACTCCCGGTCCTGTCCCACTCCCGGTATCCCGGGAGAACGCGCGCGGTGCATGCTGGGAATTGTAGTTCCCGGGGACTGCAGCGCCCACCGCGTGACCGGCGCCGGACCAATCGCAGCTGGCCCCGCGTCGCCGTGGCAACCGGCTGTAAACAAGATGGCGGCGGGGGGTGAGTTTTCGGGCGAGGCCGGGCCTGGGCCAAGGAGTCCCCGCAAGGCACCCTGCGCTCCTGCTCGGGGTCAACCCTGAGGAAGAGCATGGGGGGCAAAGCCCCTGAGGGATCTGGGGGTTCTGCCCCATCAGTTTTTCGGTGACACCCCAGGCCAGACCCCTTCCTGGGGCTCCCCTCTGGCACACGCAACCAGGAACCAAGGGATTTCTACCCGAAAAGTCCTCCCTGCTGTGGCAGACCAGGAACCCTGCTCGCAGGTATTTGTGCTTTCAGGTGCAGCTCACGCTGATGTGGAGCTCATGTCCTCTCTGACGGAAAAAATCTCTCTGTTGGAACAAAAAGTAGAGAAGCAAGAACAAGAAATCCAGCTGAAGGTAAAAGCCAGCCTCTTGCTGAGCCCTCTCTGTCCCCTGCCACAGGAGTTCCACCTCTCAGACCTTGTGTGGGCTCAGAAGTCCATCTGTGGCCTGTGTTAATTACCCAAATGAGCCCTTTACAAAGCAACAGAGCAGTGGGATCAGGCCTTGGGGTGGCAGAGGGGACAGTCCCTGCTGGGACTTCTTGCAGCAGTGACTGCTGCACCTTGGCACTAAGATCAGCAGCTCTTTGGCTTCAGAACTTCCTTTTTTTTTTTTTTTTTTTTTTCCTTCCCTCCTGTGGTGGTACATGCCCCCCTTTGTTTTCTGAAACAGCAGCTGCTCACAGCAGAGTCATCCTGGAGCAGCTCTCTCTGCATCACTGACTGGAATAAATACCCCTTAAAATCTTGGAATAAATACCTTTTTTTGTTCAGTTTGGATTTTTTTTAAGAAGTGGCTGCAGAGTTCAGTTTAGTTCCTAGACCAGCCCCTCCCCGCAGGTCTGAGCAGGAGCACCTGGTGCAGATGGAGGACTGGGAGATGGGTCACCCACTCCTGGAGCCCTCCATTTATCCCAGCCCTCATTTGAGTCTCATTAAGGTGTTTGTGGGGTGATTCAGCCCTTCTGACCCTTTGGCCTGCGCTGAGTGGGGTGAGAGGAGCTGCAGCAGCCCTGGTAATTGTGGCGGCTGTGCCTGGCGGGGCTGAGCCCAGGAACTGACCCGGGCCTTTGTTCTGCCCCTGAAGGACGGGAGGATCGCCGAGCTCCAGGAGAAGATAAAGATTCTTCAGGAAGGGGAAGGTAAAAATTGTTCTACCTTTGGCACCTGTGGGAGAGCTACAGCGCTCTGGGCAGGGCGGCAGAGCAGGCCTGGGGCCAGCTGGGCTGTCCTTGGCTCCAAAAGCCAGGAGCCTCCCTGGTGAGAGGTGGCAGCTACACAGAGGGGCCATTTCCCAGGGCAGAGCTGCACCTTGAGTCTGTTACTCTGCTGCAAAACATCCTGAGCTGTTTTTCTCTGGGTTTCTAAGTTTCCATGGGTGTGAAGCCAACCACAGGCAGCCGAGGATGGGCAGAAGAGCAGTAAACACTGCAGAGTTCAAACAGCAGGAAAGCAGCTCCTCACAGCTGGGAGGAACCAAGCACACACTCGGAGCCTCCGCAGGATTCCGGGCCCAGCCTAACTCTAAATTGAGCCCAGCTTTCAGTGAGTCACTGGAGGTCTTTTCCCCTGCTCGGTTCCCTGGATCCAGCAGCTTTCCAGCCCCAGCTGGAGCCCACACACGTCTCCTGCAGGGCTGAACGGCCTCGTGTGCGCAGGGCTGTGGTGAGTTCTCCATTTCCTGAGCACAGAACTCAGATGTGGCTGTCAAACCACAGACGTGTGCACTGTTCCTCCTGCTGCACCGTGCTGCCATCCAGCCAAGATTCCAGGATCCAGCTTCAGTGGACACCTGCTCCCTTTGGGCTCCTCAAGGCTGAGGGAGCCAAGCAATTTCCACTGTGTGCTTGCCAACAGCACCACTCACATCAGCTCCCACGGCTTAAAACTTCCCTGGGGTTGTTCACAACTGTCGTTTAGTCTGTCAGCACCGCAGTCAAAGCACTGCAGGGTGAATTGTCACGTTCAGCCCCTGTGTCCCAGGGGTGGGAGTTCACTGAGCACAGGCAGGTGCTGCTGCGGCTCTGCCCTGTGTGACACAGGTGATCCACAGCTCTTCCTTGAGGATCGTCAGAGGAACATCAGCTTTTCTCTTACAGATGCTTCTGGCTCACCCCCCAGAGAAGAACTGGAAATGAGGTGCCTTCAGCTGCAGAGCCAGGTCTGGGAGATGGAGGTGAGGCTGCTCTGCTTGCCCTGAGCCAGCTCTCCTTTGGTTTGGGGTCATTGCAGTCCCAGTTTGGCCTTTTCCAAGCTGCCCCTTTGATCCTCACAGCCCTTCACCTCTGCAGAGAAGGAGCAGGTTGGATGTGAGCAGCAGGCCAGGAGAAGGTTTTAAACACACAAACACCTGTGCCTCCTGCGAGCTTCATCCCGATTTCCAGGGCTGCAGGAATGCCCAGCTCCTGCAGCCTTGGGAGGTTCCTCTGGCACTACAAATCTCTCCTCCTCCCTTTTCCCTGCTGCCGATAGAGCTGCTATCACTGCCCTGCCAGGGAGTCTGTCTGTCTGCCAGGGCCAAGGAGCCCCAAGACAAACCTGTTCCACCTCCCTGTCTGCCTCTCACAGCCACAGCTGACCCCTCTCGGGCTCCCTTCTCCCGTTTCCTGGAGCTCTGGTCACCAAAGCCGACCTGACTCTGGTCTTGCAGCGGTTCCTGAATGACTATGGCCTGGTCTGGGTTGGAGAGGCACGGCACCAGCTGGGAGACACAGCATCCCTCCAGGAGGAAGAGGAGCTGCCAGCAGGGAACCTCTGCGAGCCGGGTAAAGCCCAGCACTCTTGGCTGAAGCTGCTAGCCCAGCTCCCACTGCATGCTCAGAGAAGGGAGAGTAGAAAAGCACCAAAACCTCAGGATCTGGGTCTTCAGAATTTGGGATCCTGGGCCAAGATCTTCACATCAATCCCTCTCAGGGACACAGACATGGAGCAATGTAACAGGAGCTCAGCAGAAGGTTTAATTTTATATACCTGTGTTTTGTACACCCTGCTGGGGGAAGAGGGGGTCCCTGATGGCTCAGCCCTTCAGGAGGAGACCTCAGAGCAGCTATTTCCTGCAGAGTTCACAAACCCTGCACATTTGAGGCTTGGCTGCTCTAATGACATTGACACAGAGTGGGTGGAAAATGGAATCAGGTGCTTTGTGTACACAGGAGCTGTAGTAACTTAACCACAGAGCCTGGCTCCATCAGAGAGTATTGTTTGCCTTTCCTCCCAGCCACCATGTGAGGGTTTAATTGAGACCTGACTCTGCTGTCTGGGGTTCAAGCAGCTTTGGCAGTTGCTCCTGAGGAAGCAGTAACAGAGGGGAAAAAAATTATTTGGACTGTAGAGCCAATGCTGCTTCCTAACCACCATGCAAGCATTAGAGTAGAGCTTCCCTTAGATGCAGGAGGGGAGAGACAGAGTGAGATCAGCAGAAACAGTTTTGGTTTCAGCTCACTGACCCTTTTCAAGGGTATTTCTGCATCATTCTTTAGCAACTCATAAAAAAAAGCAGAACAACCAAGGACTTCAACTCAACTAAGATCTTTCCTCTCATTTCCTCTTCTGACTTCTTTCTCTGTCCTGTCACAACCCTTTTACTGCTTCCCCCTGCCACCCTCAAAGCCCCAGACAAACATCCTGGCAGAGTCCCTGCCCTGCCGCAGGCAGCTGCCTCTGTTTACACTGGCACCTCCTCAGCACCTGTGCCCTGATCCTCTGATCCAATCTGCTTAACCCAGCTGGTGCAGCTCCTCATCCTGCACGGCACAGGGACAGCACAGCACTCCTGAGAGGATCAACGAGCCCAGCGTGGGCTCCAGGAGCTGCTCTGGAGCTCTGAGCTGCAGCCCCAGCGCTGCAGCCCCTGCCCTTGTGGTTCAGCACACACCCCAGGGACCTGGCAGGGCTGTGCCACGGCAAAAGGTTGCACCACGTTCTGCAAACGTGTGAAGGGCAAAGCACAGGCAGCCCAGCAGTGTCAGGGCTCGAACACACCACAAATTCACACGGATAAACCCGTCCTGCCCCCCAACTCTGATCCCTCTGCACAGGTGAGGCCGTTGTTTGCAAACGCCAGATTGATTTTGATTTAATCCTGGAGAACGTTAAGGATTTGAACTCGCTGGTCGGAGAGGGCATTTCTCAGATCGAGCACACGGCCCGGGGGGCTCGGCTGAGGCAGCCAGAGCCGCTCCCCCTGACCCTGTACCGAAATGGGATCGTCGTGGGACACGGAGCCTTCCGGCCCTACCAGCACCCAGCCACGCAGGTGAGGAAAGGGCTGAGAGGAGTCAGAGCCATCCTGCCAGCACTCACTGGGCCCCAGGAAAGGGGATAGGGCTTCTGAGCTCATCTCAGTCGTGCCGAGGAGCCCAGCTGCACACTGCATCCCCACAGTGCCTCGTATGTCCCGTGCAGTAATTCCTAGAGATGGAGATTCTGTGTCTTTGGTGCAGACCTTTCTGCACGGCCACAGCAGCACAAACAGGAGCAGCCCAGCAGAAAGATCAGTCCCGAGCTCAACAGCAAGGCTGAGGTGTGACCACGAGCTCTCCTGTTCTTTCAGCAATGCCTGCAGGACATCATGGATGGGTATTTCCCCTCAGAGCTGCAGCCACGCTACCCCGACGGTGTCCCCTTGCAGGCAAGTGCCACATCCAGCTCTTGGGCACGGTGGATTTTGCTGGATGGTCCCCACAGAAGGGGAGGCTGAGGTTTGTGGTGCTGTGCAGGTGTGTCTGGGGCCAAGGGAGGCACGGAGGGCACCTGCAGCAACCGTTACAGGAAGGGTTTCAGCATCAAGGTTGAAGGGTTCCTGTGCCTCAGTGAACCTGCCTTGGAACAAGGCTTCTAAGAGCACAGCAGGCTCTGTAAGAGAAGCAGCACGTGCAGGAAATTAAGAGCTGTGTCACAAAAAGGAGGGAAAAAAAGTTCTCAAATAGTTCCCCTGGAAAAGCTCGTAACATGAGATTGGACAAGCACCTTCTAAAGAGGATGTCATGAGAGTTTGTTTTGCCACAGCTTAAATGGATTTGGCCACCTGAGGTTCTCTTGGGCCCCAGTTTTTGATTTCTCAGAAATGGCAAAGAGCCAAAGCCACACTTGCAGGCAGAGAGCCTCAGAGGACTCAAATCTAGGTCTTGGAGTGCACCTGCAACGTCAGCAGGCACAACCAGAGGCTGGACTCTCCCTGTGCCATGGAGAAACCAGGGCACAACTGCCTGAACAGGACAAGGTCGGGCCAGCTGGAGCGAGCTGGGAGCTGTGGAGGTTAGAAAGTCACATGGAAGGGGGATTGTGCAAAGCTCTGGGGGCTGAGGTTCCCTAGAACCTGCGCATCCTTGGTTTCGTTTGGGGTTTACAACTGCTGCTTGGCATCGCTGTGGTTTATTGGGCTCTGATGCAGCAAGAGGAGCTTGGGCAACAGTCAGATTTGCTTACAGGTCACTGACAGGAGGGACGTGGTGTTTCAGAAGCCAGACCTTCCCGGGAGCTTTCCTGGCCTTGGCCAGATGGTGGGTACTTCAGAATCCAACCAGGTGCAGGAAACCTCCAAGATCCCAGGTAAACTCTTAAACCTGCCTCGAAAGTGGTGCTCATTCTTTAGGAGGAGGATTCTTAAACCTTACCAGGGCAGTGCAGGTGGTAGGAGGGGAATGTGAGGGTCAGAGCCTGGCATTGCCTCAGGAGCTGGGAGCCAGCAGCACACACAGGATCCTCTCAGCATTAATCCTGCTTAAGAACGGGACGTGACAAGTAATAAAAGAATAGAAATTCAGCAGGTTCCCAAAAACACATCTGCCCCGTGCCTTTCTGAAAGGCCAAGCTCCTTCCACCTTCACCACATCAAAGGATGCTGAGGTAACCCTGCAGGCCTGGGGGGAGAGCTGCTTGCAAACACCACACCTTTCAACGAGTTCATTCCAAAAATCTAAATATCGTCAAGCCAAATTTACCGTAACTGCACCGAATATGGGACAGTTTCTCTTCTGACTTTCACAACAGAATATGGGACATCAAAGGCCACAGATTCCTCATTTTGCTTCTAGATTCTTGCATTCTGTGCCAGCATTATCTGATAGGGCTGGGAAGTCAAACAGTCAGTCAGAGACAGAAATCAGTGGCTCTGTGGGTGCATCACTAAAAAACCCACCACATGTATCCCTCATGAGAAACAGCTGCCTGCTTCCATACAGCTGGCCTCAGTCACCTCAAGGCTAAAGCTAAATATCTCCTTTATCTAAGCAGTAAAAAAAAAATAAATAAATTGTCCAGGAAGAAAGGAATGGACATCTACACCCTCACAAGGTGAAAAATGTCCAAGTCTGTTAAAACGGTGATAGTCCCGGTTTGTCACAGCAGAGCTAGCTGCCTGCTGTGCATCCCAGCTGTGCACTGCACAGTTCTCAGTGTTGATGTTGACAATCAAACATTTAGTGGGGCAGAAAGTGGGACAACTTCAAGAGAGGAACCCGAGAGCCGCTCTGGGCCTCGCTGGGGTGCCAAGAGCTCTCCCTGTCGGCGGCCGCGCCCTCTCCTTTCACCAAATCTGCCTCTTCTGGGGGCAAAACGTTCGTCACAAAGGTCACACACGGACATATCTCCCCTCTGCTCTGCTAGGTCCCAAAGCCTCCTGGGAGCAGGTTCCCAACAAGCTTTCCCAGCCCCTGCAGCACAGAGGGAGAGTGGGCAGTGCCCGAGGCGTGGCCGGAGCAGCGCCACAGGTACGAGTGGGCACCCCAGACACCCCCAGGAGGAGACCAGGGCCGATGCTCTGGACTCAGCTCCCTGCACAGCATCCACACCCCCTCCCTGGGCCTCTCTCAGCTCCGTGTAACCTCCCAGAGAGGCTGCACCAGAGCACACGTGGCACTTGCCTCGTGGCTGTGCCCGCGCTGGCTGCTCTCCCTGCAGCCCAGGCGGCGCCGACACTCACCTGCTTTGGTTTTAGGGTTCCGATGGGCAGCAGAGGAGCGAGGAAATCCTGGTGGAAACAGCTGGGCTGGCTGCCGTGCAGAGGTACAGGAATAGCCCCCCAGCCCTGCCCTGTCAGGATCTCCTCTTCCTCCCATTTCATCTCTGCAGGTTTAGTTCAGGGAGTTGAGTTGAGGAATGGACTTTCCCCTTTTAGACCTTAGTTAGACAAAAGGCCAAATTTGGTCCTTTGGGAAAACCACTGAATTTTTCATGGCAAACATGCCATATTTTACAACTCTAACAAAAAGCTTCTGTTGTTCAAAATGTCACTTATTTATGTGAAAGTTTTCCCGACAACAAGCCAAGGCCTAAGAGTTTGTAACCACTGAAGGAGCTCTTTGCAGTCATATTTAATGGAGAACCCCTCCAGGAAACTGATGCCTGGGTGGGAGGTCTCACTAACAGCACTTTTCCACTCAGTCTTCTGGCAAGCCGAGACCCAAATAGCTAATGGAAAAAAAAAAAAAAAAACAAAAAAAAAACCCCAAGCAGATTATTTTTAATCAAAGAAGTAGGGCGAAGTACTTACCAGACAGCCCTGGTTTAAAATGAAAAAGCTAAAAAAAGGCCCATAACCCTCTTCAAGGCACCTTCAGGTTGGGAAAGCACAGCAGCAGTTTGGGCAGCGGGTTGGTCTGGGTGCCCATGGTCAGACAGGGCCTCATTCACCTCAAGGACATTCCCAAACATGAAACTCCTGTCCCCTGGTCTGGTCATGGAGGCCCTGCCTGCTGAGTGGAGCTCACTCCTGGGCTGACAGGGTTCTCTGATGCCCAGGGTGAAGCCAGCTGAGGAAGCTGGAGCTCCTGCCCCCGATCGCTGCACCCTGCGCGTCAGATCCGAGAGCGGGGAGCAGACGTACGAGCTGAGGCTGCTGCTCACAGACACCATCGGGGACCTGCGGCGGCACCTCGCCCACATCAGGTACCCCAGCACTCCCTCCCCTCCTTGCCTGGCTCTCTAGGACCCCAGAAAAGGGTTCTTGAGGTCCTGGAGCTTCAAACATCAGCCTGAGCTGGGCCACAGCCCTGTGTCCACCTGACACTCTCCAGGCAGCAGTGCCAGGGTCCTGAGAAGCTCAGAGCATTTCATACCCACCTTTGCCACACAGCAATGGAGATAAACCTCTTCTGTCCTCCCAAAATTGCCATCAGATCCAGGCCCATCGCTGCCTTTGCCTCCTTCCAGCGCTCACCCAGCTGGTGCCACCCTTCCCAAGGTGCTGGAAGCTGAGCTGCAGCCTTTGCTTTGCTGTGTCCCAAAACACCTAACGCTGCACAAGGGCCCCCTCAGCCTACTGGGGACAGCTCCAGATGGCTCAGGGCCCCCTTTGCTGTCCCCTCTTCCCACTCCTGCTGCAGGCCTGGCCTAGTGTGAGCCCAGGATGAGCTCAGTGCTGGTGGGATGCACGAGCCTCCTTCCTCCCCACTGCAGCTGTGCAGCTGGCCAGGCTGCTCCGTGCCTGGCTGGCTGCAGTTTGGGCTGGAAGCCCTTTTTTCTGCTCTTGCATAACCACAGCTGGATCAGTCAAAGCATCTCAGCAAATCCTTGGGGAATCCCATGAGTAGAAGATTGCGCTGTTCTTTCCTAGGGGTGGAAACTCGGACTATGAGATCATCAGCACCTTTCCCCAGAGGGTGTACACGGACAGCTCCAGGAGCCTGCAGGAATGTGGGCTGGTCCCCAGGGCCTCCCTGCTGCTCCGCAGGAGAGACCCCTCCCGGCAGGAGGGGAGGGGGCTGCAAACAGCCTAAGAGCTGCTCACCCCCAGCTCTGCACAGGGAGGGAGCAGGGAAGGAGCTCTCACCTTACCCGACCTGCCCTGGCTGGGAAAAAGGGAGAGGTTTTCTTTCCAGATTCAGTTTCACTGTGCCACTACCTGGGATGGAGAAGAGCTGGGAGCGGCCATTTGGCCACTCCCTTTGGCAGAGGGGGCCAGGACCAGTCCTGCTGCCTCACAGTGGCTGCTGCTCCCCAGGACAGTGACACTTCCACCAGCTCACCTGGGCTCCAGGCCTGGCTCCTCATCTCTGTGCAGGGTTACACAGGCTGCCCCCTGCCCAGGGGAGCCTGCCAGCCTCACCCCAGCACTGGGCAGCTGCTTAGCAGTGCTCAGGGACTGGAGCAGCAGGATGGACACACAGCCAGGGGCAGTTTGCCTTCTGCACACAGCTGCTCCCTACGGATCTCACCTGCTCTGACAGCAGGGGACAAACGGGCTCAGTTCCACGGTCTCTGCCGGAGCTAAACCTGAAGGCCTCGAGCCATTGCAGTGCTGGGGCTGAGCCAGGCTCGGCTCAGCCCTGCTACTGGGTTTCCTGTACGTGCACAGCTCCTTCCCTTGGACAGCCCCCAGCTGCAGCGGGGCCCAGGCTCCAGCCTGCCTGGAGGTACCCGCCCTCCTCCTCCCGCTGCTGGATGCTGCAACAGGACACCGTGTCATTGGAGACAGCAGAATCCCTCCGTGCTCTCTGCCCAACCCTGAACAAAGCATCTTCCTCCCTGTCCCGTGGGCTGGGGCTGCACTTTTCCCTTTCCCTTTCCCCAGCACATTCTTCCCATTCCAGCTGTGACAAGCTCTCACTTGACTCCAGCTGACAACACTCCCACTCACGCGAGGCAGGGCCTTCTGGCAGGTTCCTTCTTCACACAGACCCAGCCCTCATTAAAGGCTCCCAATAAAACCCTTTATTTCAGCTGCAATTTCCACTTTCTTTAGATTTCAAAGGCAGGGTAGCTGTGGAAGCTCAGAGCTCTTCCCAGACCCCTCTGACCAGGGCTGCACAACTCAAACACAGGAAGCAAACCAGCTGCTTCCACAGCTCCCCGTGAGCAGTGACTCAAGCCACACAGCTCTTCCTCAGCTTCCTCCCTTTTCCACCTGTAGCAGATTCAGGAGCAGCTGTTTCCCTTGCCCCTCTGTATCCTGGTCTAATCTTTCTGCCAAAGGTTTGTTTTTCACTCCCACGTCTGGCAGAGGCTGTCCCTGCCCCGGGCTGCCACTGTCACCACGCAGAGGAGAGGAATGCTCTGGTACCTGTCACTGCTGCGCCGTAGGACATTCAGACACGTCCTGCGAGCCTTTGATTAGCAGCAGCAATCTAGGGTGTTAAGATCTTTGTGTCAGGCTGCAGCAGCAGGTACAACCCACTCAGCTGGAAATGACTCACAATCCTTAGGGAGGGTGATGTTTAACCTGTAGCCAAAATAAAACCGAATTTAAAAGAAATGCAAGAGTAGCGCTGTGAAAGGTACAGTAACATTTAATAGCATCTCGGAAGACAACACTGGTTATAAACTTGCTTTTTGGCAGGAAAACAAAATGCACTTGGTCCAGGATTGCAAAAAAGCCAACACAAAGAGGAAAGATGGGACAGCTGGAGCATCAGCTGTTCTGGGGCAGCCCTGAGCCATTAATGCTCACCAGGGAGCCCGGTCAGGGTGGAGGGCGGCCAGAGCAGCACACATCCCACTTCCAGCCCCACCCATTCCCCCAGGCAGCCTTCGCCCAGCTCCACCGTGGTGGGCACTCAGACCCAAATTCTGTGCAGTATTTTTGCATTAAATTAAGACAAAAAAAACCCCAAAAAACAAAAAAACAACTCTTTAGTTAGTTGCCATAATCTCTGCAGTTGAGATGAAGGGGGGGGGGGAAAGACAAAAAAAAAAAAAAAAGGAAGTGAGGCAGCAGAATTTACAATTTTAACAGCAACTGGGAGAAGTGGGAAGTACCATGCAGCCCTAAGCCCTTCCCTGGCGAGGCAGAGGAGGGGGCTGAGGGCCAGGATCACCTCGCACGGCCCCGGAGGCTTTGCTGTTTACAGAGGCACTGGAAGCTGCCGCGAGCCAGGCCCAGCTCTGCTCACAGGCCAAGCAGCGAGCGTCACACTTTCTTTGGATCCCTCTGAGATGATACCGGGGTTAGGCAGGAGGGAGTCGGAGGCAGCTGCAATGAGGAGTTTTGGTCATGGGCTTTTCCCTGTGCTGGGATACAGGTCGTGGTGCCAGGACAGCACTGACAACCTGGAGGTGAAGGTGGTCGGAGATGAGGGCGCTCAGGAATGCAGGTAGAGTCCAGGATGGGAGGGGAAGCAGGGCTCAGGCCAACTTCAGGAACTCCTGCAGAGTGTTTTGCTCCACGGCTTCCACAAAGAGCTCGTAATCCTGCAGGGAAACGCCACACCGTCGCTCACGAGGCAGAGGGGCCCTGAGCCCCTCATGGCACAAACTGGTTCACAGCCCTGGCACCAGCTGGTTGTGCCAAGCATGGCAGGACAAAGTGGGCACAGCCCCACTGCCACCCAAAGCCCCCCGCAGCACCTGCGCCTCACAAGAAATAACTTACAAAGCATCCTGAACATGCGTAGCCAAGCCAAGGACAGGACACCAGCCACCACCCAACCCCAGGTGCCAACCCCGGCGGGGAGCACGAGCCTCACCCCGCAGTACTGGTCCCCGTTGACGATCTGGGGTGGGATGGCTTTGGGGTTGCCTGCCTTGGCCCTCATCTCCTCCCGCAGAGCGTTGTCCTGGGAGATATCCACCAGCTCGTACTTGATGTTCTTCCCGTCAAGGATTCGGGTTACTTCGCTCTGTTGGGATTTGATCTGGAAGCCGGGTGGGAAAGGCAGGTTACGGGGAGATGGAGAGGAGCCCGAAGGGGGGGCACACACCCAGCGTGCCAGCCGCGCTCAGCACAGAGCCCACGGCGCGGACCCCGCCTGCGTGGGGGGACACCCAGCACGGAGCGGCGGCTTTGGGGACACATGGGGACGGCCCAGCGCGAGCAGGAGAGAGGGGACACCGAGGATGGGGCGGGGGGGCTTCGCTGCTGCACGGAAGAGAGACGCCCACCCCCGGGAAGAGCGGCCCCGGAGCCGCAGCCCTGCCCGCCGGCGCTCACCTCCCGGGAGCCGGTCACCGAGGTGCTGTAGACCTTGAGGCTGCTCATGGTGCGATCGCGGCCGCTCCCAGCGCCAGCCCGGCCGAGGGAGGGACGGAGGGAGGCTCGGCGGGAGGGAGGGCCGGAGGCATGGAGGGAGGAGCGGCAGCCCCGCCGCCGCCCGGCATGTGACTGCGGGGGCCAATGGGGCCGGCGGGCCCGGGCATGCGGCCTCGGCGGGACCGGCCCCGGGCCACCGCCCCGGCGGCACCGGCGAGCACCGGCACCGCTCCCACCGGGCACCGGCAGCAGCCCCCGGTCCCCAGGCACCGTCCCTGCCGGGAGAGGCACCGGCAGCAGCCCCGGAGCTCCTCGCTCCCCACCCAGGACGGCCTCGCACGAGTGGGTCAGAGCAGCTTTATTTGATATTCCAATACTCGATACAAACAAGCGCTGAGACAGAGGCTGGTACAAAGACACTGTGCCCAACGGGACCGGGCACAACACGGGGGAGCGGGGGCACAGGGAGGAAACGCCGTCCTGTCCCCCTGGGCTGGGGTGTTCTGGAGCAAAGTCCCCAAGACTGCCCCTGCACCAGCAGCAGACAGCACACGGGATCACCCTCTGGGCCAGAGGGGCTCAGCTGTGCGGCAGGATGAGGAGAGGACGTGCCCACGGAGGGGACACAGGACCTGGGCAGCCCAGCTGCTGGAACAGCGCCAGGCAGCAGCTGAGGTGGTTTCAGCCACAGTAATCTCATCTCAGAATCACCTCTGCAGGGGCAGAGTGCAAACCCGTCCTCTCACAGCACCCATGAACGAGATCTTGCACCCCCAAAGAAAAGGGGAGAAGGAGATGGTGCCCAAACCCCCTAAGAACCTGCAGGAGCCAGCAGAGCTCCCGGCTGTCAGGACAAACAGCTTCAAAAACAGCCCTGGAAATGTGCTTTGCTCAGTACACAGCACCAGCAGCCTGGGGACAGACACAGCCAGGAGCAGAACACCCAGGGAGAGCAGGACAGACAGACAGACAGACACTGCTGCATGCTCCCTGTGCGGGACAAACCAACCAGTTCCTGGCCACCATCCCCCATGGTGGCCAAACACCAAGAACAAAACAGATTTGGTCTTAAAATATTAACACAAAGGAATAACAAAAGCATTTCTGCCTAACCCAGGGCTCACAGCCCCAACACGAATCAAGAGCAGCCAAACACAAGTGTCAGCAGGACTTTTCCCTGTCACCACCTGGTATCTTGCTCTTAAGATGAAAACCCAGGTTCCACCCTCAGACTCAGTACTGTAAAGCTGTCACTGGGGTTAGGGAGGGTGATGGTACAGTGAAACTGATCCCTCCCTGATCCATTTAGAAATCCCATTACTTGCAGAGGAGAAGAAAGGAGGGACAGGGCTGTGACAAAGCCCAAGTGGCCACTGCCTTGCAGGAAGAGCTCCCTGTGCCACCCCCTCCACATTAGGACCAGTATGGCTTTCTCCCAGTAAAGCAGAGGTGTGTCCCCAGGGGCACAGAGGCTCTTGGAGGCTCTGGCAGGGGCCACAGACACTTGGAGCTCCCCAGGATTGTTTGTGATGGCTCTAAAAGGCTGTGAGAGGGAAGAGCAGCCCCTCACCTGCCAGTGGATGCATTAGGCACGGAGCAGAGTGGGGGCAGAGGGTTCTTCCAGCTCATTAAGGCACTTCAGCGTCAATCCACTTCCTCCGCGGTCTGAATCACAGCCCACTCCCAGTGCTGTTTCAGGGGGACAAAAGGCTTAAGGCTTCTGGGGTAACAGTGCCCAGGGGGATCATTTCCAGAGTCTTTTAGTGTTGCTTTATTCCTCAACTCATGCTGGCTGCTGAAAGACACTGGTTGCATTACCTGAGGAAAGCAGGTCCTGCTCCATCAATCCAAGGCAGTAGCACCTCGATGTAAATGCCAGGAGTGGAACTGGCACACCTGCCTGCCTGTGGAATCCAGATAGCCCACAAACACTCTGACAACCCTCTGGTCCCACAGGACCTGCACAGGGAGGTTATCAGCCAGACCAGGGCATACATTTCCTTTTAGCCATTATTTTAACTGTCACGCTTGCATGTTCAGCATTTGACATGCCTGGAAGGCAAGTCA
Organism: Anomalospiza imberbis; assembly: GCF_031753505.1. NCBI lineage: Eukaryota > Metazoa > Chordata > Aves > Passeriformes > Viduidae > Anomalospiza > Anomalospiza imberbis. Next base: position 6,378,937 of record NC_089705.1, on the reverse strand, counting down.
GAATTCATCTCCCAGCATCAGAGACCACAGCAGCTCCAGCAAACACAGCATAAAACACATTCCACAAGATCAAAGCTACTGCAAAGCCTGACACCGAAGCCCTGAATTATCCCAGTCAGCAGCTGAACACTTCTGGCAACAAACCCCCTGATTCCTCAGAGATCAGAAAAGTCACACATCCTGTACCCGAGCAGAGGGATGGTAAAGTGCTGAATAGGTTTAGGGTTGTAGGAGCACAAGACTCCCGAGTGTTTCAAGTCTTCATTCCCTGTCTTACTTTGGGAGTGTTCTTTACTGGGTGATGCAGTTGTCTCCCATGTCCTGAGCGTATCTGTCAGATATGGCAGTCCTCAAGTCCTCCACCTCTTTGTGAAGCTGTTTTACCTCCACCAATTTCTTGGCCAGTCCGTCAGGGCTCAGCAGGTCATCCTTCTCCTTCACAGGGTACTGCACAGCTGTGGGGTCAGAGAAGGGAGTTTCCTCACATGCAAGGATCACACACATTTGCAAATCAGCCAGAAAAACCAACTCACATTTGCAAAAGAGGTTCTACTTAACATTCAGTTATTACAACATGCACCTTTGAATCAAGCCAAGCACAGAAAGAGCATTCCAGGAGCCCAGAAAGAGCACTTTCCATGCTCTATGTGAGTTATTTAATTCTGCCACAGCACAGGAACAGAAGGGTTTGTTCTGCCATCGCTCAAAAGGAAACGTACTTACAGTGAATGCCCAGGAGCAGAGAGAGGTTGGGGTCCTTGCCCTGAGCCCTCTGGGTGACAATGCTGTAGACAGACTGCAAATCCTGCAGGCAGCTGGCCAGCTCCCCGTGCAGCTCCTGGGCCAGGCGGGCTGTGTCAGCAGGCAGGGGCTGGGCCGTCAGCTGGGCCTGCCGGAGCCGCTCCTGCAGCGTCAGGTTCTTCTCGATCAGCTCCTGGTTCTGCACAGACAGCTGGACACAGGGACACGGCGCGTCAGGGGCAGCACTGCCACACTGAATGCACCTGCTCCGTGATGGGAGCACCGAGGGCAGGAGCTGGTTTGCATCCAGCCCGCCAGGCCGTGGCCAGAGGAGCGAATGTCACTGCCACGCGGGGCTGGACCGAACGGGGCTGGACCGAGGCCAGTGCAGTAGAAGTTCCAGGAGGTGGTGCACCCCAGCAGTGGCCGTCCTTGCCTCGAGGGCTGCCGCTGGGAGGGGGCTCTACCCGGCCCTTCAGCCGAGGCTGTGCTTGGGCTCCTGTTCTGCTGCCCCCAGCTGGCAAGCTCGGCCTCCTCCATCCCATCCCCATGAAGTTCCCGAGGCACAACCTGCTTCTCCTGCTTCCCAGCAGGGCACACAGCTCCTTTCACAGCCCTGACAGGAGAACTAACTAGCAGGAAGCAGGAGAGATTGAGCTGCTGACTAAATTCAGGGCCTTGCTCAAAGACAATCCATTGTTTGTTCAGTGCTACACCCGGGCGCTCCAAACACCCCCTGACCTCTTTCACGGCAGCCCGGAGCTGCTGCAGAGCATTTTCCCTTCTCATCGCCTCCTCTTTCAGAGCTTGGCTTGTCCCCTCTTCCTGGGCCACCTGTTCTTCCAGGTTCTGCAAGAGACCATGGGAACACAGTAAGTCTAACTCATTTCACAGCATATTCTCAAGACCTGGGTCCCTCCCCGTCACCTCTCACCTTGACTTGCAAGGATAACTGCTCCATCTTCTTCTGCTTTTTGTCCACAATCTGGAATTAAAAGCAGAGGCATCAGAAGTGGCCACCCAGATCCAGTAATATCACCAGGAATTCTCCTTCAGTAGGACAGCATCTCCTCTCCTTCACTTTCCTGTCCATTTACTGCTCTAATCACAGATGCTCTGAGGAGTGGACTTGGATAAAAGGCACCATTAGATTTATCAGCTAAAACCAGACATTGTATTCTTGTGGTTTTCCTCTCCCCTCTTCTGCCTTCTGCAGCTTCTCCCCAGCATTACTGGAGAAGTGTGTGGTTATCACATCAAGAACAGCTTTTGGAACCCTGCAGTCTGGAATTCCAGGAGCTGCTGCTTCAGTGCAATTGTGTCTTTAGAAGTCCTCGATTTCATCTGAGTGCTTGGTGTGACTCAGTGGAAGGAAAAATGTGTGATTCCTGACTGGGACAGCCCCTCACCTTCCTGAGGCAGTCACACTCCTTCTTCAGAGAGTCATGCTCCATTTTCTGCCTCTCCCCATCCTGGGCAGGGGGTCCTCTCTCTGCATTCTTTGCATACTGCTGCAACTTGTCCTGCAAGCTGCAATTAGCAGAACACCACGGGGAAAAAAACAGTTTTATTTACAATCTCTCCCTTACTTTAAGGAGGGAAACAATACGAGGAGTGAAATTAATTTCACCTCAAATGTCAGTATTGCCCTGTTTCAATCCCAGCCCACCACCAGCCAGGGCTGTGCATCACCCTCCTGGTGCAGCAGCTCCTGCAGTGCCAAGATGAAGCTGATTCCTCATTCCTACCTGCGCACAGTGGACAGAAGCTCCATCTCCTTGTGTTTTTGGGTTTCCAGCTGCAGCTCTTGCTCCCTGAAAGCAGCCTGGACATCTCCAAGCTCTGTTTCCAGTGCCAGCACTGTTTCCTGCAGGGCAGTGGTCTTCAGTTCAGATTCCTTCAGCTGCAACAAAAGGGGAGCAGATGTAACTATAGGAAAGTCACCTGAGCAAGTATGTGAAGAGCCAGCATTGCAGCCCAGAGGAAGTTTCACCTTCTGACTCTGTTTCTGGTGGTCCTCAAGGGTTGGAAGATCAGCCAGGTATCGTTCCAGGGTCTCGATTCTCTGCTGTCTCTCTCTGCTTTGTTCAGATTCCTTCTGGCATTTCTTTTTAAGGTTATTAATGTGTTTGTCTCTTCCCTTTACCTGCAGGGACAGTTACAGACAAGTTTAGTTTATTTAATTTCTTATTTATTCCTCAGTCTTCTGTATGCCCACTCATTTAGCTTTTTGCACACCACACAATGCTGAAATACAAGATCCCCTTAACTATCTTCTGCTCATTTAGCTAAAGATAAATAAGCAGATTAAAAAAACGAGATTTTTTTTGGTTAAAAGGAGAGGCACTGAAATGCTTCTAACTGCAGGAGGAAAGGCTTTTGCTTGTAAACCATAGTCTACAACGAGATGAGAAAACACCTGCAATTACAGACTACACAGAAAAGTTTCACCTCAGCACTACACTGACAAGAAAGCACACCTTCCCATCTCTATGACAACAGAATCATACCCTTTCTTCCTGCTTCTTTAACTCCTCTGCATGTTTCTGCACCGTTTCCTTCAGGGACTCCCGGACCAGCTTCACGTCCACCTCTGCAGCAGCCAGCTTCCTCTCCAGCTCAATGTTTTCCTTGCTGAGGGACTCGGTCTTCTCTGTGAACTGTGCTCGGAGGAAGGTGTTCTCCCGCTGCAGCTCCTGCAGGCACAGACAGCCCCTGAATTTGGGGGGGTACAATCCCTCCCAATCCCCAAACACCCCTCAGCCTCATCTGAAACAGCACCTGCCAGTGCTGCCAGGTGTTGGCATCACCAGCACAGCTTTAATCCAACCAAAGGAAACCTCAGGGGGCACAGAGGTGATGGTAACTCCACACAAGGGATAATTTATCATTTGACTCTGCACAGTCCTGCTCAGCCAACACCTCAGCAGCAGTCTGGGCCATTGGATTCAGCACCTATTTCTCACTGGCACCTGCTGTACCTGCATCCTCAGCATGTAGACGTCTCCATAGGATGCTGGGCAGCCCAGCAGGGCACTGTGAACCTGCAGCTCACTCTCCCGGACCTTCTGCTCCAGCTGGGAAATGTGCTGCCTCTGTCTGTAACAAAACAGGCAATTCACTGTTCTCAAACATAGAGAGCAGCAGCACAACACCAACAGAGCCACCACAGCACTGCTGCTCCACACAGTGACAAGCAGAGCAGGAACAGAACTCTGCCACTCATGGCTCCCCTGCAGAGAAATAAAGGTGAACACTTTGACCTTTTTTACAATTCTTATTAGCTTTTCTTCCCTTCCCTCACTTCAAGAGCCTTCCCCCAACCACGATTACAGATAAAACACACAAGCCTCGCATGTTCTGGAGGACCCAGCTAGACTCTGTGTAACTCTGGAGCTTAGCAGTGAAATGAACACACAACAGATGACTCAAAATAAGGAAGAAAAAGTATTTACAGTCCATGTGTTGAAGGTACTTTTCATTAGGACTTACTTTTTCAAAAAGCTTGTGCACCACTAGCTTTAGATGAGAGAAATGTTGTTTGTCAGCCTCAAGTCACAAAAACCAAGTTTAAAATACAGGTCTCAAGGAGCACCCAAAAAGTCCTTAAGCAAAAGAGGCAGTTATTTTGACATTCCAGATAATCATGATGTGAACAGAAATCTTTATCCCTTATAAAACACAGAAAACCACAACTAAAATTAATTTGAGCCCTTCAGGATCATTGTCCTAATTCCAAGAAGGAGAGAAGGGCTCAGGTTGTTCTCTAAGGTCTATTGTTCTTTGCAACAAAACAGTACCAACTGGGCAAAAGGGACTCTGAGAAATGAGCCTTCCTTGGTACTTTCCCAACCTTTCCTTTCCAAGTGGAAATGGACTGGAGTCTTTAAACCACGTGTCAGTATCAAAGGCTCACCTGTCAATGAGGAGCTCTTTCTCCTTGAGCAGGTTTTCATTGGAGTTCAGGATATTGATCCACTGAGCTGGGTCAGGTGCAGGCAGGGATGGGGAATACATGGAGGAATGGGGGCAGGTGCCTCCATTTTGTAACTGCAAGAGGAGACAAAACAAGGAGGGAGAGGTCTGTGCCCCACAGGGGTAATTGCAACACTGCTGCAGCTATTTTGCACACTGTGTGCTCATCTGCATGCCAGGGCAGGGCTATTTCAGTCTCTGTTGATGTCCAAGAACAAGAAACTTTGCCCAAGCACAACTGGAGATTAACAAATAATTTTAGATCACTGTGCTAGCTCGCTGGAAACAATTTGTCTCCATTAGGGTACAGCTGGTGGGAGGGGGTAAATAAACCGTTTCCACCTAATAAACTGCAGCTAGTTTCATGCATTTTTTCAAAAAAGTCTTTCTTAACCCTAGATACAGAATAAAACCATTGTAGACACTGCTTAAAACCTCTTGGCATGCTTTTTCTTCCCAGTTTCTATCAGACAGGGTATTTCAGCTCTTGATCTGGCAGGTGGAGCAGCCCTGTAACATAATCCAGGGCTGCTCTGCACACGCAGCGTGTCAAACGATACCTGTGACACCACAAGCTGTAAAAACAAACCATTAGGAGACTTCTGCTATCACTCAGGGAGAAGCAGGAGACATTTTCCCCCTGGCTCCTTAGTCTGGGGCAACAATTCCTGACTACAGAGACAGGAAGGGTTTCAAACTCACACAGTCACAGCTGCCTACCTGCATCTGCTCCACCTGCAGCCGCACTTTGTCCAGCTGCTGCTTCCAGGCACTGAGCTCGCAGACTCCCTGGTGGGGGTGCAGCGTGCAGCCTTCCTGCATCCACGCTCGGCCTGGGGGAGCTGCTACAGCTTTGGGATAGAAACTGTTGGCCTGGAGTCCCGCTGGCATCAGCCTGCTCCCGCTGGGCCACGGCCCGTCCCGGGGCTCGCAGGCTCCGTTGGCCCCCGGCGCCTGTTTGCTCTCTGGCAGCACCTTGTAGTGGTCCTTCCCTGCCTCAGAGCTTGGGTTGAACTTCTGGCACCTGTGCAGAGGGTCAGTGCACAGACTGTCCAGGAAGAGAGACTGGTTAAGGGTCTGCTCGATGGCAGGGGTGTCAAACTTCCAGGCGCCTTCTGTCCTGGTGCGATCAGCGGCAGGAGGCCAGCCGTGCTCACAGCCACTGTCCCCCGAAGCCCTGCAGAGACGCAGGAGGTCCCTGGGTGGCACCTGAGAGGTCTTCCCGGCGTTCAAGTCCCCGTTCCTGGCGAGCCCTGGGCGCTCAGGGGCAGAGCCTGGCTTTGCAGAGCTCTGGGAACAGCCCTGGTCCCCGGCAGGGCACAGCTTGGAGGGCGAGGCACCCAGCGTGGAAGGCATAACGTGGGCTGTTGGAATGGTCACCTGGGTTTTGATGGGATGGAATGAGGAACCGCTGCTGGAATTGCAGAAGTCTAGGGGAACAAGAAGAGTGATCACCTAATTACAGTCCTGAAAATACAATCCTCCAGTGAGCTTTCCAAAATGATTTTCAAACCAGTTCCTTTCCCACTGAACATGTCCTCCTAAGCAGCAGCATGACTCAGGCACACTTGTGTTCCCCCTCACTACAAGTTTCAGGAACCTGCTGACCTTTTCCTACTACCACAGGAAGAATCCGAGTTTAATCCCGATTTTTAATCCTTGTTTTTAAGCTAGTCTTGACTCAGTAATGTTATCTTTCTCTAGGCTTAGAAATCAAGTCCTTGATGCTGAATAAAAAGGCTGAAACTTACTGATCTGAACACTGAGCCCGTGATCCTGCTCCGCCCGTCCCACAGCTCAGCGACTCCGGCGCGTGAGCAGAGCTAACAGGAGCCTTCCCTGAGCCCATGGTGAGCCTCCAACATCGCTGACCCCGAGGATCTGACCTTCCAGCTCCTCCAGGACACCACAGCAAGAGCCTGTCCCAGAGCTGGAGCAATGGCTCTCACCTACGGCCACAGGAAGTGAGACAGAGCTCCCGTCCTGCCAGCGGGGCACCAAACCTGGCTGCAGGAACTCGGGGTTATTCTTAGCAACTCTCAGATTTCCATACAGCAACAGCAAGGGCTGAGAAAGGCAAACAGCAAAGTGCCCGTTCCCACTCCGTGTCCCGAGACGTTCTGTGCTGCAGGAACTCCAGGATTCTCCCAGGAACACACACTTGATTTCCTCATGGCTTTGGCCAAAGGCCCATCCCCACGTGATGCTCCATCAAGTCACCCTCCCACCTGTTTGTACCCTCCAAGCACTGCTACAACAGTGAATAAACACTACAATTTGAATACAGCCCAAATCAGACTCTGCAAGGACCAAAATCACACCACAGGAGAACTGTCACAATAAAGGCACTCAATCCTTTCATCACAAATGAGCAGTGAGGGCAGAAAATCTCTCAGCCACAGCTTGGCTGTGCCTGGGGACTCCAGAGAACACCATGCTACTGGGCAGCTGCAAGCACGTTCACCTTGGCAGAGGGAAGAGACAGCACCATTTCCTTTTACAGCCCCTAAATTTATCCCCTGGTGTCACTGGCAGGAACCCGAGTTCCCTGACCAGCAGGTCACGTGGGAGTGCTGCAACCCCTTCCTTGAGTGTGCTGAGGGTCCTCACAACAACATTTCTGACTCATGTACTGAGCTCAGCGTGCCTCAGCAGCAGCCAGGGCTGCAGGTCACCCTCGGCTCTTACACCACGGCTGTGACATCACCAGTGCCCAGAAGGGTCATTTCCCAGAGGAAATCATCTCCCCTGCCCCCAGCTGCCAAATGGCTGTTTTGTTATCCTGATGGAACACTTAAACACGTGCTCCTGTAATATTTCTAGCAATACTTCCAACAGCCAGACCTGCTAAAGCCTCCACTTCACTGGCACCTTACTGAGATCTACAGCTCTTTCCACAGGCTCCCTGGAACACATGGATGTGTGAAGTGTTTTAAAGGAACACCACAAAGTCCCCCATGAGTGAAAATATAATCAATAAAGGTGAAAAAACCAGGTGGAAAGGATTGCTGGGACCAGAAATTTCACAGAGTGTGCCTCAGCTGAAGGCCAGGCTGCAGAGTTCTCAGCTGTAACACTGCAGAGCCAAACACTTCTGCACAAAGGCACCTACAAACTGTTTCCTTAAAAAAAAAAAAAAAAAAAAAATAAGAAATCACCCAACAGACTTGCAGATAAATCCCTCACTGGACAATAACAGCCAGCAAGTCACCAAGGTGGCTTTTAATCGGTTAAAAGCCCTGCAGGGAGACAATAACCAAGCTCAGGGAAACAGCCAGTGTCCTCCACACTTGGTTACATTGCAGACACCTGGATTTGAAATAGCTGCAGACACGGTGGCAGGCCGTGCCCCCCCGGTTTCGTTGTGACCCAGTGGTGCCCCTCACCTTCCGTGCTGTCCGAGCAGGAGGTGCCGATGCCGCCGTCCCCGCTCTCGGCCACGCTGGGACAGCGGCTCAGGCACGTCAGGGACACCGTCGGTGTCTTCCACTCACTCTCCAGGAACTTGCTCTTCTGACAGGTGCTGGGGTCTGGGGAGAAAAAACAGGGATATTTATGCTTTAATTAAGCCATATGTAATTACCAGCGCCTCCAAACCCCTTTGCTTCGCTCCCTGTGTTCCTGTTAAAAAAAAAAATCTTTTGGAAAAGGAAATGGCAGGAAGCACAGGGAAGTGAAATAACATCAACAGGAGACTGAAAAACAATCTTGGTAAGGAAAACAGACTGCAGAGACTGTAAATTATATTCCCATTGATTAGTTTGGTCATGTTACACCCAGCTGGTGCTCTGACTAGAAAGAGCAGCAGCACAGCAAAACTGGGCAAGTTAAAGAGGTATTTTTGCATTAACTCTATAAAGAACTCTCCCAGATTCATCAGTTATCAGCTTAGGGGAGAAAGTCCTCACCAAATGACTGCTGAAAAAAGCAGGCAGGGTTTGAAAATAAAGTCTTTTTTGAACAAAAAAGCTTCTGGCAGAGAGTCTTCTGAGGGTAATGTGTCTCCTCAGAGAAAGTGAAACAGGATCTGACAGCAGCAGGGCTTTGGAGAAAGGACTGTCCTTACCCAATGGATTCTTCTGCAGGAGCCTCAGGTCTGGATCTTTCTCAGAAGCAGCCATCTTCTCTATCTAGAGAATTGGATAAATGAATAAAAATCTTACTTAGGGGAGTATAATCCACACCCTGTTCCCACTAACCAAGCAAAGGGTACACACAGCAGCTACTCATCAGAGTAACGCAGCATTGAATATTTAATTAGCTTATTCTACCAGTAATATCTGGTTTTTCCCTGCAGCAACACTTAAAACCAACAACAACAACAAAACCTTGCAGATTTTCTTTCTGCCTGAGAAAGGAGAATTCCTGTTTGCACCATTCTCCAGGCATTCAGCAGCACCTTCCAGCTGTTATCCACAAGGCAGGTATTTACAGAGCACGGTACCTGCATGCTGAATCCGTGTCTAGAGACTAAAAATTTCTCTTTAAAAGTCTTAACTCCCTACCAGATCATTTCTGCCCTCTGTAGAGGTCACTGAGCAACTACATGAGGAAAGAAGTCCCTCAGAAATCAGCCTTTCTGTGCCATGAATAGCAATCTTTATCTGCCCAGAGTTTTGGGTTAATTCATCTTGCTCTCTGAGCGCTTCAGTGAATTTCCAGTCTCTGAAAATGCAGGTGCAATTTACATCTGCACACTGGAAATTCAAGGCCTCTACAAACCCACACTCAATCCCCACTCAGCAGCTGTTACAGATTTCTGTTAAACTGATTCAAAGAGCTCAGAGAAGACATTAATTCCTAGAAAACACTGGTATACCCAGGTGTTACAACCGAGCAGAAACACTGGGAACACAACACGAAAATGAACCAGAAACGGCATTTCACCCAGCAAAGAAATGAAGCACTTCTACACAAACGTAGTGCTTATTATGGTTAATTTAGCTGGAGTTAATTTAGGCAGATAGGCCTAATTTTAGGCAAATTTCTGACGGGCTGGAGGTCCCGGTCCTTGAGGGTAGGGTGAGGGGACCGATCCTGAGGAGCCAGTCCGGAGGGTCTGGGGGCTCAGCACCTGGTGCAGAGACGGCGGCGAGGGGGTGTCGGCCCTGTGGGCCCGGTCCCTGACGGGGGAGCGGGAGGCGATCCCTGAGGGGCTGGCGGGGAGAGGCCAGGAGGAGCGGGGAGACCGGTCCCTGACGGGCTGGAGGGTCGGGGCTGCGGTGCCGGTGCCCGGTGCCGGTGCCCGGTGCCGGTGCCCGGTGCCGGTGCCCGGTGGGTGCGGCCCGGGCCCGGCTCCGTCCCTCACCTGCCGCCGCCGCCGCGCCTCTCCCGCCACCCCCGCGCGCCGCGACCGTTACCTCCGCCGGCGGCGGGCGGGGCAACGCACACGGGGCGTGGCTTCCTGCCGCCTCAGCCAATCGGCCGCCAAGGACACGCCCCCCCAGCGATACCTCATTGGCTCGCCTGAACGCTGTCCCCGCCCCCGCCGCGGCGGGCTCCGGCGGGGGAAGAGTGGCCGCGGGCGGCTCCCGTAGGGCGGGCGCTGAGGGGGCTCAGCCCGGGGCGGCGGGGACCGGCGGCGCCGCTCGATCTGCGCAGCGCCCTGCCGGGAGAGCGGCATTTGAGAGGAAACCGCCGCGGGCTGCACCAGGGCGGGCCGAGGTTGGACATCAGGAGGGATTTCTTCGTGGAAAAAGCGGTCAAGCACTGGCACAGGCGGCCCGGGGCGGTGGTTGAGTCACCGTGCCTGGGAGTGTTGGAGAACACGGGGATGTGGCGCTCGGGGCAATGCCAGGGTTACAGCTGGACGCCGAGATCCTGGAGGTCTCTTCCAGCCTAAACAGTTCCATGATCTGATGATTTCAGCGCCAAGGAAAACCGCGGCACGACCAGGCCTTGTCAGCACATTTATTTACAGCAGAAGAGCCCGCGGCTGGGCCGGCTGGCAGCACCACAGCAGGCACTGAAAATCCCCCTTCGCCAACCTGCAGCCAAGGCAAGGGAAAATTAAGACTGTCACTTAAAATTAAGGAGCCACATCCCCTGCGGGGGTGGCCCCTCTGGGGGCTGGGCCTTCCAAAACACGACATGTTGGTGAACACACGATGTGTTCACCGAGTCCTGCGGGCGTGGGCCTGGCGGCGTGTCAGGGCTCAGCTGCCTCTCCGTGCGGGCTGTGCCGGTCTCCGGCACCCCCCAGCTCGGGGCCCTGGCCCTGCTGCCCTGCCCAGCCCTCCCGCAGCTCCTGGTACAGCTCCTGGTGCTCCTCCTTCCAGCGCCTGAAGGTGTCCGAGGTGAGCGCGGCCTCTCCCAGCAGCTGCTCCAGGGCCTGCAGCTCCGCCAGCTTCGCCTGCCCGGAGCAACGCGCGTTCAGTGGGGGCAGCCGTGGGCAGGGGGCTTTGGGGGGCTCAGGGTCCCACCTTGAGCGTGCTCTGCAGGGCCCGCACGGCGTGCACCCTGTCGTTGATGTGCGGGTTCCTGTTGCGCCGCAGGAAGGACTTTCGGCACTGCTCCTGCGTCAGGGCCCGCCGCTGCCCCGTGAGGGACACCCCGCCCTGCCTCAGGCACCGCACCAGGCTCTCCAGGTCCTCCCCGGCGGGGTCTGGGCGAGGACAGGGGGCACTGGAGCAGGAGGGCAGCCCCGAGACCCCGCGGGGCTCCCCCGTGCATGGCCCTGCCCCAAAGGCGTGGGATCATGGAGTGGTTTGGCTTGGAAGGGACCTTAAAGATCGTCTTGTCCCACCCCTGCCATGGCAGGGAAACCTTCCGCTGTCCCAGGCTGCTCCAAGCCCCGTCCAGCCTGGCCTTGGGCACTGCCAGGGATCCAGGGGCAGCCACAGCTGCTCTGGGCACCCTGTGCCAGGGCCTCACCACTCACACAGGGAAGACTGTCCTTCTAAACCAATCTAAACCTACTCTTTCTCGTTTAAATCCATTCCCCCTTGCCCTGTCACTCTGTGCCCTCATAAAAAAAAAAAAATCCCTCTCCATCTTTCCTGTAGGCTCCTTCCTCCCGGGACGGTTCACACCCCAACTGGACTTACCCCCAGCACACCCAGAGGCAAAAGGGAGGGACACAAGGTGACAGGGGGGTCAGATGTCCCCCCTGCACCTACCCATGGGGGAGCAGGGCCGGGGGCTGCCCTGGGGGCTGCTGGCTGGGGAGAGCTGTGCCTTCTCCGGGGCGTTCTGCAGCCTCTTCCTTGGCTGAGGGAGAGATGGGGCAGCAGGTGAGACAAGGAGCTCTGTCCCTCTGTCCCCAGGGTGTCCCCCAGGGCCACTCACCGAGTCAGATCCGTGTCTGGGGGACTCATCATCAGGGTCCTCAGCTTCTGTCTCACTGTAGCAGTCTGGAGGGCGTGGGAGCAGACAGAAATTCCCTCCCAGGGCTGAGAACCATCCCAGCCGCCCCTCAGGGAGCGTTTGTCATGTTCCCCCAAACCATGGGCCAAGCTCCCAGCGGTGCCACGCCAGGGCTGTGGCACCAGGCACCACCACCCCATGGGGACCCCCTCCCATCGACCCCCAGCCCAGGATGGCCTCATTACCTTCCTCCTTGTCCGGGACTGCCTGGTGGGCCAGCGTGTACTTTGTTTTGGCTGCTACCAGGCGACTGACCCACCTGGGGAGGGAAAGGATGGACAGACAAGGGGATGAGGGTCCTGGCCAACCCGGGGTGGTGGGGCCAGTGCTGACCTCTGGCTCTGTTACTCACATGCTCAGGTCAGCCAAGGTTTCGGCAGCAAAGACAAAGGGCTTGTATGTCTGGTGGCACAGCTGGAACACGCTGAGGACAAGGGGGCGGCTGCCTGTGCTGCTGTGATGACACAGGGCCAGCCCCGAGCCCCCTCCAGCCTCCCCATCCCAACCCAGCTCCAGTCCTCAGCCTCATCCCAGACAACACCAGTAACACAGTGCAGGTCTTGCTCAGAGTGTGGGCACAGGTGCCAGCCCTGTGGGGACCTCACCAGCCCCATGGAAACCCCAGCAGCCCTGTGGGGACCTCACCAGCCCCATGGAAACCCCAGCAGCCCTGTGGGGACCTCACCAGCCCCATGGAAACCCCAGCAGCCCTGTGGGGACCTCACCAGCCCCATGGAAACCCCAGCAGCCCTGTGGGGACCTCACCAGCCCCATGGAAACCCCAGCAGCCCTGTGGGGACCTCACCAGCCCCATGGAAACCCCAGCAGCCCTGTGGGGACCTCACCAGCCCCATGGAAACCCCAGCAGCCCTGTGGGGACCTCACCAGCCCCATGGAAACCCCAGCAGCCCTGTGGGGACCTCACCAGCCCCATGGAAACCCCAGCAGCCCTGTGGGGACCTCACCAGCCCCATGGAAACCCCAGCAGCACTGTGGGGACCTCACCAGCCCCATAGAAACCCCAGCAGCCCTGTGGGGACCTCACCAGCCCCATGGGGACACGCAGGTGGTTCCCAGCAGGACACATCAGCCCGTGGCCTTGGGACAGCATCCCTCCCTCTTCCACCACCAGCTGGGGGTGAAAGTGAGACAGACCCCACTCACTATTTCTTCTTCTGCTCCCTCGTGCTCTCCAGGTTGTAGGTGGCCACGTTGATGAGTCCTGCAGCCCTCTCATCCTGCGGGGTCAGGGACAGCCGTGTCAGGCACCGGGAAGTGCCAGCTGCCCGGGCGGGGACGGGGACACCCCGTGCCCCCACTCACGTTGGGGTGGTTGTACCAGTAGAGCGTGTGGCCCTTGAGCACAAACCAGCACCGCTTCCACTTCTGGGCCATGAAGCCCACGTGGTCCTTCTTCTTGAGGAGCCACCCGTCGCAGTCCACCCGGCCCAGGTCCCGGCACGAGACCCGCCGGCGGCTCAGCCTGGTTGCCACTCCTGCACCACAGCCTCGGGGGTGTCAGGGCAGGGCAGGGGGAGCAGAGCCCCCCCGGGACAGCCCCCAGCCCCGCTCAGCCCGGCCTGAGGGCTGGCAGGGCTCTGCTCACCTTTTGGTCTGCGTCCCGTGCTCGGGCTGCCCTGGGCGGGGAGACAGATGAGATTTTAGTGACAGTGCAGGGGGTAACGGCAGGGCAGCGTTTGCTGAGCCTCCCCAGCAGCACCACAGCCCTTAGGGACCCCCGTAGGGACCCCCAATTCACACACCCACACAGAACACCCCCCAGCGTGGCCCCCCCAGCTCTCACCTCTTCAGGGCTGGGCTCTGCTCCCCCAGCCCCCGTGGCGGGGGCTGCCCTGGGGCTCAGCTCTGTGGCACAGGGTTCAGTGGCAGCAGGGGTGCTCGGGGGGGTGCCCAGGGGGGTGTCCAGGGGGGTGCCACTGTCCCACACCTCCTCTGCAGCACCTGTGAACAGCGAGCGGGGCTGCAGCCTCGTATCCTGGGGGGAACTGCTCCGTCCCCAGACACCCTCTGCTCCCATCCTACCCTGTCCAGACGGTCCCGGCAGCTCCTCCACAGCTGCCTGGGGCAGCCTCAGATCCCGCTTGTCCTCTTCCTGCTCCTCGTCAGTGTTTGGATCCAGGGCAGAGTCTGGTCCCGAGTCCAAGTCGGCCGCAACGCTGGGAGGAAAACGGGACCCCTGAGCCCTAAAGCTCCCCGAGCGCTGCCGGGGTCCCTGATGCAGCTCGGGCTGGAGCACCCACGGCGCTCCCTGCCCCGGGAATGGGCTGGAGGGGACGCGGTGGCAGAGCTCCAGCTCAGTTCCACCAGCCTCCCCAGCTCGGCTGCTGCCCGCGCTGCCGCTGGCTCTCTGCACGCCTTTCCATTCCGGGAGGGGAGAAGGGTCATGTCTAAATATAGTTCCAACCCCACTAAAACGTTACCAAGTGAATGAATTACAAACTCTCCTTTTTGTCATTCCTCAAGACTCCTGTCAGCTTCCCGGGCTGCTCGCAGGCAGCTGCTGCACTGCTGGCATCTCTCCCCCTAAAAAAGGCCTGGGAAAGGGCCCTGGGGGACCCAAACATCTCCCTGCTGGCCAGACTGGGGGTGTTGGGGTGTCGGGATGGAGCTCACCTGGAGGTCAAGGACACGGGGCTGCCCGGGCTCTCACCGCTCCTGGTGCCAGGGGAATCCGCAGCATCCAAAAACGCTCCTGGGGGCTGTGGATGGAGTGTCAGTGCCAGCCCCATCCCACCATGGACTCCAGAGCTTTAGGAATCTCCAGTGTGATGGGAGATGCCCATCGCTGAGCATCTCTGCCTGGTTCCCAGCGCAGCCCAGTGCGGCACTGGGGCTGGACTGGGAGCACTGGGATCACTCACCTGCTGCCTGGGAGAGGGGGGTGAGCCAGGCAGGTTAAGGGGGATCTTCTTCAGCACCAAAGTCACCTTGTCCCCCTTCTCCAGCAGCTTCCTCGCCAGGTTGACAGGTGTCCAACCCACCTGCAAATCCTGGGTGAGCTGTGGGCCACTGCCCTGGCCCCACAGGTGCTTCATCCCCCGAACCCACCCCAGCCACAGATCCCACATCCCCCAAATCCTCCTGGCAATGGCTCCTGTGTCCCCCAGACCTTTCCCAGCCATGGCTCCTGCTTTTTGCTGCCCATAACTCCTGCATCCCCCCACCTGAGCCCCAGTACTGCCCACACCCTCCCAGCCCTGCAGCTCCCTGTCCGTGTCCTCCGTGCCAATCCCAGCAGCACCCTCGAGCCCCTGACCCCCGACGCACCACGACCTGCTCGTTGACCTGCACGATCTCATCTCCGGGCAGGATGTGGTCCCCGTGGGCAGCCAGGGCCTGGGCAGAGAGGGGGTGCAGTGGGGTGCCCAGTCCTGGGTTCTCTCCCTCCCTCCCTCCCTCCCAAATTAATCCCACTCAGGATCTCTCCCAGCCAGGGAGAACCAGGGGGGTTAAGCATTAACCCCCAGAGCTGCTGCTGGGGTTGGGGTGCAGAGGGGGCTCCCCCATGCCCAGGCTGTGCTCACTCGTGGGATGAGTTGCACGGGCTCAGCCACAGGCAGCCCCCCTGCTCTGGGTCGGGGGAGGACAGATTAGGGCCCTAGTGTGGATCCCATGGATGGGGGTGTTCCCCACAGGGCATAAAAGGGGGTGACTGGGAGGGGCAGCCCCTCACTCACCTCTGGGGTGGTGGCAGATACGAAGTGCAGGCAGGAGCTGGTGGAGGTGATCTCAAAGCCCTGGGGGGGGGCCAAGATGGGGGTTTGAGCAGGAGGTCCCGAGGCAGAGGGGGCACTGGGCTGGAGGGGACTCACCAGTCGGGCGGTGAGGAGTGACTGGGGGCTCCCCACAAGATCAGCGGGCGCTGCTGGGGTGTCAGGGGATCCTGGGGGGCTGCTCCATTGGCTGGGGGGCAGCGTTGGCATGTCAGGGGAGGTTGGGGGGCTCTGCTGCTGGCCAAGGGGCGGTGTTGGGGTGCTGGGGGACATCGGGGGGCTGCCCTGTGGGCCGGGCAGCAGCGCCAGCCCCACACGCTGCAGCACAGCCCTGCGGTCCAGCAGCGCCGGGGGGCTGCAGCCCACGATGCTCTCGCAGATGCCCACGATGTGCTGGCACTGCAGGTGACAGCGGGGGTGAGGGGGGCCCTGGCAGCCCCCCGGGCCTGCCACCCCCTCCTCACCCAGCACTCACGATCTGCAGGATCCCGCTGTTCCTCTCGGCCGCAGGAAGGTCCTGGGGGACAGGATGTGGGGATGAGCACGATGGCGTGGCTCCATCCCAGCTGGGGGGTCCCGGTGGGGAACCCCCTGCACCCCATCTCCCGTCACCCCATTTTCTGTCCCACCTCCAGCCGGCAGAGCCCCGGGGGTCAGGAGAGCAGCCAGCCCCGGGCACTCACCGCCTGCAGCGTCTCTGCCAGCTGGGCACACAGCAGGATGATGTCCCGGCTGGCCGAAAAGTCGTTGAGGGTGGAGAACAGGTACCTGGGGGGAAGACAGAGCTCAGCCCCTGGAGTGGGGGGCACCCAGCACCCAGGGGTGCCCTCACCTGCCCCAGACCTGTTGAGCCAGGAGAAGAGTTCCTTGGCAGCCCCGACCAGGTCGATGACTCGGGCCAGGAGGGTGAGGGAAGGCGGCTGCGGGGCATCCCCTGCTGACATCCCCCCCTGCACCAGGTTCTGGATGCCCTGTGCCAGCTCCTGCAGCCTCTCCGTCAGTGTGCGCAGGCTGGTGCTCGCCAGCCCTGTGTCCTGGGGGAGACAGGGGTGCCAGGGGATGGACGGGCGGGGTGGTATTCAGGGTGCCACCTTCACCCAACGCACGGTGCCCCCATGCCCTTCCCTCTGCTCAGCTCAGGGTCTCCTCAGAACCCCTCTCCACTGTGTCCAGGGTGCCCCTGTGTCTCCACCTCCATCCAGTGCAAGGTGACCCCATCTGGCCCCTTCCACCCAGCCCAGGCTGACCCCTCATCCTCGTCCTTCAGCCCAGGGAACCCCCATGTCCCCCTGCTCCTCCCTGGGACCCCGCAGCCCCCGGGATGCTGGTACTCACCAGGTTATGGAGCTGCTCCGCGGCCTCCAGCAGCAGCTCCTGGTGTCCCAAGGGCCGCACGCCCAGTGCCTCCAGGACCCCCGCGTCCAGTCCCAGCAGGTCAGGCCCCGAGAGCCCCCAGGCCTCGAAGGGGTACCCCTGCACCACCGCGTCCAGCCCTGCCACAGATCAGTCCCCCCTGGCAGTGTCCCCGCTGGCCCCTGGCCGGGTGACCCCAGGGGTGACCCCTGGCTGATGGGAGGGTCGTCTCCATGCAACGAGTTCACCCGGCCTCTACCTAAACGGTGGGAATGGCCAGACCCCCTTCCCGCCCCCCGGCCATCCAGGGAATGCCTCTCCCGGGGAGGAGAAGCGGGACAGGAAGTACTGCCACCCCCAGCCACATGTCCCCAAGCTGGGGACAGCCCACCCCAGAGCCCGAGGGCGGCCGGGGACTCACCTCGGAGCCAGGCGGCCGCCTGCGCGGGGCCCCAGGAGCGCACGGGCTCCATGGCGGCGGGGCCGGAGCGGCGGCGGGGCCGGAGCGGCGGCGGGGCCGGAGCGGCGGCGGGGCCGGAGCGGCGGCGGGGCCGGAGCGGCGGCGGGCGCGGCTCTCACCTGCGCCGGGCGCGGCTCTCACCTGCGCCGGCAGCCGCAGCCCCATTGGCGCGCCCGGGTGCCGCTCAGCGCCGTGCCCGCCCGCCGAGGACGGCCCGGGACGGTGCCGTGGGGCGAGGCCGCAGTGAGTCACAGCCCGGACGGTGACACACGGCCGCTGGAACCCCAGGGAAATGACACCCGGTGTCACCCCCCAGGCGCTGCACGCAGCGAGGGCTGAGGCCTGACAGCACTTGTGACACCAGTGGGACACCCCCAGGTGCCCTGTGGGTGCAAAGTTAGGTCACAGAGACCCCCCAGAAGAACATGAGGGAAGGCCCTGCTCAGCCCTGGAGATTTGGGGTGTCACCCCCCGCCCAAAGCATAACTCATATCCCTTTACAGGAGGGGAAACTGAGGCAGCCCCATCCAGGCCTGCAGGGGGGTTCGCCCATAGTTAAGCCCAGCCCTTCAGCCCCCCCAAATCCACCCTGGGCTGGCCCTGGCCCCCCCGCCCGGCGCGTCCGCTCCGGGGAGCAGCGGGCGCTGATCGCGGCTGACAGCTGCTGCTCCGCGCCCGCCCGGTGCCTGCGCCCTGCCCGCGGGGCCGCCGGCACACACGGAGCCCCGCGCCGTGCTCGGGGCTCGGGGGGTCCCAGCCCCGCTGCTGCCGCCCCACGGGCCCGATCCCGCTGCTCCCCGTCTCGCCATGATCCTCCGCCCCCGACGCCTGACCCCGGGCTACTTCCGTGTGCTCCAGGTAAGGGGCGAGCAGGGCCGGGGAGCCCCCGGGGAGCCCCGCGATGCTGCTGCCCACGCTGCCCGCCAGGCCTGCCGGCCGCGGGAGCCCTGCCCGCCCGTAGCCCAGCTCACCGGGAGGCTCCACGTTGGCAGTGACGATGCTGCCGATGGGGGCCCACAGCTGCTGCACGGGGCACCCTAAAACCCACCCTGAGATGCCCAGAAGGGCACAAAGCTGCCCCCGTTGCCTTTACACCACCCAGCGTGATGGGGACATTCAGGGCATGGCCGCAGGCCCCTGTCCCCGTGGGGTTTGGGGTTCTCCCGTGCTGCCCTCTGCTCTCCGTGTCCCCACAGATGCAGCTGGCAGCGGGACGTGGGGCTGAGCCGGGGGGGCGGCTGCTGACCCCCCTGGCCCTGCTGCTGGCGGCCGCCGGGCTCTGCCTGTCCCTCTACAGCGCCCGGAGAATGGCTGACCCCGCCAAGGCCCCCCCGGAGCCGTGAGGAGCGGGCTGGGGGCCGTGGGGACCGTCCCCGGGGGGCGTGGGCGGTCCCCCTCCACCCGCCGGCCCCCCCCGAGCGGAGCCGCGGCTGCGGCCACTCTGCAGCTGACCTGCGCCACATGCAGCCCTGGGGATGGGGACACGCCTGTCCCCGCCCGTCCCCGCCTGGGGCAGCCGGGATGGAGAACGGAGAAGCCGCTTCCAGCTCCGGAGCTGCCGGCTGAGCCCGGCCCGAGCCACGGGGAGACATCGGGATCCGGCCACCAGCGCAGAGGCTGGACGGACAGACAGAGGGACGGCAGAGCCGGGAGCTGCCTCCATCCCCATCCCCCGCGGAAGCAGAGGGGCCTGGGGAGCCCAGCTGGTGGCCACAGAGCCCCCCCGTCCCCATGGGAACGTGCTGTGGCCGCGGCCCCGCAGGAACGAGGCCAGCGCCGTTAGGTAACGGGCAGGGGGACACGGGGCGGTGACGTGACCCCGGGCCGGCGCATCCCGTGACCCTGGGCCCGCACATCCCGCTGGGATGGCGGCTGCAGCCTTCCCAGCCCCCGCAGAGCTGCGGCTCTCCCCCCCTCCCAGAGCCGGCAGGACAAATCCGGGCAGGCTTTGTGGAAATAAACCCTTCCCTACCCAGCACAGCTGTGCCACTGCTCTGTCTGCCGTTCCCAGCACGTTCCCAGGGCCCAGCTTGGCAGGAGGGATGAACGGGGACACCACTCCGCAGGAATTCGGTGGCATTGTCACTCAGTGTCCCCTCAGGGGCACCAGCACCAGGCAGGGAGGCCGATCACCGTGCAGCCCCAGCCCTTCAGGAGCATGGAATCACTTGCAGGAGTTGAGTTTTTGGGGACAGGAGCCTCAAAGTGTCCTCACCAAGGGGACACCAGCACTGCCCTCTCAAGGCCCAAAGCAGGTGCTCGCTGCAAACCCAGGTGCTCGGGGAAGAGGTCGCTCAAGCTCACATTCCCCACAAAAAGCTGCCTGGGAAGCCCCTGCCAGGAGGGCAGAGGGGCTTTTACCACCCTGCCAGGCAAGAGGCTCCTGGCACGGGCACCTTTGGGTAACGGGGAAAAGAACAACACTGAGGTGTCCCCTCAGCCCTTGGGGGGACTGTCACCCTCATACTCAACGCTGCCACACTGTCAGTTGACACATTTTAATGGGTGCATCACTGGAATAACCTCTGACGCAAGGACAGAGCAGAAACTGCTCCAAAAGCAGGCAGACAAGTGTGCAGTCCCACCAGCTCTCGGAGAACAAGGAATGTGTCCCTTTCTGGACGAGAAGGACACTCGGGGAGGGCACTCAGGCTCTTGCTGGCTTCTTCTCCTCGTTAGTGCCCTGGCCAGGGGGGCTGTGGGAGGAGCAGGGTGGATTTGGCTGGCAGTGCTGGGACATGCTTTTCTCACAAAGCTGAGGACAAAGATGTCCTTACAGAGCCACTCATCCTCTCAGTCCCCCGTCCCTGCGCTCAGCCGGCCGTCTCCATCTCGGTGACCTCCTCCAGGGGCTGGGTCTGCACCTCCACCTTCTCTGGGGGGATGTAGGAGCCCATCCCAGCGGCACGTTCAGCCTCCTCCTGCGTGTACGGAGCCTGGCGCAGCTGCTTCAGCCTGGGGGCACACAGGGGGTGAAGCTTCCACCTGCACCTCCGAGCAGAACCTGCCCAGAACTGCCCCTGCCACCCCCCTCACCCCGGGGAATTTGGGATCTGTCCCCCCCTTACCTCTTCTTGTGCACCTTGGATCTGAAGTGCTCCTTCATGCTGTTCAGGTCCACGAAGTAGCGCCTGGGGTAGGAAAGGATGGGGGTCAGGGGGACCCCGAGTCTGAAAGGGGGGGTGGGGAGGGTCCTGCCGAGAGGCCAGGGTCCCAGCACTACCCTGCATGGGCCTGGGGTCACCCTGAGACCAGGACAAGATATTCCCCCAGGGGTTAGAGCCCTCTGGTCAAGAGCCAGGGACTACCCCGGGACCAGGGCAGCCCCCCTCCCAGGGGACAGGGACCCCGGGAGCCGAGCACCCCCTCCCCGGGGAAAGGGACCCCCAGGGCCTGAGCACCCCCTCCCCGGGGACAGGGACCCCGGGAGCTGAGCACCCCTTCCCCGGGGACAGGGACCCCCAGGGCCTGAGCACCCCCTCCCCGGGGACAGGGACCCCGGGAGCTGAGCACCCCTTCCCCGGGGACAGGGACCCCCAGGGCCTGAGCACCCCCTCCCCGGGGACAGGGACCCCGGGAGCTCAGCACCCCCTCCCCGGGGACAGGGACCCCCAGGGCCTGAGCACCCCCTCCCCGGGGACAGGGACCCCCAGGGCCTGAGCACCCCCTCCAGAGGCCCCTGAGCCCCGGGACCAGGACGACCCCATCCCAGGAACCTCAGGGACCACTCCCCCACCTCCCCTGGGAACCAGGGACCCCCCGGAGCAGGACAAGCCCATGCCAAGGTTGGAGCCGTCCCCCCGAGCCCCGGGATCCCCCCGGGATGCCCCCGGGATGCCCCGCCGCACGCACGCGCAGTGCAGGCAGTAGAACTGCGCGCAGCCCGGCAGGTCGGGGTCGATCTCCTGCCGCAGCAGCCGCGCGGCGTTCTCGGGCTTCAGGTCCGCGTGGATCTCGTCCAGGTCTCGCCGGCGCCGCTTCGTCTTCAGCTGCCGGGCGAGCGAGTGCGCCCGGTGCGCCCCGGTGCGCCGCCCGTTCCGCGGGGACATGGCGGCCGCACGCCGCGCCGCACTGCGCAGGCGCGGGGGCTGCGGGCCACGCCCACCCCTCAGCACGCCCCGCCCACGGACAGCGAGCGCGGCTCAATGGCCACGCCCACCCGCATAGGCCACGCCCGGGCCACGCCCCCTCCGCCCGGTGTCCCCGGTCCCGGGACGGTCCCCGCGCCCGGCGAGCCCCCAGCCCCCGGGGCCACCGTCCCCGTGCTCCCCCGGTGTCCCCCGCGCTGCCCCGGTCACCGCTGCCATGAGCGGGGCAGGGCTCAGCGTGTCCCGCCGTGTGCCGGCGCTGATCGTGTTTCGTCCGTAATCAATTATAGATGGGGACACGCGGCGGGGGGAGCGCGGAGCTCCAGCGGCTCCTCTGCACCATGGCGGGGGTCCCAGCCCTGGGGGCCCCAAGTGGGCGAGGGGCACCGGGGGGCAGGGGCGGGGGCCCCGGGATGGGTTTTGGGGGGGACCGGAGGAGCCGCCCCCGCGCTGCCCCCGGCTCAGCCCGGGCTCAGATTCCTTTTGTGCGGTGCAAGCGGCCGCTGAAACTTTAATGAAGCCACCGGATCGCCGGGGCGCCCGTTCGGCCCGCCCCGCTGGCCGCGGCTCCCACCGGCTCTGGCCCCGCCGAGCCCCTCGCCATGGCCCAGGGCTTCTGGCGGCTCTACAAGGCCAAGGTGCTGCAGACCCTGGGGGGGCCGCGCCCGGACGGGGCCCTGCAGGACGAGGTAGGGTGGGGGGTCCCCAAAACGGGCTGACCGACCTCCCTGGCACCCCCCGCCTGCAGCCCTGCCCTCACCGGGGGCTTCGTTGCAGGGAGACCTCCCCGAGCTGATGGAGACGGCCGAGCCCCCCGCGCTGGTGGAGGAGGGAGCCAGCCCCGTGTCCCAGCTGGCCCGGAAGGTGAGGAGGGGGCTGGGGGCAGCGGGGCCGGGGGATACCGGCAGCCGGAGCTCCCCGGTGACCCCGGCGCTGCCCCCGCAGGTGCAGGGGGTGGGTGCCCGCGGCTGGCGGACGCTTTCGTCCCTCTTCACCCGCGAGGACGAGCACCAGCTGCTCAGCCCGGAGCCCTGCCCGGACCAGTAAGTTACAGATCGCTGGGGGGGACCCCAGAACCCGGATCCAAGCCCCGGGAACTGCCGAGCCCCCACATCCCCCACCCCATCCCCTGCATCCCCCTCCCCGGCCTGCACCACGGGGGCGAGCCGGCGGGGAGGGGGGCATGGCGGGCTTGGGGGAGAAGGTCCCTGCACTGACATTCCCGTCCCCTCTCTCCCCCCAGCCCTCTGGCCGCCGAGCCGGCCGAGATGCCCCACACCGAGAAGGCACCTGGGTTTTGGGATCTCTTTGCTACCAAGTGGCAGCAGGCGTCGGGGCCGGACAAGGGAGGGCCCCCCCCGGAGCCGGACGAGAGCCCGGGGGAGCCGCCGGGTGACGACGGCAGCGACCTGCGGGAGCCGGAGGAAGGGGCCTTCCACTGGGGCTTCCTGGCTGGCAAACTGGCCGAAATCCGGAATAAAAACGCCCCCAAGGGCAACTAGAGGAGGATGCACCAGCCGGACTCGCCAGAAGTTGTTTGCGGCCTCCCATTGCTGGTGGGCAGCGCCCCGCCCGTGCCCGAGGGCTCTGCCCTGGCTTTGGGGGTCACAGCTGCACTAAAGACCCCGAAGGTTCCCCTTTTCCCTGAGCTCTGCCTGCTGCTTTCCTTGCCCTCGCCCCCGCAACAGCCCCGCGGCCCCTGAAGCAGCACCACCCCAAGGGTGGGGAGGGGGAGCTGCCCCCCAGCCCTGGGGCACCCCCCCCCCCCCACAACCACACACACTGCCAGGCTAGAAAAAATCCCAAACAGATTTATTGAGGGCAGCTCCTGTTCTGGGGAGGAGGGGGCTGTGGGGTGGGCACTGCCCACGACAGGGGGCTCGGGCTCTGCCCACCCCCAGCCTGCAGCTGGAGCAGGACTTGGGTGGTCACTGGGGGCTGCGGGCCCATCCCACCCTCCTGGGCTGGGGACAGGGAGAAGGGAGAAGATGCGGGACGGCAGGGGGACAGCAGCCTGCCAGCCCTGAGGCCATGGGGACTCGCCCGGGGGTGGCCCTTCCTCACCTGCCCCTCAGGTGCCCCCACCACACTCAGCGTGTGGACCTGGTGGCTCTCCCAGCCCGCAGCATCCCCACGGCACCAGGGCCGTGGGTGCCACCAGCCCGTCGGGCACATCCCGCGAGGGCGAGGGGCCCCGTCCGGCCAGCGGGAGCCACGCGGGTGTCCCGGTCCCGGCCAGGCCGTCCCCGCTCACACCGTGGACTCCTTGGCAGCCGCCCAGGCTCTCTGGCAGCCGTAGAGCCACTTGATGACGCGGGCGTTGCGCTCCACCACCGAGACGGCGGAGCTCGGCCGGGCGTCCGGCTCCTCCTCGCCCGGCCCCGCGTCCCCCTGGCTGCCCCCCGAGGCCCGCCCGGGCTCGGACTCGCAGGAGCCGGGCCGGGCCGAGGCGCTGTCCCAGCCCGCGGGCCCGAAGCGCTCCCGGCCCAGCAGCTCCACCAGCGCCCGGTCCAGCCCGCAGTAGTTGAAGAACCGCTCCTGCTCCGACAGCGGCAGCGACACGCGCAGAGCCAGCGGCTCCTTCCCGGGGACACCGGGGGGCTGCTCCGCGGCCACGGGGAAGATGCCACCGCTGTCACCGCCGCTGTCCCCTCCCGGTGTCCGCGCCTCCTCCTTCTCGGCAGGCGCCCACAGCATGGGCGTCTCGGGGCTCTGAGGGGCTCCGGGTCCCTCGCCCAGCGGCCTGGCAGGGGGCGAGCTGGGCGGTCTGAGGGGTCCCTGGAAGAGGCGCCGCACCAGCCCGGAGCCCTTGGTGTTCTCCTTGTCCCCGCCCAGGCAGTCCCGTTTCTGCCGGTAGATGATGAGCGAGTCGGGTCTCAGCAGGCGCCTGCCGCCGCTGCGGCGCGACACGGGGGACTGGGGGCACGGCAGCTTGCGGGGCCCGTCCCGGCTGAGCTCCGAGGCCGGGCACAGCTCGCCGCACTGCTGCCGGGCCAGCAGGCGCCGGCCGTGGGGGGACAGCCGGGGCGAGCCCCGCAGCGCCGGCTCCTGCCGCTTGCTGATCACCTGCTGGGACTTGACGTACTTGGCCTTGTCGGCCTCCAGGCGCTCCACGGCGCTGGCTCGGCGGCCCCCGCTGCCGCCCGGGCCCTGCGGGCACTCGGGGCCCCGGTTCAGCCAGGCCAGGGGCGAGCCGCGGCCGGGGGCCATGAGGCGCAGGTTGCTGGAGGCGCAGACGGCGAGAGTGGGGCTGCCCAAGGGCACCATGGCCCCGGAACGGCGCTGCTGATCGCTCTGCGCCCTTCGGAGCGGCCGGGCAGGGCTGGGGCGGCCGCTGGGGAGGCTCCTGAAGCTTCGCTCGGCTCCTGGATTCAGCCCTGGAGGAGAGGGGAGAGTCAGGGTCAGCCCCGAGGGTGCAGCGGTGAGGAGGAGGAGGAGGAGGATGGGGCTGAAGCACAGCTGAGGGTCCCCTCAATGCCACACGGACAGCGGGTCCTGGCAGCCCAGGCAGGAGCAGCCCCTGGGCAGGAAGGGAGAAGCGCCGAGCATCCGCCGGCTTCGCCCGCATCCCAGGAGCGGCTTCCAACAGGAAAAAATACCGGGGCCGGCCGCCGCCTTGTCTTCCCGAGCGGCAGAACAAAGCCGAGCTCAGGAGAGCTGGCGAGCTGCCCCGAGGCTGGGGTTGCCTGGGGGTCCCCGAGCCGTGCCCCACACAGCCAGGCTGGGCTGGGAGGGAAGTTTCTCCCTTTCTCCGTGTGCGGAGGGCACCGAACCAGCCCTGGGTGACAGCAGGGACACGGGCAGGGCAGAGCTCACGGGAGCAAACAGCCCAGGAAGCCTCTGCCACGCAGCTCCACACGCAGCCCGCGGACCCCACACTGCACCCACCCCTGAGTGCACACGGGGAAACTGAGGCACGCGTTGTCTGGCCCTGAGCTCCCGGGCTGGGACCGCCCGTGCCGCGGGGCCCTCACCCTCCCCAGCCCAGGTGGGGGATGCTCTCGCTCACCTGAGCCCACGCAGGGATGCAGGGATGGGATGCAGGGATGGGATGCTCCAGTCTCACGCAGCTCCTGCCCCTCTGGCTGCCGCGCCAAACTGAGCCCAAAGCCGGGAGCAGCCTCATATAGAGGATGAGGAAGAGGAAGAGCCACCCATTAACCCCTGCCAGCCCAGCCCCGCGGCAGGAGTCCACCCCGTGCCGACGTCGCCAGCGTGACCCCCTCTCACAGCCCTGCCCCTGGCCCCGGCCAGCATTAGCCCCTCTCCTCTGCCAGCCCCACTCCTCCCTCCGCTTCCTTACGGGAACCCGGCCGGCGTTTTGGGATCTGCAGCAGAGATTTTTGCCTCCGAGTCTCTGTCCCCCTGCACAGGGTGGGTCAGGAATGGAGCAGGAAAACCGTGTCCACTCCAGCAGCTTCTCCTTCTGTACCCACCCCAGGGCGTGGGGGCAGCTCAGGAGCAGGACCCCAACACAATCCCCACCAGGATTCCGACCGGGCAGGAAGGAAGGAGGAAAAGTCCATCTGGCACCTTCTCCGGTGGCAGTGAAAGGGTCAAAGCCAGCCCCGAGCCGGCCGGTTCCTGCCTCTTCCCCCGGGAAGGGCTGTAAATCGCAGGAAGCCACAATGGGCTGGAGCTGGCCCAGGGGTTATTTTTACCACTGCCCTCTTCCCTTCCCGAGGGCCGAGTGCTCCCACAGGGACAATCCCGGGCCCCTCCATCCCCAGCTCCAGCCCGGGGGCTGCGAACGTGGCACTGGAGCAGAGGGGGAAGGACCTGCTGCCCCCCCGCTGGGCTCCCAGACCCTCGGAGAGGGGCCAGAGAAAGCCCCCAGAGCTCCCCAGGGAGCCACCAGCCCCTGCACCCCTCTGGCGGCCGGTTTGGATGGAGAGCTGGGGCACAGCCCGGCTGGTCACGGGGACTGGGGAGGCTCCAGTGGGGACAAAGCCCCGGGATGAGGGGGACCTGTCCCCAAGCACTCTGTCCCCACCCCAGTTCCTTCCTGAGGAGCTCCGGAGCCAGTGCCGGGAACGGGGCCTGGGGCTGTGCCCAGCACCTTCCCGGCCGATGGCAGCGGGGAAGGAAGGGGCTGGGGCCAGGACGCCTGTGCTGACGAAAACGGGGAATAAAATGGAACCTGGGCAGGATGAGAGGAGCCAGGTCTTGTATGAGCTCTGCAGGCACTGGAAAAAACTCCCAGTGACAGCAAGGAAGGGACAGACCACCTCTCTAACAAACCTGGAGAGGAGCAAAGCAGGCAGCAGCCGGGCTCGGTGTGCAGGATGCGGCTGCACTGGAGCAGATCTGGTGAGGACAGGGAACAGGATCAGGACAAGTGATGGAGAAGCCCTTGGCAGCTCTGGGATCTGCCCCTGGATTCCCTCACGGGAAAGGCAAATGCCACCGCCCAGAGCGCGGCCCACGGGAGCTGGGGAGGAGCCAGAGAGGCTCGGGCTTCCCTCGGGAGAGGGCAGGGGTGGAAAGCTTGTTGGACGAGTTTAGGAATCTCAAGGGTTCAAAGGGGCACGAATAAATCTGAAAGCAGCACCTAATCCGAGGCAGGCAGGCGCGTGTCGGTGCAGGTCGGAACTGGAGCACTCCCAGTGCCATGTTCCATGCTCCAACCCCAAAAGGCTCCAAACCCGCGGCAGGCGAGGGCTGGGCAGCGCTGGGAGCGCAGGGACAGCCCGCAGACACCGGGACAGGAGGAGCTGCCGGGGCGGAGGGAAGCAAGCCCAGGGTCAGGATGGAGGCCTGAACCCACCGCTGCTGCAAAGGTTTTTAGGTTTTTAGGTTGCATCTGGTTCCATTCCAAACCTGAGAGTAAAGGAGCCTCTGGAACGAACACGAACAGCCCGGGCTGGGCTCCTCTTCCAGCGGTGGTCACTTGACACCTCCATGCTCCTAAAAATGGGGCTTCACATTCCCCCCAAACCCTTCCGGAGCTCCTGAACAGCACCCGCAGCAGCTCAGGCTGGCATTCCCACCTGCCCCGTGTCCCTCAGAGGCTCTGGGTGGTTTGTGGCGTTCCAGGCACATCCCTGTGCCTTTCCTGGGCTGCAGCACAGAAATGGCTCTTGGCGGGCTGGAAGGGGGAACGGAGCAGCCCCTGGCAGCACCACGCGCTGAAGTTGGTGTTTAAATGTCCAAGCTGGCTCTCCCTGGGCCAGTCCCTTCCGTCCCCAAACCACCGGGAGGGATCCAAACCTCAGAGCCACCGATGTTCCAGGGGCTGCGAGCAGAGGGAGGAAGTGGAGCAAAGGGAAAAGCCCCACAAACCCTGGGCTGGTTGTGTCCCCCGCAGCCCAAAGGAGGGGAGCAGCTGCTTCCCTGCAGGGAGGGCACCTTTCCCAGGGCTGGGATGGGGCCTGGGGCTCTCCCTCCCCCACAAAGCCCCAGGGAAGCTCTGGTTGAACCAAAACAAACCCAAAACACCAACACGGCGAGTTCCCAGCCCTGGGAACGGGGATGGGCAGGCTGGAGCCTGAACCTCTGGGGCTGGGTTCTCCCAGCCCAGATGGGCTTTAATTAAAACTCATTTCTGCACCAGGGCATTTCCCTGGCAGAGCTCCTCACCCTCCCCAAGGGCTAAATATATTTGAAGTAAAGTATATATATATAACATATATGTGTGTGTATGTATATATATATATCAGGTTTATTCTTCATTTTGTGGGGAAGGAATTCAGCTTGTGTCTGTATTTAAAATCACCACTCTTAGAACTAACCCGAAAGTGGGACTTTCTCCTTTGCTAAAGGTCTTTACCCCCCCCGAAAGAATGAATCTAAATCCAAACTGCATTGACTCAAGCACAAGGCTCCTGCCCGGTGGGCATGTGCCCATTCCAGGTGGGAATCTGCCCCTTCCTGGCACCAGGAATCCACAGGTGCAGGCACAGGGGAGAGGGCTGGGCTCGGGTTTGTTGTGTGGGGGTAGGAAATTCCAAGAGAAACTCAATTTACAGCATTTCCAGTCTGCAGATCCCTCTGTCCAGAGCGCTGCTAATTAAAACATGCAAATGAGGGCCACACTTTCCTGTCATGGATAAGTAATGATGTTTCCTCACCTTCACTCCTAAGATGTCTCAGGGCATGTGGGAACAGCAGGATGCTGTCCCTGGAGGGCAGCACTGACACTGCACTGACTGAAAGCACTTCCCCATAAAAAGTCCTAAAACTTCATGGAAATTCAAGATTTTATTTCAAAAACAGTCATGAACTTAATAAATTACACAATAATTTTCCTCATTATAAACTCTCCATAAAATATATTTTACAGTTTTTAAAGAAAAACACAGAAAAAAAAAATCTTTCCCAAGTGCTGAAAAGTGTCTTGACTTCGTGTCACGCTGGTGAACGACCCCGCAGCTGCTACAACAACTTGATTTATTTTCTCAAAACAAAGACCTCAGACAACAAAAATCGAAGAGAACACAGAGCTCGAGGACTACCAGTGTCACCCAACAGCGAGGATAAGCACCATGAGAGGGATTTCAGGTACCCCCAACCTATAAAGTGGCAATCAGTGCAAAGAAACACTTTGGGAGTCAAAACCCCCACAAGTTCCCTGTGCCAGCCCCTGATTTCTGCACTGCAGGCAGTGGAGCCCTGCAGAGGGGACCCAGGTGATTCACAGAGCACCTCAGAGGGGAGCAGAGTTATTCTGGTTCTGACTTCTGGCGGGGTAAGGGAGGGGGACGCTCACCCTTTAGTTTTAAAAAGCTCCCAAGTTTCACACGGATCATAAACCCCCTCCAAGTTCTTCTCAGCCAATGGCCCCGCTGAGATGTGAGAACTGGGAGGCAGAGTTGGCACAAGCAAAGTGTGTTTGTCTGAGGATCACTCCGTAAAACGATGAAGTGAAAGGAAATAACAAGAATTATAAACTAAAGGCCAGCTGGGGACAGCCACCAGCTCACACAGCACCAGGTAAGAACCACCTGCAGCCTGTAAAGCCTCAGAAGTTGGGTGGAATCAGAATCCTTTGCTTTTGGAAAACCAAAAAATAAAATTTGCTTACTTGCACTCGAAGGATAAACACTGAGTGCCCAGAACTGCTATCCCAGCACTAAGAGGGAACAGTATTCAAAAAGCAAATTATACAAGGAAATACTTACAGCCATTTCCAGGTAAGATTTGGGTGGGGAAAAAAATTAAATTGAATTTTGTAAAGAAAACTAGCTTTTCCTGCAGCTTTAAAGGCAATTTTAAGACTCTTTTAAGTTTTTTTCCAAAAGGTCAAACTGGATGGGAGAGGTCAGTCCTGCACCCAAAAGAACAAAGTGTTGTGCTGGGACAAAGAGCTGCTGTCAGCCCTGCAGTGTCAGGTGGCCCCAGCAAAACCTGTCCCAGCCTCAATCTGCTCCGTGCAGCCAGAGCTGGGGATAAGCAGCTTCCAACTGCTCCAAACCCCCTCCTCCCATCTGTGCTTGTAAATAAAGAGCACTTCTTTAAAAGGAGGAAAAGTAAAACCAAAACAAAACAGCACAGGCTGCCGCCTTTCACATGGCTGTCACTGAGCTTTCTGCAGCTCTGACACCAGGAGTGAGCCAGGGGACACAGCCACCCCTGTCCCCTCATCCCCACTGGATTTGGGGCAGTGCCAGAGAGGAAAGGCCATGACTGTTGGGATTTTTAGCTGGAGTCAGTTCAGGAAAACTGTGCTGCCACCGTGTTTTGAAGGATTTTAAGAATATGCTGCTGGATTCCCTCACCCATGTTTCCAAAAACTGAGGGCACAGAACTCTGCTGTGATAAATCCTCAAGGTGCTAAGGGGTTATGGACACCAGGGCACAGAGCATGTTGAGAAAAGGCAGATTAATTGATTAATAAAAGCAAAATCAAAGGATCAATGACCCAGCCCCCATGCCAGCACCTGACTGTACAATTTTAATTTGACTCCCTCAGTGATGAGCTCATTAAGCTCTAAGTGCCCAGATCAGCCATGTTAGCACTTCGAAAGCAGCTGATCCCCTTGCATTGCTTTTTTTTTTTATGTTTACAAAGTCAAGTCTTTGAAATTAGATAACAAAAATAAATAATAAAGTCATTCAGGCCTGGGGAAGGAGGAGTTTTTCTCACTCACCTTCTTCACCCAGATTTCTAGCAGACCCCAATCATCCAGACCCACAGCAAATAATTTAAGTGCCACACACTCCCAGTCACTCATATACATAAATATATACACAGATTACACTACAAAGCCTCAAGATTTGCACTGCCAGCATGCAAATCTTTTTTGTTTTCCTTTTTTTTTTTCCATGAGAGTTCCTAATACTGACATAGGAAACTGGAATGTGTGAGACACTCCATGACAGAGTGCTGGAAATCAAGTAGTGTTGGCTCTTGCAACATCCCCCTGCCAGTGCACCCCAAGGAACACCCCCAGTCTCACTCGGGGATTTTCACACGGCCAACTCAGCATTCCTGTCGGGAATCTCCAGTCGGGAATCTCCAGGTAGGTGCGAAGTACCCCCTGCAGGTGAGCCGAGGCTGCGCCTGCCAGGCTCAGCCCCCTCACGTGTCCCAGCTGCTGTCCTTGAAGGCGATGTTGACCAGTCTGAGCTCCAGCTCGAAGGCGTCGGGCCGGTCCTGCGGGTTGGCCGCCAGCATCTCCTTGATCAGCTGCTTCATGCGGGCGTTCATGGACTTCTTCTTCACGGGGATGAGCAGCTCCATCTTGGGGTTCTCCAGCAGCGCCTCGCCCACAGGCACGATGGCCGTGCCCTGCTTCACGTAGCTGCCCAGCAGCTCCTTCTTGGTCTCGGTGTCGATGAAGGTGATCCTCTCCAGCATGGCCCAGATGATGATGCCCAGGGCGAAGATGTCAGCCTTGGCCGTGTAGTGTCCCTCCCACACCTCGGGGGCCATGTAGAAGTCGGTGCCGCAGGCGGTGGACAGGAAACACTTGTTGACGTTGACCGGCTCCTCGGGGTTCTGCCCCGAGGCCGAGCACACCTTGCTCAGCCCAAAATCCGCCACCTTCAGCGTGGGCTCGGGGTCGGCGGCGTCGGCCCGGCTCTGCGAGATGAGGATGTTGTCGGGCTTGAGGTCCCGATGGATGATCTGGTTTTTGTGCAGGAAGGCCAGGGCGCTGCTGAGCTGCAGCATGAAGCTGGTGTTGGTCTTGCGGTTGGGCTTGCGGGACAGCAGGTACTCGTTCATGTCTCCCCCATCACAGAAATCCATCACAAACCACAGGTAATAAGCACTTTTGGGGTCAAAGGCTATTTCTCCTTTTAATGAGGTTTCTACAAGCTGCAACGAGGAAAAGAGATGTCGTAACTACCTGACGATCCCGAGAAGGAAAGGACAGGATGGAAAAATGCATGAAATCAGGATCTTTACAGAGAGGGGAAATTTGGGTTAGTTACACAGAAGGAATTCTTCCCTGTGGGGCTGGTGATGGCCGGGCACAGGCTGCCCAGAGAAGCTGTGCCTGCCCCTGGATCCCTGGAAGTGTCCAAGGCCAGGCTGGAGCAGCCTGGGAGAGTGGAAGGTGTCCCTGCCCACGGGAATGAGATGGGGTCTAAGATCCCTTCCAACCCAGACCGCTCTAGCACTGTTTGACCCTCCTCTCAACAATCCAGAGAGCAAGGTATTGCAATGGGGGGAAGAAAACATTATGCAAAAGTTTTTACGTAAAAGAGAAAAAAACAAAAATCACAATATATTTGCCAGCCTCCTTATCTTCACTCGTGTGGAGCGTATCAAGCTCAGGCTCCTGCCCAGAAGCAGAGCTCGACCCTGATAACAGTTTTTAAAGATACCCAGTGGCCATAGCCCTCCCATCTGTCCCAGCTGGACAGTGTCCCACCCTGACAAAGCCTGTCCCACCCACTTTGCCAACAGCTTTTCGGGATAAACAGAGTCTCACAAGTAACTCCACACAGCTGTATTTATCCAGGAGAGATTTTTAAAGCCTGGTCTCCATTCCTGACACATCCACAAATTCCAGCAAGTTAACACAGGATCCCTGAACTCAGGAGAGCACTGATCTGCAGGCACAGCTGAGCACGGAACACCCTTCCCACCATCGTTATCCACATGGTATTTTCAGGAACACAAGTTGAACAGCCAGTTCTTACAGCTGCTCCACACAGAAAGCAAAGTAAAACCTGCAATCACTTCTACTAATCCTGTTTACACAACTGCATTTGCCTCTTCAGCTCCTCTGAGGTGGCTCTGGAAGGAAAGTCCTGCAGTTATTTCTGTTAGTAGAAAACCAATGGATACTAAATCAAACTGGCTTTTAAAAATGAAGGGGTGTGTTAATATCTAGAGAGGCATTTTGAAATGCTTTTAATAAGTGACCTTTTCAAGAGAAAAAAATGGTAATAATTTACAGCTATCTTCTTCAAACAGTAAATCTATTTTAGAGCTAAAAAATTGCCTTATTTAGGTTTTGTAGTAAGGAACTGTGAGATTAAGGTATCTCAGGAGAGCAGGGAGTCTCCCCTGCCAAGAGGGCACCAACACAGTCACAGGAGCTGCACTTGCAGACGTTGTGAGAGGTAAGACAACAAAATCCACGCCCCACATCTGTGAGAGTGGCAAAGCACCAGCACACAAGGCTGCGTCAGGACTCAAACTCTACAGATTTGGTTCAGCTGGCACTGAGAATCTGCCCAGAGCCCTTCAGGAGAGAGTGAGAGCCCTTGCCCAGCCTCCTCACACGCAGCAGCAGCTCAGCTCTGCATCATCACCTGGGAGAGGAGAGGAGAGGCTGAGCCAAGGGGCTCTGACTGCCCCTGGCTCAGCCCAGGCTGCTCCAAAGCAACCCTGGCAGTCAGCTCAGCTCTGCCCTTTGCTCTTCTCCCTGGAGCAGCAAAACAATCCGTGCTGTTTGCAGCTGGCAGGGGCCAGGTCCCTGTGCCAGCTGCTCCCCAGCACCACCGTCCCAGCCAGAGCTGGGGTCAGCTGGAAGCTCTTCCCCACCTTGCAGCTCCACCCCGGGGCTTTCGAAGCTCCTCCCTGCACACCTGCCCTCCAGCTGGAAGCAGTCCCTGGCAGCTCCACTAAAACCAGGAAGGTAAGGCTCTGCCTTCTGCCCCATGAGCTGGCCAGTATTATTTCAGCCTAATCCTTCCCTGAAGACAAGTCAGGAGCAGCTCCCAAGGCACGGGGAGTTGGCAAAGCCAAGGATCCTGGTTCTCAGAGAGCAGCCAGCATCTGCAGGGCTGCTCACCCACAAAGGGACCAGACAGGCAGCAGGGGTGGCAATGAAAACTGAAATAAGAGCAGCTGACTAGGGATAACACAGCAAACACCGAGCAGGCTGCTGGCTTTTTAAACCAGAAACACTCATTGCTGCCCGCGGGTGGTTTATACTTAGGGCTGCTTCTTGACAAGGGAATTAATTACACTGTCTTTCAATCCCTTTCCAGAGCTACTTATTCTTCAAACATACACATCTTCAAACTTAAATGACACTTTCACAGAGATATGTATTCCCTAATTTATACTCTTTGAAGAGATTGATATTTATTTATTTAAAAATAAAAACAGCTCATTATGTGCTACCAATGGATTCTTGTTCCTGGAAGAATTTTAAGTGCTGGCTTCCTATAAATCAAGACACTGATTTCCTCTTCCAAGGACACCCAGGGTGGAATTCCTCCAAGCTCTGTCCCAGGACAGGAGTGTTCTTTAACCTGCAATCGCCAAGAACTCCACAGCCTGCACGTCCCCTGGGCTTCCTCAAATTATCAGAGCAGATTGGCATTAAATACAAATTCTGGAGTCTTTTAGAGCAGCACAGCCTCAAACCCAAGATCCAGGTGATTGTTCTGGTATTTTTTTTTTAAAGATCTCTATTAAATTCTGGGTGTCAGCAATGCAGACAGCGCCCTGGCCTAGCTGAGCACGGCTCAAAGCCCTCGGCTGCCCCACCTCCTTCCCCCCAGCTCACCGTCACCGATTCCTTCCACCCCGTTCCCTCGGCCTCGTGTACCTGTAAATACAGGGAGGAGCTGGAGCCATGGGACATCTTCTGCACCATGCCATCTTTCTGCAAGATGCACTCCTCCAGGTGAATGACGTTGGGGTGCTGGCTCTTGATACTGCTAAGGGCCCAGAACTCGCGCAGAGCCAGTTCCACGTTCTCGGGAGCGTGGCACCGGATCTTTTTCACGGCCACGCGGGCACAGGTCCTCCTGACGACCGCTTCGTACACCACACCATAACTGCCACGACCAACCTCCCGAATTAGATCGTACTTAGGCTGGCTACTCACCATCTTCAAGAGCAAAGGTTCTGGGGAAGGGGGAGAAACCCACAGAACTAAAACTTAGGCGACAGGAACCGGGCTGTATTTCCCCCCCTAGGGGCTGGCCTGCCCAGACCCCGCCATTAACGGGGGTTTCAGTTCTAGAACATTCCAGAAGCTCCTCCATAAACCTGCACCTGTTGCCACGGACCAGGTGGAAGTGAAATTACATCTTTTCGTTAAGATTTCCGACACAGCCCGGCGTGTTCAAGGTGGCAACAGTTCAAACCTAGACTGGCAGGGTGCCGAGACTGGGCTATCGAGAACGCTCCTGCTCCTCTCCCTCAGTGTCTTCCGTGAGCGTCTGCAGGAATAACAGGAGGCTGTCATGCTCCCCATCCAGCCTGGAGAGCACAGGAGGTCCCAGCTGAAGCCCCTGGTTGGGCAGTAATGGATTTTAATTAACTGCCTTTTTGTGGAGGTGGCTGCGGGAGCAAACGTTTCTGTTATAATTAAGTTGTTTTACTCAGAGAAGAGAAAGCTGCAATCGCTCCCGATTTATCTTTTTGAGGTGACTGATTTTTCACCAAGCCTCCCCGGCATGAGGAATCTACAGCTATGAAAGGTTAAAAAGGATAACTGATTGCAGAAGTTTGCACCCAACATCTAACTTTCACTTTTGCTCAACAGAGCAAGGACAAAAGTTAAGTTGTTGCTCTGAAAGTAAAACAAGAAAGACACACACACACGAAAAAAGAAGGAAAAAAAAAAAGCCACCAAACCCTGCTGCAGGTTTATGACCCTCCCTGCACACTGCCCTACAAGATTACAAACCAAACACCAGCACCACCTTCACACAACCAAACCAAAACGGGACACTGACTAGAGACAGCAATAAATTAAAATAAAAAGATAAGAGCCTGACTAGCCAAGGATCACTGGCCAAACAGAATGAAATGCAAAACCAAAAGTAAATAAATAAATAAAATCACACTGGTAGATGAGAACTACAATAGCTTTAAGACAGCCAGTGATAAAGGTAATTCTCTTTATGTCAGGCAATAAGGACCACATTGAAACGGCTGTTATTAGTAGGAAGATTTCAAGTATTTCCACTGCTTTAGGCAATTGGGTTTTTTTAGAAAAAAAAAAGAAAAAAAAAAAGAAAAAGAGAGAGAAAAAAGGTATC
Organism: Anomalospiza imberbis; assembly: GCF_031753505.1. NCBI lineage: Eukaryota > Metazoa > Chordata > Aves > Passeriformes > Viduidae > Anomalospiza > Anomalospiza imberbis. The sequence continues at coordinate 6,342,821 of NC_089705.1, read as the reverse complement.
ATCAGTCTCAGGCAATGCTACAGAGATATTTTAACCTTTCAGCAAAGCTGTGTGAGGGACATTTGCAGTAAGGAGTTGAACCAAGATGTGCCGTGTGTGAGGAACGCGTTACCAGGAGAATCCACTCAGGGACGGGCCGAGGCTGCACCTGTAGCAGGGCTGCAGCTCCGGATTAGAGCCGGGACACTGAGATCCGATGGGCCCACAAGGGCAGGAGCTGGAATTTCAATTTCCCAGCGGAAATCCAATTGTCCCCGGGGGAAAACACCGCGTCGCGCTCCTCACACACGGGCACAGCGGGTCCCGAGCGGGCACTAAACGTCCCCCGTGTCGGGAGCTGACACCGGGGCTGCCCCCGGGCCCGTTCCGGCCCGCGGAGCCGCGGGGCCGGCCGAGCGGACACCGGGCCCGGGCAGCGCCGCCCGCCGCGTTAACGGCGGCGATTAGAGAACAATATAAATAGAGAGCTAGTGTAGATAATATAAGTAAAATAGATAATACAGATGCACCGCTCCTGCTCGGCGCGGCCGCACCGGGCCCCCACCTGCGGCCGTGAAGGGAAGCACCGGCGCACCGCTCGACCCAGAGCGGGGGATGATGCCGGCCCGCCGGGCCCTGCCCGCCGCAGTGGATACCGGGCGCCCCCCCCGCCCAACCTGCAGCGCGGATCCCGCCCGCTACAACCCCCCCGGGGAAGGGGAGGACGTGGGGCCGGCCCCGGGCCGAGCCGGGCCGGGAGAAGCCGCGTTACCTCAGCGCCGCCGCCGCCGCCGCCCGGCCGCCATCTTAGGGCTGCGCTCCGCCCGCCTCCCTCAGCGCGGCCACGCCCACCCCCGTGGCCACGCCCACTCTGGGATCGCTGCCCTGTGATTGGTCAGCTGAGGGGGCGGGGCGGGCGCGGTGGGCGTTTACTGCCATTAATTAATCAATTAATTACTTCCATTTCTGTTTGCTAATTGGGAAGGAATTGTTCCCTGGGAGGGCGGGCAGGCCCTGGGTCCCTGGCAGTGCCCAGGCCGGGCTGGACGGGGCTGGGAGCAGCCTGGGACAGTGGGAGGTGTCGCTGCCATGGCAGGGGTGGCCCCGGGTGGGATTCAAGGTCCTTCCTAAACAAACAATTCCGGGACTCTACGATTTATTTCTTGGCGTCCGGAAAAAATCAGTACAGCCCCTCTCGCCCTTGGTTGTGCCCTGGCTTGGTGTGACAGTGACACAAGAGCTGTCGCCCGTCTCTGTTCGCTGTTCTGTGCCATGGCCCCCTTTCCTCCTCAGGCTGCAGGGCTGGAAGTGCCCCCCGTGCCCAGAGGCTGGGGGCGCAGGGCTCCTCAACCATTGCAAAGCCACTAGAGGGACATTCTGGGAGAAGCCAGGGCCACCTACTGCTCAGAGCCCTGTGAAGACCAGGCAGACGGAGATTCATTCCTGTAGTGGGCTCTCCGTGGTTAATTGGGAAGGATCCCGGGGGTGATTAGTGCCCTGGGTCCTGCCTAAGCTGTCCCAAGCCAATTAGGGGCCAACGAGCCCCTTGTGGGTTCAGAAAGCTGCTTAGAGCATTACAACCCCTCCGTTCCTGGGAATCCCCTTAATCGAGTCCAGAAGCAATTAATTAATCAATGTCACCCAGGGCAGGGCCAGGTCGTGTCTGGGTCCGGTCAGGGTCCGACCCCTGCGCTGCCCTCCCGGGTGCCCAGCCAGCCCCGTTCTGCTGCCAGCGCCTCGCTGGCAGAGCCCCAAGTGCCGGAACGGGAACAGTTTTGCAAGATGTGCCCGGCGGGTCCCGGCGCAGTCACTGGCTCCACACGTGAGCCAGGGCGGAGGGAGCCCGAGACACCTGTGGGGCTGCCCCGGCTGGGGAGAGGAGGGGGTCACTGCACCCCGGCACCGTGTGCCCCTGCACCCACGTGTCCGCGTGTCACACATCCAGGTACCTGTGCGTCCATTTATCCATGTACCCGGGCACACCTGGGTGCTCACGGACCGCTGCACCCCATCCCTGTGCAGCCAGGTGCCCCCTGCACCCCATCCCTGTGCACCCAGGTACCCCCTGCCCCCCATCCCTGTGCACCCAGGTACCCCCTGCACCCCATCCCTGTGCACCCAGGTACCCGCTGCACCCCATCCCTGTGCAGCCAGGTGCCCCCTGCACCCCATCCCTGTGCACCCAGGTGCCCCCTGCACCCCGTACCTGTGCACCCAGGTGCCCCCTGCCCCCCATCCCTGTGCAGCCAGGTGCCCCCTGCACCCCATCCCTGTGCACCCAGGTACCCGCTGCACCCCCATCCCTGTGCAGCCAGGTGCCCCCTACACCCCGTACCTGTGCAGCCAGGTACCCCCTGCACCCCATCCCTGTGCACCCAGGTGCCCCCTGCACCCCATCCCTGTGCAGCCAGGTGCCTCCTGCACCCCATCCCTGTGCAGCCAGGTACCCGCTGCACCCCATCCCTGTGCACCCAGGTACCCGCTGCACCCCATCCCTGTGCAGCCAGGTACCCGCTGCACCCCATCCCTGTGCACCCAGGTACCCGCTGCACCCCATCCCTGTGCACCCAGGTACCCGCTGCCCCCCATCCCTGTGCACCCAGGTACCCCCCGCACCCCATCCCTGTGCAGCCAGGTGCCCCCTGCACCCCATCCCTGTGCACACAGGTACCCCCTACCCCCCATCCCTGTGCACCCAGGTGCCCCCTGCACCCCGTACCTGTGCACCCAGGTGCCCCCTGCACCCCATCCCTGTGCAGCCAGGTGCCCCCCGCACCCCATCCCTGTGCACCCAGGTACCCCCTGCACCCCATCCCTGTGCAGCCAGGTGCCCCCTGCACCCCATCCCTGTGCACCCAGGTGCCCCCTGCACCCCGTACCTGTGCACCCAGGTGCCCCCTGCACCCCATCCCTGTGCACCCAGGTACCCCCTGCACCCCATCCCTGTGCAGCCAGGTACCCCCTGCACCCCATCCCTGTGCACCCAGGTGCCCCCTGCACCCCATCCCTGTGCACCCAGGTGCCCCCTGCACCCCATCCCTGTGCACCCAGGTGCCCCCTGCACCCCATCCCTGTGCACCCAGGTGCCCCCTGCACCCCATCCCTGTGCACCCAGGTGCCCCCTGCACCCCATCCCTGTGCAGCCAGGTACCCCCTGCACCCCATTCCTGTGCAGCCAGGTGCCTCCTGCACCCCATCCCTGTGCACCCAGGTACCCCCTGCACCCCATCCCTGTGCACCCAGGTACCCGCTGCACCCCATCCCTGTGCAGCCAGGTGCCCCCTGCACCCCATCCCTGTGCAGCCAGGTACCCCCCTGCACCCCAACCCTGTGCACCCAGGTACCCGCTGCCCCCCATCCCTGTGCAGCCAGGTACCCGCTGCACCCCATCCCTGTGCACCCAGGTGCCCCCTGCACCCCATCCCTGTGCACACAGGTGCCCCCTGCACCCCATCCCTGTGCACACAGGTGCCTCCTGCACCCCATTCCTGTGCAGCAAGCTGATTCCTGCACCCCATCCCTGTGCAGCCAGGTGCCCCCTGCACCCCATCCCTGTGCAGCCAGCTGCTTCCTGCACCCCATCCCTGTGCACCCAGGTGCCCCCTGCACCCCATCCCTGTGCACCCAGGTGCCCCCTGCACCCCATCCCTGTGCAGCCAGGTACCCCCTGCACCCCATCCCTGTGCAGCCAGGTGCCCCCTGCACCCCATCCCTGTGCAGCCAGGTGCTTCCTGCACCCCATTCCTGTGCAGCCAGGTGCCCCCTGCACCCCATCCCTGTGCAGCCAGGTACCCCCTGCACCCCATCCCTGTGCACCCAGGTGCCCCCTGCACCCCAACCCTGTGCATACAGGTGCCTCCTGCACCCCATCCCTGTGCAGCCAGGTGCCCCCTGCACCCCATCCCTGTGCACCCAGGTGCCCCCCGCACCCCTGTACCACCCCCCTGCCCGCAGTCACTGTGGGCACTGCAGCTGCCACCCCGCCCCACCCCGTCCCCCCATCGTGACCCCTCTGTGCCAAGGCTAGGGTTACCCCCTGCAGCTGCCCGCGCTGACAGCTCTCCCTGTGGCCAGCACTGGCCCCTGGCCAGCCAGCTGGGGATCGTGTCCGGGGCTGTTTTCAGCGAGGGCTGTGCTCACCCTCTGCCCCCCTCCAGCCGTTTCTGGGTCAGCTCTTGAACCCCGGCGGTGGAGCCAGCTGGGTCATGGCTGTGCCAGGGCTGTGCCAGGGCTGTGCCAGGGCTGTGGGGAGCAGCCTGAGCAGCCCCTGCTGGGTCTGGGCTCCTGGAGGAGCCCCCCAGCCCCTGCCTGGGGAGGGGGCACCCCCACCACATGTGCCAGGCATGGGGGCTGTGTCTCCCCAGAGCTGCCTCTCCCCTCCCAGCGCACGGGGAGCCACTGGCGAGGTGTTTGCACCCCAGAAGTGGTCATGTTTTGGGTGGGGAAAGGGACAGACTGTACCAGCCACTCCCTGCTGCGGCTGGGCCAGCTCTGCCAGATTTCTGGAACCATCACAATGTCCTAATGACCACGGGGCTGGCGTTTCCCCCTCCTTGCCCCCACTCTGATGTTCTGGGGTCTCAGGACGTGCAGCCGCTTGCCCGCGTGGCCCTGTTTACCTCGCAGCTCCAGTTTGGGCACGTCCGCGGCACGGGCGGGCAGCGCCTCCTGGACAGCCTGTGCCCATCTTGTTTACCGGCCCTTGCCGTGGCTCAGCACCGTGTGACAGGTGCTGTCCCGGGACACCCGACACCGCGTCGGGGTCGGGATCCGCGTGACAGGGAGCGACTTATAAATAGCGGGGCGAGGGCTGCCGGCAGCGAGAGCGCTGGGAGGAGAGCCCTGAGGAGCCCATGGATTTCCAAGCCGGTATCCTGCAGGATGGCAGCCCCATGGAGAGCCTGGAGAAGCAGCTCATCTGCCCCATCTGCCTGGAGATGTTCAGCAAGCCCGTGGTGATCCTGCCCTGCCAGCACAACCTCTGCCGCAAGTGCGCCAACGACGTCTTCCAGGTGAGCGGGGCCCCCGCGCCCAGGCTGGGGGGCACCGAGGTGCTGTGGGGACACTGATGGACCCCCCCACCGTGTTCATCTTCCCCTCCCAGGCTGCCAACCCGTACTGGCAGAGCCGGGGCAGCTTGATTTCGGGGGGCCGGTTCCGGTGCCCCTCGTGCCGCCACGAGGTGCTGCTGGACCGCCACGGCGTCTACGGGCTGCAGAGGAACCTGCTGGTGGAGAACATCATCGACATCTACAAGCAGGAGTGCTCCAGGTGGGCACGGCCAGGCAGCGTGGCCATGGGGTTATGGGGTCATGGGGACATGGGGATGCCCCTCCCAGGCCCCAGCAGCAGCACTGAGACCCCAAGAGATCGCACCTGGGGGTCTTCCTGCTCAGTGATCCCCGGTTCAAATCTTTTCCTAACTCAAATCTAGACCAAAATCTTCCTCCCGTGACTCAAAACTTCCTCCCCCAGCCCAATTCTCCCCTCTGCCCCAGCAGTTTGTGCCTCTGGCTGTCCCGGGGGGATGGCAGGTCCCTGGGGGGCGGTGGCAGCTGGGCACCTGCTGCCCCCAGCGCTCTTGCTGGAACATTCGGTGGCAGATAAGAGGTGCGGGGAAGGAATCCAGGCTCTGCTAGTGACAGCAGGCACCGGGGCTGATAAGGGGCAGAGAGACGGTTTGGGGGGGCCCAGTGGGTACAAGGATGAAGCTGGGGGGGGACAGAGGGGTCACAGGCTCTCGAGGCAGAGCAGTGGCCCCGGCCAAATTCCCTGAACCGCTGTAAATATTGTGTGAGAGCCATGGGGACGGGGACGATGGCACGTGGCAGGTGTCCGTGGCTGCTGGGGGGGCCGGGGGGCCCAGGCCTGTCCCTGTTTCAGAGTGCTGGCTTGTCCCCATGTCCCTCCTTGCTGTGGATGGGAGGATTGAGCTGCAGCCCCCGTCTGGGACCTCCGGGGGTTTCTGGGTGTCCCCACCCCGGTCACACGATGGGTGACAATAAATCCGGGCAGCACAGGGCTAAAATTAGGCCCTGGTGCAGCGCCTCTGGATTGCAGCCCCCCCGGCCCCGGTGCCACCCGCTGCCATGCCCAGCGCCACGGTGGCTTAAACTGGGACGTGCTGGGGTTTGCAGAGGCACGGAGGTTGGTGGCTCCTAGAGGAGCAGCTGTGGGATTATGCCAGGGTCTGGCCTCTTTCCTGGGGACCTGACTTTGGGGTGACAGTTGGGGGTGTCACCACGGTGGGGGTGACGCTGCAGTGGGGACACCATGGTGGCAGGGGTGTCCCTGTAGCGGGGACATCACCCCGGTGTGGGTGTCACCATGACGGGGACGTCACCGCGGCCGTGCCGCTCTCCAGCAGGCCACTGAAGAAGGGAGAGCACCCCATGTGCAAGGAGCACGAGGACGAGCGGATCAACATCTACTGCGTCACCTGCGAGGTGCCCACCTGCTCCATGTGCAAAGTCTTCGGTGCCCACAAGGACTGCGAGGTGGCCCCGCTGCAAACCGTCTTCCAGGGACAGAAGGTGCCCTGGGGGGGACCCGGGGGGGCTGCGGGCCATGTGCTGAGCTGGGACAGTGACAAATAACTCCGGGACTGCCTCACGGGGTATTAATAGCCCCCGGGTGACTTCGCCCAGGAGACAGACTATATTTAGAGCAGCCGTGGCTGGTGAGGGATGTGGGGGAGCAGAGCTGGGGACGAGCAATGCCCAGCCCGTCCCCACGCTGGGATGGGAGAAGTTCCTGTCTCCACAGGAGCTAAAACTTCTCTCTGTCGCTCACCAGACTGAGCTGAACAACTGCATCTCCATGCTCGTGGCGGGGAATGACCGGATCCAGACCATCATCTCCCAGCTGGAGGACTCTTGCCAGAGCACCGAGGTGCGGAAAGGGGGAAAGGAGCCCCCCAAAAACCCGGGGGTGAAACCTTAGCCGGGCATGGCCGGCAGTGGGGTGGAGCCCAAGGAGCAGGGAAACCTTGGGATGTTGCAGGTGCTGGAGGGACGCAGAGGTGGCATCCCTTGTTCCTTGTCCCTGCAGGAAAACAGCGAGGCGGCCAAGCGGGAACTCTGCGCTCGCTTTGACGCGCTGGCAGCGCTGCTGGAGGAGAAGAAGGCGGAGCTGCTGCAGCGCATCTCCCAGGAGCAGGCGGACAAGACCGCCTTCATCCAGAGCCTCATCTGCCAGTACAAGGAGCAGCTGGAGAAGTCGAGCCGGCTGGTGGAGACTGCCGTCCAGGCAGCCGAGGAGACCGGGGGGGCCGCCTTCCTCATGGTGAGACCCCCAAAGCTGCCCCGTGGGGTCCCACTGCTGGGGACCACCTGGTGCCTGCTGTGGCTTCACTCACCTCCTCCTCCCTCTTCTCCTCCTCCTCCTCCTTCCCCTTCTCTCTCTCCACAGAATGCCAAGCAGCTGATAAAAACGTAAGTGCTCAAACTGGGGGAATCCCCACGATCCAGGCCCCACGGGCAGGATTTGGCGAGTGGGGGCTGCCCTGACCCCCTGCCCTGGTGGCCCCCGGTCCCCAGCTCAGCGGGGGGACAGGGACACACACACATCCGTGCTCTCCCTGCCCAGCATCGTGGAGGCCTCCAAGGGTGGTCGCCTGGACAAGATCGAGCAGGGCTATGAGAGCATGGACGCCTTCTCCGTGAGCCTGGAGCACCTCACCGAGGCCGTCCACGCCCTGGACTTTGACCCCGGTAATTCAGCCCCCAGTGCCCCTTTACCGACTCCCACCCAGCTGGTGGCACCTGCTGCTTTTCCTGGTGGCTCCTGGTGACCTTTGGCCGCTTGTTTGCAGCAGAGGAAGATGAGGAATACTTTGATGGGGCGGAAGAAGAGGTGGAAGAGAATGCAGCGCCCGAGAGGACAGTGATGGGTAAGGGGCAGAGCACGGCTGAGCCCACCTCCCCAGGACCCTCCAGCACCCATGGAGGAGCTTTGGGGGCTTGGGCTCTCCTTGATCACCCCATCCTCTCCCTCGGCAGCTTCCCTGTAGCCACAGCAACGTTGCCGGCGCGGGAGAAACGCCCCCGGGCGCAGGATGTCCGGCGACGGATTTGGGACGGGGGGGGGGACACACGGCAGGGACCGGCAGCCTGGCGAGCCGGCGCCTGCTCCAGCACAGGACACTTTTCTATACGGGTGCAAATAGGACAATTCCGCACGTTTTATAATTCCCTTGTTTTGTATATAATTGTCACGGATTTGAAATTTGTGTATTTTGTAAAGAAAACCGCTGCTTTGGGTGGTTATTTTCTTCCTCGCCTCTCACTCTCGGCTCACCAGCCCCGCGGTGGGCACCGGGGATGGGTTTGCCGGGCTGGTGCCATCAGCGGTGTCCCTGCCAGCACCCGGCGTGGCAGAGGGACACCTCCGGCCCAGCTCTTAATTTCCAGCCTCATTAGCACCTCTGGCAGCGCTGGCAGCCGCTCCTGGCCGCCCGCCCGGGATGTAACAGGTCGGCACCCGGCAGGATTTATCTCCTGGGGATGGGATGCCCTGTGCAGAGCTTGCCCTGGGCTGGAGATGTGGCACGGGGGGGGCTCAGGATGCTCCAGGCTGGGCCAGCCCCCGCAATGGGGATGGTCTCAGCAGCGAGCTGCTGGTTTGCTGCTGGCTGAGCTCAAAAATGCACCTTGGATAAATGCAAAAGTACCCCATAAATGCTTTTCCCCTGCACAAACATGACTCCTGCTCAGAGGGGGCCGAGGGGAAACTGAGGCAGCACCCACAGCTGAGCCACAAGTGCAATTAGCCCCAGGGTAATTAACGCTGCTCACGCAGGGGGGGGGCAGGAGCCCCTGCTGTGGAGGGGGTCCAGGCTTGTCCATCACACGGCTGGGTGGAAACTGGGGGGTTCCAAAGCGGGGAGGGGGGGACACCGTGTGCCTTTGGAGGGGACATGGGGACGTTCCATCCCCCTCTGCACCCAGCCCGGGTGTGCAGCTCCTGGGGGCGCTCGGGGCGGGGGGTCCCAGAGCGATTCCCCCCCCAGCAGCAGCCCCCGGGCGGCGGGCGAGGGGGCCCAGCCCGGGGCAGGCTCCGCGGGCGCTTTGCAGCCGGCTTGGCCGTCCCTCCTCCAGCCGGGATTTGCACACGAATCCCGGCTCTTCACACGAGCCAAGGCCACCGGCTGCCACCAGCGCCGGCCACACGCCGGGGTCACCCGCGCCGACCCCCCCGCCCCGGAGGAGGATGGCAGCCGGCGACGAGAAACGGCACCTCCTGAGCGAGGGCACAGGCGGGTACGGGGGTGCCGGGGGGGCTGCGGGCGTCGTGCCCCCTGTGCTGTGCGGCTCCCGAGGGCGGTCTGGCCGGGGAACGGGCCGGGGGGGAGCACTGAGGGCGCAGCCCGCTCCCCAAAGCCCTCCAGCCCCAGCACCCTTTGGGCGGCAGGTGCTACGCGGGGGCTGCGCAGAAGGACGGGCACAGCGCGGCGCAGGGACAGGAGCCCGCCCTGGAGCTGGGGACACGGCGTGGCCAGCACTGCCACACGCGGGGGGCCGGCGGCCACCCCGGCCAGCAGCAGCGGGCGCGCAGGAAGCTCTACCTGGCCGCTGGCATCTGCCTCTTCTTCATGGTCGGGGAAGCCGTGGGTGAGTGCTGGGTGCCTGCTCCGTTGGGGTCCCCGTGGGGTCACCCCGAGTGGCTGCCCAGAGCCCCTCTTGTCCTGATTCCCTGCTGAGGGTGCGGCCAGAGCTCCCTGTTGGCTTTCTGCGGCTCAGAACACACAGTGGGACCCCCCTGTGGCACGGGGTGTGCTGATCTGTGCCCATCTCGGGGCAGGACCCCTGCTATGTCCCTGCAATGTCCCCCCGATGTCCCGTGTCCACAGGTGGGTACCTGGCACACAGCCTGGCCATCCTGACGGACGCTGCCCACCTGCTGACGGACTTTGCCAGCATCATGATCAGCCTCTTTGCACTCTGGGTGTCCTCACGCCCCCCCACCAAAACCATGAACTTCGGATGGCACCGGGCAGGTAACGCGGTGGCACCGCCCCGGGGATGCCAGCAGAGCACCCCAGGGTGCCCTCCCCGTGTGGCCCAGGGGCTTTGGGGTGCCCTGAGGGGCCTGGGAAGCCTTGGCACCATGAACAAGGCAAGGCAGAGACGCTGCCAGCCCAGTGCAAGGAGCATCCCGGGTGCTGGGTGCCCCCACCGCGCCCCAGCACTGCCGGGGATGGTGCTCGGGATGGCACGGCAGTGGGGCAGCAGTGTGGGGGGGTCTCTCCGCAGAGATCCTGGGGGCCCTGCTCTCCGTGCTCTCCATCTGGGTGGTGACGGGGGTCCTGGTCTACCTGGGGGCCCAGCGCCTGCTCTCGGGCGACTACGACATCGAGGGCGGGGTGATGCTCATCACCTCGGCCTGCGCCGTGGCCGTCAACATCGTGTACGTGCGGCCACACGGCCCCTGCCCTCCCCGGGGGCCCCCTCCCTGAGCCTGCCAGGCCCCGGGGTGTCACCAGTGCCCTGCCCGCAGGATGGGGGTGGCTCTGCACCAGACGGGGCACGGGCACAGCCACGGGGCAGCCGGCGAGCAGCCCAACGCCAGCGTCCGCGCCGCCTTCGTGCACGTCGTGGGGGACCTGCTGCAGAGCGTCGGCGTCCTCATCGCCTCCTACATCATCTTCTTCAAGGTCTGGGCCGTGCTGGGGGCAAAGGGGGTGCTGGGGACACGAGACAGAGGCTCCAGACGGCGGTGGCCAGGCACAGGGCAAGACAGAGAGGACTGTGTGCCCGCCCTGCTGGTCCCGATGGGGATTTGGGGTGAGGTGATGGTGCCACAGGGGCCTCACCCCCTCCCACCCGCTCCCCAGCCCGAGTACAAGTACGTGGATCCCATCTGCACCTTCCTCTTCTCCGCGCTGGTGCTGGGGACAACGCTGACCATCCTCCGGGACGTCCTCCTCGTCCTCATGGAGGGTAGGGACCCCCGGGGCGGGGGGGGGCTGGGCAGCGGGGTCACCCACGGGTGCCGTGGGCCCCGTCCCTGCAGCTGCCACGGCTCTGCCTCCGCAGGGACCCCCAAAGGGATGGATTTCAACGCCGTGCAGGAGACGCTGCTGGCGGTGCGGGGCGTGGAGGCCGTGCACAGCCTGCACATCTGGGCACTGACCGCAGCACAGCCGCTGCTCTCGGTGCACATCGCCATCAGTGAGTGTCACCGCGGGGGGACAGGGGTGCCAGAGCCATCAGTGAGTGTCACAATGTGGGGACAGGGCTGCCAGAGCCACCAGTGAGTGTCACAGCAGGGGAACAGAGCCATCAGTGAGTGTCACAATGTGGGGACAGGGGTGCCAGAGCCACCAGTGAGTGTCACAGCGTTGGGCAGGGAGGGCCGGGGTTTCCCCGCACCCCGACATCCCCAGATTTTCTCCTCGCAGACGCGGCTGCCAGCGCGCAGGAGGTGCTGGAGGAGGCCAGCTCCCGGCTGCAGGGCGCCTTCCGCTTCCACACCACCACCATCCAGGTGGAGAGCTACTCCGAGGAGATGCGGGACTGCCGGGAATGCCAGCCCCCCCGCGACTGACTCCCTCGTCCCGGGGCACTGTTCATGTGTGGCAAATAAAGCAGAGCACACGGGGGTGTGTGGGGGGATGTTGGGTCTGGGTGTTATCTCCGGTATCTGTAGGAGCCAAGGACAGACCCAGGGCAGTGGCAGCCTGAGAGTGGCTGTTGGAGGCCACCTAATATTCCGTATTTTTATTCAGCTGGGAGGAAAGCCAGCTGAAACACTCCTTTTCCCTTCTCCGGGGAGCGCCGCGAGGCAATGGGGTGCTGGGCTGCCCGGGGACTGCGGGGGACCCAGCTGGAGCGAGGGAGGGAGGTCACACACAGCTCTTATCTCTTATCGCTCCTCTGTTTGCCCTCGGGGAGGTGAAGGACTCTCCCTCCCCGCAGGGCTGGGGGGGCTGCCCGGGTCATTCCCAGGGTGCCGATGCAGAAGTGTTGGAGCACCAAAAGCTGGTGCTCCCAGAGTGCTCTCGGTGCTTCCCCCACATCCCACAGCCACCATCCGGATCTTACCTCTCCCCCTCCTTTATTGCACTAGTAAAACCCAATAACGAGTAAAACCCCGTCAGCAGCGAGCCTGCTCCCGGAGGGCTCCGTGCACCGGGAACGGCACACCCGGATCCGGCCCGACCCCGGCAGCCCTCACGGCTTCTCCAAGCTCGGGTATTTCTTGCGCAGGACGGAGACCTGGTCCTTGAAGAGGACGGGGTCGAGGCGCAGCTGGGAGGACACCAGGGGCATGTAGCCAAACCAGTCGGCCAACTGGTTGAGGCAGTCCTGCCGCTGGGAGAGACGCCGGCTGCCGTCCGTGCCCTCCGCCCGGGCAGCAGCGGGGTGCGGGGCCGAGGGGCTCCGCTGCCCGGGCGGGGGGGTCCCCGCAGCCCCATGGCTGCACTCTGCCTGCTGGGCCACCCCCTCCTTGTGCTGCTTGCGCTGGGTCACCTTGATGGGTGGCAGCTTGGTGACGGCGGCCACCAGGACGTTCATCAGGATGTCCTCGCAGGCGGCCAGCCCGTCCACCAGCTGCCGCAGCCCCGCGGGCAGGTACTCGGTGAACAGGCTGTGGTAGTACCTGGGGGGAGAACGGGGTGAGGGGCAGGATGGGGGCCGAGCCCCCGGCCCCAGAGCCCCTCCGGCCCCAGAGCCCCGCCCCGGCCGGGTACCTGTGGTAGAAGGCGGCGGCGGTGAGGACGATGGAGAGCTCGTTGGTCCATTTGGAGGTGTAGCCCCAGCGCCCCTGCTCGGCGTCCCAGAAATGGCTCTGCGTGGGGAAGCCCACGATGCGCTCGGGGAAGCTGCGCCACACCGAGAAGGCAAAATCCACCTGGCACGGGACGGGCACGGTGTCACCCACCGCGGTGCCACCCTCCACGGGGACCTGCGGGAGGGGACCACCGCTGCCCCCGGAGGACGCGGGGACATGGGGACAGCCCTGTGGTGATCACTGAGCACCCGAGGGAGCCGGGGCCGTGGCCTCACCTCGCTGGTGGAGAGGCTGGTGTCCTCATCCAGGCTCAGCACCGCGTCCGTCTGGATGGCCCCGAAGGGGAAGAAGCGGTCACTGAGCTGTGGAGGGAGGACGGGCAGGTTGGTGCAGTGGGGTGGCTGTTCCAGTGCCCTGCCCGTGTCCCTGGTCCCCTCCCGTGTCCCTGGTCCCCTCCCGTGTCCTGGTCCCCTCACCTTCCTCCTGGCCTGGATGATGGTCAGAGGCACGCTGCTCTGGGGCCATTTCCCTCTCGGGGGTGGTGGCTTCTCGCAGCTCCACAGGACCACGATCTGCAAGGGGGAGGACAGGTGTGGCCGGAGGGGTTTGGTGGGTTCTCTGCTCCAGCCCGAACCATCTCATGGCAGTTTGGACCAGGATAAACACCCAGGTAGTCCCACCTGCACCCCAGAGGGCTGCAGACGTGGCTCTGCCTACCCAAAGGTGACACCATCAGGCATCCCCTCCACCCCTAAACCCACGCATCGCCTCTCCGCCCCGCAGGACCCAGCCCCACCATCCCGCGGGATCCCTGGGAGCTGCACCGGCTGACGCGGGACTCAGCTCCTCCCACCTGGGCGCAGTACTGGGATCCAGAGACGGCTTGGATGAGCCTGAGGATGGGCTGCGACAGCGACCCTGCTTGCGAGACCGCCCGGATGAAAGCCGTGAACTTCTTGGAGGGGCTGTAGCCTGAAAAAAGGGTGGGAAAGGGAAAGGAGAGGTGTTGGGCATAGCCCGAGTTTGCCGTGCTCAGCCGGGGCAGGCAGGATCCTACCGTGGTGCAGGTAGTAGAAGGGAAAATCGCCGAGGTGGGTGGAGAAGTCGGGCAGGACCAGGAGCCCCCCGGGCAGCGCGTTCCAGAGGAAGCGGGAGCGGGAGCGGTGCGGAGACAGCCGGTCCTTGATGATCTGCCAGAGGCCCGAGTGATGCTCCCAGCACCCCGGCTGTGACCCCGGCAGCTGGGGAGGGGGGGGTTCGGGGTGGGGGGCTCACCTCCAGCGTGGTGTGCACGATCTTGTCCACGGAGGAGAAGTAGGCATCCCACAGGAACTGGGTCTGCTGCTGGAAGGCCAGCACGCGCTCCGGGTGGATGCAGCGCACGGCGGAGGGGATCTGTGCCGGGGGAGCAGCAGGGTCCTCACCTCAGCTTCCCCCCGGCTGGGCTCCTCGCCTCTGTCCCCTCCAACAGTCCCAGCCATCCCATGGGACAGCCCCTGCCCACGGATGTGTGCCACCCTCCTCCTGTGGGGCTGCATCTCCTCTCCCTGGGGCAGGATCGGGCCCAGGATTCCCGAGGGTTTGTGCCTGGGAAGATCCTTCCCACCTTCCCCCGAGATGAACAGCGCCCTGGGACTGCAGGAGGAGTGGGACCCCCATTCCTGGGGGGTCAGACAGGAGCACTGCCAGGCTCAGCTGCCAGGCTCACCCCCAGACGTGGCTGGGGGCTCCACCACCCAGGGATTGGGGACCTGGTGGGTCTGGGATCTGGGACTGGGGGTCTGGTGCCCGGCGTGGGGCAGGATTTGGATCCAGTACCTGCAGAAGGAGCCTCTCACTGCCCACGACAGCAGCTTTGCCCCAGTCGATGGCCTCGGCGAAGGGCAGCTCCCAGCCGTCACTCAGCAGCACCGGGATGCAGGCGGCCTGTGGAGGGACCCCGCAGGCTGGGACAGAGCCCCCGGACCCCAGTGAGGGCGTCCCCTGTCCCCCTGCCCACCCTGTACCTGCAGAGCCTCGAGGAAGCGGAAGGAGCCCAAGCGCCTGCCCCGGGGCACGATGCAGAAGGTGGAGTTGTGCAGCAGCTCCTGGTAGTCAAACCTGGCGTGGGAGATGGGGCAGGGGTCAGGCATGGCCCCCTCCCCTCCTGTGAGCATCCCGGGAGGTGCTGCTGGCACCTGCCAGGTGTGGAGCCAACCCAGGACACTGTTAGGATCGGTTTGGACTGATTTTGGCTCTGAACATCCCTGGTTTTGTGGGAGCAGTGTTCTCCTGGGTGCTGAAGGGATGGACCTGGGCGTCCCTTAAAGAGGGGGGGTCAGGAAGGGACCCCGGTGCCCTTTGAAGGCACAACCCAGCTCCTCCCACCCCCCAGCAATGACACCTCACGCAAAGCCACCACCCAAACCCCCGAGCCTGAAACTGCAGCAGCTCTTGTGCCGTGCCCAGGCTTGCTGGGCAGGACCAGCCCTGCCTGCCCTGGCAGCGTTCAGGGGGGGCAGTGGGTGCCGGCAGTGCGGCCCCCCCCGGCCAGACTCGCCCGTGGGGCTCTCAAAGCCCCTTCTGTGCCGTGGTGGGGAGAGGCTCGGCCGCTGCCGGGTCCCTGCGGCCGCGCCGGAAAATCCAATATTGACTTTAGGTCGGGACAGACCCCGTCTGTTCCCGCCCGCGGGGAGGGGCAGCCGGTCCTGGATGGGCTGGGGGGGACTCGCATGGTCCAGCCGGGTGGCTGGGAGGCCAAAAAGAGCCCTTGCAATGTGCTGGTCCCAGGAGGAAGGGCGTCCCTGCGGTGGGAGCTCCCTGCTGGTGCCAGGCTGGGAGTTGAGGCTGTGTCACCTCTGTGGGTGCCGGAGCACTCTGGCACATCCCAGCGCTCCGGGATGTGGGAGATCAGCCCCAGTGCCAAGGCACAGAGTTTCACAATAAAATCTGCCTCTGGATGAACCTCCCCAATGTCTTCAAAGGATGCCAAAATCTTTGACCCGTTAACACTCAAACTCCCGGCCGGGAAACTAGAGGGGTGACAGCACCCAGATCCCCCACGAAACCACAGCAGCGACAGCCACATCCCCGGGGCCAGACCCGGCTGTCACCTCTCCTCGGGGACCCCGAACCCTGCCATGACCCCCGGCAGCTCCGGGGACCTTTCCCGCTGCCGGGGCCCGGGGGGCGCTGCCCTCGCGGGCAGCCGGTGCGGTGGGGCGGCTGGCGCCGGCCGGGCTGCGGGGCCGAAGGCTCCCGATGGAAATACTTCGCTCCTGACGCGCTGCGGTTTCCGGGCAATCGCCGTCAGGGCTTCCTTGTTTTGTCAGGAGCGGGGACGGGCGCCCGCCGCGCTCCCTTCGCCAGGCCCCTCCGTGGCTCCGGCCGGGCACGGTGCCACCGGCACCGGCGGCTCCACAGAGCCTTTCCCCGCCCGCGCTGACTGCTCCGAACGCGGGGCAGCGGGGCCGCTCCGCAGCGCTGCCACAAGCCGCCCTTTATCCCAGAACAGAACCGGATTGTTCGGGGCAGCCCCTCGGGCATGAGGAGGATGATGGAACACCCAGCAGGGCCTTCCTCTGCTCCCCGAGCTGCCTCCACCGTGCCAGCACCCAACGCACCGGGTGAACGGGGCCGCCGGGGTCTCGCTCTGTCCCCTCCCTGCTGGCCTGTCCCCTGTCCGAGTGTGGGGACATCTCCCCGGGCAGGAGGGCATCGGTCCCCGCGGGAGGTCGGGCAGAGCTGGCTCTGGTGGTGACACCAATGGTTTTGTGCCCGGTGTCCCACAGGGACGAGCAGGGTGGCAGAGGCTCGGGGTCACACACGAGCACGCTGCCACGTGTTCCCCATCGATCCGCCGGCCAAAGCCATCCTGGGAGAGGTGTAAATCTCCCTGTGTTTGCAAACAGCATTAGGGGATTACCTGGGTGGGCGGATGGGGGGGAATTCTCATCCCGCTGCCCCTTGGCACAGCGTGGGGCTGACCTTGGGCCCCCTGTCCTGCCAACCCCACTGTCCTGAGATGCCCCATCCCAAAGAGACTTTGCTGCAAGTGCTGACCCTGCTGGGCTGGTGGCACCCTCCAGACAGGGCCATGTGGTGCCTGACCCATCCCAAAGCCCTGGCTAATCCCAGTGCCAGCACCCCAGCTCCACTTTTACCTCCCAGCACCTCCTAAGACGCTTTGAGGATGATGCCCAACGTGGCCTCTCCCCATCTGCTCTCCAGCTGAGTGGCTGGGGGATGTCCCCAGGCAGTGGGATGGGGACCTGCCTATTGTCTGTGGGATGGGCTCTGTGTTTACCAGCCCTGGATTCAGCAGATGTTGATGGGTCCCAAGCAGTTGGATGGGGAGGTGAGGAGCTGCAGGATGGAACTCCCCAAACTCACAGAATTTTGTACCCCCAATTTTTCCACCAGTGTGTGCATCCCACGCTGCTGCCACCGTGTCCATTTGTGATGGGGGATGCAGGGGGACCCCCACCCACCACCACCAATTAAGCTCAGGGCTGCCCACACTGGGACGCCCACAGACCCGCCAGTTTTGTGGGATTTTCAGTGGAGCCAGTGAGGGGGGGATGTTTCGGGCTCATCTCCAAGAGAAACGTTTATGTTGGGGGAGAGCGGGAGGGGGAAGAAGAAAAGCGTCATTCATCAGCGTTCGGAAAAAGGGAAATCGTATTAGAGGCGGTGGCAGCGATTGCAGATAAGAGCTGCTCTCGCCAGATTACTCCAACTTTAATACAGAGCAGGAAAGCCCTGAGCAGTCAGCGCCTCGCTCCCCACCGTGCAATGAAACCCTCATCCCTCTCAGAAGAACCCAAAACTTCCCTCTCCGGAGCTCCAGCCACCACAGACGGTCACAGCTGCACCCCGCAGAGAGGCAGGAACATTTGTGGGGTGCCCCATCACCCCAGACCCCCTTTTCCCCCGATCTCTGACTCACCTTTCATAGTCGACGTTGTCCTTGTCGCAGCGCGTGTCCTTGTGCTTCTCCCAGTCCTTGCCGTGCTTGCAGGTGGTGAGGGAGATGATGTCCTTCCCGTTGTGGATGTGGTGCAGCGCGTTCCGCGTGCCGGAGCCGATGCCGGTCAGGTACCGCTTCCCCTTGAACACCAACAAGTATTTCTTTCTGGGGGGCACCGAGTCCTGGTGCAGCCACCCCCTGTCCCCGCCGCGCTGCGGGTGCTCCTTGGGGAACAGAGGGATGGAGACGTCGAAGCCGGGCCGGAAGCTCCGCGTGTCGAAGCTGGCTTTGGCCAGGATGGCCTGCCCGGTGTCGAAGCCCAGGTCGCCGGTGTAGCTGGGCCAGGTGCCCGAGTAGAGGTTGAAGATGAGGTGGTTGCGGCCACCGTTCCAGAGCGGAAATCCGCGGATTTTCTCATCCACGTTCCGGACGTACTGGCCCGAGAGGTGGTCGCGGTCCAGCGTGTCGATGCTGAGGACGAACAGACAGGCTTCCTCGGGCTTCAGGGTGTGGTAGCGGGAGCGCTCGATGGAGCTGAGGATTTTGCCGTAGGTCTCCGAGACGGGCTGGCCCCGCTCCTGGGGGTAGGTGAACACTTTGAAGCCGTGCCTCTCGCACCTGGAGAGGTTGAAGCAGGTTTCCATCCGGCATCTGCTGCTCCTGTAGACGCTCAGCCACGCCGCCCGCCGCTCCCGGGGGGACAGCAGGGAAGGGTCCCCATCCCTCTGCAGCTCCTCGGGGTCCGCAAAGCTTTTGAGGAGGGACCGATCCGTCCAGCGGGGCCAGCTCCTCCGGGCCTCTGCTTTCCTTCCGGAAAAGAAAGCAAAACGGCGCAGCTGATCCCCTCCAAAGAAGAAAAGCAGGAGCCAAGAGGCAAGGAAAGTCAGGAAAATGTATTTCTTCCTGGTCTGCATAGGTTCACATGCAGCCCCAGCTCCTCATCGGGCTCAGGTGAGTGCCAGAGTCCGGTCAAGAGGCCGATGTTCCCAGCCCCGAGTGGGTGGTGGGACGGCTGCTGGCCCGAGGTACTGTCCCGTGTCCTCGCAGTCCGTGACAGTCCCCACTTTCTGCTCGCTCTGCCCAGGGCTGTGCTGGTTTCTCGGGACCGTCCCGGTGTCTGGCTGCAGAGCAGAGCCCGCTGCCCCCGTGTCCCAGCCGCTCACTTCTCCAGGCCCCCGAGCCGCGACAATGACATTTCCATCGCTTGACCCAGCTTCAAATCCCTGGAGAAAGGGAGAGGTCGCGTCGTCACCCGTCCTGTCGCCGCCAACCGTGTCACCACAAGTGGCTCCACACATCCCTGCGGCGGGACTCCCCTCCCCAGCTCCCTTGGGAATAAAACCCTGGGAATAAACCCTCCCGCAGCCGCCGGAGCCCCCCTCTCTCCCTGCCCTTTCGTTGCCCGGTCCCCCCGTTACCTTCGGGGACTCGCGGCCCCGGGTGGGTGTCGGGCCGCCGTGTCCCGGAGCCCCAGTCGCCGGCTGCCCGCGGCTCCGGGCTGCATCCCCGGCCGGGGAAGGCGGCGGAGCAGCCGCCGAGCCGCTCCGCCGGGCTCCCGGTGCGCGGCCGGGCGGAGGAGCCGCTGCGGGAGGCTCCGCACAGCCCCGCTCCCGGGGCTGGGGTGCTGGGCGTGTGCCCCCTTGTCACCTTGTCCGTCTGTCCCTGCGCTGGGCTCTCTGTTCCCCCGTCCCCCCGGTGCCTGTCCAAGACCCCGGCTGCTCTCCGCTGTCCTCCTGTCCCTCCCGGGTCTGGCTGTCCCTTGTCCGTCTGTCTGCCTGTCCCCTCCGGGGCTAACTGTCCCGCTGTCCCCTGCCCCCCCCGGAGCTGGCTATCCCCTGTCCGTCTGTCCCCCCGGGACTGTGTGTCCCCTGTCCCCTCCCAGATCTGGCTGTCCCTCGTCCGTCCGCGTGTCTGTCCCGCCCAGGGCTGGCTGTCCCCTGTTCCCTGCGGGAGCTGGCTGTGCGCTGTCCGCCTGTCAGTCCCCGCGGGGCTGGCTGTCCCCCTGCCCGTGTCGCTGTCCCCGTGTCCGTGTCCGTGTCCGGCCGGTCCCGGTGGTCCCGCGTCCCCCCCGCGCTCCACGTGCCCCCCCCGCCCGCGTCGGTTACACGGCGCCCTGGCCCCGCCCCCTCCCCGGCGAGCCCCGCCCCCTGCCTCCCATTGGCTGTCCGCTCACAGAAGTGGGCGTGTCCGTGCCATTGGCCGCGCCCACCGGGGGCTCCCGGGGAGGACCGGGGCTGAGGGGGGACCGAGCCCGAGCCCGTGTCCCCATGGACCCCTGTCCCTCTGTGTCCCCATGGACCCCTGTCCCCATGTCCCCGTGTCCCCATGGACCCCTGTCCCTCTGTGTCCCCATGGACCCCTGTCCCCGTGTCCCCGTGTCCCCATGGACCCCTGTCCCTGTGTCCCCATGGACCCCTGTCCCCGTGTCCCCATGGACCCCTGTCCCCGCGTCCCCGTGTCCCCATGGACCCCTGTCCCCGCGTCCCCATGGACCCCTGTCCCTCTGTGTCCCCATGGACCCCTGTCCCCGTGTCCCCATGTCCCCATGGACCCCTGTCCCCGTGTCCCCATGGACCCCTGTCCCCGTGTCCCCATGGACCCCTGTCCCTATGTCCCCATGGACCCCTGTCCCCGTGTCCCCATGGACCCCTGTCCCTGTGTCCCCATGGACCCCTGTCCCCGTGTCCCCGTGTCCCCATGGACCCCTGTCCCTCTGTGTCCCCATGGACCCCTGTCCCCGTGTCCCCGTGTCCCCATGGACCCCTGTCCCTCTGTGTCCCCATGGACCCCTGTCCCTCTGTGTCCCCATGGACCCCTGTCCCCGTGTCCCCGTGTCCCCATGGACCCCTGTCCCTCTGTGTCCCCATGGACCGCTGTCCCTGTGTCCCCATGGACCCCTGTCCCCGTGTCCCCATGGACCCCTGTCCCCGTGTCCCCATGGACCCCTGTCCCTCTGTGTCCCCATGGACCGCTGTCCCTGTGTCCCCATGGACCCCTGTCCCCGTGTCCCCATGGACCCCTGTCCCCATGTCCCCGTGTCCCCAGGGACCCCTGTCCCCGTGTCCCCATGGTCCCCTGTCCCTCTGTGTCCCCATGGACCCCTGCCCCATGTCCCCGTGTCCCCATGGACCCCTGTCCCCTTATCCCCGTGTCCCCCTGTCCCTCTGTGTCCCCATGGACCCCTGTCCCTGCATCCCCATGGACCCCTGTCCCTGTGTCCCCCTGTCCCTCTGTGTCCCCGTGTCCCCCTGTGTCCCACACAAACCCAGGGTGGCTTTGCCGGGGTAATCTGGGGGTGCTGGGGGGGCTGACCCCATTCCCCGAACCGGGCGTGGGCTGGGCCCGGCAGCACGGACAGGTCGGGGCTCGTCTCTCCCACCCCGTCCCGGCATCCGCGGCCACGGCAGCCGCCCTCGCCCTGCCCCGCCGGCCGGGCAAGCCGGGACCGGAGCGCTGGATGCCGGCCACGGGTGTGACAGCCCGGCCAGCCTCCGCCTGCGGCTGGTTCGATGGCTGAGGGCAGGGGCTGCGGTCCCCTCTCACTGCCCCAGCCCCAGGGACCCGGGCGACACAGACAGTGGCAATCCCAGGGCTCTGTCCAGCGCCCAGCGCGTGCCTCAGTTTCCCCAGTCACCCAGGGGAGCCTGGAGTGGGGCTGCGAGTGTGGGAGCTTGGTAGAGACGGTTTTCACCAAATCTTTGGGTATTTATTTGCCAGCCTGGCTGGCTCGGCCCCGCAGGGAATTAATCCCCGGCCGCGAGGGGATTACTGGGGACCAGGGGCCGCTTTAGCTCCAGAAAGAGGATTAAACAGAGGACAGGGAACGTGGGGATGGGCAGCGAGAGCCCCAGAGCACCGCTGGCCTCTGGGGGGGACAGGGGGACAGTCCCGGGGACAGGAACTTGGCTGGGTACGGACACGGACAGGGCAGCCCTGGGCTTGGGGTGCTGCCCACGGGCACTGCCCCCCACGGCCCCCACGGAGGGGCCACGGCTGCCATGGGGGGACTGGAGTTGTGCCCGGGACTGGGGGCACTGGGAGCTGTGGTTTCGTGGGGGTGACACCGGGAGCCGTGTCCTGTACTGGTGTCACTGGGAGCTGTGATTTTGTGGGGGTGACACCGGGAGCCGTGTCCTGTACTGGTGTCACTGGGAGCTGTGGTTTCGTGCTGGTGACACCGGGAGCCGTGTCCTGTACTGGTGTCACTGGGAGCTGTGATTTCGTGCTGGTCACACCGGGAGCCGTGTCCTGTACTGGTGTCACTGGGAGCTGAAGTCCACGAGCACGGGAGGCACTGGGAGCTGTAGGGCAGAGTTCACTGGGGCGTGCTGGGAGCTGTGAGCCGCTGTACTGGTGTGTGCGGGGAGGGGGATACTGGGAGGTACTGGGCAGTTGTTGCTGGGAGCTGGGAGGGCACAGAGGGAAATTTGGAGCTGGGAGAGCCCTGGGAGCTTGGGCGGGGCACTGGAGCTGCAGAGGAGCTCGAGGTGGGGGCACTGGGAGGGTTTGGGGAGCACTGGGAGCTTTTGGGGTGGAACTGGGAGGCACGGGGGGCTGCGGGGAGCAGTGGGAACCGTCAGCACCGGGAGCTGGGGGTCACAGGGAACTGGGGGACAACTGGGAGCTGCGATGGAGACTGGGGGCGCTGGGGGGAGCGCTGGGAGCGGCAGGGACGGCTCCGGCACGGGCGCTGGGAAGCGCTGGGACCTGTAGTCCAGCTGCGCGTACTGGGAGGTGTAGTCCGGGCTCCCAGCGCATACTGGGAGCTGTGGTCCCGGGCCGGGGCCATACTGGGAGGTGTGGTTCCGCAGCCCCGGGCGCTGCTGGAAGCTGTAGTTCGGCACTGCGGGGTGCGGGGTCCCGTCCTGCCGGGGGTGCCAGCCCCGCACTGACCCCTGTGCCCCAGCCCCCTGTCCCCGCGGGGGGACAGGACCCTCAGCAGGGTGCCCGTGGGGCCGTCCCGCGATCGCAGTCCCGGGAGAGGAACGGGGGGATCTCATCCCTGAGCATCCCCGAGGGGCTGTGCCCTGGGAAATCAAGGGCAGGGGTGGAACTGGGGGTCGCTGTGCTTGCTGCCCGGGGTCTGGGCAACGGGAGAGGGGTAGGGAAAGGAGGAGGGAGCGGGTTGGGGTCCCTGGGGTGGGGGACAGACACTGACCCCGTGTCTCCGCCCAGGCTCGGCTGCGGCAGCATGGGGGGGATGCTGGCGCTGCCCCCGGGGCAGGGACCCCACCAGGTGGGCTGCACGGATGTCATGGTGGGCCACACGCGGCAGGTACGGGGGTGGGCACAGGGATAAGGATGGGCACAGGGACAGGCTTCCCTGCAGAGCAAAGTGGCTGCAGCCAGCTGGTTTTGGACGTGGCCACCATCGTCTGTGCTGTCCCCCTTCTTTGCCTCCCTCAGGGGCTCTTCCTCCGCCTCTTCTACCCGTGCCTGCCCCGGGCCGGGGCCACGGAGCCGCTCTGGGTCCCGCGCCCCGAGTACTGCGGGGGCCTGGCCGATGTCACCCTCGGCCGCCGCTGGTGCTCCGCCCTGCTCGGCATCGCCATCGGTGAGGGGGGACACCCCCCATCCCCACCCTGGGGGCTCCCCGCTCCTTAGGGACCCTTCCCCCGGTGGGGTTCAAGCCCTCCCCTGTGCCTGGGTGCTGCAGGCAGAGCTGGGGCTGAGCAGGGACCTGTGGGACCCCCTGCCCGTGTCCCCCCGTTCCTGGGGGTTTCTCCTCCCTGCAGGCTCCTGCACAGTCCCGGTCAGCTGGAATGGGCCCCTCGAGCCCCGCAGCGGTGGGTACCCCCTGATCATCTTCTCCCACGGCCTGGGAGCCTTTCGGTAACGTGAGCCCTGAGCAGGGCTGAGACAGGGATGTGGGGGGCCCTCCACAGCCCCACTCAGACCTGCCCTGAGCCCTCTGCTCCCATCTCCCTTCCAGGACCTTGTACTCTTCAATCTGCGCAGAGCTGGCGTCCTGGGGCTTCGTGGTGGCAGCGCTGGAGCACAGGTGGGTGCCCAGGTCCCCACCAAGTTCGTGCTGGGGCTGGTGGGACGTTGTGCCCTGGGGGGAACTGCCTTTCCCTCCCGCCCCCACAGGGACCACTCTGCTGCCACCACCTATTTCTGCACGGCAGAGGCTGGGAGGGAGGAGTGGATCCCCTTCCAACGCGTGCCCCGAGGGCAGAAGGAGTTTTATTTCCGAAACAAGCAGGTACCAGGGCGGGGGGTCCAGGGTGGGCAGAGGGGAGGACTGAAATTCCTCCTGCAAGCCAGAGCATCCCTGGGGATGCTCTTCCCAATCCTGTATTGCCACAGTGCTGGGGCTGAGCTTTCTCCTCGGAGATGAGAAAAATCTGTTCAGTCTGTTTCCGTTTCCTGGGGTCCGTCTGTCCGGCTCCAGCTGACCCTGGCAGGAGCCAGGCTGGGTTTTGTCAAGGCCCTGGATAATGTCCCCCATGCCCTGGGGAGAACAGGACTCTGTGCCCAGCCCAGCTCTGCACCAGCTGCCGGGTTTGTTCCCACTCGGATTTTTGTCTCTCTGGGATTATCCCGGACAGCTGCTTGCTGGGGAGCAGGAAGGTTTCCTGCTGAGCCAAGTTCCCCCCCTCTGTTTGTTTCTGCCTCATTTAAAAGGACAACAGCAAGTGAAGATTAGTCGTGGAAAAGCTCTCTAGGAACGGAGGTGCTTTTGGCAGCCTTAAATCACCTCCCAGCCTGTTATTTTTGTGTGTGCTCTGCCTCATGGCACATTGCACAGAAAAGGGAAACAGTTCTCCTGTACCCACGAGCAGAAGTGGTGAGGGAGAAAGAGAAATAAGTAATAGAAGGAAATAGTTGCCAGGTCAATCTCCGTTATGGCATTTTCTGTGTTGCAGGGAGCAGGAGAGAGGTTTTCATTGGAGTTTTTTGTCACCTGTCACCTTAAATGTGCACAGACAGCAGCACCGGTGTCCTTAGGGCAGCCAAGGACGTGGCCTCAAAGTGGCTCCAAGTCAGGGCATCTTCTCCCTGAATCATTTGGGATTTTAGGATGCTCCTGGGTGGTGCCCCCAAGCTGGTTTTTAGGGGGACACCCAGGTTTGCTCCTGGGTTAGGGGTTCTGGGGTCCCTGTGAGGGTTTGGAGCAGGGGTTGGCTTGGCTGGGGGGCAGTTGGTGAGGATCCCAGGCTCTCCCTCCTCTTCTTCCTCCCAGAGCAGAGACTTTTGGTCCTCTGCAGCCGTCTGCTGCCAGATTAACTGAATTAAGAGCAGACACCACAAGGAGATCATCCCAATAAACGTGCTGTACCCCGTGGGAGCCGCAGCACTGCTGCCTCGCGCCTGCTTTGGCGTTTGTTGCAATTCAGGGAGAGCCCCATGGGAGAGAAGCACTGAAGGAACGGGCCTGGGTGGGCACTGGTGGGAAGGTCTGGCCCAGATCTGTGGGCTGGAGGAGCTGGGTTCACCAGGGAAGGGCTGATGGTTCCAGGTGCACCAGAGAGCGCAGGAGTGCGTGCGGGCACTGCGGCTCTTCCAGGGCATCACCGGCGGCAGGGCTGCCCCCAACATCCTCCACCAGGACTGGGATCTCTCCGTGCTGAAGGTACCTGGCTCTGCCTGGGGGGGCTCTGGGTGCCCCTTGGTGGCAGGATAACTCCTGGCTGCCCGAGACTTTTCCTCCTGGCACTCCTGGTCCGTGCAGAGCCCCAGCCTCGCGCCCCTCGGCTCCTCCGCTGTGGGCACCGGGCAGCCAGAGCCCATCACACCAGCCGTGGGACACGGCATTCCCCCTTCCAGGGAGTCTCTGCTGATCTTCCCTTGGCTTTTTCTTCCCTAATCAGAGACCTCCAGCCCTGAGGTCTGGGCTCAGACTCCTCAGCCCTCTCCCTTTTGCAGGACAACCTTGATCTGACCAAAGTGGCCGTCATGGGCCATTCCTTTGGGGGGGTGACAGCGGTGCTGGCCTTGGTGAAGGAGCCCAGCTTTGGGTAAGGCAGGGACGAGGAGCTGCAGAGGCTCCGGGGACACGGGGTCGTCCTGGTGGGAAGGGGAGCCGTGGTGGTGCCTGTCCTGCTCCAGGTGTGCCGTGGCTCTGGATGCCTGGATGTTCCCTCTGGAGAACCTGTTGTACCCGGAGGTGCCCAAGCCCGTGCTCTTCATCAACACCGAGAAGTTCCAGACTCCGGAGAGCGTTGCCAAAATGAAGAGGTTGAGCTCCAGAAACAGCCAGACGAGGATTGTGACCGTGCTGTGAGCCAGGGGCTGGCACCCACCCTCTGCAGGGAGCACCTGTGGGTGTCCCAGCAGGAAAACCTCTGGGTCCTGCTGCACGTCCCACTGACGCACATCCCTTCCCTTTCCAGGGGAACCGTGCACGAGGACCAGACCGACTTTGCCTTCCTCCCTGGGAAGCTCTTCAGCCTCATCTTCAGCAGGAGGGGGACTCTGGACCCCTACAAGGCTCTGGCCATCACCAGCCGGGCGGCTCTGGCCTTCCTGCAGAGGCACCTCAGTACGGCCCAGGGTGGGGGCTTGGGGGGCACGAGAGCTCCCTGGTTTTGTGGGGGCTGTGGGGCTGTGGGGCTGTGGGGCTTGGGGCTGGTGCTTCCCAAAGCACAGGGGTGCAGTGGCTGCCCCTTGGTGGCTCCTGGCGAGGCTGTGGTTGCCCTGTCACCCGGAGGGGAGGCTGTGGTAGCCCTGTCACCCGGAGGGGAGGCTGTGGTAGCCCTGTCACCCAGAGGGGAGGCTGTGGTAGCCCTGTCACCCGGAGGGGAGGCTGTGGTAGCCCTGCCACCTGGAGGGGAGGCTGTGGTAGCCCTGTCACCCGGAGGGGAGGCTGTGGTAACCCTGTCACCGCCTGTGCCCCGTGCAGAGCTGCAGGAGCAGTTTGGACAGTGGGACGAGCTCCTGGAAGGTGTTGGGGACTCGGTGGCTCCGGATGCGCCGTTCGGCCGCTCACACCTGTAGCTGCTCCGAGGGCCCTGCTGGGAGCTGGGGACTGGGAAAGTGACTCCTTCTTGCCCGGAATGGAGGAGCCAGGAAGGGCAGGAGGAGCTGGGGACAGTGCTCGTGGTGCCCAAGCTGCTCAGGGAATGTGCCAGCAGAGCCCTCCCTGCTCCTGTGCCTGCGCTGAGGGCTGTGGGGCTGAGAGAATAAAATCCCCAGGGATAAAGGCTGAGTTGGCTGTTGCAAAGTAATAAAACCACGGCGGGGGGTGGGCTGGGAGGGCCTTTAAAGACCATCCCCAGCTTCGCTGTGGGTTGGGGGTGGTTCAACCATGGCTGAAAGAGGTGCAGCATCAGGGCTGCAAGCACGAGGGCAAGGAAAATCCCATAATTGTCCTGCAAAGCCGTGCAGACGGCTGACTCCACGCCTAAACTCTGCAGGGGGAAAGAAGGAGGATGGCTTTCAGCAGGCTGACAGGAAGGAGGAGCCTCTGAGCACCCCAGCAGCGCAGGGCTGTGGGATGGGGATGGGGATGGGGTGGGGATGGGGATGGGGATGGGGATGGGGTGGGATGGGGATGGGGATGGGGATGGGGTGGGGATGGGGATGGGGATGGGGATGGGGTGGGATGGGGATGGGGATGGGGATGGGGTGGGATGGGGATGGGGATGGGGATGGGGTGGGGATGGGGATGGGGATGGGGATGGGGATGGGGATGGGGATGGGGATGGGGTGGGGATGGGGATGGGGATGAGGATGGGGTGGAGATGGGGATGGGGATGAGGATGGGGTGGGGATGGGATGGGGTGGAGATGGGGATGGGGATGAGGATGGGGTGGGGATGGGATGGGGATGGGGTGGGGATGGGATGGGGATGGGGATGGGGATGGGGTGGGGATGGGGATGGGGATGGGGATGGGGATGGGGATGGGGATGGGGTGGGGATGGGGATGGGGATGGGGATGGGGTGGGGATGGGGATGAGGATGGGGATGGGATGGGGATGGGGATGGGGATGGGGATGGGGTGGGGATGGGGATGGGGTGGGGATGGGGATGGGGGAGGATGGAGATGGGGATGGGTTGGGGATGGGGATGGGGATGGGGTGGGGATGGGGATGAGGATGGGGTGGAGATGGGGATGAGGATGGGGTGGAGATGGGGATGGGGGAGGATGGAGATGGGGATGGGGATGGGGATGGGAATGGGGATGGGGATGGGGATGGGGATGGGGATGGGGTGGGGATGGGGATGGGGATGGGGATGGGGATGGGGATGGGGATGGGGATGGGGATGGGAATGGGGATGGGATGGGGTGGGGATGGGGTGGGGATGGGATCGGAAGGAAAACAGCCCAGCCTGGCTGTGCAGCACGGGCAGCGGCGCTGCTGCCAACAGGGACGTGCTGGCAGTGGCAATAAAGCTTTGGAAGCACCTGCTGCACATCCCGGGCCACACCGGAGATGTCAGGGGCGCTTTTTGCGGGGTGTCCGGTCCTCAGCCATCCCGAGGAAGGGCTGGAGCCGGGGGAGCTGCAGGGATTTATCCTGGGCTGGGAGAGGAGCGGGAGCAGCCGCTCCGTCTGTCCCCCTTGTCCCCGCCGCCCTCCTGGGGGACACCGCGCTGGTGGCGGCGGCTCCGTCCCCTGCCGTCCCGGAGAGGAGCTGCAGGCGACAGCGGGTGACACAGCGCCAGCAGAGCCCGTTCCCAGGGGAGGAGGGGATGGAAAAGCAGCGCCAGTGCCGGAGGTATTGGTGTCACCGTGGCGGCAGCGTCCTCACCTGCCTGGCACTGCGGGAAGGACGAGCTCTGGGGCTGGGGGTGCTCCAGGGTGGCCGGGGGGAAGGCACAGCAGTGGGACATCCCTCAGTAGAGGGACATCCCTGAGCAGTGGGGCCATCCCTGAGCAGTGGGGCCATCCCTCAGCAGTGGGGACATCCCTGAGCAGTGGGGCCATCCCTCAGCAGTGGGGACATCCCTGAGCAGTGGGGACATCCCTGAGCAGTGGGGACATCCCTGAGCAGTGGGACATCCCTGAGCAGTGGGGACATCCCTCAGCAGTGGGGCCATGCCTCAGCAGAGGGTACATCCCTCAGCAGTGGGGACATCCCTCAGCAGTGGGGACATCCCTGAGCAGTGGGGACATCCTGAGCTGACACGACATCGTCTTTCAACGTCTCCTCCGCTCCCCAGTGACACACAAAGGACTGATGTGAACACAACCACAGCACCCTGCTGCTTTTAAGCCTTTCAGATATGAATGTTTCAGTGTTTTACGCCTAAAGCAGCGTTTCTAGCCCTGGGCTCAGGCCGGGGAGTGGCGGCCCGCGGGGACAGGGC
Source organism: Anomalospiza imberbis (assembly GCF_031753505.1). Lineage (NCBI taxonomy): Eukaryota > Metazoa > Chordata > Aves > Passeriformes > Viduidae > Anomalospiza > Anomalospiza imberbis. The sequence goes on along the minus strand of NC_089705.1, from coordinate 6,313,902 downwards.
TGTGCTGGGGTGGCTGGGGGACGTTCAAGGTCGCTGGATGTGACGAATGCAGCGGCCGAGCCGGGGAGGACGCGCAGAGCCCGACAGGTCCCGGCTGAGCGCTGAGAGGCAGCGACTGGTGCAGAAACCAAATCCCATTTTCCTGCCGGCATCGGCGGCGGCACGGCTGAGACAGGCTGGGAGCTCTGCAGGGCTCTTATGTAAAGGCCTTCGGGAGGGGGTGGCAGCCACCGGCTCTGCTCAGGGGGCTCTGGCATTAACCCTTCGGCTCTCGGGGTGCTCATTCCCCTCCCCGGTGCCCGTGGAGGCGGGGGAGCAGGGGAGCAGGCAGGATCCTCCTCTCCATCCCTCTGCTCCCCGCTCCAGAGCTGCCACCACCACACTCCCACGGCGGTTTTGTGCCTCTGAAGAAAAATCCTGCCAGAAAAGAGATCCAAAAAGCCCCGAGGCCGCTGGGGCAGGGCAGACACCCTCCTCCCTCTGTGCTCTGTGGGGTGCGTGGTGCGGGAGCCCTCGCAGGGCGTTCTCCCCGTCCACCGGCTCACGGCACCCGCTCTGAATCCAGCCCGGAGCCGCCTCCTCGGAGCGCTCCCTCCCGGGCGCTCCGTGCTCCCGGCTCCGCTCCAGCCGGCGGGATGCGGCACAAATCCCGGCGGAGCTCACGGGAAGGTTGTCCCTGGAATGCTCCAATCCCAGCCCCAGGCAGCCGCTGGGATGGGGAGAGAACCACAAAGCGGAGGAAACCTGTGGGCTGAGATAAAGGCAGTTTAATAGGGAAAGCAAAAGCTGTGCGCGCAAGCAGGGGGAAGCCAGGAATTCATCCCCTCCTTCCCATGGGCAGGGATTCATTCCCAGGAATTCATTCCTAGGGGTTCAGTCACTGCCGAAGGTGAGCTGGGAAGACAAGCCCATCACTCCCAGTGTCCCCCCCTTCCTCCTGGTTTCTATCCTGAGCATGGTCTGGGACATCCCCGGGGTCGGTCGGGGTCGCCTGTCCCAGCTGTGTCCCCTCCCAGCTCCCTGTGCACCCCCAGCCTGGTCCCTGGGGGTGACACGAGGAGCAGGAAAGGCCTTGGCACTGTTCAAAGGCTGCTCAGACACAACAAAACATCTTTGTGTTATCAGCCCTGCGTTCAGCACAAACCCAAACACGGCCCTGGCCCGGCCTTTGCACCAAAATTAACCCTGTCCCAGCCCAGAGCCAGCACATCCCCACACCCCGGCTGGCCGGGACGGCTCTGCTGGGCCTGGGGTCATTCCCAGGGACAGATCGGGGCTCTCTGGGTGTCCCGGGCTGCTGCAGGCTGCCCGGGCCACACCGGCAGGTTTTGTGGCACAAAGCAGGAGTTAAAGGTTAGCCCAGGATGTGATCTGCCTCCAGCACCGGCTCAGAGGTTGGGGTTTGGATGTGAACTCTGGGGTTTTACACCCCTAAACCCAGAGGGATTTTGTTTCTCAGGGATGTGGGGAGGAAACACCAGCCCCGTTCCTTTGGGGGGTCAGCCCTCACCTGCAGGATGGCAGCCCCAAGGGATGCTGGAAGGGTTCCCTTCCAGCCAAGCGTTCCAGTGTGTCTGCCCTGCTCCTGTATTCAAACCCACAGCTTTAAAAATTAAAAAAAAAACTCAACCCCAAACAAAACAAACGGCGCTGCCCATTGATATTCCCCTCACAGCTGTGCCTGCAGCATGGCTGGGGTATGAATGGACACATTCCTTATCCCCACGGCTTCTCTGCTCTCTCCCACCAAAGCTTCCCACTGAAATCTGAAATCCCACAGTGTCAGCACAGCTCCTCACGGCCCAGAGTCTCCTTCTCCTCCCGCCCACCCCTTCCAGGGCAGATCCCTGCAGCAAACCCGCGTTCCCAGCTCCAGCCCTCGCTGCCATCTACAGAAAACCTCATTTGCTCAACTGGAGCTTCCCTGTTGATTTAATTAATGCAAATCCAGACTCGTGTTAAACCTCATTGTAATTACCGTAAGGCTCTCGTGGTTTGTGTTGGGTATTTTTTTCCCCATTTTTTATGTGTTTTTAAGGAATATAGCGAGGCCTGGATTCCCAACAGCCCGTGGAGGTGCAGGGCCCTCCCAGCTGAGCCCAGTGGGAGCTCTGGGGTTCAGTGTCCAGCCCCAAAGACCAGCCTGGACACAGGTGCATTGCTGCCCCAACCCCAACCCCAACCCCAGGCAGCACCTCCTTGAGCAGAATTCCCTAAATCCCTTTGGTTGGTGAGGATTCACTCCCTCTCATGCTGTTTTTTTTTTTCCACTGGAAAAATCACAGCATTGCTCTGGGTGAGATCCCGAAGGAAAATCAAGTTTCCCTGGAGTGAATTTTTATTATCTCATCCTTGAGCTGAGGAGCCTGGATGCTCCCAGTCACGAGGGATTCAGCTCCACATTTAAATCTCCCCACGTTCCTCCCACGCTGGGCGCTGGGGCAGGACAGACCCTGCAGGAGGATCTGCAGCAGCTCCGAGCTGCAGGCTCGGTGCTCTCCCCACTCCCTGCCCTCCAAAGTGCACCACCACGGCCAGGAGGGCTCCTGTGCCCTCAGCCAGCAGCACCCAAGGGGGTCTTGAGGCACAGTTGGATTTTCCAGCAGTTTTCCCTCTGCAGAAGAAGCCCCATTTTGGGCTGGAGCCACCTCTTGCTACCCCAGGGAGGATTCCTGAATAAACAGGGGGGAAAAGGGCTGAGGAGGGAAACTGAGGGAGAGAAGAGGATTGTGAGGTGTCTCTGCTCTGAAAAAGCCACTGGGACAGATTGGGATGATGCATTTTGGGTGGGCTCCAGCTTTCCCCCATGTTAGGAAGGACAGGCTGAGCTCAGCCCGTGGATGCTCCTGCCTTTCCCCCCAGCGTGATGGAGAGGACAGTGGGGAGCTGGGTGAGCAGGAGACCCCAGATCCTCCTTTTTAACCCTTTAGCTCATATTTTCACCCCAGAACCTGCTGCTGAGACTGCCAACAGCCCTCTCTGGGTGACACCAGAGTCCCCAAACCCCTTCAGGCTGTCTCATCCCCTCCTGTCAGACACGACCCTCTGACATCATTCACCACACAAGGCCTTGGCTGGGGGTTGTTTTGGGGGGGGTTATTTATTTTTAATTTAATTAAAACAAAGCCCTTTTGTTGCCCATCACACGAGCCAGCATGCCTCTCAGGGTGTTGATTTTGGCCTGGAGCAGCAGATTGCTGGTTTGTTGTATAAAAGATGGATGTTTTTCCACCAGAAATTCTGGCTTGGTCTGTTCTCCCAGCCACAGTGGATGTGTCAGGTTCTTTTGTCTTTTGATTTATGTATTGATCTATTACGGGCTCAAATTGGTAGGGAAAAAAAGGGATCAGAAAGCACGGGGCAAATGTGAAGTGCAGGGATTGTTTCCATGCTGGTATTGCTGAGATTCCAGGGGATGGGAGCAGGAATTAACCCATTTGGATGTGGAACTGTCAGTGCAGACAGGAGGGGAGCTGCTCCTCGTCCTGAGAGGATCTGAAATGTGGGAACACAGATCTGGCCTGAAGTAAAAAAATCCATAAAAAACCCACCCCAGACTCGTTTCCTTGGGTCACAAATCCTGTGGGAAGAGGCCTCCAGTGTCTGATGGATCCCACCCATAAATACCTGCAGATATTCCATGGGAAAATCAGCTCTGGCTGCTGCTCCAGGTTCTCCTGCATTCCCTGGGTGTGAGGAGGGGGTGGCACTTCACAATTCTGCTTTTGGCCAGAACTTCAGCCTCGTGCTGTGAGCCTGCAGCACCCAGGCACCTGAGAACTGCAAATCCACCTGTTCCCCAGGCGGGAGAGCTCCTGGGAAATAAAACACTCTTCCCATTTGGCCGTGCACTGACTTTGCCAGGGAAGCTGCTTGATTTTGGGTGGCCCAAGAGCTCTGCACTGAGAATTCTTTTCCCATTTGCTCTTTGTGGGAACAGGCTCAGTGTGGGGGCCGTCACAAGCCCATTCATTTTGTTGCTTTGATATTGGGGAAGTCATACTCCTTTAAGAGGATTTCCATCCCTCAACTCCTCCCCTCGTGACACTTCCAAGCCACATTTTGTCTTGAAAGGGTGTGAGTATTTTTAACCATATCACGCCAGGGAAGTATTAATAGCACAATGGGCTCGCTGAGCTGCTGGTGGAGCTGAATCCATATTTTAAATTCAAGCAACTAATTAGGAGCTGGGGAATAATTAGTGCTACACCCAGCTTTTCTTCAGCTCCCCCCCCTCCCCCCCCCGCTCCATTTTCAAAGCTCCACGGTGAACGTTTGTGCTGGAATGTTCTGTTGAATATTTTATAGCTCCTCCATGCATTGCTATTCCATGTGCTTGTCAGGATCCCACCGTGTCCTTTGCAGCACCCCAGCTGCAGCGGCCGGCCCTGGCACTGTGGGGATGGAACCAGTGCATGGAAAAACCCCAGAGCCCGAGCCCTGCCCCTCGCCCCTGGCGCTGGCGGGGCTCGCAGCTCGGAGCACCTCGGTTATTTTTGGGCTGAGATGTTTGGGGTCTGCCCAGAATAGCAGGAGAGCTCGGTGCTGCACATGGAAACGCGGGCTCGGCTTTGGGAGGAGCGGGGAGCGGGCAGAGAAATGGGTCGGGGCGTGGTTGGCAGCGAGGAGATCTCCAGGATGGCTCCCAAAATGTGTTTTGGGGCACAGGGAGGGTGGCGGGCAGCACCCACGGGGACTATGCTGGCTTCAGGCAGGAGAACACACCTGCAGGGATGGGAACGTGGACCTGTGCTGGTTTGAGGCAGGAGAACACACCTGCAGGGATGGGAATGCTGGACACATCTGCAGGGATGGGAATGCTGGACACACCTGCAGGGACAGGGATGCTGAACACACCTGCAGGGATAAGGATGCTGAACACACCTGCAGGGATGGGAATGCTGGACACACCTGCAGGGATAAGGATGCTGAACACACCTGCAGGGATAAGGATGCTGAACACACCTGTAGGGATAAGGATGTTGAACACACCTGCAGGGACAGGGATGCTGAACACACCTGCAGGGACAGGGATGCTGAACACACCTGCAGGGATAAGGATGCTGAACACACCTGCAGGGATAAGGATGCTGAACACACCTGCAGGGACGGGAATGCTGAACACACCTGCAGGGATAAGGATGCTGAACACACCTGCAGGGATAAGGATGCTGAACACACCTGTAGGGATAAGGATGTTGAACACACCTGTAGGTATAAGGATGTTGAACACACCTGCAGGGACAAGGATGCTGAACACACCTGCAGGGATGGGGATGCTGAACACACCTGCAGGGACAGGGATGTTGAACACACCTGTAGGGATAAGGATGTTGAACACACCTGCAGGGACAGGAATGCTGAACACACCTGCAGGGATAAGGATGCTGAACACACCTGCAGGGATAAGGATGCTGAACACACCTGCAGGGACAGGGATGCTGAACACACCTGCAGGGATAAGGATGCTGAGCACACCTGCAGGGACAGGGATGCTGAACACACCTGCAGGGCTGGGGATGTCCTGTGGGCCCGGGGATGCAGAGAGGAGCCCGCGCCGGGGCCGCGCCCGGGCAGCGCTGCCGGGCGGATCCTCCGCTCTCTATTAATAGTCGGGCTTGTGACGGAGCCTCCCCTCGCCCCTGCCTCTCCCCAGCCATCTGCTTCCAAGAAACTTGTGGAATTCGTGCGGCCGAGCTGGGGCTGTGCTATGGGAGGCTGGGGGAGAGCAGCAGGCAGGGCTCTGGGGCTGTAAAACCCCATTTTCCCAGGAATTAAAGGGTGGAAAACGGGCTGGGAAGGGAATTCTGCCCTGCCCAGCCCAGGCTGGCTCGAAGGCAGGTCTGTTCAGGGCATGGAGCTGCTCGTGGTGACAACCCCTGGCCTTTACTCAGGGTCTGTGGCCCTTCCTGAGTGTTTGGGTATTTTTTTAGGATGGAAGCAGCGTTCCTGCAGCCTCTGTCTTCATTGCATTAATATCTTTAACATTAATATCTAGCACTCTCCTTGTGCTCCAGAGCCCTGTCACCCCCATCCCCTCGGGATCTGGGTACCAGGCAGTGCAGTCCCGTGGCTGAACGTGACATTTCAGGGCTCTGTTGCCCCAATATCAAAGCAATTAATTGATATTTCCGTCCCTGTCGCTGCAGGCGCGGTCGCCATCTGTGCTCAGCGCTTTCCCCCGTCTCATTTAAGGGAGGAATTAACAGATTTCTGGTGAATTTCTCAAAGAAAACAACCTGTCTGATCCGCAAAAATTCAATTATTTCCAACAGCGCGTTGGGAAGTGCAAATTTATTCCGAGGGGAGCGTTTTCTTAACGGTGTTTTTCAGCATAAATATAGTACCAGCCTAAACACCTCCAGTAAACAAATATCAATTATCTTAAACGTTTCCTGCCTGTGGAAAAGCTTTCATTGTGAGGGAGACACTCCCTAAAAATCTCGGTTTGTTCTTCAGTTCCATGGGCTCCTCGGCTGCGTTTGGATTAAAATGCATATTTATCTGAAGATCAAGAATTTTTAAGGTTGGGAAAAAAACCTCTGAGATCATTGAGTGGATTGAAAGAGATCTTGTAGCCCTTGTCCACCTGTGGGTTCCTTTTAAAATACTGCTTCGTCCTGGTTATTAAATCCCTCAAGCTCATCCGCTCGGGTCAGGTAATATATTGGATTTCTAGTTTTAAAATAAACTTTGCTAATTCAGGGCTGCTGCCAGCCTGCGAGTATCACTAACCAAGGTGCTCTAAAACATCCTCTGATTAACAAATAAGCTGTCAGTCCCTCCACCAGTGCTGAAGGCTGGCAGTTTAATACTCAGAAACCACATTTTCTTACTGGAGATTAAATATTTCTGCAAGTTGAAAGAGCTGCCGTGGGCTGAGTTGTCACCTAATTATGTCAGTCTCTTTGTGGGGTGTTTTGATAAGCACATCAGAGCAGAGGCTTTCATCTTTGGGCTAAATCTGCTCACGTCACGTCCCAAATTCACACCCACCAGGATTCCTCTGCTGGGACCTGGATTTTGGGGTTTCACCCGGAGCAGGGCGGGCTGGGGGGGAGCTGAGGAGCCCCAGGTTTGATTTCTGGTGGGGTTGAGCCCCCCTGGAGCACGGAGGGGCACGGTTTGGAGTGGGGCTGTTATCACCAGCTCGGGTTCTCCAGAGCCACTGGTCATATTCCTGATTTACAGAGCCTTTGTCCTTTCTGCTCTGGGAATATCTCCTGCTGTGGTCCTTTATTTTCCTCAAAAGGCAGAAATTCATCTGGCAGAAATTCATTCTGGTGTTAAATTTGGGCTCGAAATGGGTGTTTTTCTTCTCCAACCTGTTTTGGGGCTAAATGTGACATGTTGGAGGGTGTTTCTCCCAATGCTGCCTGCTCTCTTAGTGGTAAAACTGGAATTAAAGCAAAAAAAAAAAAAAAGCAAAAAAAAAAAAAAAAAAGCTTTAGTTGGTGATAAGGAATCCAGTAGATAAAAACTACCCCAGCCACATGCTGAGGAGGGAAGAGTCTGTTTGGAACCGCAGGAAATGTGTCAATAAACACAAATCAAATGCAAATTAAATAAAAGCTTTTCATACACTCCATTCTCCTCGAGACCAGACAAAAATAAATGCCACATAAACAAATGGGGTTTATGAAACGCTCCAAAATTAAAACCACTCTTGCAACAAGGCCAAAAAATGAGATTGCCTCCGTGTCTTCCCACCTGCTGGGAGCTCCTGTTCCCCTCTGTATCACAGCGGGGCTCGGGGGTTCTGTTCCAGCGCTGGCAGGGGCTGGGGAAGAGCCTCATCCCAAAACACAGGGCATGGAAAATCCCAGAGCTGAGAGCGGATCCCAAATCCTCTGCCCAGCCCTGCCAGTAAGTTCCCTCTTACATAAGAGAGCTCTTCCCCGAAGGAAATATTTTTGGCTTTTAAGCCAATCTGCAAAGGAAGGTAAGCTACAATCAGATATTTTTTATTTTCTTTTTTTCCTTCCTTTTTGTTTTTTTTCCTTTTTCCCCCAGAAGATCAGCTGGGAAGTGCTGGCATCACTCGTAGCTTTCTCTGCATCCCTCCTTCAAAGGCTGTAAAGGGAATTTCCCCCTCCCCTCCCCTTGGGCACTGGCTCCAGGCTCTCACACAGGTACCAGCCCTAAAGCCCCGAGCCCAGGAAGCCTCGTTTCCTCTGGGAAATCCTGGGATCATCCCAGGATAAGCTCACTGATTTGACTCAAAAGCATTGATATTAAAGCCTCCAACCCAGCGTTGGGCTGCACAGGTGATAATTAATAAAATAATAAAAATAAAATAAAAATAATAAATAAAAATAAATAAAATAAAATAAAATAAAATAAAATAAAATAAAATAAAATAATAAATAATTAAGTCAAACACAGCCTGGTGTCAGGGGCTCCCGGCTGCCTTGTCCCCCACAGCGTCTCATCCAAACATTTCCCTGGAAAACACGTGTGCTGCGGGTGCCATGGACGTGATTCCCCTGGCACGGGGCTGGGGACGCCGCGGAGCTGCCAGGGACGATCTCCAAGGGCCCAGCAGCTCTTCAGGTCTCGGACCTGGGAGCTGGCATCCCGAAAATCCCACAGGAAGGTTCCACCGCGCCGCTGGAAAATGGCTCTTCCCAGGCCCACCCTGCCTCTCCCAGTTGGAGCAGCTCGGCGGCTGGATGTGGTTTCCATGGAAATGGACGTCAGATCAGCAAAAAACAGGGCCAGCGTTTAAAATAATCCATGTTTTGAAAGCTTCCTGCCTTTCTGTCACAATATTAACCTCCCGCAAGGTAGGATCCCTTTCTTTTTGGTGCGAAGTCTTTGGGTTTAAGGGGGTGCACGGCAAGGGGGGGTGTCCCAGAAAAGTCCTTTTTTTTTTGGGATTGAGGGCGTGGAGGCTGCTGGGCTGGGGCTGTAGCGGGGGTTTCTGCTGTGTGCCCATCTGCCTTTTGCGTGGATTGCCTCTTGGTGTGGAAGGCAGCACGGCATTCGCTCGTGTGGAACACGTGGGCGCGGAGTCAGCCTGTTGGGAGCACGTCTGGGAGGGAGACGCTTCCAGAGGCGCTGTCCTGGGCAGGGGAACGCTCCCAGGGCAGATCCCTACGGAGCCACCGTGCCCGTCCCACGGGGTCGGCGCGGCTGGGTGTCACCCCGAAGGAGAGGGTGGCCTGGCCCCCAAACACTGTGGGGCCGCAGACCCTCCGTGGGGTTCTCCCGTGGTGGCTGTGACCCTCGGATGACCAAAGGGGCTCGGGGCTCATCTTGATGATGACCAAGAGCCCTGAAGTTATGGTGGCCCTGAGGTGGCCATGCCCTTACCTAGGTGACCATGTCTCCGAGGCGACCGAGGTCTCAAGGCCAGTGAGGTAGCCATAGCACGAAGATCTGTGGCCATGCCTCGGAGCTGCCCATGGATCTGGGGTTACCGTGGATCTAAGGCGACCATGATCTTGTGGTGACCTCGGCTCTGGGTGACCATGGCTTTGAGGTTACCATGGATCTGAGGTGACCATGAATCTGGGGTTACCATGGATCTGAGGTGACCATGGATTTGCGGTTATCATTGATCTGACATGACCACGCCTCTGGGTGACCATGGCCATGAGGTGACCATGGCTTTGAGGTGACCATGGATTTGGGGTTACCATGGATCTGAGGTGACCGTGGCTCTGGGTGACCATGGCTTTGAGGTGACCATGGATCTGAGGTGACCATGGATCTGAGGTGACCATGGCTTTGAGGTGACCATGATCTTGTGGTGACCATGGCTCTGGGTGACCATGGCTTTGAGGTGACCATGAATCTGGGGTTACCATGGATCTTGAGGTGACCATGGCTTTGAGGCGACCATGGATCTAAGATGACCATGATCTTGTGGTGACCATGATCTTGTGGTGACCACGGCTCTGGGTGACCATGGCTTTGAAGTAACCATGGCTCTGGGTGACCATAGCCATGAGGTGACCATGGATCTGAGTTGACCATGGATTTGGGGTTACCATGGATCTGAGGTGACCATGGATTTGGGGTGACCATGGATCTGAGGTGACCATGGATCTGAGGTGACCATGGATTTGGGGTTACCATGGATCTGGGCGACCATAGATTTGGGGTTACCATGGATCTGAGGTGACCATGGATCTGAGGTGACCATGGATTTGGGGTTACCATGGATCTGAGGTGACCATAGATTTGGGGTTACCATGGATCTGAGGTGACCATGGATTTGGGGTTACCATGAATCTGGGGTTACCATGGATCTGAGGTGACCATGGATTTGGGGTTACCATGGATCTGGGCGACCATAGATTTGGGGTTACCATGGATCTGAGGTGACCATGGATCTGAGGTGACCATGGATTTGGGGTTACCATGGATCTGAGGTGACCATAGATTTGGGGTTACCATGGATCTGAGGTGACCATGGATCTGAGGTGACCATGGATCTGAGGTGACCATAGATTTGGGGTTACCATGGATCTGAGGTGACCATGGATTTGGGGTTACCATGGATCTGAGGTGACCATGGATCTGGGTGACCAGGGATCTGAGGTGACCATGGATCTGGGTGACCAGGGATCTGGGTGACCAGGGATCTAACACGACCACGGCTCTGGGTGACCATGGCCATGAGGTGACTGTGGCTCTGGGTGACCATGTCCATGAGGTGGCCACAGCTCTGGTCATCCCAGCCAGAGCTGCGCTCTGACCATTCTCCCGCCAGGCCGGACACCCCTGACCGCAGCACCGGGCCTGACGCCCCTGTCCGCCCCACCGCAGGGGTGAGACACAAAGGGAATCCCAGCGGCTCGGGGGGCAGGAGCGGGATCCCAGCGCGGGGCTCCGAGTGCCGGGGGGTCCCTGAGGGCCGGGGGGCGTCGCGGTTCGTCCCCGCACCCCGAGACCGGCCCGGGCCGAGCGCGGGGGCCACCGCCCCCCGCCGGGGGGGCGCGAACTACAACTCCCGGCGTGCCCCGCGCGGCCGGGGGCGGGGGGGGGGGGGGCGCGTTCGTGAGGGGCGGTGGGCGCGAGCCCCCCCCCCCCCTCCCCCCCGGCGGGCGGCACGTGCCGGCGGGCTCGGCCAATCGGGGCGGGGCGGGGCGGGTCACGTGCCTTTGTTTGGCGCTTTTGTGCGCGGCGGGGCGGGCGCGAGCGGAGTGTGGCCGGAGCGGCGGCGCGGGCAGGTGGGTGCGCGGCGGGGCCGCGGGCACGGGCGGGCCGGGCCGGGCCGGCCGCGGGGCGTCCCCCCCGCCGCCCCACCGTCCGCGTCTCGTAGAAGGCGGTGGAAGGCGAGGGGAAGTGTCGGTGCTTCACGGGGCTCCGGCGCCCCGTTGATACGGGCGGCGGAGGGGGTCCCGGGGGGGTGGGTGTTCAGGTGAGGGGGCGCTGCGCGGCGCTTCTCGGGCGCTCGGGGCGGGGGTCGCTTTTGTCCCCGCTCGCGGGCAGCGCGTCGCCGCCCGGTTTTGGAGCGTTGCGGTGACAAAGGGAAGGGAGACAATGCGGGGGGGATTCCTTGTGTGTGCCCCCGTTCCCCCCGCGCCGCGATCGCGGAGGGGAAGGGGGTGGCTATTGTCCCTCAGCGAGGGGCGACGCCCTACCCGCGGCAGCGGCGCCCCCTCCCCTCCCCGCCATTGTTAGTGGGGAAGGGGCGGTATCCGGGCGGCCGCGCCCCGGCGCCATCGAGCTGTGGGGACCCTCCCGGAGCCCGCTGTCCCCGTGTCGCTGCCCGGCGCTCCCCGTCCCCCTCGCCCCTGAGGGGCTGAGGCGGGGTGGGTGGGTGGGTGTGGGGGGGGGGCGGCCCCGCACCTGAGGCGGGGGGCGGCAGGTGCCCGGATGTTGGCGCTGGCCCCGCCCCCTCCCTCGAGCCCCCTCGCGCGGGCGCGCGCGCGCTCTCCCCGGCGGTTTGAATTCGGTGCGGTTGGAGGGGCGGGGGCGGGCCGGGGGCGGGGCCTGCGCTGCCGCCGCGGCGGCGATTGGCTGCGGCCGCGGCGGGGCGGGGCCGGGAGCGCGCGGTCCCCGGCCCCGCCCGGCCCCCGATCCGCGCTCCTTACCCCCCCCCCAAAAAAAAACCTTCTATTTTTTTCCCCCTTTTTTTTTTTTTTTAATGGATTCTAGACCTTTTTCTGTCATTTTTTTAACCGCGCCCCGTTTTCACGAGGTGTCCTGGGCGGTGTACGCCCTCGCTGTCTGCCGCGGTGTGAAGCATCTGACTTGAGCTGCGCAATTAAAACCGAATTTTAAATGAGCTCGATTGCGCACATTTCAGATCCGTCGGGAGTGGCAGGAATCCTGGCTGTGCTGCCCTGTGGTGCGTCATTTTTTTTGTTAGGCGAGCTCTTTTTTACATGTGTGAGAGCAGTGAAATCCCCCTAGCAGCGAGGTAGGACGAGGGTCTTTGTTCAAATACCTTAAGGTGGAATAAAACAGGTTGAAGATGCTCGAATATCACACAGCTCTTGCAACGCCAGTAACTCCATAAGCTCTCCAGTATTCCCAGCACTGTCCATCAGCTCCACGAAATGCCTGGAATCACTGCCTGCAGTGACCTACCTAGTCTGCCTTTTGTTCGGCAGCTCTAATTCTGTTTAGCAGTTTTTGTTAGAAGGAGCAGGATCCCTGTGCTGGCTGTTGAAAGGCACATCTCTTTGTTACCTAGGAACCCACCTGACTGACCTTCTCCCAGGCTCGGCTTCTGGAGTTTGATTTTCTTGGCCATGGCTACTTCTGGTAGGTAGAATTCTGTGCTAAATTCTCTAAATGCTCTTATCTCTCTTTTTTTGTTGTTGTTGTTGCCTCCTAATTTCCTCGGGAATAACTTAAAAACGAAATCTAGTGAAATAAGCTGCTGTCACCAGGTTTTTCTCCCATCTCGGGTGAGGCTGTTGAAGCTGGGTGGTTGTGAAAACACCCCAAAAGAGGAGTCTGGCAGCAGATGGGCTGCAGCTCCCTGCAGCCATCTGCTCTCTCAGCAGAGCTGGCTGTCACCGAGACATCTCGGGGACCACGCGGTGCAGCTGACACCGTGCAGGGCTGGGGGAGAGAGCCCTGCCTGCAGATTTCTCCAAAAATTGGGTTTTTCCTTCTTGGCTCTCTCAGGTTGCAGGCAAACGCCTGGAATTTCATCCTCAGGTTTGTCACTGGAGGGAGAATGATTTTTGATTTGTTGTCACCACTTGGGCTGTTGAGGGCTAAATTAAAACAGGAGGTGCTTGGGTGATGTAGGATCAAGGAAGGGTTGCAAAGGAAACTTCCACGTTTTTTTAACAGTATTGCTACACTGAAGACAAAACTCCTGTCTTGGATGCCCTTCCTCAGGGAACTTGGTGGTGCTGAATTTTGGAAGGCTGTTTTTAACGTCTCCTGAGCCCATTCCTGCATAAAATACTCGTTTTTGTGGCTTTTTCCCCCTCCGTTCCCAGACATCCAAGTGAAGGAGCTGGAGAAGCGAGCCTCTGGGCAGGCCTTTGAGCTGATCCTCAGCCCCCGCTCGAAAGAAGCCGTGGCAGAGTTCCCTCTGTCTCCCCCGAAGAAGAAGGATGTGTCGTTGGAGGAGATCCAGAAGAAGTTGGAAGCAGCAGAGGAGAGACGCAAGGTAAATCTGGAGCAGCTGAAGTGAGCTCTGCTCCACCAGTTTTGGGGGGGGTTGGGGCTCTTTTTTTATTTGTTCCTTGGGATAAGCAGGTTTTTTATGGCAAATTGAGTATTATTAATGAAATCCCTGGGACTCTTAGGAAGCTTTATGGTCATGGTTTTGTTTCCAAAGAGATTCTGAGGAAAAACTGGGAGGGAACATAGCTGAGAGGGGCAGCTTTCAGGAAGAAGCTGTTTTTCTTGTCTTTTAACACCAGAACAGATGAATTTTCTCCCAGAAAATGCAGCAGTGAGTCTGTAATGAGAAGTTGGGGAATAAATTGTCTGACTGATGAAAGATGTGGCTGGGGGTGCAGCCTGGAGCCCTTGAGGGTGGCGAGGCTTTGATTGAAGTGAGCCTGACCTGAATCTCAGTGATTCACCACTCTGAGAAGGGAGGATCTTCAAGGAAAGTTCTTCCAGCATTAACATCAAAAATAATCCGTGTTCCCTCTCCAGAAAAATCCCATTTAACAACATCTGCAAGTAGTGTCAGAAAGGGAGCTTTGCTGGTAGATGTGGCGGTGAAGTGCAGGCTCTGTGGGAGGGTGGGGGAGCCCCAGGAGCTGTGTCCTGCAGCACCAAAATGCTCCGAGGAGCCAGGGCAGCCCCGTGGGGCTCCCCTGCCGTGCCCTCACAGCCTGGCCCGTGTCTCGCCAGTCCCACGAGGCAGAAGTGCTGAAGCAGCTGGCGGAGAAGCGGGAGCACGAGAAGGAGGTGCTGCAGAAAGCCATCGAGGAGAACAACAACTTCAGCAAAATGGCAGAGGAGAAGCTGACCCACAAAATGGAAGCCAACAAAGAGAACCGTGAGGCACAAATGGCTGCCAAGCTGGAGCGCTTGCGGGAGAAGGTGGGTGTGGAGCCCTGCCAGAGGGAGCTGTCCCTGCTCCCTGCTGGGAAAAGTAGGTGAAAACCCCCAGAAAACCTGCACAGCAGGAGGCTGCCCTGAGCAGGGCGGGAGGGCTGCGGTGGCACAGTCTGGTTATGGAATCTGCAAAAGGCTCTGCAGCATTCCAGCTCTGTGAGGGCTGGATGGAGCTGGGGCAGCCTCTGCCCCACCCCGTGCCCCCTGTGCCCCTCGCTCCCTTCCCTGGAGCCTCCTGTCCCTGGAGCTCACCGCTCCCGCTGCTGTTTTTCAGGACAAGCACGTGGAAGAGGTTCGAAAGAACAAAGAGGGCAAAGACCCCGGCGAGGCCGAGACCGACTGACTCTGTTCTGGAAACTGACTCTCCCCCTCCTCCAATATCCAAAGACTGTACTGGCCAGTGGTTTTCTCTTTGGTTTTGGTTCGGTTATATATATATTTTTTTTTTTACGTTTCTTAGAAACTGATGTAGAACTGTAAAATTAGATCCAAACTGTACACTTGCTTTGGGGGCTAGAGGGGAGACCTTCCATGTGTCACTTTTCTAAAGTGTTGTCTTTCCAGTGTAGCTTTTTCTTCTTGTTGCATCCTTTTCTACGCCAGTGCACTCGCTCCTGGGTTGATGGCGAGTACTGTATCAGCTCTGTAAGACCTTTGTGCAAGGAATCTGTAGTAACTGTTCCATGCTGAATATCTGTTACACTTCAAACAAAAATCTCTGACTGTCCAGTCTGCTCAAATCCTGCTGTAACCGAGTGACTCAATAAAGCTGCACAGTGCTGTTATCCGCCTGCCTTCCTCAGGAGCCAGGGCTGGGTGTGTGCAAAGGGCCAGAGCCTGCCATTGTCCTGTGCCTGTGACAATCGGAGCCTTGTGGGACGCCTCAGCCCGTGTCGGCTGCGGGCTGTTTGTGTCCCAGGGCCCTGAGCCACCTCCCTGTGCTGCTGGGCCATCCCAACAAACGGCCCTTGTTGCCCAGGGCTGAGGGGACTGGCCAGGGCTCTGGGGGGGACAGCGGCAGGGCCCTGTGGCTGCTGGGAGGGTCGGCTGCCCCAAGGGGAAAGGCTCTGGGGAGAAGAACCATTTCTGTCCTGGTGTCCCCAGGTGTGCCGGGGCAGAGCAGCACCTGCCCACAGCCTGATCTGTTCGTTCCTTCTGGCTGGGAGAGATGGGAGGGGCTCAGGAAAGATGACTTGGATTTCGAACAGCATCGCTGTGCTGCACCCCAAACCCTTCCCCTGGGGCTGCCCACAGGTATCTGGGCTGCCCTTGGGGGTGTGAACAGGCACCACCAACCTCCCCCAAAAACACCCTGTGGAGGGGGCACTGGTCTCAGTCCTTCCTCTGGCCTTGATCCTGGCTTGGCTCCCAGGTTTGTTTTCAGTTTCACTCCACACCCGGAGCACCTGAAGATGGAAAATCCATAGAGAATTGGTTTTTTTAAGGGACTCAGAGTCCTGGACTGTGGTCTGGGGTGTGATGGAGAAGGAGCCTCACTTCGGGAAGCTTTTCCCGTATTCCCAGCGGGCTCTGCCGAGCTGTTCTCACCCTGAGCTGAGCCGCGAGAGGAGCGGCGGGACACAGCCCTGGAGCGAGGGATTTCCAGCAGCTTTGGATGCTCGGCAGCTCGAGGTACGAGAGAGGCTGTGCTGCTCTCTGCTGGGGAGAGACGGGGCGGCGCTGGGGCGTGGGGGCTCCTGGGCATCGCCCAGCAGTGAGGGAGTGACCTGAGCACACGGGAGTGGGGTCAGGCTCTGCCCGGGATGTGGGGTCAGGCTCTGCCCGGGATGTGGGGTCGGGCTCTGCCCGGGATGTGGGGTCGGGCTCTGCCCGGGATGTGGGGTCAGGCTCTGCCCAGGAATGGGGTCGGGCTCTGCCTGGGATGTGGGGTCGGGCTCTGCCCGGGATGTGGGGTCAGGCTCTGCCCAGGAATGGGGTCGGGCTCTGCCTGGGATGTGGGGTCAGGCTCTGCTTGGGATGTGGGGTCAGGCTCTGCCCGGGAATGGGGTCGGGCTCTGCCCGGGAATGGGGTCGGGCTCTGCCCGGGATGTGGGGTCAGGCTCTGCCCGGGATGTGGGGTCAGGCTCTGCTCGGGATGTGGGGTCAGGCTCTGCCCAGGATGTGGGGTCAGGCTCTGCCCAGGAAGGGGGTCAAGGTCTGCTCGGGTGTGGGGTCAGGCTCTGCCCGGGATGTGGGGTCAGGCTCTGCCCAGGAATGGGGTCAAGGTCTGCTCGGGTGTAGGGTCAGGCTCTGCCCGGGATGGGGTCAGACTTTGCCCGAGAATGGGGTCAGGGTCTGCCCCGCGGGCTGAGCACAGCAAAACGGGGCTGAACTTTGAGACAAAGCTTGCGAGTGCACCCAGGAGAGAGGCTGAACTCCTGGCACGGCCTAATGGAGGCTGGAGAGAGCCCTGGAGCAGCTCCTGAGTACAAAATGAGGCACAATCAGCAATCAAACCCCCCAGATCTTCATTTTAATGTAGTTACCTGCTGAGGAAAGAGTGCCCCAAATGCCATGTGGGGTTTTTTCTCTTCTCTCCAAACGTGGGGGAGGAGAACGGCAGCTCTGCCAAACCCCAAATGGTGCTGGAGCCCAAATCGATGCTAAATGTGAGGTTTAGGCTTGCCAGAGCTGTCAGAGCTCGGCGCGGGGCCTTCTGTTCCCTCCTCTCCCTTCTGCTTCACGTGTCTGCCGAGCTTGGGCTCAGCCGGGGCTTCAGGGCCGGCTCTGGGGTCTCCGAGTGTTCCTGGGAAGAATTTTGAGAGGTGGGAGAGGACAGCAGTGACCTGGGGGGGTACGGGAGGGGAATGATCAGGGCAGGAAAACAGAACTCGGGGTCCCTCTGGGGAGAGCTGGGCTGGAAACAGGTAAATAAAACAATAAAAAAAGGCTTCTTCCAGCTGCCGAGGGAGGGAGGGATGCAGAGCAGGGTCGGGGCTGCAAAGGGAGGAGGAGCAGCTCCAGGGGGCTGCGGGGGCCGCGACCCCCGGGCGCCCCGGCCGGGAGGAGCCGCGGGCGGAGGAAGCGGCGGGGCCGGGGCCGTTCAGCCCGGACGGGTCCGTTCTGCAGCGGCCGGGCCGGGGGTCCCGGGGAGCACGGCGAGGGAAAGGGAACCAAAGCCCGGCTCAGCCCCACCCTGCTCGGCCCAGGGGAGCGAGAACCACCCCGGGCTGGCCGGGGTCGGCAGGGCTGGGGCTGCTCTGCGGGGGCTCAGGTGGATCAGGGGCTGATCGGAGCCGGAGCGAAGCCGTGGTGGTTTGAAAATGAAAGCTTGTCTGTGCTTCAGGAGGCTTTGGGAGGCTGTGCCGCTGGGTGGCGAGAGCAAACAGGGATGTAAACAGCCGGGGGCGAGTCTTTATCATGGCAGAAAAATCCAGCGGGAGGGGTGGGTGCTGCTGGGCAGAGGAAACGCTGCGGAGGAAACGCCAGGCGGCTGAGGCAGCGCTACGACAGCTCGTGGGGAGGTGGAGGGTGTTATTTGGAGTACGAGGCTGATGAAGGATTTCCAGGATGCGCTCCCTTCATAACGGAGCGGTGCTCAAGGCTCGGTAGCTAGGAAGAGCTCGGAGAATTAAATCCTGCTCCGACAAGTTTTGGAGGAGCTGAAGTAAACACCGCTCCCTTTCCTTGGCTGCTCCGCGCTGCTCCTGACACGGCATCTCCCCGAGCCGCCTTTCCCGCAGGAATTTCTCTTCTGGGAGCCGGAGCGGGGTCGAGCTGAGCCGAGCCCCCTCCCCTGCGCCTGGAGGCAGCCCCGGCACTGAGGCAAGTTCTCCGGGCAGCGTTTGCTTCCAAGCTGCCCGCGGAATTTCGGTCAAAACAGCTGAACTGGGCAGGTTCTGCTTTTGCCCTCTGTCCGGGGCAGCACTCGGGGCTGTTGCGGTTCAGAGCAGGAAGAAGTTCACGGGGTGAGTTTTTCCCTGGCAGCCCGAGAAAGTCGCAGCTTTTCGGGAGGGTTCCGGGGGGGCTGCGGGGCCCCTCTAACCCGGCGAGGTGGGCAAAGGGCATTTGGGAGGGACATGGAGCAGCAAAGAGCCTGTTTGGGTTTTTTTTTTTTCTGCATCTGTGACCCTTGGATTCAGGCAGGAATGAGTTACAGCCTGACTTTGATAAGGAAATTACAGAGGTTTTTAAAACAAACAGTTCCATCCCCACCTCCTCCTGTTCCCAAACTTTAAAGAGTTTTTTCTGTCCCTGAAATGAGGGCACTTGCCCGGGGTTGAGGCACAGATCAGCACTGGAGCTGGACGTGAATCAGGTTTTCTTCAGGACTTGTCTGAGCAAGAGCAGGTAAAGAATCTCAGTAAGTTTTTACGAAAAGGCCAAACAAGCTGGCAGGGCTGCCTTTCACTGGGTAAGGACAGCAGCTTCCAAAAGGTAAATATGGAGAATCCTGCTCACTAAGATTACACTGCTGGACTTTGGTGGTGCAACAGGGCCGCGACGTGGGAAGCTGCTTGGAAAATCAGGAGCTGGAAAAAGGAGGTAAAACTCCAAATGCAGGAGTGGCAGCCTCTGTTACTTGTTGGTATTTGTAAGGACAGACAGTGCAAACAGTTTACAGGAGGGGGAATCTGGAGTGGGAGGTTTGTTTGGGATGCTTGGTTTGTTTAGCAGTTCCCAAACTACAGGGAAGGGGGTGAGCCAGGCACTGATGTGTCCTGGTGTGTTCATTTTTGTCATTTAACCCCAGACTCGTGTCCTCGGGGCTCCCCGCACAGCAGAGGCACCTCAGGGGTTCTTAAAACTCCCTTCAGCCTCCTTTCTGCCACTGTTGTTGGGGATTCTAGGGTGGAAATCCCCAACCAGAGCGTTTCAACACCCCCTGCTTGTTGGTTATTATGTTAAAACCCCTCCTAAAACCCCACAGCAAAACTTCCTTTCCTTCCCAAAGGCAACTTTGCAGAGCAAGGACCCACCAGAGGAGTTTGGCCTCACCATGGCCACGGTGGTGACGGAGAAGCTCAGCCAGCTGTTCCTCAACGTGCGGCAGCTCCCGCAGCTGCTGGGGCCGCTGTCCCCGGCCACGGTGAGCAGCGCCGAGGTGCCGCCGGTGTTCTGGAAGCCCTACATCCACGGCGGCTACCGGCCCGTGCGCCAGACCTGGCGCTACTACTTCTCCACGCTCTTCCAGCAGCACAACGAGGCCATCAACGTCTGGTCGCACCTGGCGGCCGCCCTGGCGCTGCTGCTGCGCTTCCAGCACCTCTGGCAGCGCGTGGACTTCGGGCAGGACGCGCACGCCCGGCCCCTGCTCATCATCCTGGCCGCCGCCATCACCTACCTGACGTTCAGCAGCCTCGCCCACCTGCTGCAGGCCAAGTCCGAGTTCTGGCACTACGGCTTCTTCTTCATGGACTACGTGGGGGTGGCCGTGTACCAGTACGGCAGCGCCCTGGGCCACTTCTACTACGCCATCGAGCCCGGCTGGCACCAGCGCGTGCGGGGCTTCTTCCTGCCGCTGGCGGCGGCGCTGGCCTGGCTGTCCTGCGCCGGCTCCTGCTACGCCAAGTTCCGCTTCCACCCGCGCTGCCCGCTGCCCGGCCGCCTGTGCCAGGAGCTGCCCTCGGGCCTGGCCTACCTGCTGGACATCAGCCCCGTGCTCCATCGCATCTGCACCTCGGCGCGCCCCGACCCCGCCCTGCTCTACCACAAGTGCCAGGTGCTCTTCTTCCTCGTCGGGGCCTTCTTCTTCTCCCATCCCTACCCCGAGAAGTGGTTCCCTGGGAAGTGCCACTTCTTCGGGCAGAGCCACCAGATCTTCCACGTGTTCCTGGTGCTCTGCACGCTGGCGCAGATCGAGGCCGTGGTGCTGGACTACGAGTCCAGGAGGGAGATCTACTCCTCCCTGCAGCGGGACCTGGCTCACGACTTCTCTGCCCTGTTCCTGCTCACTGTCACCTGCTCTGTCCTCACAGCCACCTACATGGCCCGGAGGGTGAAGCACAAGCTGAGCCTCAAGGAGGAGTAAAGAAGAAGTGAGCTCAGCCCAAATCCTGCCCCAAGCCTCAAGAATGCTGCTTCAGGAGCTGCTACTCAGCAAGTGCTTTCTATAGAAATGAAAGAGATGCTTTTAATGCTTTTTTAATCCAGCCTAAGTTCCAGCTTGCTCTTAGAATGGTACACGGGTTCAGCTGACATCTGAATAAACAGTTGGAACAAAGTGTCCTGTGTGCCCGGAGGGCTGGGGAAGGCTCTGGGAGGCTGCCAGGTCTCCCAGCACGAGATAAGGAGAGGCCATCTGGCCCGTTAGACTCTAAACCATGGAAACAGACCAAGGTGAGGCTGTTTAAGCCACTAAGGTGACAAATCAATTTAACGTCACTTCAGGCCCCTCCTGTAGGGCTGAGGGCGTTGTCCAGAACTGTCCATGCAGTGGCAGGGCCCTGTCCTTTACCCCGCGGGATAAGGATGGGCCCGGCCCGGTGTCTGAAAGCGCGGGGAGAGGACAGCTTGGTGCGATGGGGAGCCCCAGCAGGGGGTCAGGGCTGGGAACAGGCGGCTGCGGACATCCCGCAGTGGATCCTGGGGGAGAGCCGAGGCCGCTCGGGCCCGCCGGTACCGATGCTGCTCCCGCTCCCGGCCGCGCTCCCGCGGCTCTGAGCGGGCCCTGCCGCCGCCGCCCCTTATATAGCGCCGGCTGCTTTGTGGGCGTGGTCTCACCTCATATCTGGCCCCCGCCCCCTAGCTCCCATTGGACCGTCCCTGCTGGCGGCGCGTGCGCAGCGCGTGTTGGGGGCGGGGCCGGCGCGAGCGGGAAAACGGGACCGGGAAAAACCGGAACCGGGGAACGGGAACGGACCGGGGAAATACGGGAACGGACCGGGAAAAACCGGAACCGGGGAACGGGAACGGACCGGGAAAATACGGGAACGGGAACGGACCGGGAAAATACGGGAACGGACTGGGAAAAACCGGAACCGGGAACGGGAACGGACCGGGAAAATACGGGAACGGGAACGGACCGGGAAAAACCGGAACCGGGGAACGGGAACGGACCGGGAAAACCCGGGAACGGGAACGGGAACGGACCGGGAAAAACCGGAACCGGGAACGGGAACGGACCGGGAAAAACCGGAACCGGGGAACGGGAACGGACCGGGAAAATACGGGAACGGGAACGGACCGGGAAAAACCGGAACCGGGGAACGGGAACGGACCGGGAAAACCCGGGAACGGGAACGGGAACGGACCGGGAAAAACCGGAACCGGGGAACGGGAACGGACCGGGAAAATACGGGAACGGACCGGGAAAAACCGGAACCGGGAACGGGAACGGACCGGGAAAATACGGGAACGGGAACGGACCGGGAAAAACCGGAACCGGGGAACGGGAACGGACCGGGAAAATACGGGAACGGGAACGGGAACGGACCGGGAAAAACCGGAACCGGGGAACGGGAACGGACCGGGAAAACCCGGGAACGGGAACGGGAACGGACCGGGAAAAACCGGAACCGGGGAACGGGAACGGACCGGGAAAACCCGGGAACGGGAACGGGAACGGACCGGGAAAATACGGGAACGGGAACGGACCGGGAAAACCCGGAACCGGGAACGGGAACGGACCGGGAAAATACGGAACCGGAACCGGGGAACGGACCGGGAAAACCTGGAACCGGGGAACGGACCGGGAAAACCTGGAACCGGGGAACGGACCGGGACAATCCGGCACCGGGAACGGGAACGGACCGGGACAATCCGGCACCGCGCCCCGGGAGCCCGGGATGAGGCGGCGGCGCGGGGGCGGCGCGGCCCCGGCCGAGGCCTGCGGGGTGTGGCTGGACACGGCGGAGCTGAAGCGCGGCCCGGCGCGGGTGAGGCCCGGGGGCCGGGCCAGCCCCGGGAACCCCCGGAACCCGCGGGTGGGCTGGGGCGGTTCCCTCCGGTGGGCCCCGGAGCATCGCCCTGGGCGGGGGAGGCTGCGGGAGCGGGGCCCGGTCAGTCTGGGAAGGGAAAACTGAGAGGGGCTCCCATAAATCCAAAAAATGTCCCCGGGGGATTTCTATAAAATATCCCTAAGGGATATCCATAAAATGTCCCCGGGGGATTTCTATGAAATATCCCTAAGGGATATCCCTAAAATATCCTCAGGGGATATCCAAAAAATGGCCTCGGGGGATATCCATAAAATGTCCCTAAGGGATATCCATAAAATATCCGCAAGGGATATCCATAAAATGTCCTCAGGGGATATCCAAAAAATGTCCCCGGGGGATTTCTATAAAATATCCCCAGGGGATTTCCATAAAATATCCTCAGGGGATATCCAAAAAATATCCCCATAGATATCTATAGAATATCCCCATGGATATCTATAAAATATCCCCAGAGGATACCCATAGAATATCCCCATGGATATCCACAGAATATCCTCATGGATATCCATAGAATATCCCCATGGATATCTATAAAATATCCCCATGGATATCTATAAAATATCCCCATGACTATCTATAAAATATCCCCATGGATATCCATAGAATATCCCTAAGGGATATCTATAAAATATCCCCATGGATATCCATAGAGTATCCCCATGGATATCTATAAAATATCCCCATGGATATCCACAGAATATCCCCATGGATATCTATAAAATATCCCCATGGATATCCATAGAATATTCCCATGGATACCCACAGAATATCCCCATGGATACCCACAGAATATCCCCGGGGTCAGGGGACGGTGCCAGGCTCTGCTCGGGGACCGTGAGCAATGGCTGTAAAATAAAACACAACCCGAGCGAGAACTTCTTTCCCTGAGGGGGTAGAGCCCTGGAACAGCTGCCCGGGGACACCTGGAGTCTCCCTCTGGGGACATCCCAAACCCACCTGGACGTGTCCCTGTGCCACCTGCTCCAGGTGACCCTGCCTGCGCAGGGCTTGGGCTGGGACATCGCCCTCCACCCCAGTTATTCTGGGATTCCCAGCCCAAAGGACTGCTGCTTTGGTAGTTGTTAACCACCGTGAATAATCAATGATTATTACCAAGCGATAGTGACTTATGCGGCGTTACGAAGGTGGGAGCTGTGGAAGAGGGGTAGAGTTGGGTTTTATATTATTTGTTAGTAATATATTTAGTTTTATAGTATTATTTTATATAGGATTTTTAATACTATATGGCATTTTAATATAGTGTTTATATTATTTGTTAGTAATATATTTCGGTTTAGTGTTATTTTCATATTACTAATATATTTATTTTAATATTTTCCCCTTGTCTCTTCCCACAGCCCCTGAGCACCAGGCTCAGAGCACCCACCCGAGCTCCCGAGAGGAGGCAGAGCCCAGTGCTGCTCCCACAGCCTGGCTCCAGGCAAACCACCATCCCCACCTTCTTCAGCCCCCACGCAGGTACCTGGGCACAAGCCTCCGGCCTTGCAAACACATCTCTCCCCTCCTGGCTGCTTCGCTGGGCAGAAAAGTTCATTAGGGGTGCAGAGGGTAAAGGTTGGAACTCCCAGGGAGGAGGAGCTGGATGGTACTGGGAGCTTGGATTGTGGTGAAATGGTTTCAGAGGGAAAACTTGGATTTTGGTGAAATGGTTTCAGAGGGAAAACTTGGATTTTGGTGAAATGGTTTCAGAGGGAAAGCGTGGATTTTGGTGAAATGGTTTCAGAGGGAAAGCGTGGATTTTGGTGAAATGGTTTCAGAGGGAAAGCGTGGATTTTGGTGAAATGGTTTCAGAGGGAAAGCGTGGATTTTGGTGAAATGGTTTCAGAGGGAAAGCTTGGATTTTGGTGAAATGGTTTCAGAGGGAAAACTTGGATTTTGGTGAAATGGTTTCAGAGGGAAAGCTTGGATTTTGGTGAAATGGTTTCAGAGGGAAATGTGGGACTTGATGCCTCTGTCAGGCCAGGGCAGAGCTGGGGAGTTCTGGGGTTTTTGGTAACTTTGGGCAGCTGAAGGTGCAGCTCTGGGTGCTGCTCCCAGCAGCCTCTGGGGATCCCTGTGGGGTTGGGATCAGGGTTTGGGGTGGCACTGCTGGGGACAGGCCCTAGGGACACACAGGGGACAGCAGCGATGCTGTGGGGGCGGTTAACCCTGGGAAATGGGTCTGCTTTCACCAATTCCCTGCTGTTTTCAGATGAAAGAGACAAAGAAAACTCCAGGC
The DNA here is from genome assembly GCF_031753505.1 of Anomalospiza imberbis. Taxonomy (NCBI): domain Eukaryota; kingdom Metazoa; phylum Chordata; class Aves; order Passeriformes; family Viduidae; genus Anomalospiza; species Anomalospiza imberbis. Next base: position 6,289,290 of record NC_089705.1, on the reverse strand, counting down.
CGACTCGCTGCAGCCCGGCTGAAGCCTGTGAGGGCTCGGGGGTTCCCCTGCCTGCCTGGCCTGTGAAGATCCTGGCCTTGCCCCAGCTGGAGGGAGCCCGGGAAGAGCCCCCCGGAGCTGAGCAGGGGCTGCAGGGCACAGCCCAGGCATGGAAAACACCTCTGGATGCCCTGGAGCTCCAAGTGCAGTCCCAGAGGCAGAGCACAGCCTCCCGTGGGGCTGGGGGGGACTCCTGCTGCTGCAGCTGCTCCCAGGGCCCGGAGAAATGCTGGTTATTTCCTGGAGAAGCGGCCTCAGGGGGCAGGGAACCACAGCCCTGGAGCACAGCTCCTTCTGGGCCGGGCTCTGCTGGGGCTGAGGACACAAATCCTGTCCCAGGGGCTGCTCCCAGAGGGGTTTGCTGCTCTCCCCGGAGCCCGGCGCGGGCTCAGCCCCTCCGGGAGCGGGGCCAGCTCCCAGCGGGGCCCTGCCGGCAGCTCTTCTCCCAGGACTCCCAGGGGAACAGGGTGATTGCCCACAGGGCCAGGGCCAGCCCCCTGAGGGCCAGCCCGCCCCGGGGGCTGCAGCTGGAGCTGGGCTGGGAGCCGCTGTTCACGCAGGACTCGGAAGGGAACAGGGTCATCAAGCACTGGTGAGCCCAGCCTGGGGGTGGCCGCAGCTGGGCAGAGACCCCCTGGGTGCAGCCCCCGGCACTGCTCTGTTCTCTGAGACGCTGCTCTGATCCAATAAAGCGTTGCAGTTTGTTCCCAAGGGTTTGTTCCGGGTCTCAGCCTGTGCGCCTGTCCCGTGCAGGCTGCACAGGGAGCACGTTCCCCGGGCAGGGACTGCTGGCAGGCAGGCCCAAACCCCCAGCAAATCCTGGTGCAGAGGAGCCTCGTGGGGACAGGGACAGTGACCCCATCACCCTGGGGTGCAGCCACGAGGGGAGGAGCTCTCCCTAAAACTGGAAATCCTTGCATCTCCCTTCTCTGTGCCACAGAAGTCTCCTCTCTGGTTTTTAAGGCGGGGATGATGATTTAATTTTTCAAGGACATTAAGGTGAATGAAGAAAGGCCCTGGCACCTGAATACCTGGGAGTCCACCCCCCAGGCTGCCCCACAGACCAGCCCCACCCCGAGCCCGGGCGCATCAATAACCCCACAGACCATCAGTGTCTTATTAAGGCTCCATTTTATAGAAAGGAAAAAAAAAATACTTTAAATACAGCCATGAGGGGCATTGCAGGGAACGTGGCGCTGGGGGAGAGCTCTCTGAGTGAGGGGGAACTGCAGCCACAGCCAAGGCCAAGCTCCTCCTGCCCTTTGCATTGGTGCCAGGTCAATAAACAGACCTTTGGGAGGCCAAATAAAACACAGGTTGGGGATGCAGGGACTGGTAATGGGACATTAAATTACTGGCAAGAAATTAAGGCCATTCTGTCATGCAACTGTGGGCTGATCTGTGAGAGAAGGAACACCCAGGGCACATGAAATCCCTCAGACCCGAGCCAGGGGGTTTTTTGGGGGAATAAAACCCCTTTTCCCACTGTGATCCAACAGCCCCAGAGCCCTGGAGAGCTGGAAGCACTCATGAGCTTGTTCTCAGCAGCTCAGTGCCATCCTCAGGATAAAGGACTGGGGGTCTGTCCTGTTCATACTGGGCATGGGAACTGGATCTATCCTTACAGCTCAGCACTTAACTGGAACCTAAGGAAAAGTGCAGGTACAAAGGACTTCATCCAGCAGCACTCCAGGAGATCCTCACCAGCCACCAACAACAACACACAGGTGGAAAAGAGCTTCCATCTTCTTAAAAAGGTTTTTCTTAAATAGAACAACACATGGAAAACACATCAAATCCAAAGGGTCCTTCCTAACGAAGTGTGCGGTGCACAAACCGTGTCTGATTAACAAAGAGGCGAAGGCTCAATCCTTGGGAGAAGGCAGCTACTGCGGAGGAGCTTTTGGGAGCACGAACTCTGCTTACAGAGCTGAGTGCAGCAGCATCACTTCTCCTTCAGGGCCAGGTCTTCATCCTTCAGGGCAAACTTCCTCCTCAGGACCTCTGCGATGAGCACGGCCGGGTCCTCCTCCTTCATGGACGGGCGGGTCCTGCAGGGGCACAGAGCACACGGAGCACGCGGAGCATGCGGAGCACGCGGAGCACACGGAGCACGCGGAGCACACGGAGCAAAGGGAGCACACGGAGCAAAGGGAGCACACGGAGCAAAGGGAGCACACGGAGCACGCGGAGCAAAGGGAGCACACGGAGCAAAGGGAGCACACGGAGCAAAGGGAGCACACGGAGCAAAGGGAGCACACGAAGCAAAGGGAGCACACGGAGCACGCGGAGCAAAGGGAGCACACGGAGCAAAGGGAGCACACGGAGCATGCGGAGTACACGGAGCAAACGGAGCACGCGGAGCAAAGGGAGCAAACGGAGCAAAGGGAGCACACAGAGCATGCGGAGCACACAGAGCAAACGGAGCACGCGGAGCACACAAAGCACACGGAGCACGCGGAGCAAACGAAGCACACGGAGCACGCGGAGCAAACGAAGTACGCGGAGCACTGCCCTCAGCCCAGGGGAGCCAGAGCTCCTCACTGCCCCGGCTCCCCTGCAGTTTTCATCATGACATGCTGTCACCGGTGGAGGAGGTGCAAGAACACCACGAAACAACAAAAAGGGGAAATTCAGCTCCAGGAACTCGTTCTGTGGCTCCAGGGGGATCCTGGAAATCTCATCCTCAAAGCTCTGGGTGATTCTTATTCCACTGTGCTGACAACAAGCAGTCAACCCAGAACTTCATTAGTTATGTACAGCCTCCGTCCCCTCCACATACATCAGCCCTCAGTGAGGTGTTTGGGGGGAAGCTCTGAAGTTTCTGTTTTTTTCACTAATTTTGCTGCACTGTGGATTTCTGCTTCCCTATTCCAGTATGGGAGAGCCCGGGCATTTTAAAGCAGGGCTGGTGCAGATTTCCTTCCACTACACAAGTTCTGTTCCCAGGGCAATCTGTCTCCTTCAACAAGTTCACACAAGCAGCTCCTTTTAGAAGATTATTTTACAGGAGGCCAAACCTCAGCTCTTTTCCCTCAGGTACCGTGGTTTTGTGTACAACCTGCAATAATAACCTCAGAGCTTTATTTTTTTTTTTTCATAGCTGAAGCCCTCCCTCACTCAGAAAACATTACGGGAGTTTGAAACATTCCAAAAAGACAAAAGAAAAACAAACCCTGGAATATTTCCAGCAGACACTGGAACATTTCTGCCTGTTCCTCATTCGTTCCTGAAGCTTCCAAGGCTCAGTTTAAACACAAAGGCTGAGTTTAAGCACTGACTCCTACACAGCAGCACCAGAGAAACATCGATGTAATTATCTTTTCAAGCATCTTTTGCATCATTAAGCACCTTTTTTCCTCCACTTAAAGAGCACCTGACCCTCTTCAGACTTCCCAGTGCTGCCCAGTACAGCTGGGGGGGCACAGGGGGCTGCTCCACAACTGCACCAGAATTAGGAATCAGAGCTCATCCAATAATGAACATCAGTAATTAACTTAATTTTTCAGCTACCTGCAACTCTTCAGACAGCTTTAATTAAGCTGTAATAACCCCAAACCACCATTGCTGTGTGCAGGAGAGGCTGAGGCAGAGGAGCTGATGAGGGCAAAAAAAGATTCAGCTGCAGCCCCTGTGTGGCAGCATTCCCTGCAGGAGCAGGGGCTGGCAGCTCCCCTCGGGACAACCGGAGCAAAGGGGGAATTTTGTGAGGGATGGATCTGTGACACCCCCGGACGCTCTGGCTGGGGAAGCTGAGCGTGTTCCTCTCATCTGACCTGATTTTTTTCAGAGCTGAGAATCTGATTCCTTTCAAACCAAATCGGGAAACAGCAACTGTGCACAGCCCCCGCCCAGTGTGGTATTTTTGGCCAGGAATCTCACACAACAGCATGGGAAGTGTGGAGACTGAGCTCCAGCAGAGATTGAGCCTGTGAAAGGCAGGTGGCACGGCCAGCACTGGAGAAGGAACTTCCTCAGCTGGGCAGGATCTTGTCCACGGAGCAGTTTCAGGAGTTCTCATGATCAGAACTTGTTAATTCTTCATGAGGCAAGTGCAAACTCACCCTGCCCACGCCCAGAGCTGGGCCAGATGAAGAACCCCACAAGCTGAGAAGCTCCAAGTGTTAAATCCCTGTATATTCCAGGCTGGAAAAGCTGTGAGCTTCCCAGCTGCCTGGGAATGTGAGGTGGGCTAAGAGCAGCACCTTCCTCACTCTGAAAGCTGCCAACACACACAGGGCTGGCTTGCATCTGGGCAAACACAGCTTTTTGTCAGGTGAACAAGCTGGAACAGCCAGCTTTAAACAGTTTCAGTTCCCCTCTGCTATTTCCTATCCAGGAAAAAGAGAAAAACAGAACCAAACCAAGAATGTGTTACCAAGTTCTGCTCCAGGGAGGTATTTCCCCCACGAAAATTCTCCAATATTTCCTATCCCAGAAAGGCAAAAACCCCAGGAATGAGTTACCGAGTTCTGCTCTCAACAGGCATTTCCCCCAGGGACGAAGGACACGGAGCAGCCAGCGCCGTGCCCAGGCTCTGCACGGATCTGACACAAAATTAAAAGAGAATTTCAGGAAGCACTTACAAGTCTTTGCTCTGCTTCATCCTATGAATGTCTTTGAGAATCCCCATCATGTCAGCGAAGCTGCTGGCCTTGGAAAGGGACACGGAGTCCTCCTCGTCGGGGTCCTTGGGCTCGGGCCGGCCCTCGGGAGCAGAGCAGAGCGTGGCCACCGCGGGCAGCTCGGCCACCGAGGGCAGCTCGGGGCTCTCCAGCTCCGCCTCCTCCTCCGTGATGTCGCTGATCACAAAGGACGTGGTGGACTGGAAAGAGGGTCCAAAGCAATGCACAGGAGAAGAGGCATTCGAGCTGCCTGGAGATAACAGATCTGGTGTCAGCTGGGCAGAGGCTGGAGGAGAAAACAAGAGGAGGATGGATGAATGTCGAAGAATGGCTGCAGGAGCAGGGCCATGGATCGAGAGAACAATTATTCCAGCAGTCCTGTTTAAGACCCCAAAAAACAACACTGTGCCTGACTTAGAAAACTGACCTGGGAACAGCACACTGTACATGTACAGATAGCAAAAGACAGCATATCCTTGAGATATGAGCTGTACAAGAACAAGCTGTAAAACAAGATGTACCTAGCAAAATAAGATGTATTGAGATAGAAGACAGAACTTAGCTGCAGCTGCAACTGCAAGTATAAGAAACATGAAACAACGACCCTTTATGAATTAACCAATAACAGCTGACTGCTAACTTTACTTGTAAGAAAACTATATAAACTGACAAGATCTTTGAATAAACTGAAGGTTACTTATCAATCATATTGACTGTGTGCTCGTCTTCCCTCACCGCCCGCAGCAGATGAACTCACAGCAATCCACGTGGGACAGCTTTTCCCCAGCACAACAGAATGTCAGTCTAAACACGGCCCCTGGGCTGCCCCCAGAGCCAACATCCCACCGAGGGAGCTGCTGGAGAGCAGCCCTGAGTGAGCCTGGAGGAGCCCGAGCCCAGCCCCCAGCAGGAATGCTGATCCTACCTGACTCTGCAGCCACGATCTTGGCGATCTGGCTCCGCAGGTGGCTCAGCTCATCCTGGAGCTCTGTGGTCCGGCTCAGGGCTGGCAAACCAGGCTTTTTCAGGGCCAGCAGCTTCTCCTCCTGCTTCCTCAGGTTGGGCACTGAGGCGTTTCTCTGGATCACCGTGAAGGGACTCGGCTTCCACTTGTGCTTCAGCGGGCGAGTGTCGCTTCTGGGGACGAAAACCTGTCAGTCACGAAGTCCAAACCTCTCCATGACAAAGCCTGGCCCCCCGTGAGGGCAGCAGAGCCTCCAACAAAACAAATGAAGCCTCTGTGTAGCATCACAGGTGCAGAGGTGCTCTTTGCAGCACAGGAAACTGTGGCTGCCCCTGGATCCCTGGAAGTGTCCAAGGCCAGGGTGGACAGGGCATTTCAGTCCTGGGAGAACTCAACCCTTCCACTTCCTGACCAAAAACCACCCTGGAGCAGGAGGTTACTGTGCACAGACCAGGGAGTGAAACATGGCATGGCACAGGCTGCTGGCACTTCCCACAGGAATTCCTCTCCAGGTACTTTGTCATTTTTTTCCCCTCTCTGGGGAAAAATGTCTTTCGGGAGGCACCACATCAGACCCTGAGGGGACTGGGAGCTGTGGTCATCCGAGCAGAGTCTGGCCTGAGCTCTGTGCCAGAAGGCAGCAGAGGAAAACCAACCTGACCCTGGCGTAGGTCTCCTCATCGTCCGCTGCGATCCACACGATGTCAGCCAAGGTGGGCACGGGGGGCACATCACCCAAATACAGATCCGAGACACTTGGCAGAACCTGGCAGGGAGGAAATGCTGCTGAGGAGATGGTGTTTGTTCTGGAGCTGCCCCAGATGTGCTGCCAGAGCCCCTGTGCTGTGAGCAGCTGAGTCTGCCCCGTGCACAACAGCAATTCCAGCAGGTTTCCTTCAGTTTGCACAACTGTTTGAGTTTTTGGAGCTGGGAGATAAATCCTTTGGGTCTGGGCACTTCCCTGGGCCAGCTCCTGCTCCTTCCTGCTGTGTGTGCGAGGCAGGAGGGGACACCTGATCCAGGCCAGGCGCTGCCAAGGCCACGTGCCACCCTCTGCCAGTCCAAGTGCCAGCCCTGAGCTCCAGGGGTGACGTCGGGGACTCCACAAGCCTGGCAACAGGCCCAGAGGGCACCCGGCCCCTTGGAGGTCACACAGCAAAACCCTGGGTCAGCAGCTCCACCTTTCCATCTCCTGCAGCTCAGACACTGAGCAGGGATTTCCTCAAGCTGCCAGTGATCACTTCACAAGAACGGAATTAAAGAAAAAAAAAAAATTAAAAATTCTTAACTGTACTGGGGCAGGTTTTGTGGCTACAACTCTGCAGATGTGTGGGGCCAAATCAGCAGCTGATGGCAGTGCCTTGTCCTGCCCCAGCTCCCCCAGGCACCCCCCAGCCCAGGGGTCACTCACCTCGAAGGTGGCCCTGGGACAGGGCTTCAGGGGGAGGTTGGAGCCGATCATCCTGACCACGCTGCGAGCTGAGCCATGGGGCTTGTTCTGCCAGATGGGGATGGTCTGCAAGGACCCACAGCACACGGTTAACATCTCCAGTCAGTGCTCCTCTTGAAATTCATTACACTGGAAATTCTCCTCAATTGTCAGGAGTCTGATGTCTGGCTTTTTATCCCTTCACTTGTGATAACTGAGGTCCCCATTTTACAAACTGAGCTCAGCTGAGCACAGGTGACAGCCAGACAGGTGCAGGGGCATTTTGGACATGGGTGCAGTGTCTTCAGGACTGAAAACTGAAAGCACTCGGTAACAGGCACTGTCAACAGGCATTTTCACAAAGGAAAGCTTGGCAAAAGGAGGAAAACAGCAACACACCGAGGGCCCAGGAGGAAAATGACATCAAAAGAAAGTGTCATTCAAGGGCCACTCCTGCTTCCACACCAGCTTTAGCACAAGCATTGTTCAATAGCCCAGGGCAGCTGTGAGTCTCCTTCCCTGCACATGCTGCTGAGGAACCTGCTCCAGGAGGCCCTGCCTGAGCAGGGCTGGACCAGGCGACCTCCAGTGCTCCCTTCCCACCTGGCCTGGGATAAGGCTGAACATTTCTTGGGGGACAGGTGACAAGTCTATCCAGTGCCTGTCCCAGCCCAGGGCCACGGGGAGCAGCCCCGGAGAGTGCTCTCGGAAACAGCAGCTGGTCTGGAGCTCTCAGGACACTTCTGAGCTGGACCCAAAAGGTGAAGTGCTCTGCCCATGGCAGGAACAGCACAATGACAAAGCTCAGCCCACAGCACACCCAATAACTGATTTATTGCTGGAGCTCGTTCTGCGCTGTCCCTGAGCACTGCTCCGTGCTGACACACCTGAAATTCCTGAGGAGCCCTTCAGACCCAACCTCTGACCTGGGCAACGAGAGGACAGATCTCTGCCGGGGCAGTGCCCGGGAGCTGCTGCTGGGGAAAGGCACCAGGGGAAGGTTCTGGGGCAACCCTTGGGGCTGGGACAGGTACCTGGGGCTAGGAGAGGTACCCGGGACCAGGACAGGTACCCGGGGCTAGGACAGGTTCCCAGGACAGGGACAGGTGCCCGGGACCGGGACAGGTGCCCGGGGCTAGGAGAGGTGCCCAGGGCCAGGACAGGTGCCCGGGACCAGGACAGGTACCCGGGGCTAGGACAGGTTCCCAGGACAGGGACAGGTGCCCGGGACCGGGACAGGTGCCCGGGGCTAGGAGAGGTGCCCAGGGCCAGGACAGGTGCCCGGGACCAGGACAGGTACCCGGGGCTAGGACAGGTACCCGGGGCTAGGACAGGTTCCCAGGACAGGGACAGGTGCCCAGGACCGGGACAGGTGCCCGGGGCTAGGAGAGGTGCCCAGGGCCAGGACAGGTACCCGGGGCTAGGAGAGGTGCCCAGGGCCAGGACAGGTGCCCGGGACCAGGACAGGTACCCGGGGCTAGGACAGGTGCCCGGGGCTAGGACAGGTGCCCGAGGCTAAGACAGGTTCCCGGGGCCGGGACAGGTGCCCGGGACCAGGACAGGTGCCCAGGGCTGCTCTAGGAGAAGGTGTCGGAGCGGGTACCGGGGCAGTGCCCGGGTGTCCCGGCCCGTGTCACTTACGGCCTCCGCGTCCATCTCCGCTGGCTCAGCGCCGGCCGCTCATCGCACCCGCTCCGCTCGCTCACTGCAACACACAACGAGCGCTGCAGCACCGCCCGGCCCGGCCCGGCCCGGCCCGGCCCCTCGCAGCCCGACCCCCGGTACCTGCGGGCCGGCGGCGCAGCTCGGGCCCGCTCCCAGCGCCGGCCGCGGCCCCTCCGCCGCCATGGCCCGGAACCAGAACCAGAACCCGCCCGCGCCCTTCCGGGGCCGCAGCGCCTGCGCCGGGCCGGGGACAGCCCGGGGACACGGGGACAGCCCGGGGGACACGGGGACAACCCGGGGACACGGGGACAGCCCGGGGACAGGGGACAGCCCCGGGACACGGGGACAGCCCGGGGACACGGGGACAGCCCGGGGACATGGGGACAGCCCGGGGACACGGGGACAGCCCGGGGACACGGGGACAGCCCGGGGGACAGGGGACAGCCCGGGGACAGGGGACAACCCGGGGACACGGGGACAGGAGACAGCCCGGGGACAGGGGACAGCCCCGGGACACGGGGACAGCCCGGGGACACGGGGACAGCCCGGGGACACGGGGACAGCCCGGGGACATGGGGACAGCCCGGGGGACACGGGGACAGGGGACAGCCCGGGGACACGGGGACAGCCCGGGGGACAGGGGACAGCCCGGGGACACGGGGACAGCCCGGGGACACGGGGACAACCCGGGGGACAGGGGACAGCCCCGGGACACGGGGACAGGGGACAGCCCGGGGACACGGGGACAGCCCGGGGGACAGGGGACAGCCCGGGGACACGGGGACAGCCCGGGGACACGGGGACAACCCGGGGGACAGGGGACAGCCCGGGGACACGGGGACAGCCCGGGGACACGGGGACAGCCCGGGGACAGGGGACAGCCCGGGGGACACGGGGACAGCCCGGGGGACACGGGGACAACCCGGGGACACGGGGACAGCCCGGGGACAGGGGACAGCCCCGGGACACGGGGACAGGGGACAGCCCGGGGGACAGGGGACAGGGGACAGCCCGGGGACATGGGGACAGGGGACAGCCCGGGGACATGGGGACACGGAGACAGCCCGGGGACATGGGGACAGGGGACAGCCCGGGGACATGGGGACAGGGGACAGCCCGGGGACATGGGGACACGGAGACAGCCCGGGGACATGGGGACACGGAGACAGCCCGGGGACATGGGGACAGGGGACAGCCCGGGGACATGGGGACACGGAGACAGCCCGGGGACATGGGGACAGGGGACAGCCCGGGGACATGGGGACACGGGGACAGTCCGGGGGACATGGGGACAGGGGACAGCCCGGGGACATGGGGACAGGGAGACAGCCCGGGGACAGGGGACAGCCCCGGGACACGGGGACAGTCCGGGGACATGGGGACAGGGGACAGCCCGGGGACACGGGGACAGTCCGGGGGACATGGGACAGCCCCAGGACACGGGGACAGCCCAGGGACACGGGGACAGCCGGGGGACACGGGGACATGGGGACAGCCCGGGGGACATGGGACAGCCTGGGGAAAAGGGGACAGTCCGGGGCTGGGGGGACAGAGGACAGTGGGCACACCCTGGTGCAGGGCGACATCCGGGGACACCCGGGTGCAAGGAAAGATCGGGCACACCGCGGTGCAAGGGGGACACTGGGGACACCCGAGTGCAAGGGGACACTGGGGACACCCCGGTGCAAGGGGACACCCCGGTGCAAAGAGGACACTGGGGACACCCCGGTGTAAGGGGACACCCCAGTGCAAGGGGACATTAGGGACACCCCGGTGCAAGGGGACACCCCGGTGCAAGGGGACATTGGGGACACCCCGGTGTAAGGGGACACTGGGGACACCCGAGTGCAAGGGGACACTGGGGACACCCCGGTGTAAGGGGACACCCCACTGCAAGGGGACATTGGGGACACCCCGGTGTAAGGGGACACTGGGGACACCCGAGTGCAAGGGGACATTGGGGACACCCCGGTGTAAGGGGACACCCCGGTGCGGGGCAGCGCCCCCGGCTCGCCCCTCGCCCACCCGCAGCCCCGGCGGAGGAAGGAGAGCGGAGGCCGAGCTGAGGATGCACGGATGTTTTACCGGGGCCGCTCCGCCGCCCCTCCCGGCCGACATCGGCCCGGGCCCGTCGCGGGTTTCGGGCCGGGGCGTCACCAGGCGCGGCAGGGGCGGCAGCGGGACCCGCTCCCGAGAGAGCACGGAGCGAACGGGCGGGCACACGGCGCTGGGCACCGACCGACGGACACCCGGGCGGCAGCCACGGAGCAGCCGGGCGCGATAACAGCGAGAGGGACACGGGCGGGTCCCCTGTGACCCCTCGGGATCCCCCAGGCTGCTCCGGCTCGGGGGTGGCTTTGGGGCTCCCTCTGCCGCGGTCCAGGCTCGTGCCGAGCTCGTGAGAATAATCAGGGACGCGGGGGGATCCTGAAGGATGCAGCCCGGCAGGGATGGAGGTGCCCGAAGGGGTGACAGGAACTCTGCAATGCTGCCCCGAGGCCCTGCCTGTCCCACCGGGGTGTGAGAAGCAGAGCTGATGCATAGTTACAAAGCCAACACCGAGAAACACCCCGGGGCCGTTAATTAATCTCACTAGAGCAATTAGTCAAGTGACAGCCCAGAGGTGCAGCTAAGCTCAGTCCCCAGGCTCAGGTATGGACAGGAAGGCTGGGGCAGGGTGGGGACAGGGTAATTGCCACCCCCAGGCTCCTCCCAGGACCTGGAGCCCAGGAATGAAAAGATCTAGTCAGAAGGGAAAAAAAAAAAAAAAAAAAGCTTTTCCCTTAATTTGACTTGGTCCAATAAAATTGTGCTTCAGAAAGCAGAAAAAGCATCACCAGCCAGGGCTGGCTGCAGGCAGCTACTGAGGATGCTTTGTCCCCTCACATGTCTGTAGCAATATGCCTTAAAACCCATTCACCTTAACCTTTCCTTCTCCAAATTACAAAATGATGCTCATTCTGTACCCAGGCATTGGCACAGAGTGGGAGCAACTGCTCAGGGTGTTTTCAGGTAAGGGATAATGGCTTCATGTCTGAACAATCTCTTTGGAAAAAATTCCTGAAAACACCTCTTTGTACGTCTGGTTCTTAGAACTGCCCAGTCCTCACCCAGGTGAGGATCTCAGGGCAGTTCCCAGAGGGAACTTCATGGTTCCTCACCCAGCACAACCTGGAAGCTCACAGCAAACAGGGACAGAGCACCAGCTCCAAGGGGACACCGGGAGAAGCTCCCAGAGCTGCTGGGGAGGGAGCCCTGGGAGGGACGGATGGGTGGGACACTGCTCACTGCTGTGTCCTTCAGCCTGGGTCACTGGGGAGCTCCTGGGGGCTCAAACTGATCCTCACCTGACCCCTCTGATGCCCTGGTGCCCACTCCTGGTGTCGCCGTGCCACCCTCGGGGCACAGACCCTGCCTGAGTGAGGCCACCAGGTGACACGGGGCGCTGGGGGCTGCTCAGGGCTGCCACACACGGCTGCCACCGCCCTGTCGCACAGATTGTCACCGTCAGTCAGTGTCCAGAGCTGCCCCAGGACACCAGGCTGGCCCCGAGGGGAGCAGGGCTCTGTCCTCACCACGAGTGTTCGGTCACAATGGCAGTGCTGCTCCCTGCACTCAGCGAGTCCTGGAGATCAGCAGTCCTGGGGTTACACCAGTTCCACCAGGCTTAAGAGGAGCTGCAAAGAAATGAGGGTGGGTGGCACACCCAGGCAGGTGCACTGGGAATGGATTCAAGTATTTTCACTCCTGTAGAAATATGCCTGAACTGAGAAGGGCAGGTTGTGTAAACTGGAACTCAGGCTCAAACCAAGATCGGGTCTGGGGCTGCCTGCAGTTCAACACCAATGTCTGGCACGGAGATGAGGAGGTTTTGCTGTAACCAAAATAGATCTCTGAAGTCTTTGGCCATCTCAGTGGGGCATTCAGGTGCCTGTTTTTAGGGCTGCAGGTATGGTTTTGCTCTGTGCAGCCCTTCCTTCAGGAACTGGAGGTAAGTTGCAGTTGAAGGGTCTTCAAAATTGGTTGAGAAACTAAAGATGCTGCTTTCAACATCTTCAGGCTTCATAGAAGTAATGTCCAGGAAATAGTTGGCATTGATGTGGTGAATCTGGCAAAGAAAACAGATGAGAGGAGACTTCTAAGGGTCAGAACAATTCCCCATCCACTGCCTTGGCCTGCAGCCAGGACAGAGGTGACAAGGCTGTAACAGCTCCTACAGAATATCTAATTCTTTCCAAGTGCTAATTCAGGAACCAGAATTCGGGTCTGAATTTCACAGTCACAGAAGAATGTGTGATCTTCCCCCAAGGGTGCTGACCCTTTGCTTAGGTTAAGAAGATGATGAAGTAATTTGGGAAAAATCGTGGAGGCTCAGCTCATGTGTGTGAGCAGGAGCTGGGGAGATGGAGCCTGGGGTGCACCTGAGCTTCCAACACCTCCTGCTGCCCCAGAGATGGGAAAGGGGGACACTGACCCATTGTCACAGCCCACAGCCTCATGGGGACAGCGAGGGGACCCTGCAGGGGTGACCAGCTGGTGTCTGGGCAGGATTAGCCCAGCCCAGCAGCTGACCCAGACAGCACCAAGCTGCCAGGTGTCAGGAACTGCTCCCCAAATCCAGGGGGAAGGGCAGTGGGGGCTGCTGGGAGCACAGCAGAGCCAGAGCGTGTGGGCTGGTGATCAGCTGATCTGCTGCGACCCATCTGGGGAGAAAAATGTGCTGGAAGGTGCTGATCAGGAGATTTTCTTCAAAGGATGGACACATAGGGCCAGGGGTGCAGGAAACAAAGCTACAGTGGCTTCCCAAACCTCAGGGACAGTGAGGAGTCACACTTGGTTCAAGTCTGTTCTGCCCCTGCCCAGAGCTGCTGCTCTTCTGTCTCTGAAGTAAAACACATTTGTTTCAGATTTCTAGGTGGAGGGACAAAGGCTCAAGGGCAGTCCCAGGTCTGGGAGACCCTGCAGAGAACACGTTCCATGGGAAGAGCCCAGCCTTACCACCGTGCCGTTGGGGAGGCAGATGATCATCTCCACAGGGAAGTTGTATTTCTCCAGGTGCAGCTTGGCCAGTTTGCTGTGGAACTCATTCTCTCTGTTGCTCTGCAGGGAGATACCCAAAACACACACTGGCACATGCCAGAAGTGGCAGAATGGCACAGGGGGAGCACACGGGACACAGGAGAGAGGGAGGGAGGGAGCAGAGGGCTGCTTTGCAGTGCAATGGTAACTGGTACCGTTCTCACAGGCTGCGTTCCCATTCCCTTTCAGGCTCCCTCTCTCATTTCAGCTGCAGATTTTGTCCCCAGACAAGAAAATCACCCCATCACAGGCACATCAACAGTGTGATCCCAGCCTTTCCCACTCTCCAGCTCTGTGACTGATCCCAGCTGACAGCACAGGCTCAGAAGTGGGGAAAGGCTCAATCAGGAGCCTCAGGGTTCAGCCAAATTTGGTTATTTGGCTGTCCCCTGGGTTGCAGGGCAGTCAGTTGGTTGATGGCACCAGAGGCTTTGGGCAGGGCTGTCTCACAGAGAAGCATCTGGTTTAGCTTTAAACCTGGCACCAGGACAGAGCCAAGGGGGTCACAGTGCCACCTCTCAGCCTGCCTCCATCTGGTGTCTGCCTGGCCCCTGCAGCGGCCGAGGACAGGGAGGGCTTGGAACAAAAATCCCCCCTGGCACGGGAGGGAGCTCCCCCTGCCCCTGGCACCCAGTGGCACCCCAGCAGAGTGTGAGCCTCACCTGCAGCTCCTCCAGCTCCTTCACCAGGGACCAGCTGCTGATGAAGCTCTCGTTCAGCAGGGCGAGGATGGGCGAACTTTCCAGGACGGTCTCCCGGAGAGTTCGCCCCGAACCTGGCACAAAGAGGCACAGGAGGCTTTGCTGTTGTTTCCTCGGGTCACTGTCACCATGCCCGATGCCACCTGCTGAGTGGCAGCTGACTCTGGCTCCCCCCAGCCCTCCCCATTGTCTTTTTGCTCCGTTGTTGGCAGCTTTCCATGGCTTTTGTTCCCTACAGGTGCTGCTGGCACAGAGGACTCAGCAGAGCAGAGCCCAAGCCAGGCACAGAAGGCCCAGCAGAAGTGAGCCATGGAAGCCACCCCGAGTGCCACTTGCTGTTCATGCCAAGCACAGCCCAGTGCTGAGGGTTTTTCAGGGCAGACAGGACTGAAGAGACCCTTCCCCTCCCACCCATCCCTCCTGCCCAACGTGGCACAGAAGCTCTCAGGCATTGAGGGGGAAGAGCTGCACATTGGGACAGCCCCAAGGCCAGGCCTGGCTCTGGCCTCTCCTGTGCAGGTGCCAGGGACAAGGCAGACAGAGCAGTGTCCCTTTTCCCTGCCAATGCTGCCTCCTCCCCAGCAGGAAAGAGGAAGGGGAAAGACCAGAGCCATGTCTCCACCTCGACAAAGGCACCTGACTCACAACCTGCCTCAGACAGAGCTGCTGCTGCCACTGGGCAGCTGAGCTCTCATCAGTAATTCCCACTCCCAGCTCTCATCAGTAATTAATTCCCCACTCCCAGCCCTCATCAGGAACTCCCCACTCCCAGCCTTTGTCTACTCAGCACCTCCAGAGCCAAAACAAGTGGCACAAGGTTTCCTGCTGGCTCCCATCCCTCCTGCCAGGCTGGGAATGTCCTCACCTCAGCAGGACTGGTCGTCCAGGGCACCCCACAGCAGGATGGAGTGCACCAGCTTCTTCTCTGCTTGTGCTCTCTCAAAGGCTTCTGTGAAGGGCAGGTAGGAGATCTGTGGGCAGAGGGACAGCGTGAGGAACAGGCACACAACAGCCCAGCTCCAACAGGCTGGGCTCTGAAGGAACCAGACCCAGGGGTGACACACACAGAGCTCAATCTGCAGCAAGTCCTGCAGATTTGAATGAGTGACATCTGTGGTGGTGTCCCCAGGGACAACTTTACCTCCTGGGGAGGCTGTGGTCCCCCTGTCCCTGGCACCTGCAGAGCCCTGACCTTACACACTGCACAGAACATCTGCACCAGGGTGGCCAGGCTGTCTGCAACCCCACCTCAGCTGCTGGGAAATCTGGCCTTGAGATATTTATTACGAAACCTCCTGAAACAGCCTGAGAACTGGCTGTGAGGGAGCTCACAGAGCCTGCTCCAATCACTCAAATGAAAGGAGCTGATATGAACATCTTGGCAGCCTGAAGGGACATTTGTAAGCTGGGGCACAAGGAGGCAGCCACTGAAACGTGTCCCTTCAGCCAAGGAAGCAGTGACAGGCAGTAGCCATCTGCTCCACAGGCTGCTGGTATGTTAAATAGCTCGGGTCACCCAGAGCTATAAATTTGTGTCTGGCTGCAGGCTGCAGAGGCACAGGCACATCATGTGTTCTCTGCTGATAAGGAAAGCTTGGTCCAGAGGCACCTGGCTGCTGTGCAAGTAAAGCCAGAGGAAAAACCATTTGTAAGCAGCACAATTACCTGCCTGCTCCAAAATCACAGCAGCAGCCACTGATAAGAGGCAGGAAGGATGAGCCTACACCCACAGTACAATCCTGGGGACACCTGACATGGAGGCTTTGCTCCGGTCTGGGCTGCTGTGAGACCCCAAACGCCCTGGGACACCCTCCCAGTGCTCAGACCCTCCCAGTGCCCTGGATGCTGCTCAGGCTGTGGCCTCTGCTGGCCCTCCAGGTCACTGGATGGCTCAGTGAGGACAATCTGCCCCAAATCAATGTGCCAAGGAGAGCCCAGCCTCTTCCTCACCTTCTTAAAAGGATACATGGCCACTTCCAGCCTGTGGGCTGCCTCCTGCCAGGGGATCTCCTGCTGCCAGGTGATCTCCTCGAACACAAACTGGATGGGCTCCCCCGAGGGGTCCCTGCTGTCCAGGACATTCCCGTTCTCGTCGTGGATCACGGTGGGGACCGAAGGCCCCGTGGATTCCAGCTCCATCTGCAGGGGAACAGGCTGGGTGGGACCCTGCACACAGCCCTCTGCCGGCTCTCCTGGGCTCCAGGAGAATACAGATACAGGAGAATTTGGATACAGGTCCAAAATAGCACTGTGCAGCTCCTCAGGAAGGTACAGCTTGATCTCCCATCTCCTAGAGCTGCACTTTACCAGTGAAATACCGGGAGAGGAACTTCATTTCCCTCAGTGTGGCTGCGCTATCTGGATTGGAAATGCAGAGATTCCATGTTCCCACCTTCCCACTGGAGATTTCTGACTGTGGGACACCAGATCCTTTCAATCATTAGGATCTGCAGGGCTCATTGGAAGCTCTTGCTCCCATCACCAGCTCAGCCCTGGGAAGCCACGAGAGGGAGCAGCAGGAAAAGCTGCTCAGGAGCTTCCCTGTGGTTTGTGTTCTGGTACAGCTGAAATGATCCTGCTAAATCTGCTTTCCCGTCTTTTGCCAATTAAAAATAAACAGGACTCTAGTTTAGGAGAACATGGACCTGTTGAATTCAGGCAGTAAGAATTCTGACTTATGTTTCCTGTCCCAAGAGCTGGGATTACTACAAAAAAGGGGAACAACCTTGTGCACTTTCTAAATCCAGACCCACAGTTTTCATACCCTGCTCTGGGCTCAGGGCCTGGATTCAGCTCCTCATCTTCCCTCCTGCCTGTCAGGCAATGTTTTAAAAAAGGAAGTCTCCAGAAGCTTAGGATTCAACCCACACTGAGGGAAAAAGGAAAATATCAGAAGAGCTGCCAACAGGGCTGCAAAGGACAGACAGAGATGAATGGGAACTCTACTGCTGTACTGAAATGATCAAGAGCCAGCTCTAAGGAATGGGGTCACAGAGGTTCCACGGCTCAGTGGCAGCACAAAAACCCCTGAGGAGAAGCTGCACACGTGTGGAGCACTGGGAGAGGGCACAGACCTGAGGCAGGTATCCAATGTCCACTTCCATGTTGCTGCTCTCGCTTGCCCCGTACAGCCACTCCATGTCCACGTTCAGGGACCTGCACGGGGAACCCACGAGTCACCCAGGGCTAAAGCTGTGCATGGAGAACCCCAAACAAATGGGAACATCCTCTTGCAGGGTCAGCACTGGACCCAGAGCCTCTGGAGATCTCTGCAGCAGCCCAGGAACACCAGATCCCTGCTGGACCAGGGCCCAGGCACCCACTCAGCACTCTGGAAAACACACTCAACACCTCTGAGCTCTGTCAAATGACAGGAGAGAGAGATGTCTTTGCTCCCTCTTCTTTCCCAGCACTTCACTTGCACATTCTGATCCTGCTGAACTTTTAAAAGTGCTTTTTTGGAAGCAAAAGGCTGCTGGCAGAGCCCAAAGTGTCGGCTGGCTGTAAGAAATGTGCTGACAGAGCCACTGGGGTTGAGTCGCCAGGGTAACGTTGTAATAGAATTTTCACTCTTGTCATGGGCAGAGATTTGAAGCTTCTTCCCCCCGAAACACTTCCAGCTCCTTGCCAGAGAGCAGGAACGAGCTGGTGCAAAGCTCTGCACACAAAACCTTAACCTGTGAGACTCCAAGCAAAAAATCTGTTGGAAGAGGAGCACCAGGCCTTGCTGAACTTCAGTGCTTGCAGCCAGGCACTGGGACTGCCAGTCCTGCCACACCCTGCCTGTCCCTCCCATGCTCCCAGTACCAAGGGGCTGTTACTGGGGAGTGAATCAGGCCCTGGATGCATCAGAGATCCTCAGTGATGTAGAAATGCATTTACAGGCAGAGCTCAAATCACTGAGGTTTTCCAAGAAATGAGAGGGAAACAGCTGTACCTGTTGTTAGGAACAAAGAGCCTGAAGTCCCGGATGTGGGAAGAGTCCTTGGACAGGACAATGTAACCTGTGAACTGCCCCGGGGAAAACCAGAAGGGGAAGTTTGGTGGCTCATTCAGCTGGAATTCGGCGTGGATCCTGAAAGGAGAGAGGAGCCATCAGCTGGGATCCTGCACTGCAGGTGACAGCAGGGAAAAGCTGTCTCCAGCACCCAAAATTATGAACCTAAACTGGGCAAGAGTGGTGGAGCTTAAAAAGCATTTCATGTCACACAGTGAAGAGGGTGAAAGACTGGAACAGATGCCCTGGGTCAGGAGCATCTCCAGTATCCACGCCCTCTGGAACTGGGCAGCCAGGAAGGATGAAATACTTTATCATTCCTTGAAACACAGGGACAGAACAAGACCCCTTTAGCCCCACCTCCAGCTTGATCAGACACATCAAAGCTGTGTGTAACACTCCCAAGTAAAACAATTCTGTGGCCTCTCCCCCTTGGAAAGACACCCTGATAAACCTAAATCTAACAACATTCTTGCTAGCCAGATTCTCCCCTTTCAGCCAGGGGTAGTCCAAGGGTGATGCCCTGCATGAGGGCACAGTGACACTGGCAGCACAGGTGACCTTTGGCTTGCACCCCCCTCCTCCCCTCCCAGCCACACCACCCCTGGCGTCCCTTGGGAACGCGCTGCACGTGCCATGACTGCTGTGCTCTCTGCCAGGGGCTCCCAGCAGCCTCCTGCCCTGCCCTGGGACAGGGGACAGGCTCAGGGGTGTCCCCCAGCCCCTGGGGCTCACCGGAATGCTATGGTGTAGTAGAAGCTGCTGCTGGCCTGGATGCAGGCCACGGCTCCCTGCGGGGCAAAGCGCGTCTTGACGAAGGGCCGCGGGTGGAACATGCTCAGCAGCTTGTGGATGATCACCTGCAGAGGGAATTGGATGAGCAGCAATGAGAACTGTTCCTCCACACAGCTCCAAAGCAACACCCACCTGAGCAGGAAGGCCAGAGAGTGGCTGTGATTTAACACCCAGCTCAGGGACCGACCTAATCACACACCAAGGAGACAAAGCAAGGCACTGCTGTCACAAATAAATCCATCTTCCATGGCTCCTGTGCCATTCCCATGGTCTGCAGCTTTCCATCAGCCCAGGCAGAACAGCAAACTGATCTGCAAGGCTGCCTCCATCAATGCTTCAGCCTTTGAAGGGGTGGGAGTGCAGCCACTGCTCCCAGCAGCACCTGCCTGCACCCAGGGGAGGGGATGCACAGCCAGGCTTTACCTGCTGAGCACACACAGAGTCCCACTTGGCACCTAAAGGCTCATGTGGCCACTGTTCCACCAGGAATGAGCACAGGTCCTTTCTGAATAAGCCTCTCCGGGAAAAACTATCCTCAAATCCCACACAATCAACAAACAAGATGAAGTTACTCGAGTCAGCCTCATCTGGCTGTCACAGACACACAGAGCTTTTGCCTGCTCTCAGTTTTGCCTCCAGTTTAGGTGCTCCTGGCTATACACAACAGAATTCCTGCTTCCTTAGAAAATCCAGGGATGCACATATAAAATCTGAGTTTCATATCTCACCTCTTTGCCCTTGGGAGGTGGAGGGTAAAACCTGTTATTGGAGAGATAGCCAGTGAAGATGTTCAGTTCACTGGGAATTATCCACCACGGATCCCCAGGATCCAGATTATCCTTTGGAGGAAGAAAGGCTTTAAACTGCCTGGCAAGCAGGACACTCATAGGGGCTGCTGGGGCCGTCCAGTTCCTGAGCCCAGACAGAGCCACGTGAGAAATCTGTGAACAAAAGATGCTGTCAGAGCCCACAGTGGAGCCTCCCAATGTGCAGTGATGTCATGCATGCAGGGAGGCTTTGGAAAAGGGGGAAAAGATTTGTATCACATCCCAAATTCTTCTTACCCCACCAAACAGTTCTGTCAGCCTTCAAGAATGTGAGTAACAGAGCACAGGGGAACATGCCACCTAACACCAGTGCTGCTGCACTCAGCTGAGGCAGAGCCAGCTCTAGTTCCTGCTCCCAGCTTCCCAGGAAGGGTGTTCTAACTGGGGCAGGGTGCTGCTGAGTGTGCTGAAACCCTGAAAAGCTGAGGGGGGCAGTGGGGTCCCTGTCGCAGCAAATCCCACGGGATTCAGCAGGAGCCTGTCCCCTCCCAACAGGCTGGAATTCCTGGTGCTGTTCCCAGCCCACCAGACGTGTTTATCCCAGAATCTGTGGCCTGCAGGACACTTACTCCCAAGAAACCATCCTTGCTCTTCGTCATTGTTTCCATGAGCAAGGGCTGGAATTTGGCCACGATGGACAAAGTCTCCCCTTCTGGATCCGGCGTCTCCTCCTCTTCGGATTCTGAGACTGGAGCAACCCCTAGACAAGAGGACAGGAATTCAAGCAGCTGTTTGCCCTCCCTCCCCTTTTAAGCAATTGTGAAGTGATTACATGTTTATCCTGGCAAATCCAGGCGCACTGGGAGTTTCCCAGCTGTCCCCACACAGCAGAACTCAGACCCATCCCCAGACCAGCTTTGGCTGCATGAACTGAAGAGGAAGGGGACCAACTCAATGGCTTAAAAGTGGGACAGGGTGGGTTTAGGTTGGATATTGGGAAAAACTTTGTGAGGGTGAGCAGGCCCTGGCACAGGGTGCCCAGAGCAGCTGTGGCTGCCCCTGGATCCCTGGAAGTGTCCAGGGCCAGGTTGGACTGGGCTTGGAGCAGCCTGGGACATTGGAAGGTGTCCCTGCCATGGTAGGGGTGGCACTGGAGGGGCTTTAAGGTCCCTTCCAACCCAAACCATTCCATGATTCCCTGTTTCCCTGGCTGCAAAGCCCAGGCAGACTCACAGCCCCTCGGAGAGATCCCAGCACGTGCTGGAGCCAGTCCAGGAGAGCACAGCAAAGCCTGTCTGTGTCCCCAGTGTCCATTGTCATCCCCACACTCCTCCCTGCCTGGCACCAGCAGAGCCACTTGCTCTGAGCTGACACAACCTCCAGAGATGATCTCCCACAGCTGCCATCCAGGAGAGCTGCCCCAGCTGAATGGAACCCTGTGACTCCCTGATGCTTTTGGCCTGGCCTGGCCTGAGCAGGATTTGTTGCATTCACCCATCCCAAATCCCCTTTAAGCTCCAGACACAGTAACTTATGTACTTTGCTAGTCCAGCAATGGGATCCTCCACCTTGTAAAAACTGCACTTTGTAAAAGTGATGTCTGGTGCTTAAGCCTTTTCAACAACATGGAAAGCTTCACAGCCTCAGTTCATGTAAATAAGAGCCAAACCAGCAACCAGAAAACAATAAAGTGAATAAACTATTCAGTGAATTCAAGCTGTGGGGCTCATTATGTCTGGCTCTGTGCAGGGAGGGCTCTGGAAGGCAGACAGGAACCCACCTGTGAGCTTCTCAGCGATGGGTTTGAACTCCTCTGGGCTCAGGTACAGGTCCTTGTTGGTGTCCAGGGAGGAGAAGAGGAACAGCCCCTCATTCCCCAAGGACTTCAGAGCCAGCTCCTGGTTTGGGAAGAAGAGGCAAGAGAGATTTCATTGGAACCCCCTGCAGAAGTCCTCTCTGGCCCCTCTGGAGTTAATCCCGCTCTTCCCAGCACATCCAGGGGAAAGATTAACGCCCCTTGGCAGGATTTGGTGCTATTTGCAATGTGTCCAGGAACTGCTGGCACGAGGATATTGAACCTGCATCTGCTTGAGTAATTCCAACTGAGCCATTTGCTCACGTTCAGTGTCTTTTGTCAGAAAAATTCCCCACTTTTTCCAGCTTGTTACTACTAAAGCTGCAGCTATTGGGAGCACCTGGAGGTGGTGATTGCTGGGATAAGCTGATGTGCAGTCAAAGGCAGTCAAACATGTCAGTACCACATTCCAGAAGCACAGAGGGAGTGAGCTGAGCCCTTGGAATTAGAAACTTCCATTCGTGGTGGGATCCACTCCAGTGGTGGGATCCACTCCACTGCCCTGCCCCGGTCAGTACCCCTCCAAATCTCCAGCCTTGGAACTGCACGGAATATTTAGGCTCCCTGCTCCCTCAGCCATCCATCAGGGAGTCACAGAACCCACAGCCTTCTCCAGAAACTTCCACAGGATCCCAGCTTCTCTGTGCCTCAGTTTCTCCCTCTGCACAGCCCCCACAGGGCTCACCAAGGTGATATTTCCCTTGGAGCAGCCCCAGAAGGGCTCTGGATGCTTCCAGACATTTCCACTCCGCAGTCTGAAGGGAAAGGGACAACTTGGAGGCAGAGCAAGAGCTCCAGGTTGGTGTGAGAGGAGGGAGAGACACAGAGCAGGTGAGACAAAGCCCTCGGTGCCAGCCAACCCTTGGCACATGCCCCAGGATCCAGCAGCTTGCCCTGCCACCCCCGGAAAAGCCTGGAGCTGGGAGCACAAACACTCTGCATTCTGCTGTTTACCCGTGCCTGCTCTCCATTGCCTGCAGCACCACCACCATCCCCAGAGCTCCTGAACCAGTTTATTTTCCATCTGTTGCCTGCCAGCCTGAAGCAGCACTAATGCAGCCTGGAAGGCTTTGCTCCCATCAACTGCAGCTACAAAAGCACTTAAGAGCCTTCCAGGGCAGTTCCAGGGCTGAGACTGAAATAAACTGGAACTCAAAATGAAGATCTGAATGAGGACATGGCCAAGGACATGAAAAAATGAAGGGAGATGGTTTTTTGTGCACAATGCACTGTGGACCGTCCACAGTTAACCTGCTTTGATTCCCTGAATGAATGGGGATGAGCATCCTGGGCTCTGGAAACAGGTAACAGTTCTGCCGAGCACCTGGCTGCAGGTGCTGACACATCTCCCAGGGTCACACAAGGCTCGTGCCAGGCTCCAGGACCTCTCCAGCTCCAGATCTCACCTGTGCTGGGAACACGGGTCATGGACTGGGATCACTGCTGGGCTGGGAGCCAGCTCCAGGACCTCTCCAGCTCCAGATCTCACCTGTGCTGGGAACACGGGTCATGGACTGGGATCACTGCTGGGCTGGGAGCCAGCTCAGGGCCCTGGGCAGGGAGCAGGAGCCTCCCCTGGGCAGGGCAGGCTGAGCTCTGAGGGGATGCTCGGCTGCCTCTGCTCTCCTCAGCACAGCACAGCTCTTCTGCTGATGGATCTTTTAGAGCCTCTCCTCGTTTTGCACTCCACAGGCACAGACCCTGAGGGATGGGGTTGGAATTTGCATTGCTGGACCGTGGGGGAAAAGTCATTTTTCCCCTCAGGAAATGGGGCTGGAGGCAGGAGGAGAGCCAGCTGTGCCCCACGGGGACACGGGAACACCTCCAGGACAGCAGGACGTGAGGTGGGATCACAGGTGCTGGACACCAGCATCCCAAAGGCCGTGTCCAGACAGAGCCACGGCCACGTCCCTCAGCTGCACTGGCCACGGGGTGAGCAGCGAGCACCCATCAGTGGGACCCAGGAGGAGCCACCCAGCTGGAGATGAGGCCCAGGCCCCGAGGAACAAAGGCTCCCGTGGAGAACACTCCAGTCCTGCTGCACTCGGACACCAGGGACGACAAAAACGATGTCTAAATGCAGAGAGACGTCAGGGCTTGGCCTTTTGCTTTCTGGTAACGCTCACATTAAAGAAAGCTCCCAGAAGTTGTTGGGTATTTTTCCTTTCTCTTTTTAGTCTGGGGTTATAAGGAAGACAACTTCCCTGTTTGTGCCAGAGGGGTGAGGCTGAGCTGAGGTGTTTTTGTAGAGGAACAGAGCTGCGGCTCCCACAAAGAGCTCTCCTCTCCCACCTGCTTGTGGGTGGTTCAGCTAAATAAACATTTCCATAGGAAGAGACAAGACATATGTTTGAAGCAAGAGGAAGAAAAAAATAAAAACCTTGGGCTGTTTATACTTTGTTCTCCTCTCCAGCAGCACCCAGTGACAACTGTCTGCCTGTCCTCCAGAAAAAACAAACCTCCAGCAGACCTGCCAGGCTGTGAGAATGTCCTCACCCTCCTGTCCTTGTTGAAAAAATTCTTCTAATTAACTTGTTTAAACCATTTGTCACTTTTTGCAATGCAAGAAGAGATAAAGAAAAGAGGCATCCTTTAAAAATATCCTTTAAAAACACTTCTCTCTCTACTAGACGAGTATCAAGAAGGAGAAATCTGTTCTTTTCCCAGAACCTCCTCAGATGCTCAGGGCTGGAGCACAGAGCCCATAAAGGAGATCCCCAAAGCTCCGGCAGCCACTGGAATGACACGGACTACAATCAAAAAGAGTCAATCAGCCTCATTCAAAACAAAACCCGAACACAAACCCCAGGGAAAAACGGGGCTTTTCAACTCATCCCTTCCTTTGCTGCTTCTCAGTGACCTCTGGAGGCTGCGGCAGAGGAGCTGTGAGATGGAGAGCCCAGAGCAGGGCCAGGGGCTGCACCCGGGGGGCAGCTGGTCACTGCTGGTCACTGGTGGCCACCACAGCCCTGCAGAGCCTTAGCCTGGCAGTGGCCACCTCAAGCCCATGTCCACTGGAGTGTGGTACCACAGCTCAGCGGTCACCTCAGCCCAGTGATCACCTCAGCCCAGTGACCACCTCAGCCCAGTGACCACCTCAGCCCCCACTGATGCCTGGTGGCCACCTCAGCCTGGCCACAGCCAACTCAACCCCAGCAACCACCGATGCCTGGCAGTCGCCCCAACACCAGCAATGCCTTAACCCCCACGGCCACTGATGCCTGGTGGCCATCCCAAGCCTGACGGTCACTTCAGCCTGGCTATGGCCACCTCAGCCCCATTAGCCACAATACCTATACTCCTCTTAGTCCAGCGGTGGCCACCCCAACCGCCCTGGCAATGGATGACTGGTGGCCACCCCAGCCTGGCTACGGCCCCCTCAGCCCCAGCAATGCCTGGTGGCCACCCCAGCCTGGCTATGGCCACCTCAGCCCCCATCGATACCTGGTGGCCACCCCAGCCTGGCTATGGCCACCCCAGCCCCGTCAATACCTGGTGGCCACCCCAGCCTGGCTATGGCCCCCTCAGCCCCGTCAATACCTGGTGGCCACCCCAGCCTGGCTATGGCCACCTCAGCTCCCATCAATGTCTGGTGGCCACCCCAGCCTGGCTATGGCCCCCTCAGCCCCATCGATACCTGGTGGTCGCTTCAGCCTGGTTATGGCCCCCTCAGCTCCCATCAATGTCTGGTGGCCACCCCAGCCTGGCTATGGCCACCTCAGCTCCCATCAATGTCTGGTGGCCACCCCAGCCTGGCTATGGCCCCCTCAGCCCCATCGATACCTGGTGGTCGCTTCAGCCTGGTTATGGCCCCCTCAGCTCCCATCAATGTCTGGTGGCCACCCCAGCCTGGCTATGGCCACCTCAGCTCCCATCAATGTCTGGTGGCCACCCCAGCCTGGCTATGGCCACCCCAGCCCCATTGATACCTGGTGGCCACCCCAGCCTGGCTATAGCCCCCTCATCCCCCATCAATGTCTGGTGGCCACCCCAGCCTGGCTATAGCCCACTCATCCCCCATCAATGTCTGGTGGCCACCCCAGCCTGGCTATAGCCCCCTCATCCCCCATCAATGTCTGGTGGCCACCCCAGCCTGGCTGTGGCCCCCTCAGCCCCATCGATGCCGGGTGGTCACTTCAGCCCGGCCAGGGCTCCCTCAGCCCCGCTGCCCGCCGGTTCCTGGTGGCCCCTCAGCCCGGCCAGGGCTCCCTCAGCCCCGCTGCCCGCCGGTTCCTGGTGGCCCCTCAGCCCGGCCAGGGCTCCCTCAGCCCCGCTGCCCGCCGGTTCCTGGTGGCCCCTCAGCCCGGCCAGGGCTCCCTCAGCCCCGCTGCCCGCCGGTTCCTGGTGGCCCCTCAGCCCGGCCAAGGCTCCCTCAGCCCCGCTGCTCGCCGGTTCCTGGTGGCCCCTCAGCCCGGCCAGGGCTCCCTCAGCCCCGCTGCCCGCCCGGTGCCGCCGCCTCCCCTCAGGCCGCCGGGCCCGCCATTCCCCCTCCCTCCGCCCGGCCCCGCGGGCCCGCCCTGCCCGCTGCCCGCTGCCCGCTGCCCGGTACCTGCTGCCGCGCCGCCTCCGCGTCCCGGTAGTACTTGAGGGCCACCAGCGCGGCGAGCAGGGCCAGGGCCAGCGCCAGGCGCGGAGGGGCCGGCCCGGGCCCCGGCCCCGCCATCGCGCCGGGCCCGCGCCGCGGAGCCGCCATGGCCGCCGGGCCGGGGGAGGCGTCAGGCGGGCGAGGAGGGGCCGCGGGCCCCGGCCGCGCAAAAAAAAACCCTTTTCGGTGTTAAATCACCGCCAGAGGAAGCACCTTTGCAGTGGTAAATCACCGGCACTCGCCCCGGGAAAAATGTATTTTAGTGTTAAACGACCGTCGGTCCGTCAGGGGAAGTATTGTTTTGAGTGACCGGCACCCGCTAAGGAAAAGGTCGGTTTTAGTGTTAAATGCCCGTCGGCCGGTTAGGGAAAAGCTCTTTTTTAGTGTTAAATGGGCGGTGCTTGTCAGGGTAAAGCCACGTTTTAATGTTAAACGAGCGGCAGTCGTTCAGGAAAAAGCGCTTTTTGGGCTGAAGCGTCTCTGCTGTGAGGGCTCTTGGAGGGATGAACCCGCTCCTCCTCTGGTCTCCAAGGACTTTGCCTTTATTATCCTTGGGAGAGGGGTGCGTGTCCATCCCCACATTCCCACAGTGGCATTTTGTCCTCAATTCAGCTTTTCCCAGAAAGAACAGTCCCGTGAAGGTGTCCTGCACTTCCCAAACCAGCCGTATCCTGCACTTCTACCCGGCTGTAGCCGACCAAAATGGGCATTTTTTAACAAAACCGCTGTCGGTGGGTTCACTTGCAGTGATTCCCCTGAGGCTTGAGCCCTCGGGATGGGAATTAGGGGATGGGAGTGATTTGGCAGCCCTGGGGTGCTGGTGCTCAGCCTCCTTTCTCCAGCATCATCGCCACGTTTTGGGTCATTTTTACCACCATGCCACATTTTGGGTCATTTCCACCCCAAGCTTTTTTCAGCCTCCCATGTGTTCAGTGTCCCTCCACGGCCGCCCACTGCTGTCACATTGTCTCTCAGCGGTGGCTGGGCCAAGACACACAAATTTATTCATTTTTAGCCCTCCCCACTCCTCATCCTCCTGCTCCTCCGTGCTTCCAGTCGCTGCTCCGGTCCCCCCATTGCCGGGGAAGATTTCTGCTGCAGGGCCAGCACCGAGCGTTTGATCTCTCCCAGGGTAGCAGGAAGCGTCAGCGTTTAATCCTTTGAAGCTCTGCTGGATCCTAAGCCTGCCTAATCGTTTTTGTTTTAGGTTTAAAGAACTCTCGAGACGGAGATGAGCGAGAGCATGACCAAGCCATTAAGGGAGGAGGAGGGAAGATGAGGATGGGACCAGGCAGGGGAGCCCAGCAGTGGAACCCAGGGGGATATTTGTGATTCACGCCAGGGTTGTTGCACTGAGGGAGGAAGAAGAAAGTTCCTTCCGCAGCGCAGCAGAAACCTTCCCTGGAACTCTGCTCCACGAAGAACCCGTTCATGGCTTTGGGGTTAGCAGAGCATGGAAATGACTCTGGGAGCAGGGACAGGTCTGGGAGTTCAGCAGGGATGAGCTCAGCACCTGGAGCAGATGTGCTGTAAAACCTGCCAGGCTCGTTGGGCTGGGCAGCGAGGGGGGCAGAGCTGCTGCTTCCCTGGAATAACCCAGCACAGAGCGTAACGGGATGGGATGGGTTTGGGACAGGATAAAGGTCCTGCTTTGTCTGGGAAATGAGCAGGAGGGGACCTGGCAGGGTGGTGGCAGAGCTGGGGTGATTCTGTTTGGATGATGAGAGGCACAAGGGCTCATTTTACACCTGAACCATTTCCAGTGTCATCAGCCACCTCATAAAGATGAGAAATGGGGGAATTATTTGATGGGAAAGAGAATGAAAGACAAAAGGTGAAATAATTCAGGGTGGCTGCTGCTCCTTGAAAGAGAACAAACCCAGCCTGGCTCTCCACTGCTGGGTCCTGGGATTACAGCACTCAGGAAGAATGTTAAATATCCACACATCTGCTGTGGGGCCCACCCAGGCACACCTGGATCAAAGGGAATCCTAAAAATAATAACAGGGAAGATTTCCACCCAGCAGGAAAAAGTATCCCAGATTTCCCCTTGGTCAGAAGGGAGAAAGTTGGGCTGAAAATAAGGAAAATGGTGAGGGGTTGGCAGCAGCAGGGGTGAAAAACTTGGAGGAACAAGAATCCTGGTCTGGTTTGAAGCAACAAGAAAACCAGAGGTGGTAAAGCTCCACAGCTGTGGAAATCAGAGTTCATCCCAGAAAAAGCACGGCCAGCAAAGGAAATGGAGTTTGAGGCATTTCAAAGCAAACCCTTCAGCTGCAGAGCAGGAGCCAGTTCCTGTGTCTTGCATTCCCAACTCCTCCTTGGCCTTTCCTTCTCAGGAGGATGCAACCCTAACCCAAACCCTTCACAAAGCAGGAGTTTTATGGGGAGAGTTCCTGACTCCAGCACAATCCCTGCAGGGAACGAAGGCAGAGCCAAAGCCCCGGACGTGCTCAGGAGGAGCTGCTGGGACCCTGCTGGCCCTGGGAGCCAGGGCTTGTGCATCACATCAAAACCCACCTGGAAAAACACCCTGCCTGCCAGGCTTTTGGATCCAATAACCAATTCTGCTGAAAGCCTTCCCAGGGGATTTAATAATGCTGTAAAAATGAAGTGTGGGTCACAAAGAGGTGCATTCGTTTTCTGGGTGGTTTTGTCTTATCTCTGTGCAGCCCGTGGTTGTGCAGGTGATAGGGAAGAGTTTTCACCTGCACCATTGATGAAACTTTCTGTTATCAGAACTTAATTTACAGGAAATTCCTTCTGATATAAAGGAGGGCCACAAGCTCTGATGGTGAAAATTAAGATGGCAATGACAGCTTCTGAACTAGGAGTGGAATGTTCCAGGGGAAATGGGCAATAACCCAGGCTGGTGGTGTTGCCTGATGACTCCAGGCAGGAAAAAAAGACCAAAAAACAACAGAATTCCCACATACCTGAGACTGGAAGGCAGAAAAGCCGCTGAAGGACACACATCTCCCCAGATCCTTTCCATGGGGCATTGACAGCCAAGCCTCTGGTTCAGTGTAACTCCATTTTCTCACCTGCTCCAAGTCTGGAAACCAAGGGCTTCCCTCTGGGCAGGAAAACCCCACCTGGCAGGAGGAATCTGGGGTGGGATCCAGCCCCTGCTCCCCCAGGCAGGGCTCCCAGGGTGCAGGAGCATCAGCCAAGGCTCGGGGAAGGGAGGAGCAGAAGCATTTCAAGGCAGCAGCAGGACAAACATTCCTGTCACCTGCATTGCTGTGGGAGAGAAAAATCCCTGGTGTGGATCAAGGCCAGTGCTTGGAACAAAGCTGATCCTGGGAGTAAATCCTAACTCCTGCTAAACACGGCCAGGCTGAGCTCGATGCCTGTGATTAATCCCTGGGGATTTCAGGGCATCTCTGGGAGCCCAGGCAGAGGAATCTGCAGAGTTGCCTTGGCACCACTGGAAATGTTTGAGCTTGCAACCAAAAGCTTCTGCTGTGCCTGGCGTGGGGCTCCTGGGAGCAGAGTTACGGGTGAGCTCTGCCTCCTCAGGGCAGCTCAAACACCTCCTGGCTTGTGGTGTGGCCACCGAGCCGCAGGAAGCTTCCTCTGGGAGGAGTGGGCTGCTCCCACTCACTCGAGTGAAATGGAAACCAACCATGGATCTGTTCCTGAAGGAAACCAGCACCACACTGCTTGTTTTGGGGGTTTAAATTCTGCCAGGCAAAGTGTTCCATGTCACTCCAAGAGCAGGTCATTCTTATTTAAGAAATTCCCTTAATCCATTATCAAAATCCTTTGAGCTCCAAGAGCTTCCCGACCCCCAAATCTCCCGGATAACACAGCTCACTCCCAAGATGTTTATTTACCAATACCCATTCCTCTAGGCCAGGCTTAGCAGGCAGCAGCTTTATCCCTGGGATAATGCTAAGTCCCCATCTGACAATCTTATTTCTCTCGGGGAATTACAAAGGCAGGAATTTAGAAACAACATTTTCTGTCTTCACAACTTGCTCAAATCAACTTTATTTTCTCCCAAGTTGCTGAATGAACCAATTGTCACGAGGATGTCACAAGAATGAACAAAAATGTTCCATCCCCCAGGGCCACAGAGCTTTGCAGTGATCAGAGGGAATGCTGATCCCAGATCCAGCAGTTTAAGAGAGCTGGGAATTGCTGTCAAACACTGCCTAGACTCCCCTAGAAATCAACTTCTACTGCATGAAACTCTTTAAATCCACCAGTATTGTCTCATTCTGAGCATGGAGTGACTGGTCTTTTACAGGATCAACCCCAACAGGCTTTTTATTTTACAAGACTTTTATTCTTTTTCACAGATCTGACTATTACAGCAGTAAAATTATTACAAGTGACTCGTAACATTTAGCTCCAAATAAAAGTAGAAAAACACAAAAAAAAAAAAAAAGGAAAGTTAAATGAGATGTGATGGGTGATAAATGTGTTTTAAGAGCACAGAAAAAAGTATATAAAAATACATCAGGAGCAAGGATTTTGCAGCCAAGTTTTGGTTTAGTTACAGTTGTGACACCACAGTCACAGAATGGCTGAGGCTGGAGGGGACCTCTGGGGGGCCCCTGTCCCAGTCCCTGCTCAGGCAGGGCCACCTGGGCCCCAGGGCTGTGCCACCTGTCCCTCTGGAGAGGTCCAGGCGTGCTCTGCTGCAGCCCAGGGTGGAGCTTTGCCCCCTCCCTCCTGCCCTCAGGATCCTGAACTCACCATCCATGGCCACTGCAGCCTTGGATCTCGTTCTGGGCTCAGCAGAGCCCCTCTGTTGGCTCCTGTGTCCCTTGGAGGAGGAATTCATCACCAATCCACTCCAGGAGCCTCCTGGATCGCTCCTGTCCTGCTGAGTTACCCCTCCAGCAGGGATCGGGGTGGTTCAGGTGCCCCCCTGAAATCTGCAAATTCCTACCTGAGGCTGCTCCTGTGGAGGGTCTCATCCTCTTATTTTCCCACTAAAACATCACCTTTCCCTGTCCTCCCTTCACTCCTGAGCTCTCAGCTGGTTCCTCAGCCATCCCCAAGAATTCCAGCTGCTCTCCCACACCAAGGACAACTCCCCTTCCGTGTTCTCCTGAAGAGCCCCCAAAGCCCAGCACCAGAAAGCCCAGAGCACTGAGAACTGTTCACTGGAAAGGTGATAAATCCAAGAGCAGATAAAAGGCAGAAAGGAACCAGAGAAAGGAAAGGAGGATGTGTGGGTTTGTGTGTGTGTAAAGTCTATTTTATGGCAAACTTCCAGTCCTTTGGCCACTATAAAGCAAAATCAGTGGATTTCATATAAATTCTCTGTATAAAGGAATGTCTATGAACTGTGTACAGTATGGCCCAGAATAAACATCTCATCATCAGCCTAATAGAGCTCCTCACAGAGGAAAAGAAGGTGCTTAGTCATGGTTCATCTTCCCAAGAAAATACTGTCCGGAATTGGACTAGTGCCCCAAAATACCATTTCAGGAACAACAGGAATTCCTTCAATGGAAAGGAAAAGCAGAGTCTGCCCAGGCTGGGGGAGCAGGAGCTGGGCGGGGGCCTCAGGGCTGCCCTGCTGCTTTAAAGTCCGTGTGGTTGATGGGCAGGGGATGAGCCTCGGTGTTGAACACCCAGTCCTCCAGGGACAGCACGTCATCTTCACAGAACAGAAGATAGAGGTACCTGCAGCACAGGACAGGGACACAGGGTCAGAGGAGCTCAGCAGGGACTCCAGGCAGGCACAGGCAGCAGGATGTGACAACATTCCCACCTCCCTGGAAAATCCCCACCCTTCCCACCTAACCCAGCTCTGGATCGCAGCAGAGCCCTTCAAACCCAGCCCCTGAGCAGGAGCCTCCAGGGAGCCAAGGGCAGCAGAGGTTCTGCCGCAGGAAACTCCCAAAGATTGGCAGCCTCGCCCAGTTTCCCCCACAGAATGGGTGGACTTGGAAAGATCCTGAAAGCTCCTCTGGTTCCAGCCCCCTGCCCTGGGCAGGGACACCTCCCCCTGGAAGAGAAGACTTCCCCATTGTCATCTGAGGCTCATGAAGCAGCTGCTGCAGGAGCTGTGCTGCTCTGGAAGGGCCCTGTGAGCCCAGGCTTACTTCAGAGTCTCTGCGAGGAAGAAGCTCTGCTGCATGTTGTCGTGGCCGGGCGTGGTGCTGTACACGTCTCGGATGCCAGAGAAGCCAGCTTCCACCCTGCAGTGCTTCTCCAGGGCCTGGGGGAGGAACAGAGCCCTCAGCCACCCCCAGCAGTGTGGGGTAACCCCTGCAGCACCAGCAGCTGCATTCCAAGGCAGTTTACAAATCCAACCCCAGGTTTCCTGTCCCTCACTCGGGTTACTCCACACTCTGGGAACCAGCCTGGCTCTAATGGAACAGCGAGGGAAACACCAGCCACCCGAGCTGGCTGATTGACTGATGGCAGTGCAGCCCACGAGGGAGAAGCAAACATCCACAGTGGAGATACCACTGTGAGCTGAGGCACTTTGTGTATTCCTGCCCCACTGCTCATGGGTTTGAGAACAATCTGGGTTGAAATGAACCTTTAAAATCACCCAGTTCCACCCCCCTGCCATGGACAGGGTCACCTTCCACTAGACCAAGGTTCCCAGAGCCCCACACAGCCCAGCCTTGGGCATTTCTGACGTATCTCAGCGTTTAACACAATTTCAGTAATTCCTGCTCCTTCCGCCGACCGAAGCGAAGATTTTCACAGGAATGCAGCGACCCACAGAGCTCTGTGCCCTCTGCAGCCTTACCTGGACCACCTCCCAGCCCCAGTGCCTGTACTTGGGGTCGTGGGTGAGCCTCCAGAGGTACATGTAGCTCTCCACCACCTCGGGCCGCAGGATGTAGTAGCGCTCGCTGAGCCGCGTGGCCGTGGCCTCGCTCCCCGCGTCGAAGCGAAACGCCTCGGGGCCCAGCTTGGTATCTGGGGAGAACCACACACACTGCTCTCACTGGCAGGGCAGCACCAGCAGGGACACCATCCAGGTGCTTTCAGGCTGCTCAGGATGCCAGTGATTAGCTAAGGCTTTGTTGAGCCTTTTCTTCAGCAGCGCCTTTGGAGAGAAGGGATCAGGATGATGGCAAAACCAACTGCACTGGTTTTATAAACAGAACATCAGGAGTCTGTTGGTCTGTGGTTAGGAATCCCAGTCTCTTGCAAGCACTATTCAGCACTCAGATCCCTGCTTTCAACACCAACCCGCTCCCTGCTGGAAAAAATTTGTTCATGAGGGTGCCCAGAGCAGCTGTGGCTGCCCCTGGATCCTTGGCAGTGCCCAAGGCCAGGCTGGACGGGGCTTGGAGCAGCCTGGGACAGTGGAAGGTGTCCCTGCCCATGGCAGGGGGTGGGATGGGATGGAATTTAAGGTGCCTTCCAGCCCAAACCACTCCATATTTCTGTGCTCATGCCAGAAGGTTCCTCTGGGTGTGTCTGCCCCAGTGCTGTGCTCCAGGGAGTCATTATCTCCCTCTAATTACCCTGCACACCTTCCCTGGGCCCTGCTGTGCGCGTGGGGCCCTGGCAGTGCTGGCTGGAGCTGGGGGCTGTGCACAGCCTCTCCCCGCAGCAGCGTGGGCAGCCTGCTGCTGTCCTCTGTGTGCTGATGTGAAAGTTGGCTCCAGGCACTCACAGCCACAGCCTTGTTAGTTCAGATGCCTTGGTTTAGTTCTGTAAGTGCTGCAGGGGGAAAAAAGAGTTATTTGCAAGCATCATTTCAGGTTAGCTTGGAGTTTGTTGGGCAAACATGCTGGGCACCAAACTGGGCTGGCTGGTGTGGGGAAGGTGTGGGACAATCCTTGGATGCAGTTGTGGACAGACCTGTGCCTGACAAGGTCCTGGAGAGCTGCCCTGGCTGCCTGCAGCCTCACAGGAGCTGCAGAGATGCCTACAAAGAAAGGAGGGGTGTCCAAAGCAGCTCCTGCAGGCAGAGAACCAAGCCAGTCCCTCACTCATCTCCACTCGCTGCTCTCCACAGCTCTGGGGGGTGAAAGAAATTGTCCTGAGCTTGTGGAACGAGGACCCAGACAGTTGGAGAGGCTCAGTAACTCCATTTTCCTGGCTCCCACCAGCAGTGCCCTGCTGGGCTCCCCAGCTGCTCTGCTCCACAGAGGGCCACTCTGCAGTTAACCCCTGCCAACCCTCCCCTCCTGCCTGCAGAGGGATGTGCAAGGACAGCCTGGAGCCCTGGTGGGACTGGCTGGGAGGCAGGGCCAGGATTCAGCCCCGGCTCCATCCCCAGCTCTGCCCCAGGAGCTCCCAGCTGCCTCTGCTGCAC
Source organism: Anomalospiza imberbis (assembly GCF_031753505.1). NCBI lineage: Eukaryota > Metazoa > Chordata > Aves > Passeriformes > Viduidae > Anomalospiza > Anomalospiza imberbis. The sequence goes on along the minus strand of NC_089705.1, from coordinate 6,254,538 downwards.
AAAGCTCATTTCTGTCCCTTCCACGCATGCCAGGAAAGCCCAGGGAAAGCCACAGCAGGGCTGCAGATGCTGCTGAGGCACAGATCCCCCCCTGCCAGGCAATCCCCACCCTCCCGGGGCTGTGGCTGAGCCCAGGGCCCCCAGTCACCTGAGCGTGCGTAGGACTCGTGGCAGGTGCTGGTGATCTCTGCTGCCAGCTCCATGTGCCTCTGCCTCCTCTCCCCCGCGCTGTGCTCGGCCCCCAGGGCAATCATGCCCCCAGAGAAGCAGGCCAAGTGGCCCATCTTGTGATCCAGGATGCCACCCCTCCACTCGGCGATGTAGGTCAAGCCTCCTGCAGATTTTTTCACCAAATGCTTTTCTATTGCCTAAAGGGATGAAAATCAGGATCTCAAGAGAGTGGACAGCGAGTAAAACTTACTCGGTGTTAGTTAGTGACAGGAGTGAGTACCAAGGAAACCCAAGGACTGATTCTGGAGGTCTGAAACCTGCTTATGAACCATGTGCCCCCCCAAAAACCGCAGAGCAGCACCTGGCTCCTCACCTCCAAGGCGTCGTCGTACATCTTTTTAGCTTCAGAGTCCTTCTTGTCTGACATCAGCCAGGACTTGATGAGATATTCATAAAAGCTGTCCCCGAGCCCCCCGATGGAGACGTGGTCTGTGGTGGGAAAGCCAGGAAAGAACTTCAGGTTCATGATACACAGTGAGCAGCTGCCTTACAAAGGGGAAACAATCACGTCCTGTTTAATGCCCTTGTTCTCTCCTTCCTCTTCCCAGCTTCCTGGGGAGAGCTTGCAGCACTGCTTTTCAGAGAGGAAGAAAGGTGGAAAGTGCAATCAGGAGAAAAATGTTCTGTCATTTTCCAGAGCATTAGTATCCCTTACCAGAAGCATTCAGAGGCCTTATTTTACAAGTTATTTATACTGCAACGTGAAGATGCTTCCTGTTTATGGAGCCATCATCATAAATCCACCCTCATAAACCAAAAGCAGTGGTGGGTATTGATAGATTTCCATCTCCATGGAGCCCCTGGGAGCTGTCTCCCTGCCTCAGGAAAGGAAGGAGAGGTGTTTGGATCCCACAGAGCTGCCAGCAAGGGGCTGTGGACACACTCCTGGCTTTTGCCATTTGTATTCCTGGCTCACGGAGGGACTCTGAGCCCTGGGGAAGGCTGGGGGTTGCTGGCACATTAAGATGATAAAGTCAGGTACAGGGATGTGCACTGCATGTTTTCCTCTGCAGAAATGAAATTTCTGAGGCTGTCTGCTCAGAGCACCCCCTGCTCTGACCTCACAGGAGGTGCTGAGGAATTGCAGTGTGAAATGGGCCTGACAGCTGCAGGTTTGTGCCTGGGGGGAGCTGCTGCATGGATTTACAGCTTCAAACTCTAGCACAGGGGGAACAGCAGCGTTCTCTCTCTTTAAAGCAGTCCAGCACTCCCACTTTCAGGAGAGCAAGACAAATTGCCCTCCCTGGACTGAGGCATCCCTGTTAATTAACAGCGTCCACCCCTGGCTCTGCCCCAGCCTCATTTCCCAGCTAAGCACATGCAGCAGGTGTTCAGAGCTGCTCAGATTTTTGTTTCCCCTCTCCTTGTACACAGATAAAGGCTTATTCCAAATGCTGAATCCTCCCAGCAGCACAAACCAACAGCCATGCATCATTTCCCTGACCTGAAGAGCAAACATCCCTGACACACCATGCCCAGTGATCCAGGGGATAATCCACAGCAAAACAATGAGATTAAACACCCGGCTTCCGTGCGAGGAGAGAGGGCAGAGGATTTGCAAACACAGCCTGCCTTTGAAGAGCAGCTCTGTGATCCTGAGTGTGCCATTCATAAACTCACCAAAGCTGCAGCCCTGGTACATAATTGCTTTCCATATGGCAGCAGCCCTGGCAGCATTTGCCTCTCAGCCACCCTGCATCAATAAATGCCTGCCTTCAGCAGGGGCTGGGCTGCCACTTCCCACAGGTAACAGCTGCCCTCCCAGCGCTGCACACAGCCTCTCCACTGACGAGAGCTGCTCTTTCAGCCAGGTCAAAGATACACCTTTTAAGAAAATCACAGCAATTTCAAGGAAAACAGCTTCCTGCAAAGAGCTTTAATGACAAGAGAGAAAATGAGAGCCTGGCCTCTCCAGGGAGCAGGCTGCAGATGCCTCCCTGCTCTGGTCCTCATCTGCTTCTCCCCAGCAGCACTGGGGATGCAGAAGGAGCTGATCACTCTTCTTCCTCCCTGGAATATGGAGTCAGATCCCAAGGTCACATCCTGGGCAACGGCCACAGACAGCCTGTGAAAGTCTGTCTGGAGTCAGGAAATCTCCAGGCCTTTGGCAGGCACCTGCCTGTCCCACACAGCAACCAGAGGCTGCTTTTCGTGTGCTCTGGAAAGCACCACCAGGCCCCTCTCTACATCAGCAAGTTCAGGGCAATGCAGAGAAATCTGCAGACAGAAAACAGAATTAAATTCGTGGCAGAAGAGATGAGGGCTTCCTCCCAGCACCAAAGGGCAGCTCTGGTTTAATGGCACAACTGTGACCATCCCAGACACTTTGCTGGGACCAGCCCTGCCAGCTGAAGGTCAGGGATTGCTCACAGCCAGAGCTCTGTCCCTGCCTGTTGCCACCAGAGCCACAAAAGCAGCAGTGGGAGAGGTCTGGAGTGATCCAGCCCAGCAAAAAGTGCAACAAAGCATGGGGACACCAGATAATGCCAGGAGTCAGAGTAACCTGCCTAGATAATAAATGTCACCCACCGACAGGTTCAAACCAGTCTCTGAAAGAGACTTTTCTTTGACAACATCAAATCCAGCAGCCAAAACAAGCAGATCAGTAACAGAGCAGAGAGTGAAGGTCAGAGATCAGGACACAGCTGCAGAAGTGGCACCTCCTGCTCCTACCACAGGGCAAACTTCCGAGGAGGAGCACAGTCTCTTCCCTGTGTGTCACCTTCCCCTGGGTGCCTCCAGAATTCCTCTGCTCTCTCCAAGACCTTCCCTGATTATTGCTCCAGTGCTGGGCTCCCAACAGGAGAGAAGAAAACCTTATTCTCTCATCCTTCCTTCCCAAATGGCTCTCTGCAGAGCTGCCATGGTAACAGAAACAGGAATGCACAGGAGGATTCATCCCTGGATCCAAGGGGGATCCAGGGCTCCTCCAAGCCCTGTGCCTCTCCAGGTGGTTCCTCACTTGCTGCAGCACTCTGGAGGGGAACCTCACTGTGCTTCCCGTGCAGCTCCCTGTGCTGACTGCAGGACCCCACAGGCTGGGCTGGTTCCAGCACCTGTGGGATGAGCCCCTGTGCAGGGAAGGCCCCGCTTCTCTCTCTGGAGCTGGGACACTCAGCTGGACACACGGCTGGGGAACAAGGGCACAACTCCTGCAAACACCCTGCAAAGCCTGGCTTGTCTCTGTAGCACGGCCTGCCTGCCTGGCTGCTCTGCCAGGTGCTGCTGCTGCCTGGGGAAGGAGGGAAGGCTGGCATGCTGCAGGCAGGAGGGCGGCAGGGATACCTACGCTGCACCCAGCTCCCCGTCACCGGGCTCAGGAAGTTGGGGTACAGGCCCTGCGGCTTCTCCACTCTGCTGAGCACCCTGCGGATGTTCATCACCTGTGAGAGAGCACAGACAAGGCTGGGGTTATGCTCTGCTGCCAGGGCTGCCCCTCCCTCCCTCCCCAGCCCCTGCCCTGGCCCCTGCCTGCTCCAGCCCAGCAGCCTGGACACAGCTCGGGGAGGGAGATGCTCTAGGGCTCAGCCCAGTCTTTATCTCAGTGGGATTTCAGAAATGGTTCTGGAAACCCTGCAAAGCCCCAGTCCAGCTCACTGCCATGGTCCAGAAGCAATCCTGAGAGATCTTGTCCTTCCAGTACCTGAAGGGGCTACAGGGAATTGGAGTGAGACTTTTCCCAAGGGCGTGGAGCGACAGGACAAGGGGAATGGCCTCAAGGTAAAGGAGGCCAGGGTTAGATGGGATATTGGGAAGAAATTCCTCCCTGTGAGGGTGGAGAGGCCCTGGCACAGGGTGGATGTGCTGCCCCATCCCTGGAAGTGTCCCAGGCCAGGCTGGACAGGGCTTGGAGCCACCTGGGACAGTGGGAGGTGTCCCTGCCCAGTGCCAGGGTGGCACCTGATGGGCTTTGAGGTCCCTTCCAAACCCAAATCTGCTTCTATGATTGGGGATCTGGGTGGAAATGGGAGATGTGAGCGATGCCAGGGGTGATTTTTTCCATGATCCAAAGGGAAAGGAGTGGCAGGGATGAGTGACTCACACGGCACTTAAATTCACCATGTGGTCACTTAATGTGATGAACTGGGGCCTTTAATTTCAACAACAGACAGTTCCTTTAATACCCCAGAACAGCCAGCACTTAACTCTCTAAAGTCTCCCTTGGTTTCACCCCCATTAAATCCAATAGGCCTTTCCCTTAAGGGACCCAGTTAAATTCAATGCAGCATAAATATTCTATTATAACCTACAGAGCAGCTAATTTGCCCTAAACCTTTTACAAAATCAGACAATTTGCACGCCAAAAGCGGGCTACAGCCTTAAGCCAGCGCTTCCAAGGAAGTTGTCAAGCTCCATGATATTTACTGGAGTTTAGGAGCTTGGCATGTTAATGACAGGTTTGAGTAAAAGACACGGATGGGCTTTAATTCCTGCTAAAATCACCCAAGTCCCAGCCTGGGAGTTCATGAGTTGATCTGCTCCCCTGCAGTAGTTTCCCACAGGCTGGGCTGTTAGAGCCCACACCATCCCACATTTTCCCCCTCTGAGGCTGTCAGGGTGGCTGTGATCCATTTTCTGTGCATACACCAGCCCAGGAGAGCCCATCAGAAAGGTTCTGCCCTTTTCCCTCCATGGGCTTAGGAGGAGAAGAGGAAAATCTCTTAGGATGGGGACAGAGGTTTGACCCTGGCTCAAAATGCCACGGTTTGAACCCAGAGTGAGGATTCAATTCTGGTTTTCAGCAGTGCATCCCCAGTGTTTCCTCATCTCTCCCCTCCCTTCATTTCTTCACACATTTTCTCTCCACAGCACTGCTCCTTTTCCTGGCCTCTCCTCAGGAGCACTTTGTCATTATCCCTGTCCTCAGGAACCTCAGCCTTGTCTCTTTATTTCACATCACCAGCCTCTCTTGACCTTCCCACAGAGTTTCCTGGGTTTCCTGTTGCCCTTCACCCTCTGCTTTTCCCTCCTCTGTGACACTCATTGCTCATCCCACCCTCACTGCTTTCCATCCACTCCATCCTAGCTCCACTTTGCTCTCCCAGCTTCTTCCTCCTCTTTTTCTTCCTGTCTCTCCTTGAAATTCCCTCCTTGTTTCACAGCTGACAGACCTGCACTGGACACATCCTGGAAAAGCAGAATTTCTGAGTCTTTTTATTGGCAATCCTGTCTGGTTTTACCCCACTGTGGCAGTCTGGAGCAGGCCCATTTCCCTTGGGGGAAGTTTGGGGGGCAGTTTGGGTTCTGCCGGGAACAATCTGTGTCCCTCAAAGCAGGCTCCTGAGCGATGGCTGCACCTTGGCTGTGCCCTTCTCTGGGTAAAATTCACACAGCTTCACCCACACTGGGAAAAGCACCCCAGGAGGATGAAGAGGCCAAGCCAGCAAAGCCCAGGCTGGGGGTTACTTGCCTTTTCTGCAAACACTGGGTTGCCAGAGAGCTCGGAGAGGTGCAGGAACTCCAGGTGCAGGGTCCCAAATTCTGCCAGGATGCTGCTTCCAGCGGATGCCCAGCCCCAGCTCCAGCTCATGCCACTGCAAGGAGAGAAAAGGGAGCCCTCACTGCCAGGAAACACAGCCAGAGCCTGGGCTGACCCTGCCCCAGGGCAGCCCTGCCCTTGCCAGGTGCCTGTGCTGCACCCCAGGTGTCAGCAGGGGCATGGAAAGGGCACACACACACACATGTAGGATACACATACAGATCTAGGATACACACACACATTTAGACACAGATTCAGGATACACACACAGATTTAGGATACACACACACATTTAGGACACAGATTCAGGATACACACACAGATTTAGGATACACACACATTTAGGACACAGATTCAGGATACACACACAGATTCAGGATACACACACACACACATTTAGACACAGATTCAGGATACACACACAGATTCAGGATACACACACATTTAGGACACAGATTCAGGATACACACACACACACATTTAGGATACACACACACATTTAGGATACACACACATTTAGGATACACACACACATTTAGGACACAGATTTAGGATACACACACATTTAGGATACACACACACATTTAGGATACACACACATTTAGGATACACACACACATTTAGGACACAGATTTAGGATACACATACATTTAGGATACACACACACATTTAGGACACAGATTTAGGATACACACAAACACACATTTAGGACACACACAGATTTAGGATACACACACACATTTAGGACACACAAACACACATTTAGGACACACAAACACACATTTAGGACACAGATTTAGGATACACACACACATTTAGACACAGATTCAGGATACACACAGATTTAGGATACACACACATTTAGGACACAGATTCAGGATACACACACACACACATTTAGGACACAGATTTAGGGTACACACAAACACACATTTAGGACACACACACACATTTAGGACACACACAGATTTAGGATACACACATTTATGACACACACACACATTTATGACACACACACACAGATTTTCAGCAGCAGTTCCAGTGGCACTGAGCTGTGATTTTCCAGAGGTTCTTTAGGACTGGGCTAACACACAGACTGCACAAGCTGCATTTCTTTGTGGGAGAGGAATCCCTCCTGAACAGCTCAGCTGGAAAACAGCTTTGGAGGAGCACTGCCACCCTGCCCTAGGCAGACACTGTGGGATAAAATTTCCTTGTGGTACCCCACAGCTCTGGGTCTCTCTGAAGCCCTCCAGACAGGACAACGTCCTGGAGGATGTAGGGGTGGATTTAACCAAAGCAGCCTCTGCGGGTGCTGCCCCAGAGCCACCTCAGAGGTGTCCTGGCTTCAGTTTTCCATCTCCTTGCAGGGAATCTCGGGGAGGGGACAGCTCCAGGGACAGCGAAGGGTGGGGGTGACACTAGATGGCGCCGGGAAGCTTGGCTGGGAGAGCAGAAGGGATTGTTGTTTACAGGAGGTTAAAACTAATGATCCTTCCGAGCAGGAAAAGAAAAAAAAGAAGTGTCCCTCGCTGTGATGGAGAGGAAAGCGTGGCAGATCCCGAGCTGGCTGTTTGCCTCCGAGGAGAGCCTTGGATGGGCAATGGTCACAGGCTCCAATGGTCACCCCTGCTCTGGGGACATCGAGTGCAGCTCCAGGGCACCCCAGGAGCCCCGGGGGGCTCTGGCAGCCAGCCCTGGCCAGGTGAGAGTGGCATTCACATCCCACTGCACGGATCTGCTGAGCCTGGAGCTGCTGGGGCAGCTGAGCAGCCCCCGGAGCTCTCCCACCTGCCAAGGCTCCATCCCTGCCCTTCATTTACTGCACTGGAGGGGGGCTGCAACAAACACAGCCTCACAAACAGCTCGGCTCGGCTCAGCCCGGCTCGGCTCAGCCTGGCACAGCTCAGCTCAGCCTGGCACAGCTCAGCTCCGCCTGGCACAGCTCAGCTCGGCTCAGCTCAGCCCAGCCCAGCTCAGCCCAGCCCAGCTCGGATCAGCTCAGCTCGGCTCAGCCTGGCACAGCTCAGCTCAGCCTGGCACAGCTCGGCTCGGCTCAGCTCGGCTCAGCTCAGCCCAGCCCAGCTCAGCTCGGCTCAGCTCAGCTCAGCTCAGCTCAGCTCAGCTCAGCAGGGCTGCAGCTGCCAAGCGGGGCCGTGTTTGTTGTCACAGCAGCTCTGTGGGGTCACAGAGATGATCACAACCCTGCCCTCCCCAAAACCACAGCACGGGAGGTGCTGCTGGAGCCCGAGCCTGGGGTCAAACAACACAGCCAAGCTGCTGGGAGGGAAGGAGGAAGCAGAGCCCGTCTGCCCCGTGTCCCTAGCTGAGAGAGCAGCCTGCAGTGACCCCCTGCAGGAAAACCTTTGTCAGCCTTACAAACCGGGCCTTCCAGCTCTCTGCTCTGTGGCAGCTCAGCGGAAGCTACTGCTTAAAGGACCTTGGCCTCCACGGGAAAAAGAACATGCCCAGAACCTCCTTTATCTCCCAGATAAGTGGGTCTGAAATGTCAAATCATTGCCTTCCCTCATGGGGATCCAGAGCAGCAAAACCAGTGCCAGGCCAGAAGAGAGGCCAGGAGAGGATGCTGAGGGAAAATGTGGAGGTACAGAGGGTTTAGGGAGACGTGCAGGAAAGCAGGGCCAGGGCTGCAGCACAAGGAGAGCTCACAGAGCAGAGCACAGAGCAGCTGGAGCACACAGAGCACTCCAGGGCCAGCGTGGCACTTGGAGCAGCAGGATGGAAAGCAGGCTGTGGGAGATGGGACACAGAGCCAGGGGAAAGCAGGCAGCCACGGGAAGCTCATCAGCAGAGAGGGGACCCCAGAGGAAAAGGTGACAGAAAGAGATAAAGGCAGCTGGTTGTGGGAGAGCTGGGGGGGCTGGCTGTGCTTGGGCCCTCGAAAATGAATGTGCAGAATTGACTCAATGCCACGGGGGTTTTTTGGTTTCAAATTTCGGAACGTCCTTCTTAACCCACCCCCAAGCTGCCGCCAGCAGAGGCCCACACACACTGCAGGACCCTCCTCCTTTTGGGACGGTGAGCTCTCTGGAATAGCACATCCTTGCAAAAGTAGAATTGGAGAGAGAATTCCTCGTTGCAAAACTCTCCTGGGCTTTGTTCTGGCCCTGATGTTTGGGTCGGTGTGGTCTCACAGCCTCACCTCGCCCTCCTCTGCTTGCGCTTGCACTCTGAGTAATTCCCCTCCCCTGTGGGTTTGCAGCCTTTGGCTGTTCCCTGTGCTCCTGCAGCAGCTCAGGCTGTGGATGCAGCTCCCTCCATCCCTGCTCCTCAATCAGCTGGCACTCCAGCCCCCACAGCAGCTCCAGGCAGCACTGGGGGCTCTGGCTATGGGCTGGGTGTTCTGTCGATTTGCTCTGCTCTCACTCAAGGTCACCAGCAAAACATTTTGGGAATGTCTGGGCAGACAGAGGCTGCTTCAATTGTCTTCACAAAGGGCAGGGGAGGGTTTGGCATTTCTGTGAAAGGTTAGCCTATGCAGAGCCTTTATCAGCCACAGAGGAAGCAGGATGTCTGTGCTGTAAAAAAGGACAATTACAGAGCTGCTGGTGGCTCCAATTTTCCCCGGGATCAGGAGCACATCAGACAACTGAGGGGTGACAGTGATATTTGAGCAACGCAGCAGCCTGAGCCAAATATTTGGAAGTCTTTTGCTTGCAGAGCCAAGGAGGAGATTTGGGCTAAGGGCTGGATAATGACTTTGAGGGTTTTGCAAGAGGTGAGGATGAAAGGCTTTGTTAACCCACATTTCCTGCAGTTCTCGCCCCTGGATTTGTTTGGATGCATCAGAACCAGCAAATCCAAATCCCTGCCTGGCTGGCAGGGAATTGTCTGCCAGGAGAGCCAGAAGCAGGAGGGCAGCCCCAGCTCTGCTCTGTTTGCTGCCAGACCTTTTGCAGGGATTTACTGAACTCAGCTGCCTCCCCTGGCCATGAGAACATCACCAACCTGAATTCTGGGCTCTAAGGAACAACAGAGCCTGCCTGAGGACTGTGTGCTGTCTTCTCTCCCTTTTCCAGCACCAAAACTGTCAGCCAGTGCCATCCACTCCCTTGCCCAGTTTTTCCAATTTTTTTTAATCCATTTTTCCTGGATGAATTCACATGCATCTAGCCGGGCATGCTGCAAAAATCCGAGCTACGAGCAGACTACAAAATCACCTTTCAAAGAAAATGAGAGTGAGGAAAATGCTCTTGCAGCAGGGAGCCCTGTCAGGAGGCAGAGGAAGAAACTGTGGACAGCCCCAAATTAATAAAACACAGCTGGGCTTGGCCTGAGTCACCTGCAATCTGTGCCAAGGTCTGAGCTGGCAAAGCAAATGACCTGGAGGAGTCTGCTCTAGAGGGGACAGCTCTGAGGAGCTGCTGCTGCTCCTTCCCCAGCTCCCAGAACTAAAGGAAATGCTGCTCAGGACGTGTGCCTTGCCTGCCCAGGTTGATGACTCCACGTGGGATTCCAGTGGGGGTGTTGAAGGCTGGCAGAAGTTTCTCTCCAAGTTCCAGAGCTTTGCTCTTGAACACCTGTTAAAAAGGAGGATAAATATTTGATGGAATGAGTCACGGAGGCTTCTCCCACATCCCCTTTTCCAAACACAGTTATAAAACACTGGAGGTGCTGCAGAACCCCCTGTTCCAGGCGTGCTGTGCCCTGGCTCCCCTGCACAAAAAGTCTGAACCCAAAGTCTCACTGAACTTTGGCATCTCTAAATTTCCTCTCAAATCTGCACTAACCCAGCACCCAGACCCCTGCCAAAGCCTCAGCCTGGACCAGAGCAGCTCACAACAGCACCCTGTGATCTGAGCTGATCACAGAGTGCTCTCCAAATTCCTCCCATTCCCAGCACGGCAGAGAACACAAGGAGCTGCAGCGACTGAGTCGAGATCAGAAGAAATCCTGCTGGGCTGAAGCACTGTTAGATTTACAACGTGGGCTTGCCCAGCTCATGTCATCCCCTGTTGTAAAAGCCACGATTTCCAAGGAACCATCTCCTCCTTGCAGCTCTCGGCCAAGAAGGATTCCTGGTTTCATGGCTAAGCTGCTCCTTTTCCACGGGTAATGCCTCAGTTTTGGGCTTTCCACTCAAATTGCAGCTTATGGTGGCTTGCAGCACAAAGCAAGCACACACAATTATTTTGGGACAGACTGATACCAGCACTAATCTTCGCTGCAGAGATTAGTCCTGATCAAGAGAAGCCTCTAAGTGACTTAGGAGATAAAGCACAAGCCTTTTACCTCTAGCCCTGTGGTGGTGGCTCTCAGAAAGCAGGAATTCATTGCTCTAAAAATACAGCACTGAAGAAACCTGAGCTCTCCTGTGGGCTCGCAGACCTTTGATACTCTCACAAGGAAACAGGGGGTTGGTTCAGAAGGGAAAGCAAGAGACAGGGACTGGGTTTTGCCTTTCAGTGACACTGGCAAGTGACAGGCACTGCCCCAGCTGCTGATGGGACTTCAAGAGGTCACTGCTGGAGTTTTATGGTTTAATGTGGTTTCTTTTTTGCTCTGTTGATCTGAAACCTGCTGAAGCTGTCACTGAGACAGACTCTGAGTCGGGGCACTGAGTCTTTGAGAGTTTTCCCTGGAGGGAAATCCCAGAGGGAAGTCATTCCTGGAACACATTTAAAATGCAGCTGAAGTAAGAGGGCTGCTCCTGGATCAATGGTGTCACTGTGCAGGAGCCATCCCACCCTCTGTGGTGGGGCAGCACCAGAGCTGAGCTCTCATTTAGGGCCAGTCCTCACAGAACTCCCTCGGAACCAGAGTTTCAGCTCACCAAAGACTCCCAGGGCAGAGGAATAATCTCATCTCCCTCCAGCCAGCTGCAGAATTCCAGCCCAGGCACACCATCAAACAGACGATGGCATTGTGCCCCAGGCTGTGGCAGGCTGGGGAGGAGGGAGGGCAGTGGAAATGGGATTTCCTGCTTCACCCAGGGCTCCAGGGGGACCAGCAGCCACCTCAGGGGCTGTGACCCCGGGCTCTGCATCCCAGGGCACTTCATCTCAGGAATTCCTGCTCCACAGGGATGTTCAGCTGAGTGGGGAGCACCTGCCCCTCTCAGCTGCCCTCCTTAGCCCGAGGCAGGATCTGGGATGATGTCCGATGAAATCTCACCCCTCTTGGAAGGGAGAGGAACAAGTACAAAGACAAAGATCCTCTGCAAAAGGCATTTCCCCGGGGAGCAATGTGTCCAACTGCAAACGTGTCTTGCTAGAATTGCCCACAGGAGGAAAGATCTCTGGCAAATGAGCCATGCACGGTGTGTGCAAGGTAATTATTCGAGGCTTAATTAAAGGAACATTAGTGGCATTTCCATATTCACAAAAAGGATGGGTTTAGCCTGTTGTTAAGGGGGGGTTATCTGATGCTCGGGGTAGGGCTGCTGGAGAGCCCTCTCAGCTGGTTCCCGGGGCGGGGGGGACCCTCGAGGGCTGGGGGGACCCTCCGGGGCTGGGGGGACCCACCTCCTCTCCAGTCAGGTAGTAGGTGGCCAGGAGCCCCCCGATGTAGCGGATGTTCACCTCGAACAGGGAAGCTTCTCCGTTCTGCAAAGACACAAGGACAGCCCTCAGCTCTGTGCCCATCTCCCAGCACTCTGCAGGCACAGGGGGAGCCTGGAGGGAAGAGAAACACCCAAACTGCCCCATTTATCACCCGTGACAGCACCTGGCTGAGGCAGGGCAGATCACACAATCACAGAACCTCCTGAGCTGGAAGGGACCCATCCAGCCCCAGCCCTGGCCCTGCCCAGACCCCCCAACAATCCCACCCTGGGCATCCCTGGAGTGGTGTCCAAGAGCTCCTGGAGCTCTGGCAGCCTCGGGGCTGTGCCCATTCCCTGGGGAGCCTGGGCAGTGCCAGCACCCTCTGGGGAAGAGCCTTTGCCCAAAATCCAGCCTAAACTTCCCCTGACACAACTTCAGACAGATCACAGCACTCAGTTTCAAGCAGAGCTTGTGGGTCCTGCAGCCCCTGTGCTGCCTTTTGGGAATGTGAGAGCTCCTTGTACAGAGGTAATACTGAAATAACTTCCCCCTGCCCCCCTTGCTGTGCTCCCTGACTCCAGGATCAATCCACAGCATTCACTCTTGTCTTTACAGATCAATCTATTCTGCAGGCCAAGATTAAAAGCTTTTATGAAATCCAGATAAATTATCTCCCAGTTGATTTTGTCCCTTGTTTATCGATTCAGTAACAGACCGAGACCATTCACCAGATTTATCAGATGTGGGCTGCCTTTTATGAATCCATGAATGCCAGTGGTGCCCTCCCAAATGATGCTTCTCTATAAAGGCAGCTGCAGGCATTGTTCCCCTGGGAGAACCATTCCTCACAACAACTAGACTGGCATTAAACAAATGCAAGTTGAAGCTGCACTTTGGTTTTAACATTCTCTGTGTGTGCCATTGATGAGATGCCATCAGCTGGGGATGAGCTGGCTCCAGAGCATGGCCAGGGACAGAGGAGGGACAGCAGCCTTCAGCTGCCAGCACTGCCGAGCTGCACCCAGAGCCCAGCACAGCCCCACGTGTCCAGGACAGCTCCAGGAGCCCAGGGAGAAGCACCCCTGGCTGTTTGCAGAGGTGATGCCCTTCCTTCCAAACCCTGGCTCCCCCTGGGCTCCCCCTGTGCTGCTGAGGTGTCACACAAGGCCCAGCAGTGACACCAACAAAGGGCCCAGGCAAGGGGAACTGGGTTTACAACCTTAATCTAATTTAATAAGGAAATCTCATCTCATTGCAGGCAGACATTTACCTGAGATGAAACAGAACTTGTTCTTTGATGAGCAACATTTCCTTGGAGTGTCTGATAGCGAGTGTCTGTTCCCATAACCCAGAGCAGAACACAAGAACCATTAAACTCTGAACCTTGTTGTCAGCCAGACACGGTGAGGCTGATCTGGTGGCCCCTGCTGGAGCCAGCAGAAAATTGGGGTGAATCACTGCACTGCTCCCTTTGGCCTTAGAAAGAAAATCAGCTGAGTGGTTTCTTCCCCCACAGAGCTCATGGCTTCCCTCCCCAAAGGACTCCTGGGGAAGATTGGGATCAGGCCTGGCACTTTGGGTGGCACAGGCAGGCATTCCCAGCAGCTGACTCACCACGTTCAAGTCAAAGCTCTTCTCCACCCACTGCTTGGCTTCCTGGAATTCCTCCTCGAGCTCCATGATGTAGAGGGTATCTAAGGCATCTATCACAGTTGCTCCTCGAAGGCCTCCTGTGTGGCAAAAACACGACAGAGATGAAGCCACAGCTCTGAGTCAGCCTGGGGGGCTGGGACAGGCAGCAGCTCCCAGTGCCAGTGCTGGGGCTGTCTGGGTGGCATCTTCCACCAGGGCTGCTCAGCCCTGCACCCACAGCTGGAGAGGCCCAATTCCCAAAGGCAGAACACTGAATTCTGGAAGAACTCCCCCAAGGAACGGCTCAGGGTCCACACCCGAAGCCCCCAGGCACAAGTGCAAGCCTTGGCCTTGTTCCCAGGCCTGCCTTGGCCAAAGTGGCTCAGCAATGTTTCTGTTCTCACCAAGGGACACAGGGACTGTGTCTGATTCTGAGGTGCAGCATCCCTGCAGCCCAGGGAAGTGCTCAGATCCACCCATTCCGGGCTCCTTCCTCCTCTCGGGCTCCTCTCCCCTAGGGAAGGATCCTGCCTTATTTTGTTGATGCTACAAGATTGCAGTTTTGACACTTTTCAGCCAGGCAGCACATCATTGCTTTAATAAAAACCCAAGCAGGACTTCACTGCTCCACTACGGATTGCTGCCTTTTGGATGCTGTCTGCATCCAAAGCAGGGGCTGTGCGAGAGGAGGAAGGCAGACACAGCCTCCAGAAATCCATTTATTCCTGCAGGCCTGGGAAATGATCATCTAACTGGAGTCATCTCCAGGAGCAATGCGTGCATGGAGTCAAACAGGCACTGCATCAACTGGTGGGCTCTAAAAATCAGCCGGGCTGATGTGGGCCTGGAATGTTTGCCCAAAGCACTGAGCAGGGAAAACAACACCATCACAGCCCGGGCTGCTTTTATCAGCCCTAATGATTCTTCAATATTAATGATTATGTGATTTTATACACTTTCCTGCTAGCAAGGAGAGATGTGCCAGGGAGGCAGGGAGAGCATTTTAAACAGGAAGGAAGGGCAGAGGCACCTGAGGCACAGCTGTTACTGTGATATTCTGAGAGGAAAATCACACTGCTGGGCTCGGCTTAATTTGATGATATAATCAACAAAAGCTTTTCATAATCTGCAGAGAGACAATGAGGAAAGTTGGAATTGCTCAAGCTAAATGGAGACAAAGAGACAACAAACTCACCGTTTTCTGGGATGATTAAGTAAAGTGAGGAATATTGCTGGAATTGACAGATCCTTTTATGCTTTCAGCAAGTCAGGTCTTTTAACTTGGGGAGTGGCCCTGGGGACTGGCAACACGCTTGGAGTGGCTCAGCTCTCCTGCCTGTGTTTGACAAAGTGGAGGGCAAACCTCTCTCCCCTGCTGCTTTGTCTTTGTGTCACATTAAACATTTGTTTTAAATACTCCCTCGCCCTCTGCATCAGAACAACCTGGGGCTGTGTGCTCTGTACCAGGGGCTGGGCCGTGTTCCTTTTCTTCTGCACCAGCTTTGAAGCAGCTGCAGATGCTCAGTGAGTCCTTTCCTGCAGCCCCAGAGCCTCCCCACGCCAGGAGGGGCTGTGTCAGCTCCAGTGCCAGGAGAGGGATGAAAAGGCAGCTCCTTGCCCTCCTCAGCACAGGGCAAACCAGGGCCTGGCTGTGCCTGTCCCTCGCCAGGACAGAGGGCACCCAGAGAGTCCCTGACCCCCAGCCTGGGACTTCTGTGCCAGGGGAGCATCTTCCCTCCTTCCTGCTCAGCCTTGGCTTCCTCAGAGCAGGAGGGAGCTGCAGGGGCAGCTGTCAGGATTTGGTGTGTGCACACCCCAGCAGTTCCCTGCAGCACAAACACACCCACCTGGCAGGGTGGTGCCACCTCCTGCCAGGTTTGTTACACCATCAGCACCTCCCCACACCTGCACGTTAGGGTGGGAGGGGTGCAGTCAAAGGGGAGGCAGCTCAAAACCAAATCAAACCCCTCTCTGTCACTTCTGGCTCTTGCTGACACCTTCATCTCGAAATTGCAGGTTTCAGCCTGACTGTACTGGCTCTGAGGGAGTTGTAAAGTAGGAACCAAGAAACCCTCACAAGAAACCCTCCTGGAAGTTCCCAGGGCTGGGAGCTGTGGCTTTTAAGCAGGACCCCACATCTGAGATTGTGCCTGTCTCCCCAGACCCAGGTGTGCTATGAACAGCCCCTCCTGATCCTGCCCCAGACTGGCTGAGTGGGGAGACCTTCACCAGGGAGAGGCAGAGGCACTCTGCTGATCCCAAAAGGGACTTCAGGATCCACAGCAGCTCCTCCAGCAGCTCCTCAGTGCCCTGGAGAGAACAGGCACAGAGCCCCAGCCCAGCTGAGCTGGAAGGGAGCCACCAGGATCCTCCACTCCCCCTCCAGAGGGACCAGTGAGAAGAGCGGGGACCTTGGGAGGAACCCAAGGGGTCTGGGGCATTTCTGAGTGTCACAGCAGCTCTGGTGACAGGGCCTCTGCCCAGAGCTGTCCCCTGAGTGATGATCGGGAGGAGAAGCAGCAGCTGATGGGGGCAGACAAAGGTTCATCTCTCCCTGAGCTGAAGGAGGGCCTGTGCCACCCTGGATTTGCTCTTTTGTGCAGCAGAAGAATGGAGAGAGGAGTGTGGGCAACAAGGCTGCTCTGTTCCTGCTGCCACCCACCCCAGGAGCTGAGCCCTGCCACAGAGAGCACCAACCAACATTAACTTAATTAACATAATGCTGGGGAAAGGTGCTGGGTGGAGAGGAGCTGGCACTGGTGGCTGTGAGGGGGTTTTGCCTTGTTTTTTTTTTTTTTTTTTTTTTTTTTTTTTTTTTTTTTTTTGTTTTTTTTGTTTTTTTTTTTTTTTGTAGGAAATGACTCGGGCTACAGGAAGAAATTCTGTCCCAAATGAAAAACCTTGGGGTGAGGTGTTTACAGGCTGTCCAAGCCCAGACTCACCTGCACCTGCCTCTCCCAACACCTGAACAAGTGGCCTAACCCCAGCACTCATCCAGCCCCCAGGGCTGATTTTCCAAAGAAAAGCAGCTGTGATGGGAGGGATGGATGGAGAGCGCTCCCCTCTTCCCAAAATAGCCACCAGGGAGTATCACAGGCCAGACAGGAGACTTGAAGGGCTCCCAGCTGCAAGTCTGTCCCTTAAGAGCTTTAAAAAAAGCCTCCAAAGTGATGCTTCAGCAGCCAAGTAGCTCTGAAATAGCCGTTTCCTCAGGAAGGAGAGATCCTTCCAAAGGCTCTCCTGAATCCACCACACTCTCTGTGCCTGGCACGGAGAACAAGGAGCCTGCAAAGGCCCCCAAACCACAGGCTGGACTCTCCTGTCCCACAGCTTTGCTTTGGGGTCCAAGGACCACGGAGGAGCTCAGGGTGTGCCTTTGGGAAGGTGAACACGGTGCCAGGATTCCCAAGCAGCAGGAGATGGGAGCATCCTCAGCAGGATCTCCAGCAGCTTTCCAGCACCCCCTGATGTCAGGGTTCAGCTCAAATAAAATTATCCTTTCACAGGCCGGTTTGGGTTGGAAGGGGCCTAAAGACCATCCAGCTCCAACCTCCCACCAGAAAATTCCTTGTGCTGTGTCCCCCCTGCTTAGAGCCGCGTTCCCCTGTGATTGCCATCAGCTGTCTGCCCCAGGGAGGGATGGAAACCCACCCTGACCTCAGGCAGCCCTGCCAGAGCCCTGCAGCAGGCAGAGAGCTTGGGGAATCTCATCTCTAATGCCCTCAGCCCCAGGGGGCCTGGTCCTGCCACCTGGCAAAGAACCCTTGATGAAGTGACTCAGTGAACAGAAACCAAATCCTTCATTCCCAACAAAGCCGTTTCAAAATCCGTACAGCAACGCTTTGTGCCACCCGCCTCAAGTGAACAGCACGAGCCATTAGGAAGATATCAGACTTAATCTTGCATACAGCAGGACTGTTTAAATGCCACAGAACAGGGGGTTTCAAACAGCTCTTTGCTAACTTTAATAGCAGAGTTTACAACTGAAAAGCAAGAGCAGAAGGGGGAGGAATTTAGATGAGCGCAATGTAAACCCAGATCAAAAATGAAAGGTCTTGACTCCCACTGTTCTTATGTCAAATCGTATTTGTCAAAACAGAAATTAGTGCTGAAATCTTGTTTGGAATAAAAATTAGGATGCAGTTTCTATGAAACACGCTGAACTTGTTAACTGCCAAGGCACAATGGGCTCTGGTTGTCACTGGTTGTTTACCTCCTGGGGTACAGGGGGGAAAACACGAGATCCCTTCCCCTGCTTCTGCTGGTCTGAAGGCTTCAGTTAAAATCAGTGCCCTGTTACAGCAGGAATCTGAAAAATCACCATCTCCAAGTGCTGCTTTTCCTGTTCTTTTTGGTCCTTTTTCTCCATGACAGGGCTTGGAGAGCAGCCTGAACTCCTGACATTTATCCCAAATGTGCTGGAGAAGCCTGGGAGCTGTCTGGGACCGCATCACCACACAGCTCCTGACTGGAGGCAAACTGTCCAATTCTGGGAGAAATCCACACAGAGACGTTTTACACAGCCCAGGATTATCTTGGCAACCAAGTAAATTGTGAAAATCACTGCAGCTCCTTGAAAAATCTGCCCTGCAGCCAAGATTTGCCAGTCCCTGTGCGGAGCGCTCCGGGTCAGGCACCAGGAGAGGCTGGGAGCCTGCAGCTCCTGAGCTGGGATCTGGGCTTAGGCCAGAGCTCCCTGCCTGCTCTGGGCTTTAGTTTCTCCTGCCAGCCAAAAAAGCAGGAGGAATTTTCCTCAAAGCATGAAAAGAAAGAGGGTTTAAAGCAAGAGAACGTGATGGTTAGAGAAATAAGAATTAATTTATCCACCACATCCAACCTGGTGTCTCTGCTCTTCCCAAGCACTCTGTGCCAGCCATCCAGCTCCCCTCTGGAATGTGCAGGAACACTCCCCACCTGTTTCTTAACATTTCCTCCAGCACTCACACCAGGGATGGGCACTGGAAGATAAACTCCAGCTCCTGGAGGTGCTCTCCAGTGGAAAGCCCCTCTGCTCCCATTGCAAGGCTCAGATGTCAGGGATCCCCAGGACAGGGCTGCTACCACTGGTCCAGCTGAGAGAAATTAAACAGAGAATCCAAACGGAACTGGGAAATGGGTTTTCTTTGCAGGAAGAAAGACATTTTCTCAGTTAAATCCACAATCATCTCATTACAGTCCTTCAGCTGCCTGTGAGTGGTACCTACTGCAGATGAAGGCAGAAACACCAGACCGGGCAGAAACACCTGCCAGTGCCTTATTTATTGAGTTTTTGTCTGGGAAGCTGATAGCTGTAACACAGAGTAACTACATTCCCTCCATTTAAGACAAACTAAACAAATTACATCTGAGCAACAAGGTAGCAGAAGCGAGAGATGGAGGGGACAAAGAACTAGTCCAAGAATTAGAAAAGATCTATTTCTTTTTGTATCACCACATTCTCTTGCAGAGTTAGGGAAAAAAAAAACCAAAACTCCATTAGCTTTGGAGCAACCTCATTTTTCTTTGCTTTCCAAATAAACCACTGCACCTACACTTCAGAGACCTCATCAAAAACCACTCCATGGTCAAGGTTATTTTCCCATCTTCCTCACATTAATCTTCCTCACTCTCCTCTCCTGGTACTGGTCCAAGGGTCACCCCCTGGGCACTCTCCATGCCACAAGTGCTCCCCTGATGGGCAGCAAAGGCCACCTGGCAGAGCCCTGCGGGGTCACAGGGCAGCTCTGTCCCTGCCCCATCCCTGTCCCTCAGCTGGGAGCTGCCATCCATGGGGGTCTGGGGGTCCCACCCTGTGCCAGGCCCCAGCCCAAGCCCCAACAAACCAGCCCCCATCAGCCCAAAACACAATTTCCCCCTGATTTCAGTCTCTGTTCTGGTCTCCTCCCCTTCACCACCCCTGGCAGGTTCAGCATTCCCAGGGTGCTGGCCCTGCTTTGCACATTGCCAGCCTCTTCAGCTAGTAATCCCCTGGCCCTGGAGACGAGGATTTCCACGCAGTTCCAGAGGAAATAGGGATCCACTGGAATTCCATGCATTTATGAGACACAGGACATCACTCAGACCATGCCGAGGTCACGTCACCCTCTGAGCTTCACACCCAAACCAACTCCAGCCCCTTGCTGTGCATGCAGGGTGGCAAAGTCACACCTCCCCAGCTAGGGAAAGGTCAAAGGGCTGATCATTGCCTGAAAAGATGCTCAGGAACAGCAGAGCAACCAATGCTGCACGTGGCTGGGAAGGAGCAGAGCCCAGGGCACACCACAGGCAGCACAGCCCCTAAAGCTCCCTCTGAGAGCTGAGCCTCCCACCTACAGCAAAGGAGCTTTGAAGGCTGGCACGATGTCGGAGTCCAGGACATCCCTCTGCTGCCCTGGCTGCCTCCAGACCCTGGCAGGGGCTCAGAGACCCTGGCACCAAGTCAAAAACACCTGTGCCTTCCATTTTAGTCCATGGGAAAAACTGCCAGCTTTGTGTGAGGAATTACAAGCCACAGGGGTTTGAGTAGTGTGGTAGTTGAGTTAACACAGGGTGGAAAAGCAGAATTTTGGGGATTTTAGAATGGGGTTCAGGGGACAAGATGGAGGGATTTGGGCGTGTCCTGACCTTCTTCTCCTTCTCCTTGCCCTCCATGTCTTGCTGTGATGGTGACACTTTTCTGTTAAGGCACAGACACACTGCCCACACAGATGACAGATATTGGCACGTTATTGCAAACAGACTATAGGTAACTTCTGATATAAAATGTGAACACCGCCCTGAGGGCAGACAGAATGCCATGGCCTCCTTGCTAGCCAGAGCTGGGCAGGTCAGAGAAAGAATGATACAGACAAGGGAAACTGAACAACCTTGAGAAGCCGACCCTACACATTTCAGACTCCTCCTCTGGCCGCTCGGGCTGGGGAACGAGGACTTTTACACTCTTGGGGTCCCAAGAAGCTGACCCTGACAGCACGAGGGAAATCACCCGAACAGCTGGGACAGCTCAGTCTGCTTTTTGCTGTCAGCAGGAGAGATCCTCCAGGTTCCTGGGAAGTGCTAATGAACCCCAGCTCCACCTGCACCACGGAGCAGCCTCAGCATATGGGCTGCACAGGTAAAGCTGGCAGCAGACAGGCAGCTTCAAGTGCTGCCTTTTAGGCTGCTATGATCAAATTTAATAGAGAGTGTGTTCCAGCTGGGGAAGAAATGGCTTTTTTGGATTACAAACCACTCATGTTTTTCAAATATCAATTTCCCCTGGAGAACTAAGGCTATCGTTCAAGCTGAAGCAGCAGTGGCAGCTCTGCCCTGAACCAGCGATGGGTGGGAGACACAAAAGAGAGCTTGGGCACACCTGGGGACGTGGCAAAGGAGGCAGAGTCTGGGGGAGAGCAGGCTGGGGGGAACAGGTTAGCAATATTCTTATTATGCACTGGGGGAAAAAAGAGAAGAAAGGTGCTCAGCACAGAAATGAAAGCACTTGTCACAGCACCAGCCCCTCAGATAAGTGACTTCCTTCCGAGGAATGGGAGAGCAGACATATGATAAGCACCTATTGCCAACTGACTCTTAAATATTTAATACTTGGCAGCACTCCCCAGTTTAATCTTCTTTTCCCCAGTTCCTCCAACCATTCTTTCAACATTTAGTGATCCTCCAACAACCAGCTCTGGTTCATCCCTGCACGACTCCAACACCTCCTGGAGCTCAAATCAAACCGTTCCTGTTCCAAAGTGTCGGGGAGGAGGGGAGGCTTGCCTGAGGCTGGCAGCACAATCCCTGAAACAGCAGAGACACTGCAAATCCACTCTCCACGTGCCTCCCATCTGTCTCCCGTGACACACTGGCAGCTCTGTGGGCCGTGGAGAGCTCAGCAGGAAATTGGAAGTGATAATCGTTCAAATGCTCCTCTGGGAAAGAGCTTTCCTCGTGCTTTTGGGGCTCAGATGCTGGCGAGGCAGAGGTAATCACTTCTGACAGAGATGGGTCATTTGACAAGCCAGGAGCACTTCTGGGAGGAGCAGTTCAAGGAGGTTAAGCACAAGACAACAGCTGGGGCAAAACCACTGCTGGTGCCTCCCTGCTCTGGATGTTTGAAATTAATTTTGGAGTGGTTAAAGGTAATCTGATTATATTCAATTTATTGCTCCTCCACAGACCTCCTCGAGGACCTGCAGCATTTAATGTGAGGGGTCCCAACAGGCCCATTAGAACAAACACACACTCCTACCTGCAACTATTACCCTGCTCTGCCAGAGCCACAGGTAGCAGTTAATGAGCACAGGCTGCTAATTCACCTCGGAATTCAAAGGGGAGATGCTTCATTACAACAATCAGAAGAAGGTGCCCTTCTGCCTCTCAAACACACTTCCCAAAAAGTGGCAGGTGTGTTATGACAGCACAGCCTGGAACTCCTGACAGTGATTTTCCCTCAGATCTGATCTGCTCTGGATGGGCTCTGCAGAACAGGCAGAGTTGGGGCTGTAAAACCACTCATCCCTGTCGTGGTTTTATCCACAGCCCAGTCCAGCAAACATCACCTCCCAGAAATTACCTGGCCCTTAACACCAGCCCAGGTGGGAGAGAATTCAGAGATAAAGAAACCAAACCACCCTCTGCCTCAAAATGAATTAACAGATTAAATGTGCTGTTCAGTATGGGGCCTGGCCACCTGCTGGGAACTCAGGAGCTCAGCTTGGAACCCTCGTAATCATCGATGGAGGAATCTAAACACATTTTCTCTGTGAATGCAGTGGGTCAGGAGAATGCAAATGGTCCATTACCATGAGCACAAACACACTAAGCCAGGTAACTCCATCACTTGGGACCATCTGTCCGTGTTCTTCCCTTTCTCTCCCATATTGTTAAAGTCACACCAACAAGACCCCAGCTGAAAGCCTCCAAATGCTCTCCAGTATGCTGCTTGACAGGATTAGATATCAAAATCATCTCAGCAAATTGGGAAAATAGTCAGAAACAAGCGGGATGCAATTCAATGAGGCCACACGGCGCGTTCTGCCCTGGGGGAAGCACAACCAACCATGAAGCAGAAGGAAAAAAATGGTGAGGCAGCACTCTGGCAACCATGGCCAGGCTGCAGCCCAGGAAATGCAGCTCAGACCAACGATTTCCAGCTCAAACCAACGATTTCCAGCTCAAACCAACTATTTCCAGCTCAAACCAATGACTTTTCCAGCTCAAACCAATGATTCCCAGCTCAGACCAACGATTTCCAGCTCAGACCAATGATTTCCAGATCAAACCAATGATTTCCAGCTCAAACCAACGATTTCCAGCTCAAACCAACGATTTCCAGCTCAAACCAACGATTTCCAGCTCAAACCAACGATTTCCAGCTCAAACCAACGATTTCCGGCTCAAACCAACGATTTCCAGCTCAAACCAACGATTTCCAGCTCAAATCAACGATTTCCAGCTCAAACCAACGATTTCCAGCTCAAATCAACAATTTCCGGCTCAGACCAACAATTTCCAGCCCAAATCAACAACTGCCAGCTCAAATCAAGGATTTCCAGCTCAAACCAAGACATTGGAATGTTGGGAAAAGGAGCAAAGCCCACCCCAGGATGAGCAATAAAGTCTCACACCAGAAAGGGCACAGAGTCTCCTTTCAGGAGCACTTGGAGGTTCCAGGGGAAGCGAGGGCTCAGCAGGAGGAATGTGACCTGCAATTAAAACTGGGTAGGTCTGAGGCTGCTCAGCCTCCAGGGGAGAAAGCTGGAGGAAACTTGACAACGTTTTTGAGATGCTGCAAAGGATGAGAGGGTAAAAAGCACTCAGCACATCCCCAGGGAAAGGCCAAGGAGTCGCAGCTGAGCTCTGCAGGAGAGAGGGGTCAGGCACCAGGACCAGCTTTAAAGCACTGAGGCAGAACTGCCTGCCAGGACCTTCCAGCCTGGGGAAGGGAAGCACTAAAAGACCCCTGGCTGCTGCTTTTGTGTTTTGCTGCTCCCTGGGACGAGTGGGAATTGCAGGTCTCCAAAAAGCCTCCTGAAGATGCCCTGGAGAGGCAGCAGAGTGGTCCTGAGGGAAGGAAGAGCTCCATGAAATGCTTCCTGATGGCTCCATCCCCTGCAAACCTTCCCCAGAGCTCCCTTAGTGACAGAGAACATCACAGCTACAATTTGGGATGTGCACACAAAAGTCAGGAAATTAAAAATGCTGGTTCCCACAGCAACCAGGATGGAGCCTGCCAAGAGAGAAGGAATGTTCTAGCCTAGGCAAAAGGTGTCAATTTTAATGCCTGAAGGTGACTTCCACTTCCAGCTGCCTGAAGGAGAAGTCCATGAAAGCTCTGCACTCCTGCACAGGCAGGCCTTGATCCTCAGGTTCTTTGTTCCTGAATTCCCTCTCTTCCTGGCAGAACACAGCACAGACTAGAGCTTGGAAATGGAGATGAACCAGAGCAATGGAGGCTGCTGTAAACCCATCCCTGAACGCTGGCATCCCCCACTTCAGAACTCACAGTTTGTGTTTTCCCACCCCCAGCTCTGTGAGGAAACCACCCCAGTGCAATCCTGTGTCCAGAGGAAAGCACTGTGGAGAGAAACAGGAATAACTTAGAACCGTGTTCTTAACCCTGTGTTTGTACCTGAGAGGTAAATTCTGTGTATTTTGAAATTAGTAGGAAACAACCTCTGCCTTTAGAACTTTCTCTTGAAACACTTTCATTTTTCTGCACTGAACTTTTTCTTCCCTTCCCCCCCCGAGTTTTGGAGCTGCATATAAAGTGTGTTAGGGTGCAGAAGTGGTGTTGGGAATAAAACACCACAAGAAGGATGAACAATTTTAGTCAGTCCAAAAAAAAAATCCTCGCCCGTGTTTCACACTGATGCCTCAAGCAAAGGCTGAGGGATTTCCTTGAACTTCCAAAAAATCCTCTCTAGAGACAGGAACAATCCTGGGAGGCTAAAAGGAAGCACTTTGTGAAAGCACAAAGGTCTTCCAGTGACAAATGCCTGCCCCAGCATTGAGAGCACACAGAGCCAGCCCCGGAGCAGTGACAAATCTGAAAGCTGAGTCCTGTGGGAGGAAGTTAAACCCACTGATTAAGTGAGATAAGGGACTCCTCTCCCCCGAATAGGCAGCAGAGATGAAAAAAAAAAAAAATCAGAAACAAGCACCTGGAGAAATTACAGAGGAAGAAATTCAGTAGCAGGACCCATTTGATATATGATCTCCTGGAGGTGAATAGAAAAATGTCAAAATCTAACACTAATCCAGATGAATATCCAATGAGATACATAATGAGGGTGGAAAGAAACCTCAGCAGCAGCACAAAACGATGTGATAAAGCAGTTAAGTTCTAAATGTGAAATCCAACACAGCAAAGCCAGTTTGGAACCTGCTTAATCTCTTCAGAAGTTTCAGGAATAGAAATCAAGTGAATTAAAACCTAAGTAAGTGGATATTTTTTTTTTTTTGCTGTACAGTTTCCATCTCCTCTGAATAAACAAGGGAAAGCTAAACCACAGAGGAATAAAGGTAAGAAACCCACGAGTCTCAAGATATCTCCAACATTAAAAGGCATAGCTAAAAGTGTATTTTTAAAATATTCTTAACCTGCTCTGGATTTTATGTAGTACCTGGTAGTGCAGGGGGGGCTGTGGCTGCAAACTCCTCCTGGAAATAGGCTGGAGCCAGAGGGGGGTCAGGCTCTGCTCCCAGGGAACAGGGACAGGGCAAGAAACAGCCTCAAACTGTGCCAGGGGAGGTTTAGGTTGGATAGTGGGAAAATTTCTTCCCTGAATGTGTTATCAAGCATTGGAACTGGCTGCTCAGGGAAGTGCTGGAGTCACCAGCCCTGGAAGTGCTCGGGAATGTCTGCATGTGGTGAACACAGGGGCGGTGCTGGGACAGTGCTTGCATTTAAAGGTCTTTTCTGTGGTTAATTCTGCGATTCTGGCAAGAATCTCATCAAGAATCTGCAAGCAGTGGCCAGAGACACCTGGCCCTGAGCACTGCCAAAAGCCACCTTCAGCCCAAGCAGGGCAGTCAGGAGCCCCAGGTGTGGCATTTGCCTCCCTAGGGAATGCCAGACTGGTTTGGGTGGGAAGGGTCCTCAAAGCCCATCCCATCCCATCCCATCCCATCCCACTGATCCCATCCCATTGATCCCATCCCATCCCATCGATCCCATCTGATCCCATCCCACCGATCCCATCCCATCCCACTGATCCCATCCCATTGATCCCATCTGATCCCATCCCACCGATCCCATCCCATCCCCAGGTTCCCAGTGATTCCCAAGCTGTGCCCAGCTCCCTGGAGCGGGTGCCGGATGTTTGTTCAAACCAGCTGGAAGTGCCAAGCCTCCAACTCAGCTTTTGCTGTGGAGCTGCCACCAAAGCCTCCTAATCCAGAGCTGGATCTGTGAGCAGTCCAACTCCACCCACTCTCAGCTGGCTGCCTTTTAATCACACGCTCAATATCTCTGAAGATTAGACAATTATTTCCGCATAATTAGTGTCCAGAATGAGGCACAGGCAACATCCATAATGGGGTGCTTAAAGAAAATATTAAAAGGAAAGAAGGAAAAATCTTAAAGACGAGCTCACTGTGTTTTAAAATACACCCAGAGCCTGAAAAAATGATTAAAAAATAGCTCCATCCTGATTGTTCCCTGTGTGCTGTGCCACGGGGCTGCTCACGTGCGGCTTCCTCCTCATCTCTGCCTGTTCCTCTCTCAGCAGCCCACAGAGGCCCCACAGAACCCTCTCCACTCCCAGCTCAACACAATTTTCTGCCTCTTCCTGCTCCCATTTGCTACTCTAATGGCTGTTTTCTGTTTCTTGTTTTGTTTCCTTCTCCCCCGTTTTGCTGCGCGAAGCGCTTCTGACAAACCCCAAGGCACCCTCTGCTACTTCCAGGCCTCATTAAGCTCCAGACTCAGTTTGGGGTCAGTGGAAGGTTCAGGAAGCTGCTGAGGAAGCTGGGATGATGAATGGGGTTGCATGGAGATATCGTGGAGCCCGTCCAGGACGGGCTGTGGTGTCCAGAGTGCCCAATCCCCCAGCCTGGGCTCTCACATCCCAGCTTCTCCACCCCCTTCTCCTTTCTGACTTCATTGCTCTGCTAAGATGCAAATCCAAGATGAACCCACTCTGTTCAAATGACATTTTTTCAACAGTCACTGCCCTGCCCAGCCCCAGAGCCAGGGTTTGAGGAGGGCTGGAGGCCACTCTGTGAGACACTGGGGTTTTTTTCTGTTTAAACTTTTTAAATGAATATTTCAAGCTGAGAAGTCAGCTGAGCCACTGTAATCAGCTTAAACTCCTGTTTAGGGGGGGTTTAGGATCCAGCAAAGCCCTGATGTTTGAGCCATCACTGCCAGCAGGACCCAAGGTGAGACTGGAGTGGGGACAGATCTCCTGAAGGATTAATTAGCTTGGGAGTGATATCCAAACAGGGCAAAAAAATAAAACCCACAACAAGGATTAATGTCAGCTCCAACACGCAGCCAGACTCCAGTGCGTTTGGGAGTTGGAGGACATCCTGATTCCCTGCTTCCTGCTGCCAGGAAATAAAGTTTGTTGCTGCAGATTTCACTGACATCAAAAGCCAAAGTCAACTCAAAATGCCCTCCTGAAAATTATTCATCTGGGGAACATTATACACGAAAAAGACAAAAAAAGATGATGATGCCAGGGAGCAACAGAGTTCCAGCAACATCTTCATTACAAGGTATTTTTCTCTTTAAAGAGCCCATGGAGCCAAGCATCCAATGTCATGTGCAATAGGCAGCAGGCATAATTCAGCATAGAAATTAAGAGAGCCGTTATTATTATTATTATTATTATTTTAATCACGTAAAAGGACTCTCCAGGGTTTTGCAATTCTGTGATCACAGGGAAAGAGACCCAGAGACAGAAGAGAAAAGGTGCAGTAAGTGATTGCACAATTGGAGGTTCCCATTTCTCTTCTGGTAGCTGGGATATTGCTGAATTAATATTTTCATTCAATTATCTCTCCTCTGTTATATATTCACAGACCAGCTCCTGTTGCTTCTAACTGAGCTGGGTGTGTTTGCTGCCTGCTAAATCCTGGATGGAGGAAGCAGCTCTTTGGGAAATGCTTGGCTCAGATGGGTGCACTAACCCTGGGATGTGGAGATTTTGGGGTCCAGCACCTGAGCTGGCAGCCCCAGAGCAGCTGCTGCTAAAAGCTGCTGTCACAGGAGCTTGGGGGCTGTTAAATCCACTGGGGATTCCTGGAATCTCCATCCAGATCTGAGCCTGGCAGGTCACAGTGCCACAGGGCAGCGACAAAGTCCTGTGGGATTTTCCAGGCAGAACAACCCGAAGGTTCTGGACCTCAGGACAACCAGCTGGGTCCTTTCCAGAGGCCTCACTGGATATATTCCTGTGGTCACTGCTTTTCTCCCCCAGCCATTTCATCACCTTTTTTTATCCTTAGAGCCAAACCAGCCCCATTTCCAGGCAGCTGAGGCCAGTGACCTCCTGTCCTCAAAGCAAACAGCTCAGGCCAACGTCTGAGCCCAGCACACAAACACAGCCACGGATTTTCCAGGAATTTCTCCACCCTGGGCCCTGTCACCAGGCAATCAAACGTGCAGCAACATGAGAGCCCTGCTGCAGGATGAGGTGCAAACACCTGCTGTCCTTTCAGCCTGCTGGCAGAGCTGTGCCAGCCACTCCTGCTGACCTGGCAGTGTCCTGGCTGTGACAGTTGTCACTTGGAGTGCCACCAGCTGAAGCTACACAGCCTCACCACGCTGCAGAAATTCAGCATATGCTGAGAGGAGCAATGGCTGCAACGAGGCAATTCATGATTTCAGGCGTGATATCGAGTGGGGAAAGAGGGAAAAAAGGGGAGAAACCTGGTTAAGGCTTGCTATTTTTAAACTAAAATTAATAAACCAACGTGCATTTAAGGTGGAGAGAAACGCCTAACAGCACAGCAGGGTTCCGTATTTACTTGCTGTCACTGATTTCAGAGCAAATTGGCTCAGGGTATAAGTCAAAGAAAGATTCTTCTGCTGCCAGCACTGCACACTTCAAGAGATATCTGAAAATCAGGCTTCTCACCTTATCATTGTTAAAAGACTGCAATCAAAATGTAACTGACAATTCAGCTGATGCACGAGCAGAACGAGATGCCAGCTCACTCTCCCGTAGCTACAGAAGCTCTGTAAAGCTATCAGGATTTTAAAAACATTTTGTCAGAAAAATAAGTGGCTCTGACAGAGCTGGGGAGCGGGCAGAATAATAATCCAGTGCTCTGGAGCTCCCGGTGACAGGTGCATTTCAGGGGCTGTGACACACAGAGCTGCTGCCCTCTCCAGCAGCCCTGCTCCCAGGGAGCCAAGGTTTGCAGACATCAGTGAATTTAATCCTTACAGCACCCAAGGCAGCAGTGCTGAGGTGGCTGGGAAGGGTTAAAGTAACTGCACCAGCACTGGGAGCAGAATTTGTACCTGCAGAGCTCCAGTCTCACCCTCAGCCACAAGCTCAGCTGTGCCATTTTCCTTAAACGTTCCTAAACCAGCCCTTTGATCAGTGCCTGGCATTCTGCAGCTTTTCCTTGGGAAATCCCGCAGACAACCCTGAACCCCCCCAGCTGTGCAGCCTTTAGGAGCATCTGGAGCCCCTGGAACCTCGTGATGTGGGGTTTGTCCCAGCAGAGATCATCCCCCTACCCTCTGTGGGGCACTGTGCCCACTCCCACGGCACCATTTCCAGGGGAATCATCCCACATCTGAAAGCCTAAACCATGTTTACCCCACTGGAGGGCACGGGCTGGGCTGTTCAGCCTGGCACTTCTTATCACAAGCATCACTGATGAATAATTAATGCTGATGAAAGGAGCACAGCTTGTGGGTTTAAGGAAAGGGCTCTCGAGCTGCAGTGATTGTAAATGACAGCAATCACAGGAGTTCTGTGCAAATAAACTCTGTCCAGAAACGTGGGAGAGGCTTGATGAGAGAAACAGGAGCTGGAGAACACCAAGCACCAGCAGGAAGGTGAGACCAGATCTCCAGATCAAAGTCCAGGAGAGGGGGGATGCTGGAAAACACCTGGGAAGTGGCAAAGTTGGATCTCTGGAGAGATTAATGGGGCTGGGGATCCAAGTTTTCCTACCTGGGCAGGAACGTGGGAAGGGATGCTCTCTCCTGGCTGTCAGGAGAAGCAGGACACTCTGTAGGAGCAGAATTCATTTTTATTTCTACTTGGACTAGAGGGAATATTTGATTCAGAGCAGCTCCCCCCAGGCTGAGGCTGCCAAACTGGAGGCTCCAAGTGAGCAGCAGCACATCCACGACAGCAAAATGTATCACCCTTCAGGAACTTGATTGCTTCCCATGCATGCAAACACACTCGAAAACAGCCCCAAAGAGGTTCTTCCCCTCCCACGTGGAAGCAGCTGCAGAGAAATCTCAGCTTGATATTGACATTTCCAGCCTGGACAGCACCCAGTTTGCCTCCTTCCCATCTGGAGTTTGGGATAAAAAGCCACTTGATGTGACAGGAGGGGGAATGGGCAGCAGTGCAGGGCCACAGTGCCCTGTCCTTGTTTCTCAGAGTTAGGACAGGTAGGAGGAGGAAAAGCCCAATAAAAGGCTGAAATGTACCACGTAGCTGCTTTTCTGCAATTGTCTGCAAATCCTCGTGCTCCAAAGCATTTTTCTTGAGAGTGCTCACAGGCACACTGGAAACAAGCATAAGTACTGTCAATTGTTTTAGCATGATAAATGCATTTTAAAGCTTTCAATATTTTTGTCTGTTTACTGGCACGCTCCTTGAGGAATTTTGACAAGCTTGCCAGAGTGGAAGAGCTGCAAAATGCTTCAGCTTGCTCTGAACCCCATGCAGATTCTCAAGTAAAGAACCTGCCTGCTGCTGGAGGGGGTTCAAAGAGCAAAGCAAAGGCCAAACCCACCCAAATCAGTGCCCCTGGCAGAAAGGGGCTGGGCAGGGGGGTGGCTGCTCACACCCAGCCTGTGACAATGCCAAACCTCCTTCCCTGACCCTCCTCAAGGGTTAATGGGGCTTCCTTGCAGCCCAGCCCTGCACAGCCAGCTGTGAGCCAGATGTGGCCTCACCACCCCCACAGCAAAGAACCTGTCCCTAATATCCCATCTGAGCCTGCCCTCTGTCCCTTTGAAGCCACTCCTGTCACTCCAGACCCTCATAAATGGTCTGTCCATCTTTCTTGTCCCCCCTTCAAGTCCTTTAGGTAACCCCAAACCTTCTCTTCTCCAGGCTGATGGTGTCAGAGACACCCGATGCCATTTCCACCTTCACACTTCCCCACATGTCAGCCCCCAAAGCTGAGCAGGATTAGGGCTGGGGTCCACACAAAGCAGATCTCCACAGGCTGAAAGCTCCCCGCTAGGTCCTGGAGCTGATGTGGAGAAGGACCTGGACACCTACAGAGTGCAAAACAGGATGGGAGTGTTCTCCAAACCCTCGGTCCCACCCTCTGCACTGAGGAAATCAGCTCAGGGGTAACCTGCCCACGGAGGAACTCTGCTCTGCCCCGACCTGGGTGAGAACTCCAGGAGATAATCTCTGCACACACAGCCCTTGGAAAGGAGCCTGGAGCCCTCTGCACAGCAGGAATTCCCAGGGATGGGAAGGGAAAGGAAGGGCTCCTCATGGCACAGGCAGGGGCTCAGGGAGCAGAGCAGGGAAATGCTCCAAGGGCAGAGCAGCAAAAAGACAATTTATATCCCCAGAAGCCAACAAATACCCCCAAACCCACAACAAGTATCCCACCAGAATGAGCAGGGGAATAGCACTGAAAGTGGCTCACATAAATAAAGGTAATCTGCTAAAGAATAAAATTATACAAGCCAGTTAGCACAGGGTATAAAGAGCTTTTAATATCGATTCACTCAATATTTCATGGAATTCACATCTTGCTCAACAGTGGAGAAACGAGAGAGAAAATGCTCAATTTGGTCAGGTCCTGAAGCCTACAAGCTCAGACAAATAGCAGCATTGTCAGCTCTGGGCTGGCTTCATGTTTTAATAAAGACACTTTGATTTTAGCACTGCTCCCAAGCACATTTGGTGCTGGCTCTGCACAGAGAGGTGCCTGAAGGGACGAGGCTCCCAGCCCTGGGACACCACAGCACACGGATTCAAAGCCTTGCATCTCCCCAAGAGCGAGATCAAAGCTGTGACAGACCCCTCCCTGCCCTGCAGAGAGAGGAGCTGCCCTGGGCAGTGCCCTCCAAGCCTCAGAAGAAGTGAAAGTGCAGCCAGCTGAGCCCCACTCACCGAACATGTTCCCAATGTGGCCGTTCTTGGTCAGCGGGCGCAGCTCGTTCTTCCCCAGGGCATACTGCTTGTAGTTATCCCAGGCAAACTTCATCATCTGGTGGGGGAAAGGCAATGGAAACAGTCAGCAGAAGTGAGAATTTCCACACCTGAGCTCTGGGAATCCATGGCAGTTTCCCACCCACTGCTAAACCCATGGCCCGTTAATTACAAAATCTTCGTTCTCACTGCACACGAGGAGTGGGGCTGCATCCAGAGGTTGGGTAAAGTCTCCAGCTCATCATTTCTGGTGAAGAACCAGGCACATCTCCCACCAAAACCCCACGTTTCACCTTGGCCCTGCAAACCACATGGGATTTGTAGAAAGCTGTCTCCATCTCTGAATTTCCAACCTTTTTCAGAGAGCAGCAGTATTTCAGAATGGTTGTTAAAATGGGCTGAGAATGTGAGGCCAAAGCTGATCTGTCCCTAAGTACAGGGAGGAACTGATCTTAGGGACTGCACAGAGGTTTTCATTCTGTTAATTGACAGAATATATTCACAAAGACCAAACCCATGACATTTTGTTATCTTCTATCAAAACTCCACAGTGCTTTCTTCAGAGAGCTCTGCCCAGGGGCTGGGTGATTTCTGAGCAACCCCTTCCAACTCAAACAATTCCTTTTGGGATGTTTGAGCTGTCCTGCCCGGGCCCAGCACCCTGACCTTCCCCTGAGGGCTGCGGGGCAGTGCTTGTGCAAGTTCCAACACACACACACATCCCAGAACAGCTTTTTCTGTCCTCCTGCCCCTCTGGGAGGAAAAATTAAACATGCAAGTGTCCTTTCTTCACCTGGGAGAGACTGGGACTTGCCAGCTTCCAAGGAGTGCCTTAAATAAAGCTGCCTTTTCCACCCCCTCCAGCCTGGCTCTGAGCAGTTCCAGCCCCAGCATCGCACTGACCTGAACATCCTTTGATTCAATCCCTGGCAAAAATGATAACAAAGGGGAAGAAGGGGCTTCAGAGAATCAACCATCTCCTCCAACAAAGATAAGAGAAGTCTGAAACGCTTCCCTCAGACCAGGCTTTTGAGGGAAAATGACAGTTTAAACTAAATCCTTCCTCCACAGAGCGCTCCTGTCTCGTGTCTGCAGCAGCAGTGGCCGCTCTATTTCAGGATCAGAACCAGCAGGTTACTTTGGTCTGAAATTCCTCCTGTCATCTCAGCTCTTACTCTTCCCTCCAGCTGTGTGTTTCACAAACCCAACATCACAAGCCCCTGGCAGTATCCTCCTTAATTAGCAAAAAGCCACATCCCCAGATTCCCCCCTCCTTTTTAAACATCGAGCTTCCAAAGTAAAGTTTCCTGGAGCTGTTCAGATGGAGGAGGATAAACATTTGCTGAACTAATTGTTAACACTCAGGTTCCAACACCACCAGGAGATGGAATGCTGGACAAACAAAGCCAATTTGGGCTTTAAAAACTCAGTGTGGGATGAATTAGTCAGTGGAGAGCTCTGCTGAGGAAACTAAATAACGACCCAGGGAGGGGGAAGAACCCCTCCACAAAATGCACTCAAACATGCACCAGCCATATGACTCGGGGTGTTCACTTTATTTTTGCCAAATCTCTTTTTGGGTTTGGTTTATTTTTTTTTTCCAGTGGCAGCAGGTTCTAAATGGGAAGTTGTCATTCTCCATGAACATACCAGGGTGAATCTTGGAGGAGCTCTGGCCTCTCTCTGGGCCATGCAGAGCAGTTTCATGTGTCGGAGCTTGCTCCTGCAGCTGGCAGCAGGAAGGATGGTGTTTGTCAAGGCAGCATTCCCACAGCGAGCAGCAGGGCTGCTGCACCAAAAGGAAGCAGCCAGGCACCTCCTGGGCTCCTCTCTCCTCTCAATCAGAGCTGAGGAAGGGGGACCCACCCTCCTGGCACACGGGGAGCCTGGACATGCAGAGGATGTGGAAATGATTCTGTTCTGTTCCCTAAAACTCCTAACGCTGTAATTCTGAGTCAGCCTCATTTTAAGCTGAGTATGAAGTTTTAAGTTATTTCCTTCCCTCAACTTCTTTAACCCCTCCACTGCAGAAGGTGCAGGGTGAGCCCAGCCACGCTGGCACAGCTCCCTGGGACCCAGAGTCTGCAGACACCCCATCCCAGGGAGGGCATGGAAAACCACCCGGGCTTCCCTTCAGCCTCCAACAGCCACATCTCCCACAGGCAAAACCTCCTCTTCCCCTGTCTCCTCATCAAGGAGGGACAGCCTGAGGCCCCCCAAAGTGCCCCAGGGCTCTGAGTGCATCCCTCATCTGCCTCTCCAGCCATTTCAGCTGCCTTTCTCACACTAAGTTCCCCACCACAAGATTTCTGTCCCACACTCTGCCTCTGTTCAGCCCTGAGCTGATCATCAGGGGATGGCAGTGCTGCCTCCCTGAGCTGCCAAGGCTCCCTTTAGGTGAAGCACACTGTGCTGGCTGCCTTCAAACCCTGCAGATTTGGGAGGCAGCATGCAGAACGTGGCAGCTTTTCATCTCCCAGCATCCCAGAGCTTGCCTCTCTCCACTGACGGCTCCAAAAAGCAGCAACTGGAAAAGCTGAAGAGCCAAAAAAGCATCTGCACCACTCTGCCCGTTCTGGCTCCCTGCAGCTGCCTCTCCAGCCCAAATTTAGCACCTCAGCTTCCAAACCACTGAAGGGATGCAGCAAGGTCCTGAAAGTGGGGGATCTGCCTTCACAGCAGAGATTCCAAATGCCAGGCTGGAAGGGAAGGGATGGAGGTGCAGGAGGGAGGGGAATGTGTGTGGTGAGGTGTTCCAGGCTCATTTCTGATGAGCCACCAGGATTAGAAGTGAATGTTTTATGGATTCCAGCCCTGTCACATCACAATACATCAGTGTTAACACTGTGCCATTTTGCATTTGAAAAATGGCACCAGAACCACAAAAATTATGGAAATAGATCCATAATTTCACATTTTGTTCTCACCAGTGAGCCATCTGCCACCTAACAGACAATTATCTATTTGGGCCTGGTATTCTAAGCACTCTGGGTCTCAGTTGATTTATAGCAGAGACTTCCAAATTTATAACTTAATTTGTCACATTGCTCTTTCTTTCCTTTCACCTGTAAGTCACTTGTTACTTTGGGGAGTTTCAGCTGCCCAGCCAGACAAGTCTGTATTAAAATTAACTAGAAATGACAAAACTGAACTCTGAAAACCTGCACTATCATTTTCACCATCTAGATCCCTATCTTTTCCTGTGCTTTGCTCCTTCCAAACCCAAAGAGGACCTGGCTTTCAAGCCCATCTGAGTTTCACAGAGGCAGCAGCAGAACAAAAAGCATTTAGAGGATGCTGTGATCTAGGTAATGAGGAAACAGGTCTTGGGATAAAAACTTGACCAAGAAAGTGTGTTCACTTTGAAGAGATGTGCAAATCTTTAGCACATTTAATAACTAAACTACTCCAAATCTCTGGGTTTGTGGACTTGCAAAAAGCAGAGAGATGAGAGGGGGAAAAAAAGAAGAAAAAGCTCCCCCCACCATCACTTGCCCTCCTTTTGTTAACAGGGAAGATTTCCAAAGGCAGAGCAATCCCAAACAGCTATTTGATTAGTTTTATCCATCTAGACTGGGATAATTAGTAAATGCTTAAAAGATGAAATCTAAATATACCAACCAATCAGCCCCTTTCAAGCACTTCCAAGGAACACTACACAAAGCCATTATCTTCACAAGATAACCACTTCCGTGGCTCTTTAGCCTCCTTCCTTCAACTTCCCTTCAAATATTTCATGATAAAATATCAAAGAATTCTCCAGTTTGGGTTAAAAAAAAAAAAAAAAAAAAAGAGGAGGGCAGGAGGGGGTGAGTGTAATTGTAATATTTCTTTTTCCATTGTATTCCTAACTTGTTTTTTCCCCACCTCTCTTCCTTTTCCTGCAGCTGGAAGCAGATTATTTGTGCTGTCAGTTTCCAAAGTAGGACCAGTTCTTCCCCACCTTTAACTTCCTTGCTGCCCCACAGTAGTTCTGTGCCACTTTGGGTCTTTAAGCTGCAATATTGCCATTTATTTTCCCCTGCTGTACAAAACATAATTTGCCAGATGAGAAGAAATAAAGAAAAAGAGGAACTGTCAGTCTTGCAGGAAGAAGTCTGCCCGAACACATTGGGATAACTCATTTCTGTTTAGAATAATGGATGTATTTTTCCCTTATCAGACTAGCATAAACCTGTATAATTCAGGATCTGCAGAAAAGGTAATGAAACAGCATTATGTTTATTTTGTGTTGCTGCCTTTAGTATTATCACATGGAGATATAAATATCCAGGCAAACAGCAGGGCAGAATGCTATAAAAAGGCTGGAATTCATTTGAAAACCTTTAATAGAAAGCTGAGCAACTTCTCAGGTTACTTCTCTGGGCCTGTGTCCCTGGTAATGCTTTTATGTAACAGCAAAATGATAACAAAAAGGCTGTGTGCTCACTCCAGTGGACAGAGATGTTCCATTTAGGTAGACACTGATATCCAGAGCCTTCCTCTGGCTGGCTTTAAAAGCCTGGAAGTGCAGAGCAGGAGGAGCTGCAGCTCCAGGGACGTTACCAAGCAACTCCCACAGATGGACACCAACACTGATAATCCATCCTAAAGTAATTACACTTTATAATTAAAGATTACAGGAAATCCAATAGATCCCAACAGGAACTCCAGCAATTTGAAGGCACGCTGGCTAACCTGCCTGTTTTCCAGCAGCCATGTTCTCTCCTGCTGGAATGGAGCGCTCAGAGAATGGCAGAGATTTCCACTTAATGCTGCCAGCACCTTGGGACGTGTTCATCCAACATCCCCTCTCTCCTCCCACTTCAAATCAAACTCATCCTCTCAACTGATGGCAAAGGGGTAAAACCTGAGCCCGTCACCAGGCGAGCACAAGCCCAGCTCCAGCTATTTCCTCTCCACTGGTGACTCTGACAATGCTCTGGGCAGCTTCCACTGCTGCCAGAAGCTAAAACACACTCAGCCCTTTCCTCCCAGAGACTGGGCAGGGTGGAAACACCCAGAGGGCACTGGACACAGCAATGCCCAAGGTGCAGTGCAGACAGAAATACCCAGAGGGCACTGGACACTGAGCCTGAGCTCTCTTGGTCCATCAGGGTGCCCAGAGCAGCTGTGGCTGCCCCTGCATCCCTGGCAGTGCCCAAGGCCAGGGTGGACAGGGCTTGGAGCAGCCTGGGGTAGAGGAAGGTGTCCCTGGAACACTGGGATGTCACCCTTTCCAGGCTGACTGGCCTCCCAGACAGCACAGGGCTGGCTCCTGTCACTAACCAGCTCCCTCAGAAGCAGATTTCTCCAAACACACCCTTTGGAATGACCCCCAAAGCTCAGGAAAGCCTCACCTTTCTGACACCTGCCCCTGTTCTGCTCAGGTTTTCCTTAAACATAAGATAAAGGCTCATTTTCCACACCTAAAGCAGCAGTCTGGGCTCAGAACTCCTCCCTGGGGCTCCACTCTTCCTGGAGGATTCCCACCCAAAATTTCCATCCCTGTCAGCTCCTGCCTGCAAACACATCAGCTGAGAGCTCAGTGGGAGATGGCAGATAGAGGAATTGCTTGCTACAGGCAGCTTTATCTGGAAGTAAATGTAACAGAGCAATTCCAGCAACAGGTGACTGGGGTTTTGTTTCAATTTCTTTCTGGCAAACTCCTGGCATCTCCTTCTCAAAGCTGCATGGGTGGATTTTTCTGCCATCAGCTGTTACCATAGCTCACCCTCTCCTGCACAACAGCCAAAGACATTGCTCAGAAAACCGATCTCCATTACTGGAACAATGGGGGAATTCTTTAGGAAGTCAGAAGAAATCACCTTCCAGCGAGTCACGATACAACAACAACAAAAAAAAAGTTTTAAGCTCTCCTTGCTGTTCCCAGGCAGCCAGGTCACGGTGAGTTCTCCAGCACAGACCTGCAGGACCAAGCACTCCCTGCCCACCACAATCAGGGAAAAGCAGGACTGGAAGCACTGGGAGGACAGAAAAAAGCCCAGCACAGAGCAGGCCAAGGTTGTCAGTGTCAGTGGCAAGGACAGAAATAGAACTCGAGAGTCTCCCTGACTCAGTCCCTGCTAGGAAAGCTGAATGGGAGAAAACAGCTCAAACCACAATTAAACTAACACCTAATTAAATTCCTAATGCAACTAGATTTAACCATGTCAAGAGGGGGAAAAAATAAAACCCTTCTAAGGCTATCTGAGGCACTAAACCCCAGCTGGATGCAGCTGCATCTAAATAAGGAAACAGTCAGCAAGAGCAGTTGATTTTGCAGTTAGCTCTGTAATGAGATGCTGGCCTGGAAGAGGCCGACAATGGTTTTGAGAACAAATTTGCAAGTCTAGACCAAAGCACAGGGGTGATTTAGTGGAGAGAGGAGGGAAGCTGCAGCCTCCTCTTCCTTTGCTTCCCAGAATCAAAGCTTGGGGAAAATTCCAATAGGAAAAAAAAAGGAATTTGTGCTCCTGGCCACCCTGACACCTCAGCTTCGTGCTCCAAGTCCCTAGAGCTGATCACTCAGGATATTCCAGAGCACGGCCAGGCTGGCACTGCACAGCCACAGCAGCAATAAACACAATAAATACTCCTTCTGCCCTAAGCTTGTCACCACGCAGGCACTGCTGTCACTGGGTTTAGGGAGATGGCAGCAAAAGGCAATCCCTGAGCTCAAGGTGGCACCTGGCCAGGGGAGCTGACCCCGTTAAATCTGAGGGATGAGTTCTCCCCTGGATGGAAACTGCAAAGGTCATCTGGAACACTGCAAAAAGGACTGGGGTCGGTGTGGAAGGGCAGGTGTGACTGGGGCTCACGTCACGGGCACCAAAGTGAAGGTGCTGTGGCAGCAATCTCAGAGAAAGTGAACAGTGGGGCACAGGAAGGACTGAAAATGGAAGAGGTGACACTTAAAGATCAGCCTAAATTCTGATCTCCCTTGCTGCCAGCACAGAAGGCAGAAACAGCTCTTTGAGCAACATCTGTAAGCACAAGGAAATCAGGGAAGAAATTTAAGGTCCATGTAAAAGGGGTTTGGGGTTTTTACACCCCAATGTCCCGGCTGCCTTCCCAGGCTGACTCTTGTTGTGCTTTAGGAGATGATTGTCAAACACAAGTGCTGAGCTGCTGCCAGGGCTGCAGGCACACAAGGCAGCAGGAGGACCAGAAAGCCACCAGCACCCATTGTGTGACACTGCTATTTGCATTTTTTTCAAGTCCATTTCACTCCAGGCTGGACAGTCTGGCTTTTCTTGGTGACTACTACTGCATTCCAGCACACTTAAAGGAAGGAAAGTGGGGAAAAAAATTACATTCCTTGTAATGATGCTCCTTCAAATGTCACCTCCGAGTCCCCTCCTGGGTTTTGAGCCTGCAGCACAAACCAGGCAGGAAATTCCCTGAGCTCTTAAAGATTTTGGGCACTGTCTCATTCCTGTAGGCTGCCTCGAGGGCTCTTCCATTTCAGCTACTTCCCTTCAAGCATGTACAGCACACCGGCTTTGTAAATCCCTAATTACACACAGACTACAAATTCTCCTTGAAAGTGCCCAGCATTCCAGGTGAACATGAGCAACAGCTGAGCAGCCAGGCCAGAATCCATCAGGTCCTCCCCAGAATCCCCCCACGCTGAATGGGAATGTGGATGGAAACACAAACACGAAGCAGGATTGTTTTTACAGACCTGCATTATGGCAAGGG
This sequence comes from Anomalospiza imberbis, assembly GCF_031753505.1. Classification (NCBI taxonomy): domain Eukaryota; kingdom Metazoa; phylum Chordata; class Aves; order Passeriformes; family Viduidae; genus Anomalospiza; species Anomalospiza imberbis. Next base: position 6,214,723 of record NC_089705.1, on the reverse strand, counting down.
AAGGTTTTTTCCTTTCCCCTACAGATACCATCTGCACAGAATTCTCATTTCTGGAGAGCCACAGCCCAAGGGGATGCTCAGAAGGAGCTGTAGCCATAAGTAAACCAAAATGCTGCAAGGAGAAGGAAGAACAGGAAAAGGTGTGGAAACATTTTGCTTTTCCTTTTCAAGGAAAATAAAAAAAGGAAAGCAAAGTCTCTAGAACGTATTTGGCCTGTCTGTTTGACAGCCCGTAGGACAAATGTCAAACAGATCAATAATGAAAAGAAACAAAACAGGAAGGGAAGGGGAGGGGAGGGGAGAGGAGAGTAGAGGAGAGGAGGCTTTGTACTCCCGAGCCTTGGATGTGGGAGCACAGCAGGAATCCTCAGTGGGCTGGGAAGAGCAAACAGGCTCCAGAGCATCTGTGTGCAGATCTGCCATCCCCAGGCAGGGCAACAGAGCCCCCCTGCCCCTGCAGGAGCAGCCTGCCCGTCCCGTGTGGGATGGAGATCGGGGGCACCAGAGCTTCTGCGGGGGCTCCACCCCAGCAGCCCCGGCTGCACAGCCAAGAGCTCCCGTCCAGCCAAGGGAACGTTTCCAAAGCATTCCCAGAGACAGAAAGTGAGGATTAGCCTCACAGCCCCCACATGTGTCAGAGACAAAAGGAACAGCCCGGTGCCAGGCTCCCCCAGAGGCTCAGCCCACTCTCCCTCTCCCCATTTCAGCCTCACTCCAGGCCCAGCAGCTGAGCTGCCTCTCCCCCCAGCACCCACAAGGTGTGAATTGCCTCTGACACATGGATGGCTCAGGGGCCCAAAACACAGCAGAAGCAGATGGGAGAACTGAAGGGAAGAAAAAAATGTAAATACAGGCCAAGAGTCATCCTGCATCGCTCCTGTTCTGCACTGTGAGAACGGATTTAGGGAGCAGGAGGAACATCTGTTTGGAAACTGGTTTTGTCTCAGTCCAAATGCTGGAACAGGAGAAAGAGGGAGGCTGAGGACTGCCAGCACACCTTGTGCTTCATCTCACACTTGGATGGCTTTGCAGGAGAGATCTGGGAGGATGAGTTTAGTTTAATGATTTCTTGCTGGTTCACCTGCTCCCCATCTGTCTTTGTAGTCCTTGCTCAGAGGGACAGATTGGAGCACTGCTGTCCTCTCCCTTTTCCAGAGTTCCTCGTGATTGGAACTTCTGAAGAGAGGAACAGAGCAATTCTCAAGTATTAAGTAGTCAACTGAGATTAGTGCAATAATTTATCACAGGTAATAGCTAATAACAGACACGAGAAACTCACTCAGAGCCTTCCTAGAGCCACGTGTCAGAGCTGTCACCTTACAAAAGCGGTGCAGGAAATTCTTGGACCACAGTAGCAAATTTATTAGCCAGAGGCTGATAAACCCTTCCAAGAGTCCCAGAGCCCACAATAAATCATTACAAACCAGGTTACAAACACGAGATCTCTGATGAAAATGAGGTTGGTGGGGTGGATGTGAGAACAATGTGGGATTGGATTCAGGATTGGATTTAGGATTCAGCTGGCAGGATGGAGGGGCCTGGCCCCCCCTGGGCCTGACCTCCCATCCCCAGAGGGATCAAGGCTCGGCCCTGGCACTGCTCCAGCACTGCCATCACACGGCTGTGACTAATGGACTGCTGACAGAATAAAGCAGGGAATGGCAGCTTCGGGGATCTGGGTAATAAACTACAGAAAACAGCCATAAAGGTTCATCAAAATTAGAGGCAGGAGGCAGCTCCTTGCTCACAGACTCCACGCCAGTGCAGAAGTGGCACCCATAGAACTGCTCAGGCCTAAGGAACAGACCTCCACTCACCAAATCCCACCCTAACACTCAGTTCACAACTTGATTTAAGCCTTTGAAAGCCAGAAATGAAAGAACCAAGAAAAGAGAGCTGCCTATGGCTTCATCCTATGCCAGCCAGAGATTAAATCAACCTTTTGAATTATTTTGCTGTGCAGCCACCGATGGGAGTGGGCAGAGCCACAGCCAGCAGCGACAATGTTCTGGTTGTTTGGGCTCAGCAGCACAAACCTCTGAGAGATAAGATAATCAAACCCAGCCATGGTGGTTCAGCAATCCTGTCATGGTCTTGGTGCTGGACAAAGGCCTTCAGGAAAGCCAAAACAGCACCAGAAATCAGCCAAGGGTTTGTTTGGGTTCATCAGCTCTGAATTCCAACATAAATATGTGTCCTTCCTAGAAAACTCCAGAGAAAAATGATGCTCAGATGGAAGGAGAGCCAGAAACAGCCCTTTTCCACTGGAAGTATTTTATTTGTATTTTATCCTGCTGGCTAACCCAGGCAGCAGGAGGATTTCAGGATGGATGAAACACGATTACTTCATAATTATCCTTTGTTACTTCTCAAAGTACACGGTTCTGCACTCCCCTCCCTGCCCAGGGAAATCATGTTAACACAATTAGAGCAAGAGCCCTGCTTTAAACATGCCTGCTCGGATGTTGCTAACACGGCTCCAATTCTCAGCACAGACAGTCTGCAGAGCCATCCTGCTCCATAAATCAGCAGGAGTTGTGTCACCGAGTCCCTCTGAAGGGAAGGGACACTCTCTAGGAGGAACATTCACTGTACATCATCATCCTGTGCTAGTGCTGCTGGCACGAGATGCTGCAGGATTTCTCCATCTCTTGCATTTAATATTCTTTGCAGCCTTATTCTTGCAATATCTAAGAGAGGAAATCTAACAACAGCTCTAGGGCCATGCAAGGCAAGTATTGGAGGCCAGATTAAAACTAATGAGCTCCTGGCTCCCACTCAATCCCAGCCTTTAGAACAATTAGCTCAAATAAACCCAGGAACCGTTTTCTGCTCCGCTGTCATCTGCCCGTCCTCCCCGGTACCTCCTGAGCTGGAAAACTTCAATTGGGTCTGACAGAGGGGAGAGGTCACAGAGAAACCAAAGCTCAGAGCAAGCCGCCAGCATGGGGAGACCCCCAGAGTGCCCCATGGAGGGGGAGCCAGTGTAGGGTTCCTGCTGCTCCACTGAGGAACAGGCACCGGGATCAGGATGGGGGCCTGTGGCTCACACAGCCCCCAGGGGACACAGATGGACACAGGCATGGGACACCCCAAGCTGCCTGATGGCTCTAAGGAGGGCTCCAGCACACAGGGCTCCCATTCCTAGAAAGCTGCACTCTGTTACCTTTCAGCCCAGGGAAGAAGCCTCAGGACACAATTCCCCTTTCCAAAGCTGCTGGAGATCCCTCTTTGGGCTCCACACGCTGCAGATGCTCGCTCACTCGCACAGGGGACTGCAGCTCTGCTGCCAGCATCAGGAGATGCAGAAGGGAAGCAAAGCAGTCACTTCAGTTTAGTGCAGCCTCGTGCTTTCCTCACGCTCCAGTGTCCTCCTGGGGAGTGCTGGAGTGCCCAGGAGGAACAGCTCCGCTGCACATTTTCCTGCTGGGTTAGGGATTAAGCAGCGTGTGCCCATTTCACAGAGGTGCCAGGATGGATCTGCCCTCAGGAACAGAACACTAAGTGTCCTGCTTTAATTACCAGAGGGTGCTCTGCCCCGTTAGGCAGGGTACAAATGCTGTCCCATAAAGAGGGGATGTTTATTATCCAGTCCTCCAGCACAGCTCCCACTGTGCTCTGTCTCCTGCCATGCTCTGGGTGCATCGTGCACAAAGCCCTCACATTATGTGCAGCTCACAGACACCACTGCCCACGACAGCTCCTCTGGAGCCCTTCCAAAATGTGGTGTCAGATGATGAACTCAAGTGCCAGGGGACCGAGAGTAAAGACAGCAATCATGGCAGCGTGTGCTCCTCATGCCAAATCCACTCACAGCATCCACTGAAAAGTATTTTTCTGGGGAATGTAAATGTAGTCTCTTCCTTAAGTTTAAAAATCAGAATGCTCCCAGCACCAAGATTTCATCTTGCCACCACGGGAGTGAATTTTCCTTCCTGCCTTCTCCTTCTGACAGCTCCATGTCAGTTTTATATTCAGGTCAGTCTCTCATTTAGCACTAAAGTACATTTCCCTCTCTCCCTCTCAGCTGCCCCAATCTAAAATCTGAATTCTTTTCAATACTGGAGAACAAATTCAAAAACATCAAAATGATAAACAATCTGTACAATAACAGAATCACAGAGTAAGCCAAACATGATGGATTAGCCTCATCTGGCAAAGCCCTGCATACAGAACCAAAGGAAAGAACACTTAGCACAAAAATCTTTCTCCCATTAAGGGGCACATTTAATCATTGATTAAAAGTTAATCATGAGTCCATAAAAAATTTGGCTGGAAATATGGAATCTTAATGCAGGTGACTGCTTTTTAGCAAATATTTGAAGACCTGGATGTGCACAGGCCCCAGACTGATGGAGGAGCAGGGAGCTTACAGCAGGATGCTACTGACAGCTCACAGCCAGGCTCCATCCGCTGCCCTAACCCCATCTTCCCACCCAAAGAATCTCAAGGAGCTGATTTGTGTTTCCTGAAGTGATTCAGGAGAATGCAGGTCCTTCAGCACAACACATCTGTGGGCATCCTAGAAAGTAATTTCCCCACGCCCAGCACTCACAGTCACTCATCACCCGCCCGCCAACAACTCTGCAGTGCTGGAGCCGTGTGCTGGCTGTAAGTGGCAGTTCAGAAACCAGTCTAGCATCAAATTTAGTTGTTGTGGAACAAGTGCTTTCACTGCTAGACTTGGGGAGAGAAGAGCAAATGACTGCAAATTGCAGAGTGCTCCCAAATTCCAGAGTGCCCTCAGCTCGGGAGAGCTGGGTCAGAGCGAGCTCTGAGGTATCACTGAGGCAAACAGCTCTGCAGCACTGATCACAGCACGCTCAGATTCCTGTGCCTCTGCACTCCACCAACAGAACAAATACATTTTTAGTCAATTAACTGTATCCCCTACAGCTAAAACAGGCTCGAGGTCAGGTCTAAATTCTGTTTGCATGAATCCACCCGAGGCTAGTGAAGCAAAAAACCCACTGCATGCACCATTTGTGGGATTTACACTACAGTACCCCTTTCACAGGTTCAGTAAATAAATGCATGAGGAGTGTGGAGCAAAGGAAAATTCCAGCAAGGCTGGAGCCAGCCAGTGCTTCAAACTGCAGAGAAATTCTCTCTTGCAGAGATATTTCTACCCCAGAGAAAGAATTACAGCCTGATCACAGCACATCTGACTGGTTTGAGATCATAATTCCACTCCACCATAGTAAATATTTTACAGAGAACCCATTTCCTTACCCCCAGCAGCCAGAGCAAGTCTGTTGGAAGTCCCTGGGTTTCCATGTGCCCAGCACACAGGATCAGACCCTCCCCACGTGCCTCAGTGGGAAGATGTGCACGGGAGGAGCATTTCCAGCTGAACCGTGCGTGGTGCTCCTCACGTACCCAAACCAGGGGCGGATTACACGGCCGGCCCGGAGTGCTGCTCAGCCCCAGATTACAGCACTAAAAGGCATTTTCTCCAAATGTATGGACAGAAAGTTGCACAGTGCAGGCAGAGGGAGAAGTCTGACACCTTTTTCCTGCTGGCTGTGGAAAGGAGATGGTCAGAAATGACCAATAATGGGATTCACAGCCCAGCTCAGCCTGAGGGCTGCTCTGAGCCCTGCTTTTGGCAAACTGGTGATCACAGCCCAACCCCAGGGCACCTGTGAGCTCCAGGAGAACACCCAAACCCACACAGGTGTACCAGAGGCAACCAGCACCAGAGCTGAGACTTCTCCTGGCAGGGGTCAGGGCTGTGGCAAAAATTCAGGAGAACCTGCAGCATTTCTCCAGCTCTGCCCCAAAAAAAGGGCAGTTTTTTCACTGTGGTCACAACAGTCAAAACCACACAAAGGGAACTCAGCAACCAACACCAAGGGGCTTTCGGCAGAAGCTGAGCTCCTGATAACATTCCTGTCTCTTGCTAATTATCTTTTAGTGATAAAGTGTCAAGGTATTTGTGCTCCAAAGACTATCTACAGGCTGATGTGCACAGTGATGCAGGACAGCTGTGTGAGTTGGTGCCTCCTTCCCCCCAGGGGCTGATTTTTGAGAGCAAATACATCTTTAGAGCTGTGTTAGAAGAGGACAGGGGACAGCCAGGTGAGGCAGGCAGAGGTGGAGATGGGAGGAAAAGCCAGGATGAAGAGAACTGCACTGTGAAAGAAAGAGGCTTTGGTATCATTAATCCAGAGGAAATGAATGCAGGTGTCAGACCCAAGGGGACAATCCCTGCTTGGATTTGACACATTCCCTCATTTGAACGGGACAAAAGACACTGCCAGGTTCAGGCAACAGGTATTCCCACACCTCAGGCATGGAAACGTGCCTTTTGCACCCAAAAAAGAGAAGAAAAATGAGTAAATCTCTCCCTCTGTTCACATTTTTCTCACATTCCATGACTGAGCTGGAAGTATTTAATGATGAACTTTCCGCTCTGGCTGGTTCCAGTGGTTGTCTTTAAGCACTGGATGGTATAAAAATACTTTAAAGAGATGCTCTTCCCTGTCTCCCCACTGCTCCCCCACCTGTGAGATGCAGGAGTGCAGCAAGGAGCAGCCTGCTTGGCTCCATCCATCATCAGCAAAACTGTCAGCTCAGCTCCACCAGCAAAATCTTTATTACTGGTTATGATGCAGAAGGCAGGAACCACACGGACTGATTTCCTCAGATCTGAGGCTGAGTTTGCAGAGGCAGCAGTTAGAGGGGAAATAATTTTGACTTTTCCTTCAGCCAATTTGATCTGGAAATTTTTGAGAGCAAATAAATATGGAATCCCACTGTGGAATTTCTGCAGTCGCTCTCCAGCTACAACCACTTCTCTTTTTTTCCCCTGAGCATCAGTGATTTGTATTTGGCACATGTAAAAAATCAGCTAATCCCCAAAGCCATGCCTGACCGATCAATTACACAAATAATACCTTTTCCTGAGGTCATGTTAAGAGATGAATAATCCCTTCCAAAATTTCCCAACCTGCAGCACGGGGAGATTTGTTATTTGGCTTTCTGCAGCTTTCCTGGAAAGGTCAGAGTGCCCCAGCCCTGGGCTGGCAACAGGAACACGCAGCAGTGGATCCCAGACTGCTCTCCAGGTGACCAACGACCTTTAGCAGCAAGGGCTGTGCAATACAGCTGCTCTCATTTTTATATTTCCAAGAAAACAACTGTTAACTGACCCTGGACTTGTCTTTATAGGTGAAGGTACCTGCACACACACGTCAGCCCAGCAGGTCCACCCCAGCCTGGCTCCTCACTCTGCAAACAGCCCCAGTGCTCCTCATGCCCCAAAGGCATTCCCAAACAGCAATAAAATGGGAGAGGCCATGGGGCTTCCCACTCTAAACTCTGGTTTCTAAGCAGGGAAAGTCGAGCAGGGCTACATGAGCTGCCACTCTCCACACAACAGCCAGGAAAGCCATGGCACTGCCTCTTCTTTAGCTGAAGATCAGGCAGCTCAGAGGTGGTGGGAAAGAATGGACACCAGCTCAGATTCCTGCCTGCAATTCCTCAGACTGGAGGGCCCTGGGGAAAACAGAAAGCTCTGAGTCTCGAGGCTTGGCATCACCTCTGGGCATCTTTGGTCATGCACCATTTTTTCCTCCTGGCTTTCATCTGGCAGGCAGATGGGGGAAAAATATCCACAAATCCCATCCACACCCATCCTCCCTGTTACAGAGGTGCTGGCCTGTGAGAATGGCCCGAGGGAAGGCAGAGAAAAGAACAAAACTTCCAGTGCAAGGACAGCTGGGGACTCGGACTGAAAGCTCTGGAGGAAGGAGGGAAAAGCAACTCAGAACAGCCAGCACAGCCACCACCTGCCCTGCTGGCATCTCACACCATGTGAGCAATATTTGCTAATCCAAAGGCTGTATCATCACTTCTTCCTTGCAATTCTTTCTTTCTCCATCTGTTTCTTTTTATGCAGCATTTGTCTTCTAACCTTTCTGGTTTGTTTTCCTCTTGTCTTTTTGATTAACAAAAAGAGACACACCTTATCTCTTCCCCAGGCTGCACCACCCTCCCTTGTTTTGCATGTTCAGCCTCATATCTCAGCACCATATTTGTTTCTCTCTCTCTGAATAAATAGAAGTGTAGGCACTTTTCAGAAATAAGGGCTCCGTTTGAAGAGTAATTAGCTGTCAGCATAAAACTAATATTTATGGATTCTCATCCTTGAAAACTCTAACTCTGCTACCCAGCACTGATTATGGCTGTTAGAAACAGATGGGGCTGAATCCATACAGCTTGAAATAATGCTATATTTAAAAAATAATTAACTCCAAATGAAGGACTGAATGCCACTCGCTTCCCCTAAATTTGATCTTTCAATTTGATTTGTTTGCACAGAGTGGAAGCTGGGTTATTCCCGGGTATGTCGTGCTCCCTGGCCCACCTTGGGAGGTGGGAATCTGCAGAGACCCAGGCACACGTGAGGGCTGGGCACTGGAACATTCCAAACACCCTGCAACGGCTCGATCCCCCCCAGGACTGTAAAGGAACCCAGCACCCCTGGGTGTGCTGTGCCTGAATTTCACCAGCCTTTGTTTTAGTGCCTGACAAAGATACCGGGAGGGGAGCTTTAAAAACTGCTTTTCAGATGCAGGTTGGAGAGGATGAAAGCCCTCGGTGTGTTATTCCCTGACTTGATCCTCTCTTCAATCCAGGGCAGCATCGTCGCTGGATGCCTGCACCTCTGCGAGAGCACAGACCCAGGAAATTTATACTCTGCTTAATTAAATGTGTCTTTTACTTATTGGCACCTCTTCCGAGAGCAGAATTCCCTCCAAGTTGGTTATCCATCACGGCGAGGGATCCGACAGCCACAGTGGAATCCCACACAAACCTGGTTAACTGGGTCACAGCCTGCTCCGTGTGCCTGCCAGCCTGCCACGCACGAGCTGGAGGCACGGGGCCAAACCCTCCCCTCGCCCTGGCAACCCCGCATTGGGGTCAGCTCCCAGCGGTGGGTGACAATTCCAGCGCCAGTCCCGCAGGGACCCACAGGGACAGAGCCTCCTGCTCCTCCCCAACCCCTGCATCCTGTCCCTCCATCCCTGTGCATCAGCCAGGTTCCATCATCTCCCGGTTTCCCTGCAAATCTGACCCCCCCAGGGATGGACACTCTTGCACAACCCAAGACATCTCCCAACAAGCGAGGTTTTTTTTTTTTTTCCCACATAACCTTTTTTTCCCCTGGAATAACCGAACTGAAATTTACATTTTGCTAATTTCAGTCACACCCCACCAGCCAGCCCCGGGTGAGTGGAGGTGTGTGCTCAGAGACAGGGACGCTCCCTCGGAAAGGGACACCCCAATTCCTGCCACCCTCCTTGGGAAAAGGAGGGAGCAAGGAACCTTGTGTGAGAAATGGGGGCGACGCTGGGGAGGTGAGGGATGAGGGCAATGAGGGGGGACATGGCTGTGAGGGGAGATGAGGCTGAGTGAGGGGGACATGGCTGTGAGGGGAGGTGATGGTTGATTGAGGGGGGACATGGCTGTGATGGGAGGTGATGGTTGATTGAGGGGGGACATGGCTGTGAGGGGAGATGAGGCTCAGTGAGGGGGACATGGCTGTGAGGGGAGGTGATGGTTGATTGAGGGGGGACATGGCTGTGATGGGAGATGAGGCTGAGTGAGGGGGGACATGGCTGTGATGGGAGATGAGGCTGAGTGAGGGGGACATGGCTGTGATGGGAGATGAGGCTGAGTGAGGGGGACATGGATGTGAGGGGAGGTGAGGCTGAGTGAGGGGGACATGGCTGTGAGGGGAGGTGAGGCTGAGTGAGGGGGACATGGCTGTGAGGGGAGGTGATGGTTGATTGAGGGGGGACATGGCTGTGATGGGAGATGAGGCTGAGTGAGGGGGGACCTGGACATGAGGGCTGAGGTGGACACGGCCCCGAAAACTGAGTGGGGTCACGGCCATGAGAGGGGGCATGGGTTGCTGAGGGCAATGTGGCTGTGAGGGGAGGCAAGGACTGACAGAGGGGGAGATGCGGCCGCTGATGGCAGGTGAGGACTGAGGGGACACACACCTGAGGGGAGGAGATGCCGTGAGGTGAAGCCAGGTGAAGGCTGCCTGAGGGGGATGTGAGCACTGAGGCGAGGGCTGCCTGAGGGGGCTATGGAGGGAGGCGAGGCAGCACGGAGCGGGCACACGGCCGGGAGCGCTGCCCGCGCTCCTCACCCACCTCTTTGATCTTCATCCTGCGGGCGCGGGTCTCGGGGTCCTCTCCGGTCCGCCCGCCCCGCACCGGGTGCCGGAGGCTCCGGCGGAACCGCTCGTAGTCGAAGCGGAACGGGGCCCGCGTCTCCCGGGCCGGGGGCACGCCGCTGGCGGGCTGGGCTCGGCTCTCGCCGCCCTGCACCTGCTGCCGGGAGCCGGGCGCAGTGCGGGCCGGCGGCCCGGCCATGCGGGCGGCCGTGCGGAGCTTCTCCCGCAGGCGGCGCGGGGCGGCGGGGCTGGCGTGGCGGGGCTCGGCGGCGGCGGGGGGGCTGCGGGGCAGGTCGGTGTCGCGGGTGGAGGAGGAGGAGGCTGAGGACGAGGAGGCGGAGGATGAAGAGGAGGCGGAGGCGGTAGCCCGGCGGGGTAGGAAGAGGCGCTTGAAGCGGGAGGAATCGGGCAGGAGGAAGAGGGCCCCGAAGCAGAGCGTGAGCAGGCCCGAGAGGAAGAGCAGGAACAGGAACTTCTGCGGCAGCCGCAGCCCCAGCGCCGCCGGCCAGCCCGGCATGCCCGGCAGCTTCCGCAGCACCACCATGGGGCACCGGATCGCGGCCGCCGGGCGGGACCCGCCGCCGCGCCGGGGGCTGCCGCTGGCTCCTGCGGCGAAACGCTCAGCGGGGCCCGCCCTGGGCGCCACCGGCCGCCTTCACCGGGGACCGCACGTGGGTGGCTCCGGGCCGGGCGGAGCGGCGGTTCAGCGTCCCCCCTGCCGGCATGAAGGCGGCGGCGAGCGCATCCCGCCGGGGCCGGGCGGCGAGCGGCTGGGCTGGGCTGCTCCCGGTGCGGGCTCCCGGCCGGACGGTGCTCCGGGGCTGGCTCAGGCAGCGGCGCCGGGGCGGTGCGAGCCCGTCTCTCTAGGCGGCGGTGGGTTCATGCTGCAGCATTTCTGCGGGGCGGGGGGAGACAAGAGCGCGGTCATTCAATGCGGCCGGCGAGACGAGCCTTTGTCCCCGGCCGGCCCCCCACCCTCCAGCGGCACTAGCTCGGTTCCCCGTGTCCGGACTTGGCATCAACTCTCCGGTCTGCGAGCAGCTCCCAGCTCTGCACCATCTCCCATCCAGCGCCGGGATGCCGGGCTCTGCTGGCGGGGCAGCCCGGGGGACAAGGGGGAGAAGCCCGGGGGGCACGAGGTGCTCTGGGACTCCCCAGGAGGGGCAAGGGTGCCCTGGGACAGCGCACACAGACAGGGACGAGGCTGCTCCGCTCCTCTGCCAGGAGCTGCCTAGGGACGATGGGGCTGCAAACCAGCCATGCGGAAAGCTCGGCTCAGGCTGAGCTTCTCGAGGCAAAAAAATAGTAATAAAAAAAATATATATACGGGTTTTGGTTTTGCCTAATAGATCCCGGCAAATTTCTCCCAAATCTCTTGCCTGCTAGAGTTATCCATACCCCCCCACCAAAAATTCTCTCCTTGCCGAAGAGACAGAGCTCAACTTTCAGACCCCGCAAGCCGGCAGGACACGGCTTAAAACCGTACGTGCGATCCCCAAACCGCCCCTTCTCCTGCGGGCACGGACAGCGCTGCCCCCGAGCGCCGTCACACCCGCTGGGGCGGACGCTCTCCTACCCCCAGCGCCGTTTACTCACCCCTCTGACAAATCCAAGCCCCTCTGGCTCCTACAGTGAGCAAAATCTTCAGTCCTGCCCGCTCATCCCAAAAGCGACAGCCCCTCGCTGCTGCCAGCGCTCACGGGTGCCCGCTCAAGTAGGAGAGGGAAGATGCTGCGCTCCCCAGGGGACAGCCCCTCTCCCTGCCCATCCGAGCATGCAGGAGGGAAGCTCCGGACTGCGCCGAGCCCCTCGCAAGGCTGTGTTTTTGCCCGCCCCCGTGCCGGGCGCGGGGACCGGCGGGGCAGCGCTGCCCGGTGCCCGCACGGAGCCCCGCCCGCGCCGCCGCTCACTGCGACAGCGCCCGGCCCCGCCCCCGCCGCGCCCCCTCCCGCCAACGCTCAATCCGCCGCCGCGCCAGCCAATCAGCGCGCACGGCTCTGCCCGTCCTCGCTCGCTATTGGCCGGCTGTCCCCTCCTGCCATCGCCCATTGGCTGCTGCCCGCGACAGGGAAGCCGTGGGCCCCGCCCCCTTGTTTACCACAGTTGCCCGGCTCGAGCTCGGAGAGGGATGGCCCCGCCCCTTTTCTCCAGCCACCGCCTCCCATTGGCTGCGAGGAACGCCCCGTCCGCGCTGCGATTGGCGGAGGGGGGGCGCCGCTACTTTAAAAAGGGGCTGCGGGCACGCGGCCGCTCCAGAGGCTGTGAGGGCTCGGCAGCGGCGGGCGCGCTGCTGTCGGCGATTCCGATCCTCACGATCCCTGAGGGCTCTGCCGGACCGATTAACCCACAGATCCCCCACGAAGAGCTCCGTATCCTGCGGGCGCCACGACCCAGGGCGTACTGCTTCGCTGCCTCGCACGAGGAGAGGAGTAGGCGTTCTAGGGAGGGGCTGGAGGTGCCTTGGGCCCCCCTTTTCTAGTTTCTACGAGCCCATGTTCAGGTGCCGTGAAACACTTCTTAATCCCAAATCGTCAGATCTGTACCTTAACCTTCAATATGCCACCACGTAGATTTGACTGACCCTGTGAACTAATACTGTACCAGAGGGGAAGATGGTGAATCAGAGTTTCTGCTCATAAATGGTACAAAAAAAACACCCTCCAACCTGCAGAATTGGCAATGAAAGGGAGAAAAGGGCATCACCCACACCCGGAGGCATCTGGAACCCCTCAGGAATAACTGGATGGGGGGAAGGCGGCAGGATGAGGCTCCCAGGAAGGGGGAAACGCAGCCACCAGAGAACGGCTGTGACTAAACTTGGAAGAGCTAAAAGGGAGCATTTTGTAGGCTGGAAAGGAGCTGGAGCTGTGAGGAAAGAAATCATCTGCTGTTGGTGTGTGCCTGCGCTCAGCGTGTGCGTCCTGCGCAATAACCAGCGCCGCGGGGGACAAACACCTGAGCTGATTGCTGCGGGGCCCCTCGCTCACACACGACTAATATTGTCATTTTCCCGACCAATACTGTCATTTTCCCGTGAAAACTGCTTTAAGGGGTATAAAGCAGGCGGCACAAAAGGATTGTGGAGCTGCCCTTGACCCCAGGCCGGCCATCACTTCACCTTCCCCACAGCTCCACAGCTGCTGCAGGTTTATCAAATAAACCCCAAAAAACCCCTGGTGTTTCAGCTCCAGTGGCTGCCCGGCGGACCTTGAAGGTGGCCACCCTCCGAGGCGGATTTGCATCTTGATGGTTTGGGTTTGAAATTGCTTTTTCCCCGTGGTTGGAGGCAGGGGCTGCTGAGCGTGAAGGAGCTGTGGGCACCACGGGCTCCATGGCCCAGGCATGGCAGGCCTGGCCACGGCAGCTGCTGGAGCCAGCCCGGCACAGCTGCTCTCCACCCTGCCCTGTGGCTGCTCCACGAGGAACAGGAGCCACCAGGAAGAGGCTTTCAATGTCACCGGGTCCAACCCAGCCCCAGCTCCTCAGCTAAACCCTGGCACCCAGTGCCACATCCAGTCCTTTTTTTTTAAACACATCCAGGGATGGTGACTCCACCACCTCCCCGGGCAGCCATTCCAGAACTTTATCACCCTTTCCATAAAAAGCTTTTTCCTAATATCCAGCCTATCTTTTCCCTTGGCACAGCTCAAGACTCCCTTAAGGAGGGAGGGCTGGGGCTGCTCCTCCTTGGCAGGTCGGCAGATGCTGCACGGGCTCCTCTCGGCCCCCGGGAGCAGCTCCAAAGGAAGGTTTGGTTCTGCTCAGGACAGGGAGAGCCCTGCGAGGGGTCCCCACTTCATTACTTTGAGCAGGGATGGATTTTGGCAATACCAGCCAGAGACCATGACTCCGTGGGCTTCTCCTCACACCTAAGCTCAGACTGAACAGAAATAATCCTTCACCTTCCTTAAATCTCCTCTCCCTGGGGAAACCTCACACAGCAGGCAGGCTGCATTTCCTCTCATCATTACTGAAAATAACACCCCCAAACCAACCGAACAAAACCCCACCAAACCAAAGCTCTCTGCTGTTCCCCTGGCGGACCCTTGATCTTCTTAGAGAAGGCCCCAGGATGGGAAAGGTTGGAGGGCTCTGCTTCCTAAGAGGATTTGGGGGCATCAAGGAGGATAATAAACACAAATCGACAGCAGAGAGCAAACCAGAGGGATGATAAAAGAGAGTTCTGAGCAAAGCGAAGGGCTATGCCTCGCTCCTCATTCCAGGCAGCAGCAGTAGAAAAGTTGGAGGCTTATCTTTTAATTAGGTTAAATTAGGAAATCTTTTTGTTTTGCTTCATGTTTAGCATAACATTGTCTTGGAGGTAAAAGCTTGGAAATTGAAGGTTTTCCAGATTAGGTTAAATTAAGATATTGTGCTTCTTAAAGAAGACAAAGCATTGTCTTCAAGGTAAATGTTTAATTACATTTTAAAAACAATTTTGTCTGTGCAATAATAAGACAGAGCCCAGCTCTGCCCATGACTGCAATTCCAGACAGAAGCCAAATAAATTGAGATATTGCTGTTGAAGGAGTCAGGAGGCAGAGTGTAATTACTGGGGAAATGGGGGTCTTGCTGCATTATGACTCTTGGTTTTTTAGCAGCTCGGGAAGAAATAATTTAAAGAAAATTACCTTTTTTTTTTTTATGGGCATAAGAAAAATAGAATTTAATATCCACCTTTCTGTGAGGAAGCAAACTACAGAATGATAGATAACACTCAGGGCAAAGGTGTTTGGCCCAATTATTGCACTCGAGCCTCCAGACTATCCTTTAGAGAGCCTCAATGTTTATTCCTCTCTCAGAGCAGAAAACATTTCTGGTTCTGGCTGTGGGATGAATCCCAGCACTCCGGAAAACCTCTCTGGCTCCCAGAGTCGCTCCAGCCAGGGATTTTTGGGCATCACAGCCGTGAAAGGATGGAGCAGGCAGATGGGAGAGAGGCTCAGGGGCAGAGCCAGCACAGCGAGGGGATGGGCAGGGAAAAATGTGGAGAGGGGAAAGAGAAGGCTGAGGAAGGAAGGGAGAGGAAGGAAGGCAATGAAAGAAGGAAGGGGGGAAAAGGAAAGGAAGAGGGAGAAAGGAAACCAACAACCCAGCCTTGCTCCCCTGTAGTGGAAAGGGATCGCACATCTGAACACGTCCCAAAGCAGGGCAGCCCCAGCGTGTAAAGCAGACACGGAACCTCTGCTGATAGCTACTACAAAGTGCAGGCAGTGACAACAAACCCTGCTGGGGCTGCCAGCCGTGAAAGGAAGGGATCCCTTCCCTCCCGGGGAACAAGCTCGGCGCTGACAGAACAAGGAGCCGTCTCCCAGCGCGGCGCTGGAACATCTCTGACACTGCACAGCCCAATTTGTGCCTCGGCTCTCTGCAGCCTGATCTCAGCACGATGCTGGGAACAGAGGCTCCTGCTGCCGGGGTGGATCCTGGCTGCTCCCACCCCCCGTGGTCCTGCAGAGTGTTTGGGGGAGGATGAGGAGATGGATCCTGGCTGCTCCCACCCCCCGTGGTCCTGCAGAGTGTTTGGGAGAGGATGAGGAGATGGATCCTGGCTGCTCCCACCCCCCGTGTTCAGCAGAGTGTTTGGGGGAGGATGAGGGATGGATCCTGGCTGCTCCCACCCTGCCCTGCCTCACCTGTGGTCCAGCAGGGAGTATTTGGGAGAAGATAAAGGGATCCTGGCTGCTCCCACCCGCTGTGGTCCAGCAGGGAGTGTTTGGGAGAGGATAAAGGGATCCTGGCTGCTCCCACCCCCTGTGGTCCAGCAGGGAGTGTTTGGGGGAGGATGAGGGATGGATCCTGGCTGCTCCCACCCCCCGTGGTTCAGCAGAGTGTTTGGGAGAGGATGAGGGATGGATCCTGGCTGCTCCCACCCCCCGTGGTTCAGCAGAGTGTTTGGGAGAGGATGAGGGATGGATCCTGGCTGCTCCCACCCTGCCCTGCCTCACCTGTGGTCCAGCAGGGAGTGTTTGAGGGAGGGTGAAGCTTCAAGGCTGCTGTTCCTGCCCTGCAAGCAGCAAGGCTGGTGTTGTTTCATGTTATTTCACTGCAGCTGCCCCTGGTTTTATCTGCTTGGGATCAGATCAAGGCAAACCCAGACATTTAAACCTGGCTGAGCCATTCTGCAAACACCAGCCCTAAACTCGGAGCAGGGCTCATCTCTGCTGTGGAAAGAGTGGGCAAAACAATCCCTGATGACCTGCAATGACTCAGGACAGGAGAAACCTGTGTGGTATCGATTGTTTTAAGGCTTTAGAAACACGAGCAGAGGGCAGGAGGCTGCGGAGAAGCCCGGGTAGTTAAGGAAGCTCGTTCTCTGCTCCCTGGGCATGGATTGCAGTGCTGCTGCCTCGAGTGGCTGAAGGAGCAGGGAGTGAGGGGCAGCACTGCTTGGCGCTTTAAACCGCGTGCTGAGGGACTGCCGGGATCCTCTGGGGAGGATTTATTGGAACAAAACACCAGAAAGGCTGAATTGTGACGGTAATCCGACCATGGCAATGTCACCCGTGCAGGGTGGATGGACGAACCGCAGGAATTCAGCCAAGACAGCCTGGGGCACCGACCTGCAGGAAAACTGATGGATACAAGGGAGGGAAAGGGTAAAGGTGAAGAAAGATGTTATTTGGAGCAGCCTTTCTCCTCCTCCTCCTGCAAATGATCCCCTCAGCATCTCTTGGGTTGCCAAGGAGGACTTTTCCAGGCTGGAAGTTACAGAAATGGATAAGCTGGAAGTGGGGCTTGCCCTGATTTAATGTAGAGAATTTCAGTGAGCTAAACCTGCAAAAAAGGGGTTCCTGACCCCCCTCTGTGCACCCCAGGAGTGCATGGACAGTGCAGAGAAAGCAGCTGCCTCACCTAAAGCTACAGAAATGCTACAGCCACATCCAGACCACAGAAAATGGGATATTTGGTCCCCCAAAGCTCTGAATTCAGGGGCATCATCACACACTGATCTGCAGGTCTGGCTGCTTTGCTTTTAACTCCACATTCCTACATACAAGGTATTAATTATCTGAATTAAGAGTCACACTTAGGGATGCACAGAAGCCTTGCTGAGAATTCCAACAGTTCTCTGCAGGCAGGAGAGAGACATTTGCACGATGTAAACCCCATCACCTCAGCCAGACTCATGTTCTGTCCCAGAAGAGGAGGAAAAACCCGTTCACATCTGAGATGACAACCCATTCCGAGTCCCTCACTCCAGAATTGTGTAGGAACAAGCTCTCACAAGAGGAGGAATCTTGCTTAATTATGGTAAAGGTCTGCATCTCAGCAATCTTACCTCCTGCGTGCCAGGGAAAATATCAAAGACGCTGAAAAATAGTACAAAAGCAGAAACACAACATAAGGTGCATGGAGGAGAGAGCAGGAACATTCCTAGTTTATTACTTTCCTGTAACACCAGGTGACTAATGGAACAGGCTGCAGCTTTTTCCCCTGTTTTTTCATTAAAATCAGCATCATCAGAACGCCTGTGTTCCATTTTGCCCTGCTTAAATAAGGAGAGGGCCAGAGGAATGCCGTGAATTTGCTCTTGTGAATGTGGAGCAACAGCCTATTTTAGATGGCTTCAGAAATAAGATCCCAAGTGGGAAAGGTCTAAGAATAATTTTCAGCCAAAGACTTCACCTGGCAGGAAATGCAGCTCAGGCAAACCAGACCCAAAGATAAATCAGGGAGGGACTTGGTGAAAGCAAAACAAGCCCAGCTTTCCCCTGGGTGTCCAAATGCCACCTGTGAGGCCAAACCCCCTTCAGCTGCTTCTGCTCAACTGCAGCAGCTCCCTGGCAAGCCCTGAAACAAGGAGAGGGTTCTCTGCAGCCCAAAAGAACTTTTCAGTCACCTTGAGGATGAAGTTCATCTGTCCCGACCTGAGAAACGGGTCACTCCCAAGCTGGCTGGGATGAATCACTGTCTGCACTATATTTAAACCCAGCCTGGGGAGGCCAGCACTGAAGTGTTGTCATTGTGCCAGTCTGGTGTCCCACGTCCCTCGTGGCACCCGCAGGCAGAACGCGTCCTGTGACACGGGCACAGCCTGGAGGTGCCTCAGCACCAGCACTGAGAGCTCACAGAGGAGTTTCCTCTTCCAGCATCCCCCAGGAGCTGCTTATGGCCCTTAGCTGGTGGCACTGTGCCAGCACAGCCCCTGCTGCTGCTGCTGGGACAGGGGGATTTGATCCTCCAGGTCCCTCCAGAAATGTCCTTTCAATTTTTCCTGGGTCAGTAGAAAATGAAATAATTTTAAGGCGCTGGTGTGAGACAGGGAAATGTTTTCCCTTCCTGGTGTCTCGTGTGGTCCCAGCTCAGACTCCTCATTCCCTGAGATCCCTTGAGATGACAGGTCTCCCACAGGCACCCACAGACCCACTCAGATTTCATCTTTCCTTTTCCTCCTTGAAAACTGCACACAGGGCAATGCTAAATCCACATGAAAAACTGAAAATATCTTCACCCGGGCTGAGCAGATCCTCCCCAGGGCCCCCAGCAGACCCTGCCCAGGGCGGTGCCTTGTCCCTGTCCCCACCCCGGGCTTGGCGAGCGGTGAGCTCCCACCAGTGCCCGGAACAAGGGGAGGGGAGGTGTTTGTGCTGCATGAGCTCCCGGGTTTCAGTGCTGTCTCCGAGGGGCTGCTCCAGCCACACGCGCTGCATACAGATGGAAAAGGCTCTGCCCAGGTGGCCAGGCTGGAGCAGGAAAGGGAGCTGGGAAAACAACAATGACAGGATTATAAAAATACCTGCCAGGTACCAGGAATGCGAGGGGGACAGGGGGGATCGAGGAGTCCTGGGGCAAGGGAGAGCTAAGGAATTAATGTCTCAGGGCTGTGTCCTTCTGTCCTGGCTTTGGGAAGGAAAAAAACCCCCAAATTTCTAGGTAAGACCTGAGCGGACGCACAGCCCAGCGGTGGAGCAATGCCAACACCCCAGCGCTGATTTTCTCCCAGGTTTGGGGGCTCTTTGAAGCCAGAGACCCTCGGGACAGGCTGATCTCCCGTGGGGCACGAGGAACGCTGTGCAGGACGTGGGGAGGGAGCCTGGAGCTGCTCATTTTTAGCTGCCTGGGAGGGAGGAGGAATGTCACCTCTGCAG
Organism: Anomalospiza imberbis; assembly: GCF_031753505.1. Lineage (NCBI taxonomy): Eukaryota > Metazoa > Chordata > Aves > Passeriformes > Viduidae > Anomalospiza > Anomalospiza imberbis. Next base: position 6,195,439 of record NC_089705.1, on the reverse strand, counting down.
ACCTGAGGTTGGTGCTTCGTGGCTGCTTCCATCTGTCAGCCATCAGCGAGCCCGTGGTGGCCCTGAGGCACAGCCCTGGCCGTGTGGCACGCAGGAGGGTGGATTTGGGGGAGCTGCAGCATCCGGGGGCACCCCAAAGCCTGGCGGAAGGCTGTGTGTGCACGGCCCGAGGCAAACCCAGCTCAGCCTTTCAAGCCTTGCTGACTTCCAGAGCCTTCCCCCTAAACTTGCTCAGGGCTCTTTCCACTTCATCCTGCAACAGCCCGGTGCTGGCTCTGGGCTCTGAGGGATGAAAGAGGAGGAATTGCAGCCTGCAGAGCCCTGCAGACAGCAGGAAAACCCAGGGCCTGCTGACCGAGTGGCTGATGGCACTCGGGAAGGGACTCTCCTCTCGAGGCAGCTGCTACCTCCTTGCTCCTGAAAAGGACTTTTGCTCCTGCTGGATCAAACTTTGTTGGGTGGGAGGGAACACAGTGCAGTGCCAAGGCTGGAGAGGCCTTTCAGAGAGAGGAGATGGCTTTTAAAAGCACGTTTGAGAGCTGCGAGTGGCCTCGAAGAGCCCTGGTGGCTGGGTGGCAGTCTGGAGCTCGGCTCGGGTGGCACTGGGTGACATCTGGAGCCGTGCGAGGACAGCCAGAGCAGATGCTGGCAGTGGCTCCCCCCGGTTACTGATTCTCACCGCAGCCAGGAGCTCCTCTCCCGATATTGTGCTGTGTTAGCGCTGCAGCACCTCCCTGAGACGGCCCAAACCGGATAAAGCCCGAGCGCTCAGGGCAGGCAGCTTTAAATCAGCATTTAGAGGAGCCTTTATCGCTCCCGCTGGCTCGGAGCCGGGCCGGAGGCACGGGCAGGTTGGCATGCTCAGCCTGGGCTTTCCCAGCTCCACGCCGAGCCTCTGAGGGGGGTTGGTCACTCGGAAGAGACGCGTTCAGTGACATCGCACTGCGGCTGGCAGTGCCAGCACAGCGGGAGCGGTGCCAGCCCAAGGGCAGGGACACACCTGAACGCTGCGGGCTCCAGCGAGGGGACCGCGGGGCGGCACGGGTGGCTGGGGACACACACTGCACCCCTGGGGCTGCTGAGGCTGCTCCCCGCCCCGGCACAGGGCACAGCCTCTGCCCAGAGCATCCCTCGGCGCTCGGTGCGTGCCCAGCACAGCCCGGGCTGGCACCACGCGGCTCCGGCTCTCCCGGGGCTCTCGGCCGCTCAGCCGGACCCCAAAGCTCTCCTCCGCCCGGGCTGGCTCTGGGGAAGCTAAAGCGGTTTGCGTGTGTCTGTGCCGAGTCAGGCGGCAGAGGAAGGGCTGGAATTTGGGCGCTCCCGCAGCTGCCGTGCAGGGTGGCGGGGCAGCGCCGGGGCTGCTCGGTCTCTGCCCCGCCTCAGAGCCGCGCTCCGCTCCCGGGGAGGTGGGAAAAGCAGACCCGGGCAGGTGGGAAAAGCAGACCCGGGCAGGTGGGAAAAGCAGACCCGGGCAGGCTCAAAGCGGCAGTGGTGCACGGCCGGTGTGGCAGGCCAGCCTCTCCTGTCAGGGCTGGGAAATGACTCCGCTGCTCCTGCCCGTCTGCTGCCCTTGAATTCCTGCACCAGGAGCTCTCCCACTTCTCCCATCACATTCCGCAGACGTGAGTCAGGCCAGCTCGAAATATAAACGGGAGACCACAGAGGAGCAGGTGACCCAGATTCTGACAGACCTTCCCCAGTTTAATCTTGATTTACACCACCAGCCACCGGCTGGGTCACGATGTTTAACCAACATGAAAAAACAAAGCCCAGCCTCTCACACTCCCTGAAAGCAAAGCTCCTGCCTGCCCAGCACTGGCTCTTTCCACACACATTCACATTTGGCCAACCCACTGACCCCTAAACTCTCACTCAGTCTCATTTGATGGATCTCAGGATCCACCAAAGCCTCAAACATAAATGCCAGGGATCAAATCCAGCCACTCCCCAGGGCCTGGGGCTGTGGCTTTGGGATTTATTTGGTTCCTCTGAGAGGTGGGAAGGTGGATTAGGGGCAGCTGTGACTCCAGCTGTGGGTGGGGAGTCCTGACCTGACATGGAGCATCTGGGAGGGAGCTGAGCCCGGGCAATCCAGCCCCAGCTCTGTGCCTGGTTCTGCAGGGCAGGGCTGGGAGTTCCTGGTGATCCATGCTCAGTGAATATCCCTGACTCCAGCTGGACCACGGCTCCAGTAAAGCTCTGCCAGAGTCAGTTGGATCATCCTCTGGCTCACGCACCAAGCACGAAATTACAGGTTCCTGTTACAGGCTCTTTATTAGCAGGTGATTCCACAGGAGCTGTGATTTTCAAACCTGAGCCGGATCTGCAGGTCCAGCAGATTTTTTTGCATCATTCTCATCCCTCTTCCACCACCCACCTTCTGTGCTCTGACTGTTTTTGACTCACACGTGAAGCCAGGTTGATCTGAGAGTCGCTGACAGGAGATGCAGCTGGCTCCTGTCACTGCCTGGCTGCTGTCACCCTAAGAACCCCGTTCCCAAAAGCTGCAGCCCCTCCTTTTCCATGGACATGGGGCCTCCCCCAGCCTTCCTTACAAACAAACCCAACCACCCAAAGAATTCTGACACGTTTTCCTGGTTTTTTACCATTTTCCTTTGGGCTGGCTGAGCCACAGCCCCTTCTTGGCACATCAGCTCTTGTTCTCTAAAGGTTAAGTGATTAGAAATATTTCATGTATCTTAAGGCTGCCTCATTCCCCTGTAATGTGCAGGTTCTCTGCAGACAGAGCTGCATGAGTCGCAGACATGCAGGACATGATGACCTGGCAATGTTCCACAGGGCAGTGGGAACCAAAGGACATCAAAGGCAAATCCCTGCTGCTCCTGCCTGGGCTCAGGATCCTGTTCCTACACACAGGACACTGATTAAAGCTCTGCTCTCCCCTGAGCTGTCCAAGGGATGCTGCAAGCATGGCTCACTGTCATCATTTCACTTGCAATAATACATGAGCTTAGAGGAAGCCTCTCAGCTGCAGCTTTTTATATCTGAACTCTCCCTGGCTGAGCAATCTCAGCCTACTATTGATCCAGATGACGCATTTGATTCCTATAACTGAGATTGGAATTAAAACCAAAAAGCGTTTCTATTTCTCCCAGCGAGTTTGTTTCTCACGTGTGACAGCTCGGAGCGTGCATCACTCGGGCTCTTGCCATGATTAAAGTGAAGGAATTTTTTAAAAGTGGGAAGCCGGGGCTGCTCCAGCCCAAAAGCCAGCGATGATGGAAGCAAAATACCTGGGTGTTCTCTCACCCATCACCTTTCAAACGTCAGGCAGCTGCTGAAGTTGTTTTCTGGGGATCATGGAATGGTTTGGGTGGGAAGGGACCTTAAAAAGCATCTCATCCCCAGCCCTGGATGGGCAGGGACATCTTCCACTGTCCCAGGGTGCTCCAGCCTGGCCTTGGGCACTGCCAGGGGTCCAGGGGCAGCCCCAGCTCCTCTGGGCACCCGTGCCAGGGCCTCACCTCCCTCACAGGGAAGGGTTTCTCCCCAGTATTTCATCTCATCCCACTTTCTTTGAGCTTTAACCCATTCCCCTTTGTCCTGTCGAGCAGGAATTTGGAAAGAATAAAATGGAAATAAACCCACGGGCAGCTGAGAATCAAACAAGAACGTTCCGATGCCGCAGGCTCAGTGATCCTCCCTTGCTGCTTTCTCCTGGTCCAAGAGAATTTCCAGCAGCTGAAGTGGACAGAAATTCCCCAGTTTCACACGGAATAACCACTGACTCGGAGGAGAAAGTCTCTGATTCAAGAGCAAGCCTGGAGCCCTTCCTCTCTGGGCAGCAAAGTGAGCTGGCACTTGCTCACTTTGGATCTTTCTGTAGGAATTGCATTGATGGAGAAAGTGCTGTGTATCCGCTTGTTTATTTGCCAAAAAAAGGTTAAGAAAAAAAAAAAAAGTCTATTAAAATCCTGCACCTCTGGGACTGCCTGTGAAAGGCGTGTGATGACTCCAGCAGAGAAGTGATCAGCCTGCAATAATTTAGATGTTCCTGTTGCTATGGATACTTTCTTTAAGTGCAGCATACCATTATGATTTAAATTTCCAGTAACTCACACAAAAAAAAAAAGCACATTAAAAGTAATAAAAAATGCCAGAGACGCAACTGTTTTATTCCTCCTGTCAGTTCTACTCGTGCTGTGACAGCGTTGGAGAAGTGATGAAATTGCCACCTTGGAGCAGGTTTAATTCTTCTGCTCATTTATTCCATTAATTAGACCTGGGGTTCGTGGCTGTGACCGAGGCGGGGGCCTGGTGATGGGCTGGGAGCTGGGATGTGACACTGGGAGCTGGGATGTGACACCGGGATGTGGCACTGGGAGCAGAGATGTGACACTGGGAGTGGAGGTGTGACACTGGGAGCAGGGATGTCACACTGGGGTGTCACACTGGGAGCAGGGACGTGACACTGGGAACTGGGATGTGGCACTGGGAGCAGAGATGTGACACTGGGAGTGGAGGTGTGACACTGGGATGTGGCACTGGGAACAGAGATGTCACACTGGGAGCAGGGATGTGACACTGGGATGTGGCACTGGGAGCAGGGATGTGACACTGGGATGTGGCACTGGGAGCAGAGATGTGACACTGGGATGTGGAGGTGTGACACTGGGATGTGGCACTGGGAGCAGGGATGTGACACTGGGATGTGGAGGTGTGACACTGGGATGTGGCACTGGGAGCAGGGATGTCACACTGGGGTGTCACACTGGGAGCAGGGATGTCACACTGGGGTGTCACACTGGGAGCAGGGATGTGACACTGGGATGTGGCACTGGGAGCAGAGATGTCACACTGGGAGCAGGGATGTGACACTGGGATGTGGCACTGGGAGCAGAGATGTCACACTGGGAGCAGGGATGTGACACTGGGATGTGGCACTGGGAGCAGGGATGTCACACTGGGAGCAGGGATGTGACACTGGGATGTGGCACTGGGAGCAGAGATGTGGCACTGGGAGCAGAGATGTCACACTGGGAGCAGGGATGTGACACTGGGATGTGGCACTGGGAGCAGAGATGTGACACTGGGATGGGGCACTGGGAGCAGAGATGTCACACTGGGAGCAGGACAGGAGCAGGGCTGGGAGCTCAAACAAGCCCTGACACGCTGCAGGTCTGGGGGCTGTTCCAGCAGCAGCAGCAGCGCAGGCAGATGCAAACACGAAGGTACAAGGCAAACAACTCCCTGCAAAGTGTCATCAGCCAGGCTTTCAGGCAAAAAACCTTGCCTGGAGTGGTGTTGCCATCCGTGGGATTGGAGCAGCTGAGACAGAAACTGCGGCTGGCGTCGGGAGGAGTCTGCTGTGGAGGCTGGAGTGTTTGCTGAGGAAGGAGCTGCTGATGGGGAGGGCTGGAAAGGTGAAAAAAAAAAAACCCTTGGAGGCAGAAAGTGAGAGAGGTGGGGTTTGCAGTGTCTGCTTAGAAAGGAGAGGAAGGAAAATCCCCCGGACACCTCCCCCCGTGACTCCGAAACTGGGATGGCAAAAGTTTGGGGCAAACAAGGGGTTTGGGGAATACTTTGGTGTCTGAATCCTGCTTTTCTCACCTGCTGGCTCAGCAGAGCCCAGCAGAGGCCCTGCAGCCCCGCCTGGGTGTCTGCTCCATCCCAGCACTGCTCTTCCCAGCGCTCTCCCTTTTCCAGGACAGGAGCCATGACCTGAGCCCGTGGCCTTTAAAGCCTTTTAAAATGCATCTTCTCCCTGCTCACGGATGTTTCCCAAGCTGGAACAGCTGGGGGAGTGATAAATGAGGAGCCAGCAGGGATTTCAGAGCCAAACCCTGACGGGCTGTGTGTTCACAAGCTGCCCCCCTTCTGCAGGGAGAGGAGGGACCTGGCGGCCCTGCTGAGGGGACAGTGACACTGGTGATGGTCACACCGGGGAGGAAGGGTGGCCAGAAGGGCTGGGAGGTGGCACAGCCCTGGTGGCACAGCCGGCACTGCTTTGCTGGCACAGGTGAACCATCCCAGCCCTGGGCTCGTGGCCAGGGCCCAGCGGTGGCCCCCATGGCAGAGCCACCCCTCAGGAGCTGCTCCAGAGCCAGGAGAAGGAATTGATGCTGCTGGAGATCAGAGATGGGACCTGTGTGTCCAAGGCTGGTGGCAGTTAATTAACCAGCACTTGGGCACTAATTGCCTTCTACCCGCTCCTTCCCTGTGCCTCCAACCTCCCTGCTCTCCCTCCAGCTGCTTTCCTGGCTCTGTTCTCTGGCCCCATTTCCACTCCCCTCTCGAAGGTTTCCTCTTCCTGCAGTTTTTAATGACTTGACATCCCTCCCTTTTTCTCCTCGGGGCCAGCTGGAGAGGGCTGCTTTAGGCAGGGAGGAAAATCCCCAGGAGCCTGTCCCTGTCCTGGGCAGCAGGGAGAGGAGATGCAGGGATGCACTGTGAAACTCCCCCTGCCACCAGCAGAACGCCACGCATTAAAGGAACCACAGGGGAAATAAAGCCACCCAGCACAGAGGCTCCAAAAAACGGCAGTTTTTATTCCCCTCAGTGCAGAATATTCCTTACAGCATCAGGTTTTCTTAAAAAAAAAAAACAAAAACAAACAAAAAAAAAAAACCACTCCAGACACACAGAGATAGTGTTGTGAATGTCAGGGTCTGCTGCTGGAGCCTCTAGGGAAGGAGAGAGGTCGATGCCAGAGGAATCCTCACGCTCCATCCCGGGTTCCTGGGCAGAGCAGAGCTCCCTGGGCTCGGGGCTGGCTGCAGCCACTGTGGGCTCCTGCAGCAGCTCCCTGGCTGAGCCCTGTCCTGCAGCAGCTCTGCCGGTTCCTCCCAGCACAGCCCTTCCAAGATGTGGAACTGCCTTGAACACCACTCTGCAGGATCCACAGAGCTCAGGTTCTGTCACAGACGCGATGAGTCAGCTCCACGAGTCCCCAGCACCTTCTCACACTCGCACTCGGGGGGAAAAAATATCTCAAATCTAAGTCAGAGTCACTCAGCTGCTTCCTAATGAATTCTTGCAGCTGACAGAGAGGGTTTTTTCCCTTCCTGCAAGCAGTTTTAAGGGAGTTCTAAAAAGCTATCTGGGGAATGAATTAGTGCTTCAAACCCAAGTTACAAATCTATAAAACAGATTAGTACACTTCACGTAAGGCCACAAACACTGCGAGGTGTCAGTGAGACTATTTAGGATCGTTCAACTTAAATCTTTTAGTTAGCAGAAGCTTTGTACCTCCACTGCTGGTTTTCAGTCCCAGGGGTAGATGGAGCTTCCTGAGCCCCCTGGGAGCTGCGGCTGTCAGGGAGAAGGGGTGGGAGCACCACTGGGAGGGGCACCTCTGCTAACTGGGCAGCCAGGAATTGCTCCTGCCTGATCCCACTCCATCTGCAGCCAGGAATTGCTCCTGCCTGATCCCACTCCATCTGCAGCCAGGAATTGCTCCTGCCTGATCCCATTCCATCTGTAGCCAGGAATTGCTCCTGCCTGATCCCATTCCATCTGCAGCCAGGAATTGCTCCTGCCTGATCCCATTCCATCCAGCGAGCAACAACCACAAGGCTTTGAGGCAGGAGCAAGTCCTGGACAGGCAAACCTGCTGGGCCAAGCTGGCAACACGGATCTGTGGTCCTGCTGCTCCTCCCAGGCTGCCCTTGCCAGCAGAATTTAGCAGAACAAATCCTTCCTCCCTGGTGGTTTTGCTTTTAAAGCCAACGGAGCTTTGGGATCTCGAGAGGTGAGGGGTCAGCTTGGAGCCAGAGCTGCAGCATTGCCAAGGTGGGCTCTTTTTGGGTAAATAGCTTCTGAGGAGAGGTTCCAGGCACTGCTTACCTTGACAATTCGGAGCATTGCTTTCAGCTCAAGTTTTAAAGTGCAAAACTTCGTAGAGTCTTTGGGTTAAAAAGCGTCAGTTCCCACGGGAGCTGGGAGCTGTGGGGTGACTGACAGCTGTGAGAGCCACAGACACTGACACAAAAGCACCAGCTCTGCTCCCTCTTTGATTCCACACTGTCAGCAGCTGCTGCAAATCCCCTCCCTGGCCAGGCAGGTGATGTGTTGTTCCAGGCTGGGTGGATCAGTAACACTTGGAGTTTGCATCCCAGCCCTTTGTGGGGGATGCTCCAGGGGGGCTCTGGTGCTGCCCAGGCTGCCTGCAGGAGGACCAGGCCCCGCTGCAGCTCCTCCCGTGCTGTGCAGATGCTCTCCACACCTCCCAGGACCACTTGTAAACTGTGAATAAACATGTCCAAGAGCATCTCGTGGCTTAGGTAAAAGCAAGGTATAAAAATCCGCCTTAGGTCTCTGAAGCTTTGGTCTGCACTGGGCTGTGACATCCTCGGAGCTGCTGAGGAGCCCTGGGGAGCTCCCTGCTCGCAGCAGGATCCAGCCCAGGGCTCGGGGTGGTTCTCCTCCCTTGGCCCAGCCCTCAGAACATGAACAGATCGTCCTTCTCGGCCGTGCTGGGCTCCAGCCTGTTCCAGTCCACAGGGGACAGAGTCTCTGCACTCTGCATGTCCTGAGCTGTCAGCCCCGTGTCCAGCACCTGCGGGTTTGTCCTCGACTGGGCCAGTCTGAGGGGCACAGACACAGAGTGAAGCACAGAGCGAAGCAGAGTAAACAGAGAGTAAAGCACAGAGGAAAGCAGAGTAAACAGAGTAGAGCACAGAGTAAAACAGAGTAAACAGAGTAGAGCACAGAGTAAAACAGAGGAAAGCACAGAGTAAAGCAAGCACAGAGTAAAACACAGAGTAAGAAAAGCACTGAGTAAAGCAGAGTAAAGTAAGCACAGAGTAAAGCACAGAGTAAAGTAAACATAGAGTAAAACACAGAGTAAGAAAAGCACTGAGTAAAGCAGAGTAAAGCAAGCACAGAGTAAAGCACAGAGTAAGAAAAGCACTGAGTAAAGCAGAGTAAAGTAAGCACAGAGTAAAGTAAACATAGAGTAAAACACAGAGTAAGAAAAGCACTGAGTAAAGCAGAGTAAAGCAAGCACAGAGGAAAGCAAGCACAGAGGAAAGCACAGAGTAAAAGAGAGTGTAAAACAAAGATAAAGCACAGAGTAAAGCAAGCACAGAGGAAAGCACAGAGAGGAAAGCACAGAGTAAAGCAAGCACAGAGAGTAAAGCACAGAGTAAAGCACAGAGTAAAACAAGCACAGAGGAAAGCACAGAGAGTAAAGCACAGAGAGTAAAGCACAGAGTAAAGCACAGAGTAAAGCACAGAGTAAAGCACAGAGTAAAGCACAGAGAGTAAAGCACAGAGAGTAAAGCAAGCACAGAGTAAAGCAAGCACAGAGTAAAGCACAGCCCCACTCCTGCGGCACCCCCACGTTCCCACAGCCTCCCGTGGAATGGAAACCCTCGGGCCGGGGGAAAAGGCATCAGGGGAGCTGGCACGGAACATTCCCAGCTCTCTGGAGGCTGCTGCTGCTGGCTGCCCCAGCCTTTCCCCTGCAGGCATCCCGGGAATGGGCAGGCTGTGGCACACATCAGCGGCCTGGCAGAGCAGGGCTCTCCTCCCCAGAGCCATCCCTGCAGCTGCTGCCAGCCCCAGAGCCGCGACTCAGCTCTGCTGCTGCTGTCCCTGCCCCACCACAGCGAGGGCACAGCTGATCTTTCACAGCCCCAGGATCAGCTGGAAGAGCTTTTCATCCCAGATGACTCACAAAAGCCAAGCGGGCCCCGTTTGTTGCTGTGTCATTTACATACCCCTGTGAAAACGCTGCAGCACCAGGGCTGGAGGTTAACTCAGACATTTGGGGAGGCACAACCTCAAAACCAGCCTGGGGTGAAGCCCCAGTTTTTAATAAAGAAGGGACATGTGCAGGGGTGATGATGTGGCAGGAATGGCTTTGGGAGTGCTGCAGGATGAGCAGCCCAAGCTCTGAGTCACCAGAGGGCTGAGGGTGATGGGACAGCTCAGCATGGAGCAATGCAGAGCAAAGGCAAAACCAGCCACAGCTGCTGCAGCCACTGGGGCAGGGAAAACAGAGACCAGGACACAAATCAGCCCTTTTTTTATCAGCCCCAGCCTGGGACGAGGCTGCTGGGGAACGGGAAGCTGTAAATCATCCCTGAGAGCCAAACAGGACCCCAAGGGCTGAGCAGGAACTGCTGCAAACCCTCCTCCTGCCTCACTCCCTCCTCCAGCACCTCCCAGCCCGAGGGGGAGGAAGAGGAGGAGGAAGAGGAGGATGGGACCCACATAAAACCACACCAACCCTGCCAGGACAGGCAGGAAAACCCACCCGAGAGGAAACGGGTTTGTTTGCCTTTGCTGGATTGCTCAGCAGGCATGGGCAGGGAAGCCTTTAATTTGGAGTGGGGAGAGGAATAAACCCCATGAAGTGAGGGCCACACACCCTGAATTTGTGGGCTGAGGAAGAGCAAAGCCCCCAGTGCCAGAAGCTGGGACCAGCAGCCTGGAAAAGCCTCGGTGAGTGGGAGCAGACACAGCAACTGCCTGGGGAATTAAATTCCCCATCACACACTGCCTCTCTCCATCCTTAAAAGGTTGTCAAAATATTTGGCTTCTCTGGCAGCCTTAAAGCCTATCCTTCAATTACCAGCTGAGGCACTGATGGGGCAGCTGCCTGGGCCAGATCACAGCCCTGATTAGATTAAGGAGCATTATTAAAAGCCAGTCACCAGCCAAGTCCCAGGGGCTGCTCCCCGTGCTGAACTGGAAGGGAGGGATGAGAATTACCTTGAGAACGCCTCGTCCAGACCATCATCCATTTCCTTTGTGGAGAGATAAAAAGAGAGACAGGGAGTTGCTAAGAGAACTGCACAAAAGTGTATTTGGAGATCTGGCTCTGCACTCAGACAAAGAAGTATCTGTGCCTATTGGCTTGTGAGTGCCTCAGTCACCTCCTCTCCAGGGGAAAAGGTGAGCTTCAGGTGGTCCCGGAGCTTGGCCCTTCCCTCCATCCCCAGACAGGCTGACTGTGCCCCAGCTCCAGCCCGGGGGAGCAGCACGGGGATGGGAATCAGCACCCCTCACTCTCCCAGCAGGAGGGACCTGCACACAGCTCCAGGAGCCCCTGGGGCTGTTCTGGGTCAGGGTCAGGAGAGCAGCTCTGCACTGGCACAGCAGGGACAGCAAAAGCAGCTCTGGGACCCTGTATCTCTGCCCTGCTCCCAGGGTTTCCCAGGAAAGCACTGGAGCTGCCTGGGAGAAAACTTCTCCATGCTGTTCCCAAAATCCTGTGATGCACTTACAGACTTAATGCAATTAATAAGTGAAGTATGAAAACTCTGGAAGCAGGGAGGGATTGGAGATTGCTGATAAGCCTCCAGGATTTGATTTAGCCTTAGGGCTGATCCTCAGGTTTAACCTGGAAAGCCTCAGGCTCAGGCATTCACCCTGCTATTCCCCAAAATCCAGCAGGCAGGGGTCTCCAGAAAGGGGCTGTGCTGGGGAGAGACCCCAGGGCAAGAGGGGCTTCAAGGGTCAGCCCCAGCCTGCCTGGGGGTCAGAGAGCCATGGAAGGGTTTGGGTGGGAAGGGAAATCCCTTAAATCCCAGCCCTGCTGTGGCAGGAACACCTTCAGTGCTCCAGCCTGGCCTTGGGCACTGCCAGGGATCCAGGGGCACCTGTGCCAGGGCCTGCCCACCCTCCCAGCCTGGAATTCCTTCCCAAAATCCCAGCCAAGCCCACCCTGTCCCAGCGTGAAGGGGATGAGGGAGCACTGGGCTCCCTGAGGGATGCACACCCGGGGCTGCAGCATCACACCCTCCCAGAGATCCCTGAATCAGTTAAAGCAGGGCACTGAGCACGTTCCCAAGAAGCCATCCCAGCTCCCACAGACACGAACAGAAAAACGGGACTAACAACGAACTCTGCCCTGCTGTTAGTGAGCAGGAGCCAGAAGCCATCAAGGCACTGATTTGTGCCCCTGAACACAGCACTGGGGCGGTGTCCATGAGGTGACAAACCACTGAGCAGTGCTGCTGCAGACCAGGAATACTCAATTACCTGGCAGCAGCACTTCTCACAGGGCTTTGCCATCCTGTTCATTTATCCCCAAGCACCGAGGATCACTCCGAGCTGTGGCGCCTGCCTGAGCAGCTCAGCCACCCCAGAGCTCCCAGTTTAGCCCAGAGCAGCCCCGGGCTGGGAGCTGGAGCACTCCTGGCTGTGCCTTACCTAACACTTGGTCTCTTTGAGCCAGGTCTTACAAGCTCTCAGAGACAAGTATTACACCCTAGACAGCTCAGCTGCCTCAGGTGGCCTAAAGAAGCAGGATGGCTCCTGTGACAGTGTTGGAAACAAAAAAGTTTTAAATAAAAGGCAAAATAAAAAAGCTCTTTACAGAGAAAAACTGAGCCAGGGCAAGAGGTTCTTGCTCCTGCTTAAACACTTCACAAAAGCCATTTACTTCTTTTGTTCTCTTCTTTTCTAGCGAAGTGCTCAGGTGGGACTTTTTGGCTTCTGCCCAATTAGCCATCCTTAAGTTTGAGCTGAAGTCCCCAAGGTCCCATGAGGTGTCTTTTAACTAAATCGAGGAGAGAACCTTCTGGGCTTTCTTTTCAGCAGACAAAGGGTAATTTTGTACTCCATCAGCAGGGGCAGGTTCCTACACTCACCCACAGCACGTTGTTGTTGACCGAGGGGCTGGGCCCAAAGCTGCTGTTGTCCAGCTCTGGGCACTCCGTGCTGCTGCCCAGGGGGGATCTGCCAGGGTCCTCAAAATCCAGCAAGTTCCCCATGGCCGCTGCTGTGGGCAGAGCAGAGCAGAGATGGGGTGAGGGGAGAGCAACGGGCACAGCCAAACCTTCCTGCAAACCTTTCCACCCTGCCAGAGGGGAATCCAAGGGCTGCAATCCAAGGAATTCCTGCAGGACAGCCCCAGATCTGAGCCCTGGGGAGCTGCTCCCACCCCACTGGGGGCTGTGGGTTATCCAGGTCTCTTGTTTTGTTTTGGTTTTTCTTTTAAGAGTTTTAAAGTTCCAAATGTTACACTGTGACACGAAATAACTCGCAGGAGTAGGCTAGATGTAAAAGGAAAGAAAAAGAACCTAAAAAGGCTAACTTCATTTTCTGACTCCACCATACACAACAGCAAAAGTGGCAGTGGATTGGAGGGTGAAGCTGCCACCTCTCCACCCACACTGCTCAAACCAGCAGTCCATCAATTCTCTCTACTCACAAAGAAGAATGCAAAACAATCACTATTTACATGAACAGCGGGTGAGAAAACTCACTTACAATATGTAAATATCAGGAGGTATAGGAGCTTTTAGAAGAACTTTAGAACTCTTAAAAGAACAGAGCAACACAGGTCAGGCTCCTGAGGAGCTCCCAGTCCCTCCAGCAGCCTTTGGGAAGGCTCTGGGTGCCCACTGGTGCTCAGGATGAGCCCCAGGCCAGAACAGTCCCTGGGCAACATCCCCAGCTCGGCCCACACCACCTCACAAAGCTGCAGCACTATTTTATGGGGCTGAGGGCAAATCCTGCCCTGGGTGGAGCTCAGAGCCTGGGAAGCCTCAAACCTCCGCAGCAGCCTGCACTGGGGTGGGTGCAGGAGCGTCCCAGCCCTGGACCAAGCCCAGGGAGATGCTGGAGCTCATCCCAGCACCCATGGCAGCCCCAGGCTGGGCTGATCCCACCCTTGGGAGAGATTCCTCCAGTCCTGAGCCCTCCCAGGAAGAGGCAGGACGTGCCAGGCTGGAAGGAAGCCCAGTTCAATGCTGTTTTTCTCCGTGCCAAATCCTCTTATCTCCGTGGCCAGCATGGAGGAGGGATGAGCCTTCTGTCCCACTTCTCCCTGCCCTGCACCTCAGAGGCAGCAGAGGAGCCAGGGCCTCTGAACTGTGAGGGGATTTACGATTAAACTGCTCAGTTTCACACACCTCCCCTTGCTCAGGCTGCCCAGCTCCCCCAGCCCAGGGCAGGGCGAGTGTTTGGGGTCTGACACAGCCCCAGAACCCAGAACCCAGCACCCAGCTGGGGATCTGCAGATCCAGGCTGAGCTCCCAGGGACTCCCAGCCAGCCCGGGGCAGCAGCGAACAGATCTGGGGTGGCAGCAGGGGATGCTTAAGGGGGAGAAGGAAGCACTCAGCCGGCAGCCAAGAACTCTGAACTGTTGCTCCTCCTGGCCTTCAGAACCCTCCCAGGAGCTGTTTGAGGACAGTTCCCATCCCTCAGGGACAGTTCCCATCCCTCAGGGACCGTCCCCATCCCTCAGGGACCGTCCCCCCATCCCTCAGGGACAGTTCCCCCATCCCTCAGGGACCGTTCCCCCATCCCTCGGGCTCTGCTCTGGTGGCTCACGCGTGACAGGACGGGCAGGAGCTGCTGAGCTGGGGCTGCTCGTCCCTTCTGCTGCCAGGATGGACCTTTCCCTCTTCTCCTTCTCTGCAAAAGAGGAAACCCCATCACTGCCTGCAAGCTTTCAGGGAGGAGGGACCTGGCCAGACCACCTGTGGTGCTCCTGTCTCCTCGCGGAAGGCGAAAGCAGAAACCCTGAGGCACCTCAGGCCCTTCAGGAAAGGAGCACGGCCAGAACCTGGCTGGATTTACAGAGAAACCTGGAAATTGGGGAGGCAGGGGGAAAGGGGGACACAGCAAAGTGACCCCCTGAGGGTAAGGAGGGCAGTGGAACTCACCTTCCTTCGCTGCCTGCCAGAACTCAAAGGCAATTCTGAAGGCCTGGGCCACGGTGAGGGTGACAGCCTGGGCCTGGGGGAGCAGAGAGCAGGAAAGACTGAAACCTCTGAAATCACTGAAATTACTGAGGTCAATGACATCACTGAGATCAATCACTGAATCCGCTGAAATCAATGAAATCAATGAAATCACTGAAATCAGTCACTGAGATCACTGACATTGATCACTGAGATCAATGACATCACTGAGATCAATCACTGAAACCGCTGAAATCAATTAAATCAATGAAATCACTGAAATCAATCACTGAAACCATTGAAATCACTGAGATCACTGAAATCACTGAGATCACTGAAATTACTGAGGTCAATGACATCACTGAGATCAATCACTGAAATCAGTCACTGAAACTTCTGAAATCAATTAAATAAATCCATGAAATCACTTAAATCAGTTACTGAGATCACTGAAATCAATGAAATCTCTGACATCACTGAGATCACGGAGATCAATGGAACCAATCATTGAAGTTACTGAGATCACTGACATCTCTGACATCACTGAAATCAGTCACTGAAACTTCTGAAATCAATTAAATAAATGAAATCAATTAAATCACTTAAATCAGTCACTGAGATCACTTAAATCTATGAAACCACTGAGATCGATCACTGAAACCACTGAGATCACTGAAACCAGTGAAATTAATGAAACCACTGAGATCTCTGAAATCAATCTCTGAAATCACTGACATCAATCTGAAACCAATCACTGAAATCAGTCACTGAGATCATCCACTGACACTGATCACTGACATCTCTGTCACCACTGAAACCACTGGAATCACTGAGATCAATCACTGAAACCACTGAGACCAACGGACAGCTTTTCCCACGGGCTCAAGTCGAAGCCACAGGTGTTTTTGACTTGGTGCCAAGGTCTCCGAGCCCCTGGCAGGGTCTGGAGGCAGCCAGAGGGGTGTGCTGGGTCCCCACGGGCAGGCACAGGGCTGGAGCTGACACGCAGCACAGAGCAGCTGCTCCTGAGCGGGCGCTCCCCGCCGCCCACAGCTCAGCCTGACCCGAGCACGGCCCCAGGCCCGTGCCACCCTCTGCAGCTGCCATGGAGAGCAGCCAGAGCCACCAACACCTCCAGGGTCAGCCCTGGGAGCAGCCCTGGGGCACTGAGAGCTCCAGGGACCCCAGTGTTGGAGTCCAGGACATCCCTCTGCTGCCCTGGCTGCCTCCAGACCCTGGCAGGGGCTCAGAGACCCTGGCACCAAGTCAAAAACACCTGTGCCTTCCATTTTAGCCCATGGGAAAAACTGCCAGCTTTGTGTGAGGAATTACAAGCCACAAGGGTTTGAGTAGTGTGGTAGTTGAGTTAACACAGGGTGGAAAAGCAGAATTTTGGGGATTTTAGAATGGGGTTCAAGGGACAAGACGGAGGGATTTGGGCGTGTCCTGGCCTTCTTCTCCTTCTCCTTGCCCTCCATGTCTTGCTGTGATGGTGACACTTTTCTGTTAAGGCACAGACACACTGCCCACACAGATGACAGATATTGGCACGTTATTGCAAACAGACTATAGGTAACTTCTGATATAAAATGTGAACACCGCCCTGAGGGCAGACAGAATGCCATGGCCTCCTTGCTAGCCAGAGCTGGGCAGGTCAGAGAAAGAATGATACAGACAAGGGAAACTGAACAACCTTGAGAAGCCGACCCTACACATTTCAGACTCCTCCTTTGGCCGCTCGGGCTGGGGAACGAGGACTTTTACACTCTTGGGGTCACCCCGACCCCCAGACCCCGAGACCCCAGCACGGCCCCAGGCTGCTCCCAGCGTGGGTTTGTCTGTGCCAGCCTGGCCCTGCAGGAGCAGGGGCAGAAATGCCACCTCCATCAGGAGCAGGGCTCAGGAGCAGCCCCAGCCCCAGCAGAGCACAGGGAACGCTGCCCACACCCCCAGCCTCCAGGCTGGGCTGGCTTTCCCAAGCTGTGAACGCAACAAACCCAAAGCCAGGGATGGAACCCGCTCCCCTGGCAGCCCCCAGGGACATGGGGGGCACAGAGGGGGCACAGCACCCCCCAAAAGCCAGGCAGGGGGGCAAGGAGACCCCCAGAGCCATCAGTGCCAATTAAGGCTGGCAAGCAGGAGAGCTCACTGGAATGTGGGAGCTGTTTACATCCTTGATGGAAGTGCAAATGCTTTATGGCAAAAAACCCCTTAAATATGGTAATTAAGTATGAAACTCCTCACAGCTGTTTACAATTTAGGCTGTCACATCTGAATCAAGTTTAATAGACCCAGCTACTGTTGAGAATTACCCAGGAACTAAAAATATGGACTAATTATATGCCTGTGACTGGGAGCTGTGGTTCATGCAGGGCCCCTGCCCTGGGGAGGGCTGGCTCCCAGTCTGGGAGCAGGGATCGCCTCAGCAGCAGGACACTCCTGCATTTTACAGACCAGGAAAAAGGAATTTATTCCCAGTTTTTGCCACAGAAGGCTGTGGAGAACTTTATTTGGAGGGGGGTGCGCTGAGCTGATGCAGCAATGAGATAATTCTTTTAGCAGCAGGAAGATTTAAATTTTAATTTGCAGAGCGAGGCTTATCTTGGCCGTGCAAGGATGGGAGCACACGGCGAGGGAAGGAGAGACAACTTGTAGCTCCCATTATTCTCCCCAAGGGGAAAAAAGCCAGCTGGGAGAGGCAGAGGATTTTAACAGAGCCCTGGTGGCCCAGCTCCAGGCACGGGGATGCTCCTGAGGCCCAGGCTGGGATGCCCAGGGTGGGAATGGCCTCAGAGGGGATCTGGGACATCCTGCTCCCCCTGGGGAAGGATTTCTGGGGGCAGAGGGCTCTGACCTGCCCTTCCTCTCCCCTCAAGCCCCTTCCTGGCACAGGGAGGGGGCTCAGTGCCAGCTCTGGCTCCACCAGAGAGCCCAGGGCTCCCCTTGCCCCACTCCTCTCTCTTTTCACCAGGTCCCTTCCCATCCTGGAGCCCTGAATGAGCAGGAAAACATCCCAGGAGGGCTCAGAGCACACCCCAGACTCTTTCCCACAGCCAAGTCTCTGCTCTGAGCCCCATGCCCAGCACACAGCAGGGTCTCCTGAGGGGAGGACACGGCCCCAGCTGCAAAGATGCCACTAAAAACTCTGCAGGGAGCCCGGAGCTGGGGCTGGCTGCCCCAGCAGGGTCCCCTGGGCACCTCCTGCCCAAGCCCCTGTGCCCAGGAGGCTGCAGCAGCACAGGGAGGTGCCTGTGGGGCAGGGAAAGGCCCTGCAGGGCTTGGGGCAGGGTCAGCTCCTCGCAGCCTCACCCCAGAGAGGATTCACCAGCCAAGGCAGGAATCCCTGCTCCAGCTGGGATGAGCTGCTGGGCAGCGGCAGCAGCGCCCTGGGAGCTGTGCCTGAGCCTTCCTCTGAGCCCTGCAGCCCCTCTGTGCCCCTCCTCCTCCTCCTCCCGAGCACTGACCATTTTCCTCTTGGTGCACAGGAAGGCGTGGCACTCCAGGCTCTCGTTCAGCTGGCTCTGGGCAATGTAGGCAAACACTTTGTCGTGGGCCTTGTCTGCCGTGCAGTAGGAGATCCTGGAAGATACAACACCACGGGCTGGGCTCTGGGGAGAGGCTCCAGAGCCTCCTGGGGCTGCCAGCAGGAGCTGCCCAGCTCCAGGGCCAGGCAGGGAGCACAGGGAGGGCACCAGGCTTGGGCTGGGCAGGGAGAGAGGGAGGGTGAGTGGGTGAGTGAGTGAGATCCATGGGCACCACAGGGAGAGGTGGGAGAAGAGAGAAGAGAAGAGGAAATGTCTTTTTCACACTGTGGGACAGGAGAGGCTAGAGAAGGGGAAGATTCCAGCAGAGCAGCACCTCACACTGCTCTGCCTTCAGGAGAGAGGCTCACTCAGAAGGTTCTCCTTGGAGGATGAGGAAGGAGAAGGGAGCTGCTCTCAGCCTGGGATTTCATCTTCAGGCTCAAGGCAGGGAGAGGAGCTGATGCAGGGGTGCCCAGGACAGGCTGAGATTCAGGTCTGGGATTTGCAGCAGCAGATGCTCAGAATGCTCCCTGAGCTCAGGGGATGCGGGAGGGAGGCTCAGCAGGCCAGAGGAGCAGCCCTGGGGCACAGGAGAGCACCCAGCACCCACCTGTAAATGGAGATGTTCTCGATGAGCTCGTTGGTCCTGCTGTCCCTGAGCACAATCCCTCGGGGTGACACTTTCAGGGTCACTTTCTGCAGCTTCTTCCCACTTGCTTTTGCCTTTGGGAGGGAAAGAGGGAGGGGAAGTCCCAGGCTTCTAGCCCTGGCACCTCCAAAGGTGTGTGAGCAGAGTGGGGATGAACGCTGCCCTCCCCACGGGCTGATTCTGCTGCCAGGAGGGACACAGCACTGGTTAACCCTTCCCTTCCCCTCCCTGCAGCAGGGATTTGTGCTGGGACGTCCCCAGGGCCACCAGCACGGCCACAGGAGCCGTGCTGGGAGCAGGATGGGCCTGGCACACGTGGGCTCCCAGGCGGTGCCAAACCCCACTCCAGTGGCGAAGCACCCCCTGGACAGGACATCAGCTTCAATCCAGACTTTTACAAGCCACTTTCTCTTATTTACTGGCCTGGTGCTTTCAGCCTGCAGCTCACAGCCAGCTAGTTCCAGGCTGGAATCCTCAGCCCCATCCCAAAGCCATGCCCAGAGCAGTCCTGCCCCAGCCCCGGGGCTTTATTGAGGGGCTCCACTCCCCTTTGATCAGAGCAGATGTGGAGGGCTCTGCCAGCAGCCCCCACATGGAGCAATTCCCTCCTCCCCTGGCCCAGCTCAGCACATGCCAGGAGAGGATCCAGCACTCCCCACCCCACTGAGCTTTATGGCACAGCTGGGGCTCTGCCTCCTTCGCTTCTACAGGGGCTTAAAGAAGCCTCAATTCTACCTGGAGCTGGTGAGCCAGGAGCTCCGAGCTGGAGGAGGGCTGGGAATCAGGGGGATGGCTGGAATTGTGCTGGAGGAGGGCTGGGAACCAGGGGGATTCAGGAAATCCACCCCTCTGAGGTCACAGTGGGACAGCCGGCTGGGAACTGCAGCAAGCTGTCCCTCTGCCTTCCCCTCTCAGCCCCCCAGATCCTGCAGGGAAAGCCCAGAGCGGCGCTGGCCACGCTCCAAACGCTGTCCCTGCCCCGGGGCAGGCTGACTCCAGCAGGTCAGAGCTCCTCACACACCCCAAAGCTTATCACGGGGAGCCAGGGCTCAGCCACACACCCAGTGAGCCCCATCCCACAGCCTGGGCTGCTCCCAGGGGCTTCCCAGTGCCTGGAAGGGTCTGCACTTCCACCCACACCCCTGGAGGGGCTGGGGCTGCAATCCTGAGCCTCCTGCAGCTGCAATTCCAATCCCCTGGAGCTGCAGTCCCGATCCCTCCTGGAGCTGCAGTCCCGATCCCTCCTGGAGCTGCAGTCCCGATCCCTCCTGGAGCTGCAATCCCGATCCCCTGGACCTGCAAATCCTGATCCCTCCTGGAGCTGCAATCCCAATCCCCCTGGAGCTGCAATCCTGACCCCCCTGGAGCTGCAATCCTGACCCCCCTGGAGCTGCAATCCCAATCCCCCTGGAGCTGCAATCCTGACCCCCCTGGAGCTGCAATCCCAATCCCTGGAGCTGCAATCCCAATCCCTGGAGCTGCAATCCCAATCCCCCTGGAGCTGCAAATCCTGGCTCCCCCCAGCTGCAGCTCTGGAACCCTTCCCCGTGGGCCTCCCCCGAGGGCCAGCAGGGCCGCTCAGGGCCACCTGGGGACACTCACGGTGGCCACGATCCTTTTGACAGCAGCTGCAGAGAGCTCCTCTCCCTTGGGCTGCTCCACCAGGGTCATGCCCATGTACTTGAGGCTGAAGAGCATCCCCTCCAGCAGCGTCTCCCGCGTGTCCGTCCAGTTCTCGGGCAGCTCTGGGGACACAAGGAAGGCTCTGGGAGTCACAAACTCACAGCAGCACCCCCGAGGCTCCAGCTGCTGCCGTGCTGGGAGCCTGCAGAGGAGATGGGGCAGGGAGAGGAGGCAGCAGCACTTCAGCCACGAGGTGTTCACCTGGGAGCCTCCCCTGCCGCTCTCCAAGGCGGCAAAACAAACCCCAAAACGTTTTCCACGAGCCAGAACAAACAGCAGCAACCCTTTAGGAGCCACCCCGCGCCCTGACCCTGCAAAGCATCACCTGCACAAGGAGGATAAGATGGGATTTGCTGCTAAGCCCGGGCAGCTGCTGAGATCCAGGTGAGGTAAATCATCACCCACAGCCCTGAGGAGCCCCTCAGCAGGAGAGGTGTCTGCTCTCCCCATGGAAACCACCACGGGCCTCTTCCCCGAAGTGCTGGGGGGGCTGGAAGGAGGGTTCTAAATACAGGGATAGGTGTGGGGCCAGGGTGAAAGTCAGGTGGGCGTTCCTAAGCCTGAAATTCCACCCAGGAGCCACCTGGGATAGGCAGCTCGTGCTGGAGGAAGGCTTTGCCCTGAGCAGGAGGCAAAACCCCCAGCCCTGGGGAGGGATGGAGAGACAGAAGAGCCCCGAGGCTGCACTGCCTCGCACCCAGCCTCCTGCCGGGCTGGGGCAGCCCCCGGTGACTCAGGCTCCCGGGAAGGGACGAGCCACCATCACCCTGGCAGCACTGCCGGCTGAGCCCTGGGCCAGGCTGCGGCTGGACTGGGCTGCGAGGGGTGCCCAGGGTGTGCAGGAGCCCGGCGGTCTCACCTGGCACACCTGGAAGCGGCCGAGGACAGGTGGCACGCTGTGCTGAGCTGGTGTCCCAGCACTTCTAGAAGCCGGGGGCGCCGCTTGGCCGAAGCCAGGTGGCTCGTGTGCCAAAGTGCCAAACGCCGAGCCCGGGGACGCCCTGATGCCACCCGCAGCGAGGCCCTGGGCACCCCCAGCCCCTGGCACGGCGACAAACCGGTTTAAACGCAGCTTTGGCAGGGCAAGGGCAGCGCGGGGACAGCGACACTGCCCCGCACGTCCTGTCCGCACCGTGCGGGCTCACCCCGCCGCGGGCACGGAGGTCACAGCGCCTCGAGGGCCACCCCTGCCGGGCCAGCCCCCCCGGTGTCCCCAAGGCCCCCCGGTGTCCCCAAGGCCCCCCGGTGTCCCCAAGCCGGCCCCGTTCGTGTCCCGCCGCTGCTCCTCCCTGCTCCCCGGTGTACCACGCCGGGTCGGTGTCACCGGACCAGCGACAGCCACAAGTTCGGTGTCGCCTGGGGGGTGCGGGGTGGCCCCCCCCGGGCCCGGGAGGGCGCCTGGCAGGGCCCGGTGGCCGCTCGCCACGGGGCCATCGATCGTGTGACGAAGCCAGCAGCGGGACGAGGTCACAAAGTGCCCGCCGGGCGCCAGCCCTTGTCCCAGGCTGGGGGACACGGGGACAGGGGGACACGGGGGAAGGAGCGCAAGGAAAGGGGAGCGCAGTGGGGTGGAGCAAACCACGCGGCAAAAAGTGGGGCTGAAAGTGCAGAAAGAGCCGCGAGAGAGCGAAAGTGGAGCGCCGAGGGAGCGCAGGGGGAAAGCGGAGAGCGCGGCCGGGGCAGAGCGGAGGGAGAGGGAGAGGGAGAGGGAGGGCAGGGAGGGGAGAGGGAGAGGGAGAGGGAGAGGGAGAGGGAGAGGGAGAGGGAGAGGAGGGCAGGGGGGGGAGAGGCGGGCGCGGGGCCCGGCGGAGCGGGGATGCGGGGCAGCGGGGCTCGGCTCTCACTCTTGTGCCGCCCGCCGGCCCAGGACGGTTTGTGCACGCTGGGGCTCCTCAGCAGGGCCCGACCCGCGGACTTGAGCGCGTCCATCCCGGCCCGGCCCGGCCCGGCCCCGCCGCAAACTTTCCTGCGGCGCCAGCGCTGACCGCGTCCGGGGGCGGGGCCATGCAAATGAGAGGTGACGTCAGAGCGCCACGCCCTGTGCCACGCCCATCCCCGCCCGGGGCCCAAAAGCGCGGGGCCCAAAAACTCTGCGGGGTCCCAAAGCTCCTCGGGACCCTAAAGCCGTGTAGGGTCCTTAAAGCTCCTTGGGACCCTAAAGCTGTGCAGGGTCCCCAAAGCTCCTCGGGGACCCTAAATCTCCTCGGGGTCCCTAAAGCCGTGTAGGGTCCTTAAAGCTCCCTGGGACCCTAAAGCCGTGTAGGGTCCTTAAAGCTCCTTGGGACCCTAAAGCCCTGTAGGGTCCTTAAAGCTCCTT
Organism: Anomalospiza imberbis; assembly: GCF_031753505.1. Taxonomy (NCBI): domain Eukaryota; kingdom Metazoa; phylum Chordata; class Aves; order Passeriformes; family Viduidae; genus Anomalospiza; species Anomalospiza imberbis. The sequence continues at coordinate 6,172,662 of NC_089705.1, read as the reverse complement.
GGGACCCTAAAGCCGTGTAGGGTCCTTAAAGCTCCTCGGGACCCTAAAGCTGTGCAGGGTCCCTAAAGCTCCTCGGGGACCCTAAAGCTCCTCGGGGTCCCTAAAGCCGTGTAGTGTCCTTAAAGTTCCTTGGGACCCCAAAGCTCCTCGGGGACCCCAAAGCTCCTCGGGGACCCTAAAGTTCCTCGGGGTCCCTCAGGTCCGACAGCACTGCGGGAACACCGTGACTCGGCCACACCCAGGGGCTGTGGGTACCCCCCAAAATCGGGGGTTGCTTCTCCCCACAGATCTTGCCCCCAAATCCCTTCTCCACACCCCTGTGGGCACAGCTCTGCAGGGATCCCCCCCTTTCCCCGCTCAAATTCAGGGCAAGGAGCCCCCTCCACTCACTCTGTGCTCAGGTGACCCCAAAAAAGTTGTGTTTGCCCCATGAGGGGTTTGGTGGCCCCGGGCTGGGGTGGGATGTGGGAATATCCTGCCTGAGCACATGTCACCCTGCGTGTCACCAGCTGCTCTGAACGTCATTGAATGGAAGATTAAAGCCCTGGCAGGCTTTCCAAAATTAAAGGGACAATGACGAGGAGGTTAAACCCCATATCTGGGATTGGGAGAGCAATGCCTCCCAACCATTATTCGCAGAAACATTTGTGTAACTGAAAATCCCCTTTTTCATTCGATTTTAACATTCCTCTCTTGGTTTGTGGCTGGGAGCTGAGGCAGGGCAGTCACACCAAGTTCCTGTCCCTGGGACACGAGAGGGGCACTCCAAAAATCCCAGTCTGGACTGGGATGGAGCCACTGGTCTGTCCCGAGTGCCTGGTTTGACTCTGAGCACGTGAGGGTGAGCTGGGGACGGTGACAACTCTTGAAAGGAGAAACTTCCCGGAGCTCAGAGCATGCAAACACCAAAAATCCCAAAAAATCGCTATGTAAGGAACAAATTTAAGCCCTTCCACAGACCCTGCTCGGTGCAAAACCCTCTGTAAGCATCTCTGCTTACGGGAAGCTCCCACTCAGACCTGGAAGTCGCAGGGGTTTAAGCCAAGCTCCAATGTTTCTGTAAATCACGGGTGAGCTCAGCCCTGGGGGATCCTGCTTCCATCACCTGCTGGTTCAGGCAGAGCCTTGGCCATGAATTATGGTGGGAGAGGCACCCTGCAGGCGTGGCCAGGTCTGTATTTATCATCAGCACTGCCTGAATAAATCCCACCCTGCTCCTTCCCGCAGCAATTCCACAGGGCCACGACCCCACAGGTCACAGATCCTCAGCTGCCACCACCCTGTCCTGCCCCCGCAGCTCCTTTCGGGGTGTCCCCCTGTTCCTCGGGGGTTTATGGCTCAGGCTGAGAGCCCCAGGGCACTGCTGCCTCATCCGGGGGAGTTTCCCACTGAATCCATCCCAGGTGTCAGACGTGGCTCCCTGGAAGTCACCGCTGGAGTTTAAAATGTCCTTGTTTTGGGGAAAAAAAAATAGGAAGGCAGCTCAAAACTGCTGCTCCACACCCATTTCCCTGGGTGGGATTCCAGGCTTTCCTCCGGGGGAGGAACCCCGGCACAGGCAGGCCCTGAGGACCAGGGAAGCAAAGTCAAATTTATTGATTTCTTTTGATTTCACGGAGTCCCGAGTCTGCAGAGCAGCGAGTTTTTGGGGAAAGCTCCTCGCTGGCTCTCCTTGGCTGCCCCTGCCGCCACCCATCCCTGTCCCGGTTACTGTCCCCTCTCCTCCCCGGGCCATTCGCAGCTCTCCCGAGCGCAGGAATTTGCGGCTCCATCCCCTGTTTTCTGCAGGAAACACGCAGGAATCCCGGCCGGCTCTTCCCCCCGCGGCCACAGTGAAACCAACGCAGCTTTTCAGGGAGCCTTCTGCATTTCGGGGAAACTTCTGCCCTTGTTTTGTGCTGCTGATGTTTTCCCAGCCGGTGGGGCTGTCTCTGAATTTTTTCGGAGCAATCTTTACGAGGAACTCGCAGCCCTGGCTCCAAGGCCATGGCAGGAGGGTGGCTGCTCGTTTGCTGCCTGCTTTAATTAACGAAGGCAGCAAAGCCAGGCTGGCCCGCGCTGCCCAGGCTTTGCTGTCTCTGTGCTCACATCAATGCACTTCTGGCAAATCAGCACCTCTGGGGGCGGATAAAAGGCGATCCCTAAGGGAAATCTGAGCTCCTTCCACTCTGCCAGACCAGGCTTCCTCCTAATAAATGGGCTGAGAGGGCTCTGTCTCATCCCTGGGTGATAAAAACACCAATTGCTGACATTCCCCTCTGTCTTCCCTTCCTCTGACATTTCATTGAGGAGAAAACAACGCCAGCGACTCCAAACGGGCTCTCGTTGACATTTGCTGGCCCTGGCTAGGCAGAGCTTGACAAGGGGGATGTCCCTGTCCCCAGGAGCCCAAAATTCCCCCTGGCTCATCCCAGGGGAGGCCGAGCTGCTCCCAGCCCAGCCAGGCTGAGTGAAACCAGCCCCTCACTGCAGCCTGCAGTAAATCGAATTTATAGGCATGCTTGGGACTCCAATTACCACAGTCATTAACAATTTGTTAATGAGTCAGTTAACATGCCTTGGGATCTATGGAGAAAGGGCGTTATAAATCTGACAGCATCAAATACTGGCCAAATAAAGAGCTGAGTGTGCCAGGGGCTGCTGTGGGGGGCAGGTGGGACCAGCTCCAGCATCACTGAGGTTTTTCCCTGCCAGGGGGGCCAGGGATGGCCAGGGACACTGCTGGGGTGGCCAGGGACGGCCAGGGATGGTGCTGGGATGGCCAGGGACACTGCTGGGGTGGCCAGGGATGGCCAGGGACACTGCTGGGATGGCCAGGGACACTGCTGGGGTGGCCAGGGACACTGCTGGGGTGGCCAGGGATGGCCAGGGACACTGCTGGGATGGCCAGGGACACTGCTGGGGTGGCCAGGGACACTGCTGGGGTGGCCAGGGATGCTACTGGGATGGCCAGGAAGCACCAGGCTGGAGATGGGGAACTGAGGATTGACACCAAACACTGATTTTAGCAGCAGCCAAGCCCCAGAGCCTGGATTTTCTGTGTTTTTGCAGATTCTCTTGTGCCACCCTCGGGTTTCTCTCCCATCCCCAGCACAACCAGGCTGTGCTGAGCTGCCCCTGCTGATGGAAAACCGGCCCAGGGCAAGGAGCAGCAGCAGCTTAATTACAATCAAAGCCTGCCAGCCTCGTCAGAGACGGGCCAGGGCTGAGCTGGGCAGGGAGACGGGAGCAGTTTGGGAAACGGGAGCAGTTTGGGAGATGGGAGCAGGCTGGGAAAGCTGCAGGGATGGGGTGGCCAGGGCTGCTCCCCCACAGCAGCACCTGCACAGCATCCTCCTGCCAGGGCTGCTCAGACACCGCGGAGGGTGGCTCAGGTCATCTCCTAATCCCCGGCAATTAGAGCCCGGCTTAAACCTGAACGCAGAAGATTTAATGTCTCTGCCCAAATTCCATCCATTAATCAGCCCAGCCCTGCAGACTTCGGGGGTACCAGAAGAAAATCTCGTTCTTTTTTTGAGATCTGCCCAGGAGATCCACCCTGAGCCCTGTCCTGCAGAGGAAACCCCCCAGCCCAGCCTGCAAAACCCAAGAGCCAGGGAGCAGCCGGGTTTTGCCCTGCCAGCAAACTGAGTCGGGGAGAAGCAGCCTCGGTGCCAGCTGTGCGCTGCCCGCGGCAGGAGTGGCCCGGCACAGCCTGGCACAGCCTGGCACAGCCCGGCACAGCCCGGCACAGCCTGGAACATCCCGGCACAGCCTGGCACAGCCTGGCACAGCCCGGCACAGCCCGACACAGCCCGGCACAGCCTGGAACATCCCGGCACAGCCTGGCACAGCGTGGAACATCCCGGCACAGCCTGGCACAGCCCGGCACAGCCTGGCACAGCGTGGCACAGCCCGGCACAGCCTGGAACATCCCGGCACAGCCCGGCACAGCCCGACACAGCCTGGCACAGCCCGGCACAGCCTGGCACAGCGTGGCACAGCGTGGCACAGCCCGGCACAGCCTGGAACATCCCAGCACAGCGTGGCACAGCCTGGCACAGCCCGGCACAGCCCGGCACAGCCCGGCACAGCCTGGAACATCCCGGCACAGCCTGGCACAGCCTGGCACAGCCTGGCACAGCTCGGCACAGCCTGGCACAGCCCGGCACAGCCCGGCACAGCCTGGCACGGAGCCGCAGCCCCTTCCCCGCGGCGACAAACGCCCTTGTGAGCAGAGGGGGCCGGGCTCGGCGTGAGGGAGGGACAATGCTCCGCGCAGCGCTGGGATGCTGAGCCGCAGGGTGCCCGGGGTGCCAGGCAGGGATCCCGAGCTGGCAGCAGAGATCCCGGGCAGCCCTCAGCTCCTCTCCCCCCGGGACCCACAGCAGCCTCGGGATGGGCTGGGACGGTCCCTGCCCGTCCTTCTGCAGGGTCACCCCGCTCCGGGGCATCCTGCGGGGCATCCTGCGGGGCACGGAGCCCTGCGAGCTGCCCGGGTGTGGCAGATGGCAGCTGAACCCCGGGCACGGAGCAGAGCCCCGGGGAGGGCAGCTGGGCAGGGTGGCACAGCCCGGGGAGGGCAAACGGGGGCTGGGCAGGGTCCCTGTGCCCAGCACAGCCCAGGGATGGCAAATGAAGGCTGGGCAGGGTCCCTGTGCCCAGCTGGGCACGGTGGCACCTCTGGGATCAGCCCCTGTCCCCCTCAGGGGTCACCCTGTGCCCTCCCCAGGCCGGTGCAGCCGCCCTGACCCCACGGCCGTGGCTCTGCACAGGGCAGGGCTGGCATCAGAGGGGTTTGGCTCAGAAGCCCACGGCAGGACGCGGGCACCGGGCTCGTTTTGCCCTGGAGTTCAGATCCTGCTCCCAGCTCCTTCCCAGCTGTCCCTCTGCCGAGCAGGTGTCACCCTGAGCGTGGGGCACACCTGGAGGAGAGGAGCAGCCCTGGGAGGGGTCTCTGTGGCTCTGCACACCCCTCTTTGCTCCTCGGGCTTTGCTGGGCTGGAGCCATTTCCCAAAGGAGCAGCTCAGCTGAGCCCCCCGGGAATTCTGTGTTTCCTGGGGAACTGGCCATTCACCAAAAAGGCTGCTGAGCCCTCAGGGAGGCTTGTTCCTCCTGCAGCTGCTCCCCAAGCTTGCAGGGAGTCAAAGCACGAGGTACAAACTCTCCTGGCACGCTCCAAGGATGCAGCAGAGGGGGGAAGTTGGCTGGAGCAGTTCTGTGCTGGCTGGAGTTCGTTCTCCCAGGGTCAGAACAGAGGGACCAGGAGTTCAGCCACTTATTTGGGTTAATTCTGCTTTTTATCACGAGGAATTCAGGCCTCATCTCAGCCTCGTGCTAAACTGGATTAGTTTTACTGACAGTGCTGGAGCTTCCAGATTGACACCAGCAACATCTCGTTATGTAACGCAGCAAGGATAAAAATACAGCAGGGTGAAACATCAGCTGGCAGAGGAAATAACTGGGGCACCCACACATTTAATGCATCCTGGAAAATGGGGGGAAGAACCCCAGTGCTGGAGTGCTCAGGGCATCTCCTACCACAGGCTCTGCACAAATCATGATTTATTTCAGCCTTGTCACACGCTGCTCACAGCCAGGACAGTCCTGGGGCAGGGCAGAGCCTGGGGAGCACCAGCAGGCAGGGAAACACTCAAACTAGAGTGCTGAGTTTCCCTGGGAACACCCTGCGAAGCTCACCTCTTGCTTTTTGCGGATTTCCCTCGGAAGAGGTTTGTCCCGCTCCCACCCGCTCTGGGGAGCTGCTGGCGCTTTCCCCGTGCCCTGCTCTGCCATCCTCGGCTGCTGGGGCAGCCCTGGCCAGGTTTCCCTGCCAGGCTGGGCCAGAGGTGGATGAGGGGATTTTCCAGGATGCCAAGGGAGCTGCCCTGACCTGTGGGAGCCGCGAGCTGCCTGTGAGGTGCCACCACGCCAGGCCAGCTCAGTCTCCTCGGTGGCAGCCACCCTTCAGCTCCTCCTTGAGAAAACCCTCGGGGCTGCCTTTTCCCCGGCACTGTGCCCTCTCCCCTGCGGTGTTCCTGCGGTGAAGATGTGATTTCTCTCTCTCCAAGCTGATTTTTTTGTCCTGCAGGGCCCTTTTCCCCCCGGCTGTTTCCTCCAGCCCTGCAGCCCTGCATCCCCAGGGGCAGATTTTGCTGCTGCTGGTGTCACTGCACACCCAGGCTGCGCCAGAACAGCGAATTTAAGGTGCAGACAGGAACAAAGCCGGCCAGGCTGCTGTAAAACAACAGATGGGCAGTGCCTGTGCCGTTCTGCTCGGGCAGATTTTGGAGCTAATAATAGTTGTAAACATCTCTGTGCACCGTGTTTAATCCCGATAATCTCTTTAGCCCAGGCTGGGCTTTGCTGGGCGTTCTTCTGGGCCTGGGGCATCCCTGCACCTCGGGATTCCGGCAGGGATTGCTCTGCCATGGAGCAGGGGCAGTGCCAGAGCTGCCAGCCAGGTAAAACAGAAAATAAAAAGAAAATGCCACGCTGGGCACAGGTCACATTTCAGTCCTGGATGTGCCTCCAGCAGCCCCGGGGTTCCACACAGCCCCCGGGTGATGCTATCAGCTTACAGATCTCCATCCAAACGCGAGGCTTTGGGATTTTTGTGGTTGGAAATATGAGGAGCACGAGTTCAAAAATCCACACAGCGAGCAGAGAAATAGGACCCTTTTTTAAAATAATTGTTTTTTTTTTTTAATCTCTGGATCCTGGGGAGGAGCTGACTCTGGGGTTTGGAGCTTTTAATAGAGAAACTGGAATCTGCTCCTGTGGTGAACTGTTCCTGCTGGCCCAGGGACACAGGACAGAGGGACAGAGAGACACAGGGACACAGGGCTGGGCTCCTCAGCAGCTGCTGGACATGAGGGGTGCAGGTGGAAGGGGTAGGAAACACAAAAATCCTTTTTGAACTCAAATAAAAGGAAGCTTTTTCTTAAAAAAAAAATTAAAGGCAAAATAAAAACCCCCAAATCAAACCCAAACCTCACCTCATTATTGTTAAAAATCCCCCCCAAACATGGTGGAAACTGTGGGTTTTTTTTTTTTCTGCTGGGCAGTGCCAGAGTTCCCACCTTGCCTCAGCTGCTGGGCCCTCTTTGGCCCAGAAGCAGAACCAAGGCTCAGTTCTGTCTTCACTTTCCCGATTAAAATGTTTTTTCTCATCATTAACTCCATTTAAGTGCCTGTTTTCCAAACACACAGAGGGCTGCAGCTTCCCTTGGAAGGCAGCGGAGGCTTTAATGCCAATCAGGAATGCTGGAGTTGCCCCCCTCCAGATTTGGGTGCCACAATTCCCTTTTTGCTTGGGGCTACAGCTGATTTTTGCTTTAGATTCACCAGCACTGGCCACGTCACTAAAGCCACAATTCCCAGGGCCAGGCAGGCCCCAGAAGTTCATTAAAATAAAAGGGTTAAAAGGTGAGCTCCTGCCTGGCCCAGAGGGCTGCAAGGGGCAGGGAGAACTCAGCTCCCAGGCATTTATTATTGGAGCTCTTCGCTGCTCTCCAATCATTTACATTTTTGCATTCATTAAAGCAGCATTACCAATTCCCAGAGTTCCTGCTCTCCCATTCCCTGTCCTGGACAAGATCTCAATTTATTCCAGACAAAGCCTGAGCCTCCTCTTTGATGTTGAACTCTCCTCCTGGCACCCCCAGGGCACAGAGTGGCTGCCCAGGGCATGGAAGGGGAAGGAACATCCCAATCCCCATCCACAATCCCATTCCCAATCCCATCCCCATCCCCAATCCCATCCCATTCCCAATCCCCATTCCCATCCCATTCCTAATCCCATCCCATGCCCCATTCACATTCCAATCCCAATCCCATTCCCAATCCCATCCCCATTCCCAATTCCATCCCCAGTCCCAATCCCAATCCCATTCCCATCCCATTCCCCATTCCCAATCCCATCCCCCAATCCCAGTTCCATCCCCATTCCCAATCCCAATCCCATCCCCATTCCCATTCCATTCCCATCCCAATCCCATCCCATGCCCCATTCCCAATCCCAATCCCATCCCCCATTCCCATTCCCAATCCCATCCCAAATCTCACCCCCTATTCCCAGTGCCATTCCCAATCCCATCCCCATCCCAATCCCGGACTGGTTTCCCCTGCAGCCCCCCTGCCCCGTCCCCCTCGGGCACAAAGCTGGGACAGGGGACACCGGGTTTGTCCCCTCCCCGGGCTGTTTCCCATTGTCTCTTCAGAACGGGAATTGTTGTTGGGAGCAGGAAAAGCGTCTCCAGCCCGAGGTGACATTGTCGCCGCTGCCATGGCAACCTGCGTTTGTTTCTGGGAGCTGCTCCCTCCTAATTAACAAAAATCCTCCCCTGCACGTGGGCCCCGCCGCCGCTCCCCCGGGCCGCGTGGGGAGACCAAAGGGCCACCAAAAAGAACTTTTCTGGCCCCTTCTGGTCACTGGGACCAGGCGGGGCCAGCTGGGGATGCTCCCGGAGAGCCCGGGGCTCGCAGGCTGGGTCACCCTGGGGAGCCCGGGGCTCGCAGGCTGGGTCAGCCGGGAGAGCCCGGGGCTCGCAGGCTGGGTCACCCTGGGGAGCCCGGGGCTCGCAGGCTGGGTCACCCGGGAGAGCCCGGGGCTCGCAGGCTGGGTCACCCTGGGGAGCCCGGGGCTCGCAGGCTGGGTCACCCTGGAGAGCCCGGGGCTCGCAGGCTGGGTCACCCTGGAGAGCCCGGGGCTCGCAGGCTGGGTCACCCTGGAGAGCCCGGGGCTCGCCCGGCTCAGCAGCACATCTGCAGCACAGCTGGGGCTCTGCTCATTCCACGTGGCAGGAGAGCAGCTCTCAGCACCTGGGGAGGGGCTGCCACGGAAAATTCAGGAGCAGCAGCCATGGCTTGGGAATTCCGAGGGGTTTGTGCACATTTCAGCTCCAGGTTTGCTGCTCCGGCCTTTCAGGGATCCATAAATCCAAGAGCTGGGCCCAAGAGAGCCATTCCTGTGGGGCAGAGTGAGGTGTCCCTGCCTGGCTCAGGGAAGCCCAGGAGAGCTGAAATTCCTGCTGGAATTCCTCCCCCTGGATGAGATCCGTGAGCTGAGGTTTCAGCCGCCCCTCCTCCAGGCTCTTTGGGCTCTCAGGAGGACCCCGAGGAGCAGGGAATTGATTGTGCCCTCACCTGCTCTTACCCAGCCAGGTTTCCTCAGGGATGACCTTCCCCATCAAACATTAACTCTGCAGCAAACACTCATTAGGGAGCATTTGCTGCCCTTAATAATTAAGGCTTTTATTAATCCACTGGCTGCACTTGGAGCAACAGGTGTCTGCAGAATGAATTGTGTTGGCATTTAGGTGGAGGAATAAATGAATTCCATTGCCAGGCAGGGAAGGAGAAGGTGTTTAGATTCCACTGCACTTTCTAGAGCTGCTGGATCCGCTGCTGGAGCTGTAATTATGCAGATTATTAACTGCCAAGCACCAGGCTCCGTCATTTCCAGAGGGAAGCGGTGCCTGGCAGCCCTGCAGCCCCTGCAAACCTCCAGCAGGCTCTGTGCTGGTTCTGTTTGTCAGAACCCAGCACATCCCTCTGCTGCCCTGGCTGCCTCCAGACCCTGGCAGGGGCTCAGAGACCCTGGCACCAAGTCAAAAACACCTGTGGCTTCCATTTTAGCCCATGGGAAAAACTGCCAGCTTTGTGTGAGGAATTACAAGCCACAGGGGTTTGAGTAGTGTGGTAGTTAACACAGGGTGGAAAAGCAGAATTTTGGGGATTTTAGAATGGGGTTCAAGGGGACAAGACGGAGGGATTTGGGCATGTCCTGACCTTCTTCTCCTTCTCCTTGCCCTCCATGTCTTGCTGTGATGGTGACACTTTTCTGTTAAGGCACAGACACACTGCCCAACACAGATGACAGATATTGGCACGTTATTGCAAACAGACTATAGGTAACTTCTGATATAAAATGTGAACACCGCCCTGAGGGCAGACAGAATGCCACGGCCTCCTTGCTAGCCAGAGCTGGGCAGGTCAGAGAAAGAATGATACAGACAAGGAAAATTGAACAACCTTGAGAAGCCGATCCTACACATTTCAGACTCCTCCTTTGGCCGCTCGGGCTGGGGAACGAGGACTTTTACACTCTTGGGGTCACCCCGACCCCCAGACCCCGAGACTGCTCTCAGCAGCAGCTGCACAACCCAGGGACAGGAGAGCTCCAGGCAGGCAAGGGATGCTCTGGGATGGGGAGGAGGAGCTGCAGCTCCCCAGAACCCACCTGGAGGGAGCCTCCACCTCAGCTCAGCCGTGGGCTGCCCTTGGGCACGGTGCAGGTGTGCTGAGAGCCCCAGGAACTCAAAAAAAATTTAAAAACCCCAATACCAAGGGGGCCCCGAAGCGTTCTGGCAGCAGGGGTGGCAGTCCCTGGCCAATTGCCCTCCCAGGTGTGGTGACAGAACAAATAAAGTCACTGCAGGGTCACCCAGAGCAGCTCCTCTCTCCCCTCTCTGTTTCTGCTTCCTCAGCTGGGTTGGGGCAGGCACGGCTGAAACACAGAAATTGCTCAGGGGGATCAATAATGTTGGTTTATGTAACTGCTGGGGAGCTGCAGTGCTGGGAAAAACAGGAGGAAATGCTCCTGCTTGACCAGAAAGGACTTAGGAACCAGAAGATACCAGAGTATTTGGTGTCAAACAGGTGAAATCCGAGTATTCCTTCTGCTGGGACTGAAGTTTGGCTGCTGTGGGCAAAACCCTGAGCACAAATCCAGGGATCTCTGAGCTCCCTGGGCTTCCCAGCTGAATTTCCTCTTCCTTCACACGACAACAGGGCTATGGAGTCACACTCAGATGTCAGATTTGGGGGAAAAAAGGAATTTTTTTTCCAGGCTCTGGGGCTGGGGAAAGCTCAGGATTTGGTCTCAGGCGCCCTGGGCCCTCTCGTGGCTGCTGGGGACAGGACACGGAGGAATTTCATTTCCTACCTAACACCCACTTCGTGTTATTGGAAGGAGATGTTTGGGTTTGGAGTGCAGAAAATCCATCTGTTGCACGCAAATGTCCTCAAAAATGAAATGTTTGGAGCAGCTCCTGGGCACGGGAATGGCAGGACATTATCATATCAAATAATGATGATAAATATTAAATAATAATAATTTGTTCCTTTCTGGCAGTGCCTCCAGCAGGATCCTGGGGCAGAGGAGGTTGGAATTTCCGGGTACCTGAAGGATTTTACCTGGGGGCCCAAACCACAGGAGCCAAAGCCAAGAGGGGAAATCCGGGTCATTCACCCCAAATGCAACTGCAGGATTCCCAAAAAAAAAAAAAAAAAAATTCACAACACAGAGAACTGGGCAGAAACAGAAACCAGTGAGAAGCTGCTCCTCCTTTGTGTCTGAAAAAGGACAAAGGCCAAACTTACAGACCTCAGGGATTTAAATTTACCTGTCTTCCCCTGTTTTTAGAGCCCACAGACAGGGGAAGCTGCTAATTTGATATAGGAACCCCAAACCAGCTGCTCCTCCTTCTGCTTCACTGCTGCAAAAGGAAAAACTTACCTGGAATAACAACCCAAACTTATCCTTTGTGCTTCTACATCAGGGCAGTTAAAAAGGCAAAAAAAAAATTAAAATTATTTCTTTTTATCTGCAAGAAAGTGTTTATTCTTTGTAAACCCCACAGAAAAAAGAGGATGCAGCCAAGACCAAGTAGTGAACAAAAAGGGTGCCCGAGGGGGCAGCAAAAGGGGAGGGACCTGAACACAAAAATCAGGGACAATATTCCATGTTCTGCACAGGATGGAAAACCTCCGACAGCTCTGAGCAACACTTCCATGGCGACAATGACACAGGCTGGCTCCAAAGTGCAAACCACAGCAACATGCACACCTGGCTAAAGCTGGCATCCCAGGGCAGCTCAGGGACTGAAAGGATGGAATTTGGATTCTTCTACTGACTTGAGTGTCCTGCTCCTTTCTTCTTGTTGTAGTTCCATGAGGCAACGTGCCAATTAACACCATAATTTTAAAAATTAATTATTTTCTTCTCAGAACTTCCAGAGTCCACTGCATGTTTGCAAAACCCTGAAGCTGGGGCTGGATCTTCTCTTGGCTTCCCCCCCTCCCAAACTCTGACCCACTGCAGAAGTTGCCAGTGCAGAAACCCCTTTCTGTGGATGCAAACACACATTTTTAAATTTGTGCAATTTGAGGGTTCCCTTGAAAACTCCTTAACAAAAACCCCAAACTCCTTGGCAGTGGGGCTGGAAACCATTCAGACAGAAGGGGAGATCAAGTGTAAATGACAGCTGAATGAAATAAAAAACCCCAGAACTGCAGCTTTTATTAGGCAGCTTTACAGTGTCTCGTGTACAGAACATTGCACAGCTCCACCTTCACTCTCCTGGAGGGATCTGGTGCCTCCCAGGGCAGAACCACCAAGTACAGAACAACTGCTGAGTTTGGACCAAAATAAACAGAGGATGGAGCCTGGTTCCTGATCAACACCCAAATTACCACGAGCAGCTTGCAGCAGGCTCTGTAATGAGCTTTGATACAGAAGCTGGATGACAGTGAAGGGGGGAAAAAATAGTTTAAACCATCAAGTTTCCTCTTGAAATGTCTTTTCCCAAGGCACTGTGAACAAGACTGTTTAGCAATTCTCCATGACTAAAAAACACCAATGGGGATATAAATATTTCACACAACAACCACCATCACATCATCAGCTAGTCTTTATTCCTTCCCTTAAACAACGCCCCTGGAATTTGTTTGGTCCTTTGAGGGGGGAAAATCAAATTATCTTCTGCAACATCCACGTGTTTGTATTCAATACATCTATAAATCAAAGCTTTGTTGGGTTGTTTAACCCTTTCACTGGGAAAACGGAAGGGTTTTCCTCACTGGATGAATCTGCAAATCCAATTTGATCATTAAATAAAGAACTGAGGAGAAAGGGTTCAAAACCAAGCAAAGCCCTGTGTTTTTTTTTCAAGAGGAAACCATGCAAGAGTACATAAAAAGGCAAAATTGGCTACTTGAAAACCAAGAATTGTTTTTAATGCGTTGGCCAAGGAAAATAAATCGCAAAGTTCTGTGAGGTTTTCTAAAAATTTACAAGAAAAACCGATGGGCAGTTCTAGCCAATGCTCTTTTCTCCTGCTGGAAATGACAACAAACACAGTCCCACACGAAACAATTTCATCTTGACTGCAAGAGAGCCCTGGGGGCTCCTCCAGCCCCCGGGGCACAGGGAACCTTGGCATTCACTCATTTCTTCAGGGGCTGATAGACAGAGGCATTGGGGTCGAGTCCAGAGGGGCTGGGCTCCACGAATTTGGAAGAATAATGTGGGGACACAGGGCTCAGGGTGCTGGTGGCTGCAGTGTAGGTGATGCTGGGCATCACTGCCATCACCTCTGCGATCTTCTGTTTGAGGTCCTTGATCTCCTGATCCTTCTGCAGGATCTGCCCTGCAAACAGCAAAGCACAGCCCTCAGAACCAGCCCCAAACCTTCCCTCCCCCAGCCCCACGCCCCTGAAATCAGCACCTGTGCAGCTCTGAGCTGTGGCCAGAGCCGTGCTTGACTAGCTCCCATTATCATTTTGCATTATTTGGATTCCCAGCTGCACCACCCCCAAAGATTCATTCTATTTAACCTCATTTTCCTGCCTTTTTCCATCCCCCTTCTCCAAACTCCTCACAAAAGCCCAAGTAAGTGGTCATAAAAGCTGTTAATTTTCCAAACTGTCCCATTCCCATCATTTCTCTCTGAGCTTTCACACCACCACCACAGCAATTCCTGAAACCAGGTGATGAGAAAACCCTCTGCTGAAACAAAACAAAACAATTGCTCCCTCTAATTAAATATTCCTGCAATCAAACAACCTTCTGCAGGGAAATTAAGCTGGTGTTAAATAAATGCAAAGTTATGGAATGTTGCTCCATGGTTTGCACAGCTGCACAAAGCCTGGGCTGGGTTTTGTGTGGGCTTTCTGCTCCCTCTGGTGGCATCACCAGCAGTGCCCACACTCCCCTCACCTGCTGAGAGTTAAAACAGGTTGGGTTCTCCCCGAATTTAGGTTTTATTTACTTGAAGAGTAATAAAATATTATTATGAGGATGACGGGACAGCAGCTTAGTAACAGGCTTAATTTAATTAATTGATCTCTTTTGAAGAGGGAGTTCTTTCAGGGCTTTAAAAGATCTCCAGCTCCTTGTAATGACTTATAACATGCAGAAAACAATCATGAATTAATTTAAACACCTATTTTAATGTTCATTATCAGTTTGATGGGCTGGGAAGGTGAGCTCAGATGGTTTCATCTCCACATTCCCAGAGGTGGAAATGCCAAATTCTCTCTGAGAAATGCCAGGACTGCCCCCAGTCTGTGTGGAATGGAAGCCCCCAGGTACCTTGGGCAATCTCCAGCTGCCTTTTTGCATCTCCCAGGGCAGAGAACAGGTCCAGCTTGATCCTGGTCTCTGCACTCAGGCTGTTCTCCAGGTGCTGGGTCTTGTCCTGCATGGCCGAGAGCGCTGACATCAGCACCTCCGTGTCCTTCTCGTTCTCCTTGTACTTCCTCAGCTCCTGCAGGGGAAACTGGGGTGAGAATGGCAGAAATGCCACCCTGGGGGGCAAAAAATGTCACCTTGGGGGGAAAAATGCCATCATGGGGGGAAAAATGTAACCTTTGGGGGGAAAATGCCATCCTGGGGGGAAAAAATGCCATCCTGGGGGGAAAAATGTAACCTTTGGGGGGAAAAATGTCATCCTGGGGGGAAAAAATGCCATCCTGGGGGGAAAAAATGTCACCTTGGGGGGAAAAATGCCATCCTGGGGGGGGAAAAATGCCATCCTGGGGGGGAAAAAATGCCATCCTGGGGGGGAAAAAATGCCATCCTGGGGGGATTTCACACAGCAGACAGACCCCGGAGTCTTTCCCCCCTCCCCACACTGGGCCTGGCATTAATTAAAATGCTGGTTAATTAAGGCTACCTCCAGTAGCCACCCTGCAAGTGATTAAAGCTGTGATTACAGCATCTATTTTCTCTTCAGCCCTCCACCCAAAAACCCCAAAATCCCTTTCCAAGAGGCAGCTGAGGGTGTGGGAACACTTCCCTCAGGAAAAAGCTGGAATCACACAACTGCTCCTGTTGGAAAAGGCCTTTGAGAGCACCAAGTCCAACTAAAATACATCCCCAAGTGCCACATCTGGACACTTTTTATTTTTGGACACTTCCATCACTGGGCAGCCCCTTCCACTGCTTCACAGCAACATGGGAAAAGCTTTCCTGAAATCCAGTCTAAATGGGTGATGAAAGGGATTGTTTGTATCCCACATGAAACCTCGCTGTGCTGCAATGCCAGAAATTAAGGAAAGAGAAAAACAGGGAGCAATTATCCCAGCAACCTGTGGCTGGGGAAAAAACACAAACGTATTCTATACCTTCAAATGGAGGGACAACAGTGCAAAGGGGGAAAATATTAATGCCTGCAACAAAAAGCTTCTCTAACAGTTTGAAGATGCTCATAAAATCAAAAAGCTTAATTAGAGCTGGGTTTAATTATCTGAAAGCCATGCTCAAACACTCCAGGGATAAGCCACACTTGTTGTCAAGGGTTTGGTAAATCCAGGGACAACGAGGCTGCACCTGAGATTGGGAAACAAGTCCACAGCAGCACCAGGTGGGTTTTGAAGAGGCATTAAAAATCCATTTTCATGCAGATTGTCAGTCTGAGCACATCTTTAGGACAGGAATAAGGGCACACATTTGAGCTATTTAGCTGTAACAAACCCAACCCTGTTTGCTGCATATCTGCCACAAAGTATTTTCAATAGTCAGGCACTTTCACAAAAAAAAGAAAAAAAATAGCCTGGTCAGTGCTCCAGACTGCCCTGAATCAGCAACCTTCAGTGAAAAATATGATTTATTAAAATGAGACTGGCCACAGGCTCCTTGCACGAGGAGAAAAAGGTGATTGAGGGGGTTCTACCCTCAGTCTACACAGACCAGTGGGTTTGGGGGAAAAATCCCCATTTAACCAACAGAATGGTGTGGATGGAGCTCTGGGGCCATGGAATGGGGTGGATGGAGCTCTGGGGCCATGGAATGGGGTGGATGGAGCTCTGGGGCCATGGAATGGGGTGGATGGAGCTCTGGGACCATGGAATGGTGTGAATGGAGCTCTGGGGCCATGGAATGGGGTGGATGGAGCTCTGGGACCATGGAATGGTGTGAATGGAGCTCTGGGGCCATGGAATGGGGTGGATGGAGCTCTGGGGCCATGGAATGGTGTGAATGGAGCTCTGGGGCCATGGAATGGGGTGGATGGAGCTCTGGGGCCATGGAATGGGGTGGATGGAGGCCTGGGGCCATGGAATGGGGTGAATGGAGCCCTGGGGCCATGGAATGGTGTGGATGGAGCTCTGGGACCATGGAATGGTGTGGATGGAGCTCTGGGGCCATGGAATGGTGTGGATGGAGCTCTGGGGCCATGGAATGGGGTGAATGGAGCTCTGGGGCCATGGAATGGGGTGGATGGAGCTCTGGCCCTGCTGGAGCCATGGAATGGGGTGGATGGAGCTCTGGGGCCATGGAATGGGGTGGATGGAGCTCTGGGGCCATGGAATGGGGTGGATGGAGCTCTGGGACCATGGAATGGGGTGGATGGAGCTCTGGGACCATGGAATGGGGTGAATGGAGCTCTGGGGCCATGGAATGGGGTGGATGGAGCTCTGGGGCCATGGAATGGGGTGGATGGAGCTCTGGGGCCATGGAATGGGGTGGATGGAGCTCTGGGGCCATGGAATGGGGTGGATGGAGCTCTGGGGCCATGGAATGGGGTGGATGGAGCTCTGGCCCTGCTGGAGCCATGGAATGGGGTGGATGGAGCTCTGGGGCCATGGAATGGTGTGGATGGAACTCTGGGGCCATGGAATGGGGTGGATGGAACTCTGGGGCCATGGAATGGGGTGGATGGAGCTCTGGGGCCATGGAATGGGGTGGATGGAGCTCTGGCCCTGCTGGAGCCATGGAATGGGGTGGATGGAGCTCTGGCCCTGCTCCTGCCCTCACCCTGCCCAGCCTGGGGCAGGACGTGCAGGAGCTGCACTCCCTGGGCATTGCTCTGATGCAGATCCAGGGATCTGGGAGGGCTGGGAGCTCTCCCTGCAGGCTGCCCCGAGCCCCTGGAGCTGTGGCATTACCTGAACTTTGATTTCCAGCTCTCTGATCTGATCCTCTTTCAGTTTGATGTCGATGGTTAGCTTCTTGCACTCTGTCTCCAGCTCGCGGATGCGATTCCGTAAGGTCTCGGTGCACTCCCCTCTGCAGGGAGACAGGAGGTGAGATAACAGGAGGTGAGATAACAGCCAGCTAACTGCCCCTCCCCAGCTGCTTGCAGCATCAAAAATGATAACTAAAACTGAAGCATGAAAAGAAGAAGCCAGCTTTGGCCCACTCAGCAAAGCGATTCCCCTCACAGCAGGTTACTCAGTGTCACACCTCGGGTATTGGGAGGTTTGGAATGTTGATGAAATATTCATCAATATTCCAACTGATGAGAGATTCATTCCTTTCTGGGGAAAGCAGAAAAGCAGGAATAATTCTTTTCAGACATTTGGAGCCCTGCAGGTTGAAGTGACCCCAAGTTGTGCTGCTGTGGCACTACAGAACCCCACTGTGCTGAGCACTGAGAGCCACTGCCCCAGCAGGAAAATTCCAGAATTATGGCCAATGTCACTGCACAAATCCTTGATTCCCACATGAGAGGAGATGCTCCTTTGAGCAGGACACAACATCTGAGAGCACAATCCAGGAACAGCAGGAATCTTGGAGCACACTCATCCTTTACACGTGTAAATGTCATGTGGGCACTGAGGCTCAGCTGCAGGGTAGACACCTCCCAGTCCTGCCTTGTTTTAACACAAACGAGCCTCTCCACGCAAATAAAGCCGGCTTTTTTTTTTTAAATAAAAGATTTTTTTTCAAATAAAAGATGAAACACAGGCTTCTCCTTCCCACCCAAAGCCCCCCAAGAGCAGAGCACCTGGTAGCAGCAGCAAAGGCCACAGCTCGTGCAGCAGTTGCTTCTTCCAACTTCTTCCTTTTCTTTTCTTCCATTAATTGTTTTTCTACAAAGGTTCTTGCCTCCTGCTCTGCCTTTAGCTTCTTCTCCAGCTGGCTGATCATTTGTTTGTCTTTTTGTTTCATCTGTACAGCGTTGTGCAATCTGCAGGGGGACAGGAGAGAGCTTAAAATCTGGCTGGATTTGCCTCCCATTTTAGGATTATTTAACACAAAAATCCTCCTTTACAGCCCCCAGGGATGTGGCAGGTACTTGTTATAAATGACAATACATTTGGCTTTATTTCTATATTTGCTTTTACCAGTTATTATTGGTCACAAAGATTTTAATATAGCACAGTTTGTAATCCCTTTTAACTGCTTTTTAATAATCTATCAGCTAAAGTTTTCTTTATACCCATTTAAAATTTTGAGGCTGCTTTGCCTTCCTCCTAATCCCATCTCACAGCAAGAAATGAGTAAATAACTGTACAGGGTACAGGGGCATGTGGCCAACACTGGTCCCGCCACATTAACTGGTGCAGAGAAATCTCCAATTGGCCAGCCAAAACCATGACACAAAATGGGTTTTTCTGCCTGCTTTGAACTGAAACTGCCACAGTTATATATAAAATATATATATCTATTCCTTATTAAACTTTTAGAAATGGTAGAGTGAGCCTTGTTTCTGTCTCAGGCTGCAAGGTGTGGCTGGGGTGTGTGTTCTGCTCCCATCTGTCACAGCTGGGGCAGCTATCCTCTGTTCACTGGGAGTTTTCTTTATCCCTCCCACAGCCAATCCTCCCTCCAGGAGACATCTCCTGTTAATGGGCCATTAATTACTGGGGCCAGTGAGTGTCCCTGCATGGCTGATAAAACTCCATCATCCCCTTGGGAGATGCTCCAGGGGGAGGAGCCAAGCATTCCTACCTGGATACAATCTGAGATTTTGGGATACCACAGCAGCCTTTTCCCACTGCATTCCCAGAGGAGGAGCTTTCTGCCCCACTGCATTCCCAGAGGAGCAGCTGCTTTCTTCCCCACTGCATTCCCAGAGGAGCAGCTGCTTTCTTCCCCACTGCATTCCCAGAGGAGCAGCTGCTTTCTTCCCCACTGCATTCCCAGAGGAGGAGCAGCTTTCTCCTCCACTGCATTCCCAGAGGAGGAGCAGCTTTCTCCTCCACTGCATTCCCAGAGGAGCAGCGGCTTTCTTCCCCACTGCATTCCCAGAGGAGCAGCTTTCTCCTCCACTGCATTCCCAGAGGAGCAGCTTTCTCCTCCACTGCATTCCCAGAGGAAGCCCAGGCCCATCTCCAGCAGCCCTGGAGCTTCAGAGGAAAACTCCAGCCTTGTGCAGGATCCCTGCTCCAGCAGAAGCACAGCTGGCACTGCAGGAGGGCTGAGCCACCATGGGATGGGACTGCTGCCACCAGCCTGACCCACAGGCTGCCACCAACACTGTCAGTGTTGTTTTGCATTACTGCATTCTTACTTCCATCCTTATTTCAACCCCGAACAAACACCTGTTACTCCTGCTCCCACATCTCTGCCCCAGAGCCCCTCCGCTTCCACACGGCAGTCATCCAGCGGGGAGGGGGGTCCCATTTCCACCTGACGGGAGGCTCTGGCCCCCCTGGCAGGCAGCGGGGCGGGTGCCACCTACTTGTTCTGCAGCAGCTCGTTCTCCTGGCGCAGCTGGCCCATCTCGGCGCGCGCACCGCGCTCGGCGGAGCTCAGCGAGCTCACCTGCCCTCGCAGCTCCTGCTCCACCTGCCTGCTGGCCTGCAGGTCAGCCTTTAGCTTCTTGATGTCCTGCTCCAACCTGGTGGCACAAAGGACAGCGGCACGTTGGCTTTGCAGTTGTCTGTTGGCTTGTGCACGGGTGGTTTGGTGTGGTTATACTTCCTTTGGTAGAGTATAACCTGTCAGTTTGGGTACGGCTTATTTATGTGATAAATAATATATCTTAGACCACAGCACAGTATTAAAATAGGCATTTTAACATCCCCCAGTCTCTTTTTCACGTAACTAACTCAGAATAGTGTACAATAATGAGATGATTCCCCACATTTGTGGGCTATCTTACCTGAAAGGTAACAGGGACAAAAGCCAGAACACCTAGAGGAAGAATTTATTGACTCTTCATTTTCAGGGAGTATAAAAACAACAGGATGGAGTGTAAAAACAACAAGAAGAAATAAAATATATTGATCTGCTGACCAGTCAAAGGTTAAAACCAAGCAAGAAAATCCCTGAAACATCTCAACTCACAGGAATGTTTGACTAATGTATAAAACTCATGAATATGCATGTACCCCTGTAATGGAACAGGATATATGGAATATTGTTTTACCCTAATGGTAAGTTTTCTGGCCCATCTCCAAAAGCACCCCAGAGCTGGATATTTGTCCCTTATTAAGCTTTTAAAAATTCTAAGGAGTGAACTTTGTTTTTCACACTGGCAAAGACAATTCCAAAGGACACTCTCAGCTTCCTGCCCCCTCACCCCAAGGCTCAGGCACGTTCCATAAAAACAGCAGACCAAACCTCGCACCATCTGCCAAACCCTCAAACCTTCAGCCTCCAAACAATCAACTCTCCCAATTCTCTGATTGTGTCCTTGCTAAATAATCAGCTTTTATGTAACTCCACGTAGAGCCCCACACACCTCGGAGCCTCCCACAGGAATCCACTGCCATGCACTGTCGAGTGCTACCACAAATCCTATGGAATTACATTTCCCCTGAAATCTGAGAAGCTCTAAAGCAGGACAGAGCCACACACAAACAGGTTCCATTCTGTCCACAAATGCTGGGTTTGACTTGCTAGCCAGAGCTGAGCTGTGAATTGTCACCTCAACATGTTGGTATTTTCTTGCAGCACATGATGTGCATGCTGAGCAAGAGGATGTGTTAAGTCATCCCCAGCTCAGGAGTCAGTAAATTTAGTTTTAATTGCTCTTGAACAGAGACCATCTGCTCTACACTTGAAATTGTAGCTTTGGAAAGTTCTTGAAGATTCATGTAATCTTTTTAATTAAAATATTGTTAAATAAAACACACGTTTCGGAGGAGAGGCACTCAGCTCACTTTGATTTTCCCCCCACAAATAAGGTTATTGATTCTTAGAATAAAAACACATCACAGGTGAATAATCAACCATTTTAAACTCTGTTACACACTTATTGAAAGCAAATACACCCCAGCCATTCTCACACAATCCTCTTTTGCTCTGCCAGCTATTGATTTGAGAGTTTTTAAGTGTCCATAAAGAAGATGAAGGTGGTTTTATTTCCTAGGCTTCCACTCTGAATTAGTGGCAGTGGGACATTAAGACCAGGACAACAATCACAAAAGCCAGAATGAGCTGCCCTTGGTGACACTCAGCAGTGCAGATGAATGGCTGCAGCTTTCTGGTTTCTTAATGAAACATTTTTGGGCTTCAGGGCAGGGAAATCTCAGCCAAAAAGGCACTGAGCGATGAGCAGCAAGAACATCCTCTGTCCCTGACTGCAGAGGGGAAGTGTGGGATCACCAAGGCTGTGGAAATCCAGGGAAGTGGGTCTGTAACAGCTCTAACAGCCCGGAGAGATGAGAGGGGGAATGGAATGAGGAGCCAGGAGCAGCCCCTAGAGGAAGCTGGGACACCTCAGACCACTTCAGTCTCAGCCCTCTCCTGGCCTATGGAAGTGCCCTCCTGGGAAGATTAATTCCTTCAGTGCTCTATAAATTGGCAAAAGCACCCTCAAACAAGAAAAAAAAAAATCAACTTACAGGCAAATAGTAACAGCACAAAGCAAATACCCAGCTCAAAGGGAAGTGCACAAATCACTTCAACACCTGGTGCTCTGCTGAGGGAAAGAATGTGCAAACCTGACCAAGTATTCCAACCTCAGCCCCCAAATGGGAGCAGCAGCAGCTGGCTTTAGGTGAGTGGTGCCACCCTGTGCAGTGTTAAATGATGGACAGGGCAGCTGTTGGGCCAAGAAATCAGAGTTTCACTTCATCTGCCAAAAAAGCAGCAGCCCAGTGTTTTAGAGAGAGCAAATATTTTAATTAAAGAGAGTAGAAGCTGTAGAACCACTACCAGACTGGGGTGTGCAAACAGCTGATTGGTTTTAATCCAGGTTTTCATAAATAGGTGGGAAAATGCTGTTTCTATAGAGGAATGCACCTGAATCCCACTTGACACTGACCCAGAAATAACTTCAACATTCATGGCTACAGTGAAGCCATAACTGAAGATAAGAGCTGTAAATAGCTTTTACCTGTAGCCCAGACCGTGCCAAACTCAGATACCCCAGGATTTATTTTGGGTATTGAGTATTCCAGGAAAAGAAGCCTGAACAGCTCAGAGGTGCTGGCACAGGACAGGCTGAATTTGTATTTTTGGCGACGTGAGCTCAGGGCTGTGCAGCCATCTGCCTGGTGGCATTCCTGCACCTGAGTGCTCCCAGGGCTGCTCCAGACGGGGCTGGAACAAAGCTGCAGGATCCCTGGGGAGCAGACAGAGCCAGCCCTGCAGAGCTGCAGCAGAGATGAGGCCACAGGCACAGCTCTTCCTGCTCCGGGTATGGAATTTGTGGGGCTGGGGCTCGGGGAGGGTGGAACATCCACGAGACATCACCCCAAAGGGGCCAGGTAAAAATTAACACAGAAAATTCCTCTCTGTCCAGTCAATGCCACACAAAACCACTGGAAACTGCTTTATCTGTGGGCTTGTTTGGAATGAGGTTTAACAGCAAGATTTTAGCAGGTTTTAATTACATTGAAGGATTTGCTGCAGCTTTCAACACCAGAGCAGAGAGTATCTGTTTTCTGCCAATTACAGAGCAAATGCAGGCTCCTTTCTCCTAAAACAAGAGGAAGATCACAATCCATCATCATGCAAAGGCTTCCTGGGTGGCTTCTCTCCCAGAGCTGCCCCAATTAAGCAGACACAAGTTCATCAAGAAGGAGAAAACAAGAAGGGACTTACCCCTCAGACCCACAGGTGCTCCCTGCACTGTCACAGAGCTCACCTCTCCCACAAGGACATTAACACCACTCAAAAATAAAAGCACATCAGGGCAAACCAACACAAAGGCATACAAAATCCTCAGCTCTGGCAGAAAAAATCCCTGCTGCAAGCAGGGAGCAGAGCAGGGGAGCAGGGCAGGCCTCCTTCCCTCTGGAACAGCCTGCACTGCTGCTACAATGAAAAATGACCCCTAAACCAGCAGTTTTCACATTACTGTTATTCTTACTCTGATTTCATTTGCTGCTTAAGTCACTTATTTCCTGGCTTGTTGGAGAAAATGATTTACAGAGGAGGGGGAGCAAAGGCAACCCGAGTTCTGGAAGGTGTTTTTCCCTGCTGCTGCACACAGCAGCACTCACTGTGACACAGAGCTGCTTTTAAATGAGGCTTTAGTTGCAGATTATGTTGTGCTGTTTATACAAGTGAGGTCAATTCCTTCAGTTTGTCATTGCTAACTGCAGATTTATCCATTTCCTTTGCTGAGCACCACCTCCTGCCATTCCTGGTGAGGAGAATGAATCAGGGATCACCTCGGAGAGGGAGCATTTTCCCAAATGCCTTGGGGGATATTGATAGATGAACCTAAAGACGACTCAATTCAGCTTTAATACTCCCCAGCATCGATGTCTGGGTGCTCAGTTTACTCCATCCCATAATCACCTGGCAACTGCACTCAAATGAAACACAGCTTATATAAAAATGCTCATTTTAAAGTATCCACAAGGCCCTGAGATGCTCTCCAAAAGCTCTGCCTGGCACAAGCAGCCCCTGCAGTGAAGCTGTTCTTTCTGCTCCCCTGCAGCCCCGAGCTGCCCCTGCTGGGACTGACAGCGCTCCCTGCACCCCCAAAATCCAGGAATCCACAAAGCCAGGAGCCTCCTTTCCCTGCTGGGACTGACAGCGCTCCCTGCACCCACAAAATCCAGGAATCCACAAAGCCAGGAGCCTCCTTTCCCTGCTGGGACTGACAGCGCTCCCTGCACCCACAAAATCCAGGAATCCACAAAGCCAGGAGCCTCCTTTCCCTGCTGGGACTGACAGCTCTCCCTGCACCCCCAAAATCCAGGAATCCCCAAAGCCAGGAGCCTCCTTTCCCTGCTGGGACTGACAGCGCTCCCTGCACCCCCAAAATCCAGGAATCCCCAAAGCCAGGAGCCTCCTTTCCCTGCTGGGCCTGACAGCTCTCCCTGCACCCCCAAAATCCAGGAATCCACAAAGCCAGGAGCCTCCTTTCCCTGCTGGGCCTGACAGCTCTCCCTGCACCCCCAAAATCCAGGAATCCACAAAGCCAGGAGCCTCCTTTCCCTGCTGGGCCTGACAGCTCTCCCTGCACCCCCAAAATCCAGGAATCCCCAAAGCCAGGAGCCTCCTTTCCCTGCTGGGCCTGACAGCTCTCCCTGCACCCCCAAAATCCAGGAATCCACAAAGCCAGGAGCCTCCTTTCCCTGCTGGGCCTGACAGCTCTCCCTGCACCCCCAAAATCCAGGAATCCACAAAGCCAGGAGCCTCCTTTCCCTGCTGGGCCTGACAGCTCTCCCTGCACCCCCAAAATCCAGGAATCCCCAAAGCCAGGAGCCTCCTTTCCCTGCTGCAGGCTGCTCCCAGCAGCTGCCAGTTCCAAAGGCTGCTCTGCTCCTGAGCTCTCTGCTGCCTTGGGAAGGGGCTGCAGGAGGGATTAGCTCCCACACTCCTCATTTACATTCCCAATCCTGATTTTCTGTTCCATGCTTGCCTTCCTGGGGCAGGAAACCTTGGCCATCACCCCCCTGCAGCTGACACAGGAAACCTGCTGCTGCTTTAATGCCACTCCAGGCAGGGGGTGAGCAAGAGGCACCAGCCCCTCTCTGCCCATCAGTGATGTCACCAAATTTCACAATATTAGCACCAAATAGCCACAAATTCACATTAAAACCTCCCAGTCTGTCTCTGCAGGTAACACCATTTTAGGAAAGTGAAATAAGCTGTGGCTGAACAGCTTTTGCTTCACCAAGAAATTTCCCAGTCCAACTGCCAGAAGATGTCCTCGTTATCTGTGGGAATAATTAGTACATGAGACAGCTTGTTCATCACCTCGTGTGCCAAAGGCAGGACCTCTGTGGATACAGACAGTCCTGCCAAGCTGCACTGCCAGGTTTTTTGTCTGGTTTTAGTGCAGGGATTTTTAAGGGTGCAGAGGCAGGTCATGGGTTTTGCAGTGTAATGTGCAATAAACAACAAAAAAATAATTCCGCAGCAATTACAGCTTGGACTTGTTCCATACATTGAGGCTGTAAATCTGTTTCACCTCAGAAATGACAGTGAAATGGTAGAAGAAATGAATCTGCTGTGCACCTCCTGACAAACAGCAAAGGGCAAAAGGACACCAGGCTGAGCCCAAATGGATCCAGAGAGCTGGGGAAGAAGCACTCAGATCACAGAGGTTCAGAGATGAAGGGCTTGACAAGCTCCAGCAGATTCCAACACCCTCAGGAGATGTCTCAGAAAACCCCAGAGGTTCCTGAGCCTCTGGGACTCCTCAGCTCTGGCCTGTAAGAACGGAACAATTCCCAGGGATGGGCATCAGGAAGCTGATGCCACAAAACCAAGCACTCAGGCCCTGACATTCCACCAGGCAGAGCAAAAAGAAAAGCTTAACTTCAAATAAGAGCGTGTATAAGGTATATAAACCTTAACTAGCAGGACCCTTCCAGATAGATCACATCAAATATTTCAGAAGTTAACAACCCTGTAAAAATCCTGGTCTCCAAAACCCCCTGGTCATGACTGTCTCCAGCCCTGCTAATCCCAAGTCCAAGCAGAAGGAATATTTCACATTTGCTCCTGGTTACTCAGCCCAGGGCCATCATCTGTGGACACAAAAGGAAAGCAGCTCGGGTCTGCCATCCTGCTGAGAGAGAGGCTGCTGGACACCCAGCTAGAAAAAGCAGCTTTATTTGGAAGTTGAGCAGATCTGAGCTGAGTCTGAACAAATGCAGGACTTCACTCAGCCCTTTTCAGGCTGCAGCAGCAGTGCAGACTGGAAGTTTAATAACAGGAATGAGTAACACTCCTGGAAGTGGAAAAAATGATGAACAAATGCCCGGAACTCCAGGGACAGGATAATTGACAAGGTTAAAATAAAAAAGCACCATGAATTTTTAAATGTAAGTGCATCCATCCCATCCAATTTGTCAGGTGAGTTTATGCTCCCACTGGTGTGGGAGTTACGCAGCCAGGCTGAGCAGAAACAGGATTTCATCAATGACTCCAGGCAGCAGCTGGAGCAGGGTGCTGGGGTTTGGTGCTCCTGGGCTGCCTGCACAGGGACATCAGGGACAAGAAACAGCTCCAGGGATTTGTGGCACAACTCTACACCCACACATCCCAACACCACTTGTCTGAAGAAGTTCCATTCCCTCTCAGGGCAGAGCAAATCCCTTTCAGAGTACAGCTGTGTCCTGTGTCCTTCCCCAGCGAGTTCCAGGAGCTGCAATTCCCTCAGGACACCATCTGTTTTGTTGCAGACTCATTTCTGTGGTCCATGTTCTGTGACCACCTGCTCCAAGCTCCCACATAAGGATTTCAAGAGGAAACTGAAGCTTCAAACACAGCAGGTTTAACTCTGAGTCCCTGTCCCAGGCACACAATCCTCAGGCTGGCAGCTCACTCCTTCCCTTCCCTCTGCTCAAGGCTTAGGAATGTTTGGAACTGCAGCAAACGGAGCTGACCCTTCTGTCCCTCAAAGAGGGAGCAAACAAAGCCCGTGAAGAGTGCAGAGCTGCCAGCTGAGGCAGGGAACACCCAGCCAGGCCTGGCCAGGGGCTGGAGCAGCTCTGCTGAAGGCAGAGCCATGTGCAGCCCATCAGTCCTGTCACACATCAGCCTCACTGGCTGCTCTCTGATTTGCCTCTCACAGGCTCTCTACAGACATTAGGTATCAATCAGTCTGGGTGTTTAATTGGCAGGGGTATGTCAATCAGGACATACACACGGAGTGATTATCAGAGGGGAAAATAATATTTCCATTGAAGTAATTGTGTTCCCACAGCACAAATCCTCTGAGATAAAAGCCCAATTATCAAAGGTACCTGCAGGGAAAACAAGCCTGATCTGCCAATTAAGCTGGCCAACACTGATTTGGTAGAATAAGGAGTAAGAGACACGAGCCAGGTGGAAAATGCTGGAGAAGGGCAGAACTGTGGAACAGTTTTTGTTCCACACATCTCTCCATGCACAGTCACACCACTTTCCTCACTGGTGCTTTTCCTGGCAGCACATGACAACACCATCTGTCCCAGGGTGAGCCACTGCACCTCACAGACCCAGCTCCCTCTGAACTTCCCAGGAGCAGATGCAAAGCTGGGACTTTTCCATGCTGCCAGATTCCAGGGCAGTGCCTGCACAGGGCTGTGAGCAGAGCTGAACTCAGCTCCACACCAGCCCTGCCTCTCTGCACTCGCTGCCTCCACGCTTGGAACTGGAGATTAAAGCAAAAGCCAAACACTTCAAAGGAAAAACAAAACCAAACCACCTGTTCAGGCTCCAAGAAACCCCAGTGAACTCCCTGGAGAGGCAGAGGTCGCTCCACAGAAGAGCTGTCAAGGACAGATGAGCTGATTTTCTCACGTTTTCCTCCTGCCTTCCACCAGAGTATTTCTGGTGCCTCACAACAGAGCTGTGAGCTAGGGGAGCAGCAGATCCTGAGCCAGAAATGAAGCAATCTGCTCCAGGCTGCGCAGCCAACAACAACCAGGAACACAGCTCCACACATCTCCTGGACATCTTATCCCACCACTGCACAATTCTGCCTTCTCTAGGTGATCACGGGTGACATTTTCCTAATAAAAAGCAAATGAAACCCCTGAGTCCTGATGGACTAAGGGAGGATGAGACAAGGCTCAGGCCCAACTTACCTTACCAGTGCATCTGGTTTGCTTAGCTGGTTATTAGGAATACAGTTTTCCATTAAGTCCTTATGTGTGCTCGGGCTCTTGCTGGCACATTTCTGTTTTTTCTCATTTTTAGAGGATGAGGAGGGGATGCTCCCGTTGCTTGCACTGTGGCTGCGGGGTGAGGAGTTCACAACCCCACTGACATTTTTGTAATTTTTGGACGAGGCAGTGCATGAGTCCTCTTTCAAGAGGTTTTCTGTACTTCCTACAAGATCATTATTTAATCTTTTACTATTGATATGGTTTTCCATATATTCAATTTCTTGTATTTTAGAGTCTACAGGTTGCAAAATGTTGTTGTTTATTCCAAGGTTGTGTTTCTTTGCATCCTTGTCCTTTTCTTTCCCTTTTTCTCGATATTCCAGCTCTGGCAACGTTGCAGAGATTTTTTTATTGGCTGGAATTCCTCCATTGTGCTGCAGGAGTATTGAGGAATCCATATCAGATAATCCTTTGGCTGCTGCAACAACAAAGTGAAAAAAAACCAACTTAGTTCATTAAATCCATCAATACCGTGCCACAGAAAGAAAAATCATTATGGACACACCCATCATTCCTGCAGGAAACTATCAGTATTGGAGACTCTCTAGAAAAGAGAATCCCAAGTCACCTATTTTAAGGCTTTTTGCCTCATTCCAGGCAGGAAAGAGGGATTTAATAATCAATACTAGAGCTTCACACAACACTGACTGACCAGATTGATGCAGCTGCTAATGAAGAACTGAGCAGAGGGGCCATAATTCCCTTTTCCTGTCACATTAACCCCTCCGAACTGATTTCACTTCTGCCCCTCTGAGCTCCCCACACTCCCACCAAACCAAGCCAGGCTGGAGCAGCTCCTCCTCAGCAGGCCTGGGCTTTGTTTTCCCTTGGACCAGCAGAGAACAGAGCACACACGAAGGAATTACTTGCCTTCCTCTGCCTCCCTCTCTTGCCTTTGCAGCATCTGCTGCTCTGGGGGCAGTGCCTGCTGCAGGAGCTGCATGTAGAACTCGTTCTCCTTCTGCACCTCCTTCTGCTTCCTCAAACGCATCTTGTAGCTGACGTAACTTTTAAAGCCAAAGCCCAAAGTCACAACAGGGTAGCCAATGCTAAGGAGGAAAAGAAAAGCAATATTATGGCTCAAACTACAGCCATGAGAGCAAATTAATCAAGTATAGACACAATTCATATACACATATTCATATATATATATATATATGAGAACTTCCACAGGAACTGATTTATAAAGTGGTTTTTGCTGTTCCACAGGAGCTCTCAAGAAATGCTTGCAATATCCACACTGCAAATCCCTCCCAGCACAGAAAGGTGGCACTGGGTCCTTGTTTACACACATTTCTCAGGGAACATTTCACGGCAGAAGTGTGAGGGAAAAGCTGAACTGCCAAGGCTGAACCCAAACAAAAAGCTCTGATTATTCATTTTCCTGGTGAAATAAAGGTTAATGGGAAAAGGACAGGGAAGCACTTACCAGTGTGCTGCAAATGGACGGCAAAGGTCCACATGGAAGTTTTTTAAATCTTTAAATCTGATGGCTGCTTCAATATAAACAAAAAGTATCCACAGTGATACTGTTGGTAAGCACACACCTCTTTCTGTGGGGGGAAGGGAAACAGAGGCACCTCAGGGACAGAGTACAGGCAGCAAGGATTTGAAAGTTATTTTTAAAACATTTCAGGAGTCTGAGGAAACAAACCTTAAAGATTTCACCTAAAAAGATCATAACTTAGAAAAAAAAAAAAAGGAAAAAAGAAGCAAGTTCCCATCAACTTGGATGAGCACTGAAAATGAGCAATTCCTCAAGCTGCCATGAATTAAAATATTAAATCAGCTCAACAGCTACAGCTAAAACTGGCCCATCAGGTTCTTCCTCTTAAACATCAATCCCGAACAACTTCAGATAAGGTTTTAACATATTAATACAGCTCCAAAAATAACCCCAGATCCTGCAGGTATTTGAAATTGGGCAGCAAGTGGCTCACAGCACCTGCCATCAGCTCCCACACTGCTGTTATTAGCAGTGACTAAGTTGTCACAGAGCTGAGGGAGGGATGATCCACAGCACCCTGCAAACCCCTGGGATCAAGGCTGGCACAAAATGTTCCACAAACCCCAAATCCCAAGAATCTGGGGAGTGAAAAGGTACCCCTGGAAAAAAAAAAATAATTACATTTGATTCCTAAAATGTTTTGATTGAGGGAAGGAACTAAACCTCCTCCCCCAGCTCCACTGCTTCATCCAGACCCAGGGATTTATGAGAACAAACTCAGGGAGAAAAGGGCAGCAGAGGGGGACAAGAGTTCTCCATGGAAGCCTCAAACTGTCAGGGCAGCCTCTGGTAGCCCCAGCTCAGAAACTGCACCCAGCTGACACAAAGCTTTGCTAAAACAGAATTAAACTCACTGAAATAACTGGTATTTGAACATTATTAACTAAATTATCAGCACACCAACTGAGTGTGGAGGAACAGAGCACTGTCACAAACTTGTCCTGTGTGCTCTGTAATTGTTGAATCACTGCAGGAGGGTTTTAAAGTCAGGAAGTTAATTTTCTTTTAACTGCTCTGGAAGTCCTGTTTATTCCCCTCCAGTTCCTGCTTACTGGAGATGCACCCCAAGTGCAAAACAAAAAAACAAAACAAAATTTTTAACTAAAAAAAAAAACAAAACAAACTACATGAAGTGAGGCAGAAGGGCTTTGTTCCTAAAAGATGGAGATACATCTTGAGCCCTGGAAATTGTCAATAAAGAAGAGCTGGAAATAAAGGAATTATAAACGAGCCAGGAAGTTGTAAATCAAGAATAATGCCCACCTGTGTGCCACACATACTGTACCCACACATAGGTGCTGGCAGCAAAGAACAGCCACTGGATTGGGATGAAGAGCAGACAGATGATGTTGGAGGTGAATGCTACACACACAAAAAATACTGAGAAGGCCTGGAAGAAAGGAGGGAGGGGGATAAAGAACAGGGTTTGGTTATTCCAAACCAAATAGCGTTTTTTATAGATATTAAAATACATATAATGCATTTTATATAAAATATCTGATAGCTATAATTTTATCACAAGCCAGTATTTCTAATATTACATGTTTAAGTTAAATATATTTAACACATTCAAATATATTTTATATAAATATATAAATAAAAATATTTTACATGTCTATATATAAGTTTTTAAATACAGCCATATATATAGCCCCATATATAGATAGAATGTCTGTGTATACACCTATATATACACATATAAAACATATATTTTTTAATATATAAAATGACTATATAACAGTTATATAAAATATCTAATAGCTATAATTTAATCACACACCAATATTTCTAGTATTACATGTTTAATATATTTAACATATTCAAATATATTTTATTTAAATAAAAATATTTTGTATATCTATATATATTTATATAATTTTTATATAGCCATATATATAGCCCTATAGATAGACAGCATGTCTGTGTCTACATTTATATATATACATATAAAATATTTTTAATATATAAAAAGTCTATAGAACAGAGTTATACAAAATATCTAAAAGCTATAATTTTATCACACACCAATATTTCTAGTATTACATGTTTAAGTTAAATATAATGAACATATTAAAATATACTTCATATATATAAATATTTTATATATATATTTATATATTTTTTTTAAATATAGCCATATATAGCCCTATATATAGATAGCATATGTCTGTGTATACATTTATAAATATAAAAAATATAAAATATATATTAATATATCAATATATATTATATGTTAATATATTAATAATATAAATATAATATAATTATAATTATTAATAATGATATGATTATAATTAGTTTATTTATACAATTAATTATAATATAATTATAATTAATATAATTATATTAATATATTATATGTTGATTTATTATATATTAATATATTAATTATATTATTAATATAGTATATATTAATATAGTATATATTGATATATTATTATACATTAATATATTAATATAGATATTTTTATATGTTTATATCTTATAAAATATGTTTATATTTTATATATATTTTTATATATAAACATATAAAAAAGTATATTTTAATATATAAAAATATTTCAAAGTCTATGTAACAGGTTCTCTTGAAAACAACACAGAAAGTCTTGCCTGTTTACATATACACAAGTTTACATATAATTCTGCTGGATTCCAACCCAGCTCAGGCATTTCCCCAGTATTTCCCCGTGGTGGGATCTGGCTAAATCGTTATTTCGCCACGGACAAAACGTCCGTCAGAGGGAAGAGGCAGGTCAGCGAGGAGGCTCCTGCCCCAGGGGGCTCTCCCGGCAGGGCTCTGCGCCCACTCACCAAGCCCTGGTATCGGAAGGAATCGTACACGCTCCTGATGAAGAGCCAGAAGGGCCACAGGTACTCAAACCTGAACTCCAGCACAAAATCTGCCAGCAGCACCAGCGCCCACACCACCAGGAACTTCAGGTACAGGAACGTGCTGGGGGAAGAAAAAGGACACTGCAGGTCAGCATTTCCAACAGAGAAACTGACTTTTTTTGGGTTTTTTTTTTTAGTTAAAATATTCAGAATTAAAACTAAGGACAACTGTAATACATGGAAGGAAATGACAGCCAAAATAATTTTATGATATAAGTTTAGGGGTTTTTTTATTATTATTCCATTACAGCAGGCCTGGCCTAATGAAGCCAACGCTGAACTGCATTTGTGTTTCCTCATGAACAGCAGGGTCATGAACATGAACATCAGCACCCATCTCCCTTTGCACTGTCACACAGTGAAGTCCTGCCACAGGTAACTTCTCCCAGCTGGAATGTTCCTTTTCCAGTCCTCTCCTCCAGGAATGTTGGTGTTCCCCCATCCTCAGCAGCCTGCACATGTTCCCTCATGTAACACAGACTGCAACACCAATAAACTCAGATGTATTTTAAGCCTACAGCAATTTAAAGTCTGTTTTGAAACTGAGTTATCAGTGTTAGATTTGAATACATTTCTATGAAGGCAAATGGATCCCTTAAAAACAACCAAAACCTCAGAAAAATGGAAGCACATGAGGCCTGAGACCAGCCTAACTTCTATTTTTAATTATTTCTGAGCCACATTCCCATGTTCTGAGTCCTGCATTTTGAACCACTGATGATCCTTCTTGGCAGCAGAGCTTAAAAACATTTTGAGCTCATACCCAAGTAACACTTGAGGCATCAGCCCAATCCATTCTTCCAAAAAAGAAGCAAAACCCCTTTTCTCCCCAAACCCACCACCCCAGATCTGTCTCTCCAGCTCCCCAATCCCTTGCTGCACTCTGTTGGGTTACAACAACAAAAAAAAAGAAAAGAAAAAATAAAGGAGGGGTTAAAAATATTTTTTTTCCTCATTTAAATTGAATGCAAATTTTCCTTTCAGTAACTTGTTTTCCCTCCTCTGCCACCCTGCCAGCACAACCAGCAGAACTTTGCCCTGGAATGTTCAGTGGGAGGTGCCAAGGGTTTGCACCCAGTGCCAGGCAGGGTCGAGTTTCTGCCCTGCTCGGGGCTTTTTTAGGAACTTGTTCTGAGCTTTGGGCAAGAGACAAAACAGCAGATTTCCAGGGAAGGAGCTGGGTACCAGCAGAGACTTGGAAAGAACTGAACTTGTGCAATTGTCACCCAGGTTCAGGTGCAGACCGCAGGGCTGGGAAAGCACTTGGATTTCTGGGGAGCCAGGGTGAATGGCATGTGCCTGAGAGTGCCCTTATCAACAGAACGGGCTGGGGAAAAATAAAGCAAAGGGCTCCAGGAAGCACTTCAGTGGAATGGAAACAAAACTAATGGCACACACTTGGAAAAGTTAAGGAAGTGCTGCTTTCAGTTCTGAGGGACCCAGCCCCAGTCACAAATTACTGCTTGAGAAGAATGAAACTACAGTGTGAGTACTGAAAAAACCCTCACACCCAGCAAAACATCCCACACCAAAACCCACCAAAACCCCTTAAATGGTCACACTGTCCTGGTGGATTATGCTTCCACACAGGCTGCCTTTCCCTGTTTATTTACAGTTCAGATCCTCACCAGAAATCCGTAAAAAGCAGCTGCGTTCAGAGAATATTTGACATTAAAGGTGACATTTGGGTCCAGACTCTGGAATTGCACCTGTGCAACTCCTGAGATCTGAGAAATTCTATAAAATCCTCCCAGCCAGGAATTCCTTGCTCAGTTTGGTTGTGCTGTGGAGCCTTTTCCTGGGTCACTCTCGTGGCTATTGTTTATTTTCCTGCCAGGAGGACATCCCATTTTTCCCAGCAAATGAGGGCTGTCAGGACTCATGCTGCTCAACGGTGAAGTGCCACTCCAAGTGAAAGCATTTGCTGAACAAGAGTTCTGTAACACAGCCATTAAAGTGATTTCTGATATTAAATTCATATCAATCCAAGGGCCCCGCTGACACTTAGCACCTTCTAAAGTGGGATTGGAACAATGCAACACTTGTAAGGAGGTTTTGCCAACAGTATTAAAGAGCCTATTTCTCATTGTCTGAAGGGCTCCAAAGCCATTCAGAATTCCAGGAGTTCAGCAAAGTTTCAAAGCCTCAATCCTTGTGCTGGCCACAGCAGGGAGGAAGCCCACATCTCAGATCCTGCTGCCCCTGAGGTGCTGCACAGCCAGGTTTGTGTTCAGGCCAGCCCCCAGCCCAGCAGGGTGAGCTCACAGCTGAAACACATCCCCAGGAATTAAATCCCCTGGAAAACCTGTTTATTGCACAGGCTCAAAAATATTCCGCGAGGCCAACTGGAATTCAGAGGTGGATCCCAACACAGGGAAGATTCTTGCAGATAAATACCTAAAATCTGGGTTATCCAATTTCCTGACACATGTCATAAAATCTGCCCTGGGTGACCTGGCAGAGGTTTAAGGCCAGGGCTTTCCCCATGAAACAGCATATGGCATCTAATCCTGGAGGGTGATAAAGGAGAAGGGAAGGATGGACACTTCCATGTGAGGAGCAGGGCGCAGGGCAGGGAGGAGCAGTGATTCCAGAGCTGCAATTTCTCTGAAAGGTCAATTGATGGCTAATGTACACTAAATAGAAAGATTTATTCATAACCCTGCAGTGCCTGTGTTCCCCCTTTGAATTTGCAAATAAATAATTTTCCTCCTTATTCTTCCTCCCCCTGCAAGTGCCAGATGCCATTTCCTTTTTTCCCCCCCTCCTTTTTTTTTTTTAGTCTCTTGTTCTTTGTTCTCCTTTTACTGCCCCGCTGAAGCAGATCCTCTGCAGGCTGTAAGGTAAAAGCACTGCCAAAAACCCCTAGAAAAAGACCCAGTTCTGCACCCCAAACCCAAACTGGGGGTGGATTAAGCCTTAATTCTAGCCCACTATTATCAGCAAGGCCCGAAGGCTGGAAAGGCAATCCTGGCACGCTCCTTTGGCAGCCTGACTCATCCAAGACAATGGAGTGGGAGGCATCCCGAGGCTGGCAGGGTGCCAAGGGCACAGGTGAGCTTTAAAAAGGTGAATTTGAGCATTTGGGTGAAATCACCAAATCATCAACAACCCCCACCTCAGCGTTACCCAGCAGCCACAACACCGGGGATGCCGAGTAGAAATTAGCAAATATGAAATCTTTATCTAAATAAACACACAAACAGATATCTAAGATTATTATTAGTGGGCAGAGGAAGGGGAACACAGCGAGCTTGAAAGGCAGAAAACATCACTGCTGGCACTGACCATGGGAAACACCTGCCAGCTACAGGTTTGAAAAGGAAAAGAAACGTAAAGAACCCCGGGCAAGCTCCCTGAGCCCCGATTCTGTGTCCTGTCAGGGCACAGAGGGTGTCCATCCCTGAGCTGGGGCAGGGCAGGAAAGGGAAAACCCTGCAGTGATGGCAGCCCAGGCAGGGGCAGACAGTCAGCACCCAGGGCTGGCACAGGAGGCACTGCCAGCTCGGGGAATTCAGCTGCAAACCCCAAAATCCCCAAATGCACGGGAGCCCCTTCAGCTGCAGGGAGAGAGAGCCAGGGCAGAGGGGCTGGCACAGCAGAGCACATGAAATGCAGCATAAATGACACTGGAGCCCTGCACTGAAGTTCAAGTCATAAAAGGCAGCTCTGCTGCTTTGTTCCAGACCTCCAGGGCAGAAAATGCTTTACCCTCTGTAGGAAGCTGGTAAAAAAAGCGCCAGAATAAATTAGCAGGAGGAATCATTACGGATTTTCAAGAAAAGCCTAAAAAAGGCCACATTCCTGGAGGTAGTGCTGATGTTTTCCTTGCAGTTTATCTGGCTGTCAACAATCCAGTGCCTGGAATTCAGCCCTGTCAGGATTTGGGTGGCAGAGGGAACCCGGAGTATTTACGGGGTCGTGGCACCCAGGAATCCTGTCCTGTGCCACCAGGGCCACTTGGAGATGAGACAGCCTCCCCTGCCAGGCACCCACTTGGCTGCCAGCCCACGGAGTGCCTGGGATAAAGGGCAATTTACATCCCCAGCTAAAAAAAACCTGCCTCTGAAGGAACACGGAGTATTTCAGGACTATTGTCAGGGAATCCATGAGACAGCATCCATCAGCTGATGTGACAGCACGAGTTTAGGCAGGGATGTGTGGAATTCATCTTGAAACTTCCCCAGCCAGGAAAGTGGGACCAAGCAGAGCCAAGACAAGCAATATCAGCAGTGCAGCTGAAGGATTTTAGCCAGATCAAAATGAGGACTGGGAAGACTCAGGAACAAATAAGCTTTAATTGCTTAACTGATGACAAGCTGCAATGAATACTTTTAATTAACAATTAAGGGTTTAATGCATGCACACTGCCAAAGGTAGGAGATGTAAAATCACTTCAGCATTTCTAAACTGTTGCCATTGTTTTACATGGGAGAAGGCAAAATTTGGAATATAAGCTGTAGAAATAAGAGATCCTCCAACTCCTACCGAGAGTGTGGTGGGTTTGGAGATCTGTTGAAAGCAGTTATTTTAAATTATAATAGAGTTCTTTCCACAGATCCTGCAATACTTCTAAAGAGCATAAGTCACTGCAAAAATCAGCATTCAGAGAGATCATCCACATCTTTCAGTGCAGCCCAGGATTTTATATTTCTAGCTTCGTTCTATTTTTCTATCACTTCTTATAATCTGCTTCAGTTTTACCCGTGCAATGAACTCTGCCACCAGAGCTTCCCTGCAGGACAACTCCTTCCTTGCTCCACCTGCTCCAAAACTCCTCATTTTCCCAGCCCTCACCCACCCCACGTGTCTCAGTGACAGCTCTGCCCTGCCCACACTGCCAGGCTGGACAGGAGGCTTAATTTAAGATCAGGCTTAATTTAAAAAGCAAACAAAACAAAGAGTTAAGTATCCCAATCCTGCTGTTTGCTCAGCCTGGCTGCTCTGCCCAAAAACCCAGGATGCTTCCTCCTGATAACTGCATTTACTGGGTCTGTGTAAGCTGATGGGGACAATTAAGATAAACTGAATAAATAACCGCAGTAATTACAAGAATTTAGACAACTGTAGTTCTGTGAGAAGTTACCTGTATGCGATCACTGAATTACGAAGTGAAGAGAGAAAAAAAAACCTTAAAAAAAAAAGAGAAAGATCCCAAATCCATGTAGAAAAACCTCCCTCTGCTTCGATTTCCAAAGGGAAAAGCCTTCCCACAATTTCTCTTTCTTTTCTGTGGGACAACACTCAGAGGACATTGATTGTTTCTGTTTAGCAAAATGCCACGTGAAACAAAGGCTAAAAATCCCATTCCTGAGCCAAAGCATCCCAGGAGAAGCAAAGGCAGAGGTGCCTCAGCTGCTCAGAGACTCCAGCAGCTCTTCCTGCTGCACACACTCAGCTCCTGGAGCTCCTCTGAGCTTTCCCTGATGTCCCCTCCTTCTCTCACCCCACCTTCCCTGCCAGTCACCTCAAAGGCAAAGCATTTGGAATGACTTTTGAAATCCAGTTATAAGCAATTCCTTATATATTTGAATTATTCTTCGCCTTGAATAATAATTTCTACACGAGGGATGTTTTTCTTTACCGTTCCAGGCAGGGTTTTCCCAAAACCTGAAAGTCTAAAGCAAGAAGCTCTCTACTCTCACAGATTCACCACAAGTGGGGTAAGCAGCACACCGGGACAGTTTTATTCCTGTCACAGCTCCCCGGCAGCTGCTTCCCTCATGCAAAGTTAACATCTGAATTGTATGAGCTCGCTCAGGTTTCCAGGCACCGTATTCATCAACCCCACTGAACTAGAAACAGAAATGGGACAGCAGCACATTTACTACAAGCTTCAGAGCCTCTCCTGACCCAAACTCCTGCTGACCGAGAAATGCACAATTACTGCGCGCCACACAGAACCGCCACACTGGGGAGAGAAACACAGCCTCACAACCGGGGACACAACTCAGCGTTCTGCCTGGGAGCACCTGGAAAACGCCGGCACATCCCAGCGCACCTCCCTCACCGCGCGGCTCGGGGCTGAGCCGGGCACCCGCGCTGCCCCCGGCACGCCAGGCCATCCCCGCTGCTCCGGGCATTCCCGAGCAGCCTCCTGCCGCCGCGCCTCTCGCGGCTTCAACAACTCCGGGAGAGCCCGAGCCCGCAGCCCGGCACCGCTGCCAGCCTGAGCCTGAGGGAATGCCCAGCCGGGAAACCCTCCCCGGCGAGACCCAGCCGAGGCGGCAGCTCGGAGCTCCGGCAGCGTGCAGCTGCGAGACCCCGCCGGGAAACGCTCCCCAGGCGAGGCTCGGAGCTCCGGCACCGCCGCGGTGACACCGGGCCAAGGCCCCGGCGCTGGGCGCGCAGCCCAGGGGCGGCCGGGGCCGCTCCCTCCCGGCAGCACCTTGGCCAGCAGCACCCCCGGCCCCGCGGAGCCCCGGGGGCGCGGAGGGCCCGGGGCGGGGCAGCGCCTGAGGGGCGCCGGGGCGCCATGACGGTGACAGGGCCGGGGGGCCCGGCGCCGCGCACCGCCCGCTCCCGGCGCCGCGGCGGCCGCTCGGTACCTGCCGTAGATGCCCTCGGTGATGCGGTTCCGCTTGAGCGGCCGCCGCAGTTTGCTGCAGTCCGCGCTCCGCCGCTTCATCCCGCCGGCCCGGCCCGGCCCGGCCCGCCCCGCTCACGGCAGCACCATCCGCCCCCGCGGGGGGTTCCCGAGCGCGGGGCCTTTTTTTTGGGGTTATTTTGCTTTTTTTCCCTTTTTTTTTCTTTTTTTTTTCCCCGGGAAACAAAGAAATAAAAATAATTCCTGGTCCGTCCCTCCCCGCCGTGTCCCCCCGCGCAGCCGCCGCGCAGCGCCCCGCCTCCCCGGCGATCACCAATCAAACGGTTGATCCCACCTGAGTGGCAGCATGTCCGGCCAATCGGCAGCGGGCAAAAGCAGACAGACGGTAGAACGGACCAATCGTAGTGCCAGAAAGTTGAGCCCGCCTCGTGCCGTCGCGTGGCACGCCCTCCACTGTGAATGACGGCCCTGAAACCCAATCAGAGGGGATGGTTTGTGATTGATGTCCTGCCAACCAATCAGAATGCAGATTTTAGTTTCCTCCCGCCTACTGTGCTGCGGGGTGGTTCCCGCCCCTTGCGGTGACCGACAGCAAAATTGCCCAATGGGGGAGAAACAGAAAAATAAAAGGACAGCTCAGCCATCCACTCGGAAACGGAAGAAGGAGGGCTCTATTTCCTCTGTCACCGTAGCACCGAGGTGCCACCTCTCCCGCTTGATTGACAGCCGCGCTGGCAAACGGCCAGCTGGGGAAGGGGACACCACGACTCAGGTGCTAAGCCTGGCAGGGACAGTTTGTGGCGCCCCCACAGCGCGGCCTGCGCTGCCGCTCACCCGAGAGCAAAATAACCCCCGGCGTGACGGGCCGGCCGCGCCGGCCAATAAATAACGCGTGTAGCTGAGTGACAAGCCACCGGACCAATCGCAGTGCAGGATGCGCGGCCCTAGGACGGCCTGTGTTGGGGGTAGGCCAATCAGAGGCCAGGAGGGGCTGCGCTCAGCCAATGGGAGGGCAGTCCCTAAGGGCGGCCTGTGGGGAGGGGGCGGGCATTCAGAGAGGGGCGGGGCCGGGCGGGTCCCGCCGGGGCTGCCGCCGCCGGGCGCTGCCGAGTCACGGCCGGGCACGGGCACCGGCCCCGGCACCGGCACCGGCACCGGCACCGCTGTGGGCCCCGGCTGCGAGCCCCCGCTCGCCAGGGCCGCCTGGCTGAGCCCCCACCCCGGCGCCCGCGGTTGGGGTCTCCATGGAGCCCCCGGCCCGAGGCCCCACAGCGCTCCCAATGTCTGTGGGAGCCGTGAGGGGAACAATGGCGGCGCCGCTCCTGAGGGAGGCCGGGCCGCGGGCCGGGCCCCCGGTGGTGGGCCCAGTGTGAGGAGCGCAGGTCCCGAAACGGCGTTAGAACTGTCCCCGGAGGGGGCTGGGCTGAGGCACGGGGGTGTTTTCCTGTGGTGGAGATACCAGTTTAGAATTGGAGCATCACGGATTTGTTTGGGCTAGAAGAGACCTTGAAGATCGTCTTGTTCCACCCCCTGCCATGGCAGGGACACCTTCCACTGTCCCAGGCTGCTCCAAGCCTGTCCAGCCTGAATTGGGCGCTGCCAGGGGTCCAGGGGAACCTGTGCCGGCGCCTCATCACCCTTGTGGGGAAGAACTTTTCCTAACATGAACGTTACCTTGTCCTTCACGCTGTCAGAGATCACCAAGCTTTGGTGTCTGTCTGGAAGTGTAAGCTGTGAATCTGAGCATCACCTTTCTGATGTGTCATCCTGAGGGAAAATGAGTGAATTCCTCACCTTTGGGGTGTTTTCCCTGATGGGATTTAGTGAGAGGTAGCAGAAAGGCTCGTTGTGCTAGCTAAATTAATTCCTAAATTGCTGCTTGAGCTGTTGCCCTGTCTAGGGAAAGTTCGCCAGGTTTGGTTCTGTCTGAATTACCCACGGGCTCCCAGAATTCCCAGGAAAAGGACCTGAATGCAGATGTTTCTGCATCAGGATTTTCCTGCAGCCGGGGCAGTGCTTTGCACGCTTGGGAAAGGGTTTTTCTGGATGTTATTTAGGAGTTTCTGAAACGGGTGTAGGGATATTTAACTTCGTTAGGCCTAACTAAAAGCTGGGAAAGGGCTTTGACATTAAAGTGATTTGATGCCAAAGCAGTTTGATACTGGATGGGAGGAAGGTTCAAGCTATCCCCACAAATCCAAGCCTTGCACAGGTGCTTTGCACACTGTTCTTGTGCCCTACAGCCTGGCTTGGCAGGAGGGATGGCCTAAAACTGAAGTGAACTGTGAGTTTTCTGCGTGTATTTTTGCCTGATAAATGTCCCTGTCACCAGCAGGTGGCTTTATCCCTATTTCTGAGCACGTTTCTCCCCATTCCTGGGCTCTCCTCGGGCTGTGCTGTGCCAGCTCAGCACTGGGGTTGTGACAGAGCAGAGCCTGAGGTGTAGTTACAGTGCTCTGACCTGAACTGCCTGGACAAAGAGGGCACAGTGAATACTGAGAAGGGACAAATGTTCCTCCAGTGCTAACGGGGGCTTATAAAGGGAGGAGAGGGATTTTTATATGGCAGGACAATGGGGAATGGCTGTGAACTGCCAGAGGGCAGGGTTGGAGTGGGTATTAAGAAGAAATTCTTTATTCAGAGGTCGTGAGGCCCTGGTACAGGTGCCCAGGGAAGCTGTGGCTGCCCCTGGATCCCTGGCAGTTTCCAAGGCCAGGTTGGACACGGCTTGAAGCACCCTGGGAGGTGGCCCTGTTCATGGCAGGGGTGGCACTGGATGGCTTTAAGGTCCCTTCCCAGCCAAACCACCCCATGATTTGTGCTGTGGATCCATAAAATGTCCCTGGAGCTGTTCCCATGGCCATGTGTGAGCAACAGACTGATCCCACAGCAGCAGAGGAGCTGCTGCTTCCCCAGAGCTCCCTGATTCCCTGGCTTGGCTTGGATCCATCCGCACAGGGTTCGCTGTGGGACGTGCCTGCAGAGCTGTGG
The DNA here is from genome assembly GCF_031753505.1 of Anomalospiza imberbis. Taxonomy (NCBI): domain Eukaryota; kingdom Metazoa; phylum Chordata; class Aves; order Passeriformes; family Viduidae; genus Anomalospiza; species Anomalospiza imberbis. The sequence continues at coordinate 6,130,722 of NC_089705.1, read as the reverse complement.
GGTCACCCTGGGGGTCTCAGCAGGACCCTCCCCTCCTTTCTGTGCCAGGACTTGGGGCCAAGTGAACAAATAATGGTGCTGCTCATGGGCTCATGGTGTCCCTGCCCTTTGGGCCCCCAGCACTGGAGTGGCCCGGGGAGGTGTCCTGGAGCAGGGCTGGCTGTGGCTGTGGCCGTGCTCTGGCTCTGGCTCTGGCTGTGGCTCTAGTTCTGCCTCTGCCTCTGGCTATGGCCGTGGCTCTGGCTGTGCCTGTGTCTGTGGCTGTGGCTCTGGCTTGGGCTCTGGCCGTGGCTCTGGCCCTGGCTCTGGTTGTGGCTCTGGCTGTGACTCTGGCCGTGGCCGTGGCTCTGACTCTGGCCGTGGCTGTGGCTGTGACTCTGGCCATGGCTGTGACTCTGGCCGTGGCCGTAGCTGTGACTCTGGCCATGGCTGTGGCTTTGGCTGTGACTCTGGCCGTGGCCGTAGCTGTGACTCTGGCCATGGCTGTGGCTCTGGCTGTGACTCTGGCCGTGGCCGTAGCTGTGACTCTGGCCATGGCCGTGGCTCTGGCTGTGACTCTGGCCGTGGCTGTGGCTGTGGCTCTGGCCCTGGCTCTGGTTGTGGCTGTGGCTGTGGCTGTGACTCTGGCCATGGCCGTGGCTCTGGCTGTGGCTCTGGCTGTGGCTCTGGCTGTGGCCATGGCCGTGGCCGTGGCCACTCCGTGGGCTCAACCCCTGTGAGCTGGGCAGAGTTTGGGCTCCTGCCCCAGTGCAGATAAGGAGCTGCTCCCTGCTCACGCCTCTTGGCCTTTTTATCTCTGGCTGAGTCCTCATTGCTGGCCCCCCACACCTCCTTTGCTCTTGGTGTGCGGGCACGGGGACATTTTTCTGGGGAAAAGGAGTAATTTGTGTGTTGGTGCTCCATGTAGCAGAGTGCACGATGCCTGCCCGGTACCTGAGCTTCCGCTGCAGCGTGCCCTGGCTGATCCTTCTGCTGCAAGCTCTGCTCCTCACCCGCTCTTTCTTTGGCTTCCCAGGTGTTAGTGACACCTACGTCTCATCCAGCTCCTACCCAGGTGAGCCTGGCACCCTGCTGGGAAAGGAGGGGGGGATCCCTGCTCCTGTTGTGCCCTGCCCTGCACCTCCTGAGTCCCTGGGGTGGGACTCAGCGGGGTCTGGTGGTGAGAAGCAGAATGGTTTTATTGCTCTTTGAACTTGCCAGGAGTTGTGGGAATTTCTTTATGTCACAGGTGTGATGGGGATCCGAGACTAAATTGTAATTTTGGTCAGTTTTCTGTTGGGTTTTTTTGACCACTCAGCCCCCATCCTGCGGCATCCATTCAGATAACTGTGTAAAAATAAATTCAGCATTAAGGGTATTTTTTCTCTGATTATCGATTGGAAAGAAAGCTCTTTATGAGCTTTAAACAATAGTGGCATTTAAATTTTTATCTGAAGGCTTCTTAGTTAATTGTAATTTTTTAATTGATTTTTTTAACCAGAAGTCTGCATTAATAATTTCATTGCTGTCTTGTTCTTTTCTGTCCTGTAGAATTTCAAGATGTCAGCCACATGGTGATTTTTGGATTTGGCTTCTTCCTGATGGTTCTGAGAAGATATGGCTTTAGCAGCACTGGATTCAACTTCTTGCTCGTTGTTCTTGGTGTCCAGTGGTCTATGCTGGCAGAAGATTTATTAGTTTTCATTAGGGGAAGGCAAAATCAAGTTGGTATGGAAAGGTAATGAGTTCATGTTAGAGCTGGGCTAGTGCAGCACTGCTGACTGCTCCTTGCGGAGGTGAATGCCTCCTTATGGGGCCCTGGCGGGGATGGACAGTCACATTTGCAGGCATTTTAGAGGGCTTTTGCTTTTTAAGTACTTTGTTCTGTGTCATTCCTTTTCATTGGCCCCAGTGTCACCCTGAGACTGAGTTGTTGTTCTTTCCTTTCTTTCTTGCAGTCTAGCAAAGGCTGTGGTGAGCATGACTGCTGTGGTCATCTCCACTGGGGCAGTCCTGGGCAAGGCCAATCCAGTGCAGTTAATTGTGATGACCCTGGTGGAATTAATCTTTTTCCACGTGAGCAGATGCATCAACTCAACATTCCTGGAGGTACCCTGGTGGGATGTGCAGATATGTGGGGGAAAATGCCACAGGAGCTTTGGAACAGCTCTGTCAGGAGCTGCAGCAAAGGCTTTGTGTGGCCTGGATCAGCCCACGGATGGTGAATATTGTTGGTACAGGTCCCAGAGCACGTCACCGTGATGCACGTGTACCTCTTTGGAGCCTACTTTGGTCTGGCACTCACCTCCCGCTTCCCTGAGCCTCCCCCAGGGCTGGACAAGAACAGGAGCACCCCAAAGTCAGAGCTGTTCTCAGTGCTGGGTGAGTCCTGGCAGGGACAACGTGGGGAGGGTTGGGGGTTTAAATGCAGAATGCAGCTCTGAGTGCAGCCAAGCACAGGAACTGCTGCTGTGCTTCCTGGTTTGTGCCAGTGGCCCCTTTCCTACCTGGCCCAGAGGCCACTCCTGCCACAGCTGGGGCTCAGTTTGCTTTGTCACCTCAGCATAAAGGCTCCTCCAGGTTACCAGCTCTTTCTCCGGGTTCACCACTCCCTTTCCTGGCCAAGTTGTCCCCTTGCTGGTGAGGGGCTGTGTGCCAGAGCTGAGCTCATAACTTGTATTTCAGCAGAGCTCGGGCTGTTTGTCCAGGTGGTGCACAGAGATAGAAAGGGGCAGTCCCTGCTGGTAACAGAAATAAAAAGATAAAGCCTGGTGAAGGGTGGGGAGAGTGATACAGGCAGGCCCACGAGAGAGGAGCTGGGGAGGGACAGGCTCAGTGTCTGGGACTTCCATTCCTTTTCTTATGGAAGCAGTTTGGTGTCTTCATTATCACAGCTTCTGTAGTGCAACTGCCACCAGCTGAACCCAGAGCTTCCTGCAGAGGTCCACAGAGTCTCATTCTCAGTCAGTCTTTGCCCACTTTAGGGAATGCAAATCTGAAATGCTGCTCTTTTGTGTCCCTGGAGTTCTTGTTTGCTGTTTATTTCCAGTGCTGAGCACATACTTATAAGAATGCTGCAGAGGAATTTATATCTATATTTATGACTGACTAACTGCCTGATCAATGGGAATAGGATGAATCATCTCCCAAGTCCTCAGTTCCAGTATAAGTTTAGTGTTGCTGAAATGGCCTCTCCTGTCTGAGGCAGGGTTTTCTCTGCCTTGATGCACTGAAATCATGGATATTAGCAATAGAAACTGGATTTCACAGAGCCAAGACAAGCTGGTGCAAAATCAATGCCTGCCTGGGCTGCTGGAAACTGGATTTGTGCCTCATAGTGACAATGCCTGTGTCGCTTGTTAGGGGTCTTGGACAAGAACACATCAAATGTCACTGTCAGGTGGATTGCACAAGGGTCTGGTACCTCTGTGGGGTGGGGAGCACAACATCAGTGATGGGAGTGGGCTGGAAACAAAATACAACAGCTGGCAATGCCAAAGGAGCTGCTGGCTTGTGCTGGTGTCTGCAGAGCCCAGGCCACGGGGCCGGCTGGGATCAGCCTGAGGTGCTCTGAGGCCACCGACGTCCCTCTGCTGGCTGGAATTCGGTCTGTGCAGTGCTGCCCCGGGCAGGTGAGGAGGAATGCATCCTGCCAGGCAGGGCACTGGCTCCTGGGAGGCTGGGGCTCCCAAACGCTGACCACTAGGCAGGGAAGCAGAAGAACCTGTTTTCATTCCTGTTAGAGAAGCCTGTGTGGTCATGGAGGTGTGACACTGACAGTTCCTCACTGGGAGTGATCTTAGAGGAGGCTCTGCTTTGGGAAAGGTTTGGGAATTACAGTGAATGCGCACTGTGGGCTGGAGCCCTCCAGAGACAGGCAGTGATGGGTTCCCTGTGGTTCAGAGCAGCTCCTGAGGGTTTCTTGTCCTTGTCCCCAAGGCACTGTGTTTGTCTGGGTGTTCTGGCCAAGCTTCAATTCCATCCTGTCTGAGTCCAAGGAAGCAGTGCTCAACACTTACTTGGCCCTCGCAGTGAGTGCTGTGGCTGCCTTCATGTTGTCTGCTCTGACCTCCACGGATGGCAAATTCAGAATGGTAAGGACGAGGGAAAACCCTGCACGGGGTTTTTCTGTTCAAAGAGATTTTCTGGTACTTCAGGAATACACAGGAAATACAACAGCTGTTAACTGAAACCTTGTCCAGGGTCTGACAGTCACAGACTCACAGAGGGGTTTGGATGGGAGGGGGCATCAAAGACCACCTCACTCCACCCCCTGCCGTGGGCAGGGACACCTCCCACTGTCCCAGGCTCCTCCAAGCCTGTCCAGCCTGGCCTTGGACACTTCCAGGGATCCAGGGGCAGCCACAGCTGCTCTGGGCACCCTGTGCCAGGGCCTGCCCACCCTCCCAGGAACAATTCCTTCCCAATATTTAATCTTGCACCTTCCCTCTTCCAGTTTAAAGCCACTGCCCCTTGTTCCAGCACTACAAACCCTTGTAAGAAGTGCCCTGAGTGGCTACTGTTGTTCTTTCCAGGCTCACATCCGCAGTGCAGCCCTGGCTGGAGGGGTCGCTGTCAGCTACACGGCAGACCTCATCCAGCACCCTTGGATTGCCATGATTTTGGGGCTGCTGGGCAGTGTCATCACCATCCTGGGATCTCACTGTTTACAGGTAATGCTCAAACCCCTAAATGGTTCTTGGATAAGCTGTGTAAATTTTTTTTTCCCAATGCAGGATACCCCGAGGGAAACCTCTTTTCCAAGCGAGGAAACCTGAGGTGTTTTGAGCAGAGTGCAGGATTGCAGCTCGTGGGAGCAAATACATCCTCTAGGTCTGCAACAGCTGATCTGCAATTACCAGCTTGTGTTTCTGGGTGTCAATTAAACATTTTCTTCTTCCTAGAGGTGCTTTAATCCTGCTTTGAAGCTTCAGGATACTTCTGGAGTTCATTTCACTTTTGGTTTGCCTGCTGTGCTTGGAGCTGTGGCCGCTGTTGTTCTTCGTGTTGTAGAAGATGGGATTTACACACAATGGAATGAGCTATCCAGGTACATCAATTCTTGTATTAAATAATGAAGATAAATAATCATCACTGCAGTGTGCCCTAAGAAGAGTTAGTTGTCAGACATCCAGAGAGCCTGAATGTCATCACAGATTCATTGTTTTCTATCAGGTAACCCAAGACAACCCCTGAAGTCCAAAATAAAAAAGTCAGTAAAAAGGAATTTGAGAGTTGAGCAGACTTTGGGTCCTGTTTTCTGTCTCCCTTTTTGTTTATATTAAATACAGCAGATACAGGAGATGAAGGATGGGCATGTGCCTCCCTCCAAGACTCACTTTAGGATTTGGGATGTTTTGGGGAGCTTAGGAGGGAGGGAGAAATGAGAGTGCAGCATGAGGGCCTGACACTTCTCATCACGTTCTTAATGAAACAAATTTAATTAAGTTTTAATACCAAGAAGATGGACAAAACAAATCTTCTGAAGTCTGCATTAGGCTGCTGGTATGTTCCTGAAACATCTCACTGCAGCTGCAGATTTGAGAATTACAGCTTCTGTGGGAGATTTTGATAGATGCAGCTTCATTCACGGTGGTAATGCTAAATAAAAGCTGAAACACTTTTTTTGCTTTTCAGTTTGGGTTACACTGCCTTTTATTATATTGGTGCCTTCTGTCAGACCATCAGCACTGCCTTGATAACAGGTTTGATTACAGGTCAGTACTGAAACATCCCAGGAATTCCTTTATTTCCCTGGAGCAAGTTTCTGTAGGTAAATCACTTGTGGAATAAATGGAAACACGAGTGCCAGGGACTCCTCCCAGCCAGAGCTGTTTTGCACAGAAATAACCCAGCAGCACCATTCTTTCAGTGCTGAAGTTTTATTTTAACCAAGGTTTAACAGCTGCCTTCAACCTGCAGACAGGAGAGGTGTGAAGATGAAAATACTTCCACTTTTGGGTGTTGTCTTATTGACAGAAGATGCCCCGATCTGGGTCTTGTCACTTTTTAGGCCATTTGGAGCAAATGTGCAAACTTTCAATAACATCAGGAGCTGCCTCAGCCCAGCTGCAGCCCTTTGATCAGGAGATTTTGGGATTTTTGGGACTTTTTGCTGCTTTGGGAGCAGCAGCACTCACGTGGCTCCCATGGAATGCTCTGGTTTGTGGCAGCTGCTGCTTTTCCCCAGCCTCTAATTCTGTCTGGAGCAACAGAGAAGTGGCCAGTGAAAATTGCTGGGAAACACACCCTACAATGATTTTTTGAGTGTTTTAATTTATTTAAACCTTTGCATTACTTTAAGTGCAATGAAGAAGGACTAGATCTTTAGAAAACATCCAGCTGAAATAACCAAACATTCAGTATTTAACCAATTGTTCAAAAATCCAGATATTCCCATCAGAGATCCCAAGCTAACAGTGCTGATAAGCCAAATTGTTTTAAATACACAGGCTCTTCTCATGCAAGAAAGTCATCATTTTGATGTATTTTCATAATCTAGCAGCTGTTTAATGGGGTTTTACCTAAAGTAATTCATTTTTAGTATCCCAAGCCTTGATCCTGGCAAGCCTCTTTTTGTATTTAAGGCCAGCTCGGGTCAGGGAAGCTCTGCTGGAGGATTTGGGTCTGAATTTGTGTTTTGATCCATTACATTTGGATAAATATTGCCAAGAAACTCCTGTTACATGCAATCCTTCCCTTTGCCCTGGTGTTTATTTTGCATGTCTCCCTTTTTAACAACAGGTTTCATCTTAAACATCAAACTGCTGAAAGCAGTGCATGTCTCCAAGTACTTTGATGACCAGTTTTACTGGGAGGTGAGTTACAAAATTATTTCAGAGTCACTGTGGGGGACTTCATTTAGCACCACGATGAAGAACTCCAGGTATTTGAATTAAAAATATGGGGAAAGAAAGGTTATTCCTTTCCCCAGCACAATTTGATGCACAAACAGTCCTTGGGCACCCTTAGGTGCTGATGTGAGGCTGTATCTGAATTACAGGAATAACAGATGGGTGAAAATCAGCTTTTAATCAGCTTTTCCATTGTTTTGAGGGGTTTTCCTGTGATGAATTGATATGTTCTGATTCAAGAACGTTTGTGTTCACAGTTTCCCCACTTGTCTGTTGGATTTTGAGTGGAGGATCCCAGCTGACAGGACCAAGATAAGATTTTCCTTTTTATCACCAGAAAAACTGAACAGCTATGAGTTCAAAGAACACTGAAAAACCAATTCTCAGGCCCCAAAAAGCCACCCCAATGGACACTCAAAAACGAAACTGTTCCACTTATTCTTGAAGGATACAGAGTGTGAATTCACAGATGCAAACTTCAGGTGCATTCAGCTTTTCTGCTTTGTTGTCCTTACCTTAAAATATTTTTTAGAGGGTATGCACCAAAAAGTTGTCTGCATTCATGGCTTATCAACCCAAGTGCTTGGAAACATTAAACCATTTTTAGCTCCTGACTCTACAAGGCAAAATGATGGATTTGAAAGTGTCATTTCTCAAGGAGCTCTTCTTATCTAGCAAGGTACTCAAGTTTTTAAGCTGAAGTGATTCTGCTGAGGGCCTCGACAAGCCAGGATTTGATGAGTGAGCTGGAGCAGGGCCAGAACTCTGCATCCTGCCAGACTGAACTCCTGGAAAAATCTGGCTGGGGCTGGATGTTGGGAGGTTCTGATGGCAAAAGTTCAGTTGTGGGTGGTGTTCCTGGAACCCCTGAGGTTTGCTGCCAAATGTAAAACACAAACAGCGCTCAGGGCAGTGTCTGGGAGGAGACAGCCTGGCCCAGCACAGGGGATGGGCCTCAGTGCTGCCAGCACCCCATTTTGGAAGGGCAGGGACGTTGGGGACAGAGGATTCTCTGCCAGTGAACCCTGTTTTTAAGTGGATTGTGATCCTCAGTGACTCTTACTTTCAGAAATAGCTGACATAGAAAACCTCGCAGCAGTGCTTACCCAGTAGAGGAGTGAAAACGTGGCTGTTTCTCTTCCTCAGCAGCCTGAGAGGAGTGAATGAGGGAGCTGGTGACGAGGCCGAGGCCTTTGATGAGGCTCACTGGCCTCATTCACTCACTGACAGCAGATCCCTGCAGCTACAGAGGGAGGCAGCTCCCAAGGAATGCAGGCTTGCAGAGGAAGGGCCAGTTTTCCTGGTTCCCAGCTCCCAAAGAGCCAGCACGAGTTCAGCAGCTGCCCAAACCTTCTGCACACAACTCTCAGTTGTTACTTCCCAGACACTTCCTCTTTATCACCACAGGATAAATGAAATATTCAGGGATGGGGGGGAAAGAAAAATCCCAAACCACCACAGTTCTGAATTACACAAGAAAAGCCACACACCAGCAAGTTTTGAAATTGAAGAAATGGTTATATTGCCCAGATATAGGAAATATTTAATAAATATCTGTTAAAAGGTTGTTTAAATGCAGTTTTAGTAAGTCTTGGATTGTAAATAACATCATAGAAACAGCTGGTTAAATACATCCATATTCCACTCCCCTTTTATTTGTAACAAACATCATTTTAGAAAAGTGACTCCACTGTTGTTTGTAGCAATTTTACATTTCTCAAAAACACCACAACACTGAAGTGGATGTACAAGAGTAAAAAAAAGAACCGGAATAGAGCTGGATTTAGTGCTTTCAGCTTTCCTTGGTTTCTCTTCAGACACAATGGAAGGTTTACAAAATGGTTTTACAAAACTTTGGGGGGTGCAGGTAAAGCCCAGAGCACTCCGGGGGGGGTTCACTGCCACAAATCCTCTGTGCGGCCAAACTTGAACACCAGGCCCCTGTGGAAACACAGCAAAGGGACAACAAATCAAACTCCTCTTCTTTGAAACACAGGGTTTCAAGGGGTATTTGTTAATCCCAGTTTATTCACACAGGTCTGCTTACAAAACAGGACTTTAGGACCAACCAGATCACAGCACGTTTCAGTTCTTTATCATTAAAATTAAATAGGAAACAAATAAAAGAGGACAGTCTTACCCAAAAAAGATGAATGCATTCTGGAAAAACACTGCTATTCCTGGGTACACCACTGGTTTTTCTAAGAGAGAAAAAAATCTTTTTTGAAGTAAAAAATTTTTTTGAGGTAATTTTCAAGCATATCCCATTTCTGACATGTCATTTTCCCTTGTGCTAATTTAGCAGAGAGGCTTTGGGAGCAATCTGCAGGAGCTCAGTAATTTGTATTCTGGGAATAAGTGTTCATCCAGGGAATTATTCCCTTAAAACTGTAGCAGCTTAATTATATCCATGGAGTTCCCAGCTGGGCAAGAGCTGGGTTTGTAGAGGAAGTTTGTACTTAGAAATAGATCAAATCCATCCCAGTATCAGTATGGGACAGTGGTGTGTAGGGCAAAATATTGAAACTGGGCCTGCCTAAAAACCCTCTAAATACCAATTCCAAAATCCAGGACTCATTTAAAACACCTTAAACTCCCAAAAATAGGGTCAGCTCTTACCTTTAACCACGTAGCCCCCAAAAAGGATCCACATGGAGGCAATGAGGGACCCAAAAGCCATCATGAAGCCGATGAAGAGCCAGATCCGAGCCCCTGCAATGGGATGGGGGATGTCCTGTACCCCTGGGACAGCACGGCCCCACAAACCCCACAAGCAGGGGGGTGAGCCCAGCCCTGGTACCTGTCTGGCCCAGGCAGCCCTCGCTGTAGCTGTCCCCCCGCACCTGCCCGTTGGACACGGCGTTGATCCTGGGGAAAAGGGGACAGGGGTGGCGTCAAAGGGGGCAGGGGTGGCATCAAAGAGGATAGGGGTGGCATCAAAGGGGACAGGAATGGCATCAAAGGGGACAGGGGTGGCATTAAAGGGGACAGGGGTGGCATTAAAGGGGACAGGAATGGCATTAAAGGGGACAGGAATGGCATTAAAGGGGACAGGAGTGGCATTAAAGGGGACAGGGGTGGCATTAAAAGGGGACAGGAGTGGCATTAAAGGGGACAGGAGTGGCATCAAAGGGGGCAGGGGTGGCATTAAAGAGGATAGGGGTGGCATCAAAGGGGGCAGGGGTGGCATTAAAGGGGACAGGAATGGCATTAAAGAGGATAGGGGTGGCATTAAAGGGGACAGGAATGGCATCAAAGGGGGCAGGAGTGTTGTAGATGTCGGCGAACCCAATGGGAAGAATGCTGATGTCTGACTTATTTCAGAAGGCTGAATGATTTCTTTATTATAATTATGCTATGATACATTAATATACTATATAAAAGAGGATACTAAAAACTACATGCTACTCTCTGTATCCTATCTAAGTCACTCACAACTCGTGACCCTGTTCTCCAGAGCCCAGACACAGGTGGATCCCCCTGGCCATCAGGCCCAAACAATCCACCCTGATCCAACCAGGCATTCACTCTAGGTAAACAACTCTCCAAACACATTCCACAAGAGAAAAACAAGGAGCAGAAATAGAAACTGTTTTCTCTTTCACTTCTCTCTGTGCACCTTTATAAAAATCCTGAGAGAGAGAGAAATGTGCTTGCCACACAGGGGTGGCATTAAAGGGGGCAGGAGTGGCATTAGAGGGGGCAGGAGTGGGATTAAAGGGGGCAGGGATGGCATTAAAGGGGGCAGGGGTGGCATTAAAGGGGGCAGGGATGGCATTAAAGGGGGCAGGAGTGGCATTAAAGGGGGCAGGAGTGGCATTAAAGGGGGCAGGGATGGCATCAAAGGGGGCAGGAGTGGCATCAAAGGGGACAGGACTGGCATCAAAGGGGACAGGGGTGGCATCAAAGCTCTGCTCTCTCGCTGCCCTGCTGGGAGCGGGCGGGGTGGGGAATTCCTTACATCAGGAACGCGATGGTGGCGATCACCCCACAGGCGTGGTAGGAATGGTTGAAGTCTTCCACTTGAGGGTATTTCACAGCAGCATCGATGATGATCCACCAGCCTGTGAAAAACTTGGCAGGGGGGGAAAAGAGCTTAAAACACAGAGCTTAAAACACAGAGCTTAAAATACAGACACAGCCTTTCCCCAGCCTGTGAGACTGCTCTGGAAAAACATCATCAATATTTAAACAGCCCTACAGTCTCCAACCCAGACTAAACTGTGACACCATTAGTTCTGCTGTCAGTTTGGGATCAAGCTGACTGCAAAGCCAGGGATTTGCCCACTCCGGCAGCTACTTCCTGGGTAAAACTGGGGAATTTAAACAAAAAATGGACGGAGGAAACCAGGCCAGGTTTTGTCAGTGACTCTGCTGCTACACACAGGGACAATGTATCCCTGTTCTTCCTTTCCCTGGAATCGCTAAGGTTGGAGCAGCCCTCTGAAACCATCAATTCCAACCCACCGTGGTCACCACTAAACCGTGTCCCCAAACGCCACATCCATGTATTTTTTAAACATTCCCAGGGGCAGTGACTGCAGCACTGCCTGGCCACCCTTTCACTGCAGGAAATTCCCCTTTTACCCAACCTAAACTCCCACCGGCACACCTTGAGGCCGCTTCCTCTCATCCTCCCACTTGTAACTCCCAAACTCCTCATCATTTCTATCCTGCGACCGAAAAGCCGAAAGACCCCCAAAGTCCCGAGCAGGGTGGGCCCGTACCAGCACCCCCGCGGCCACAGAGGCGATGGTGTTGCGCTTCTCGCCCCAGTCCACGCACTCCGAGCACCGCAGGCTCTCCAGGAACCCGGACATGGCTCAGCGCTGCCAACGACTGCGGGAGGAAACGGGAGCTCCGTCCGCGCACGGAACCAGCGGCGGCGCGGCTCCGCGGGGCGGCCAGGGCCGCGGGGACCGCCCGAGCCCGGGGCCGCCCGGCGGGGACGCGGCGCTCACCGGGGCGCACCCCCGATCCGCGCACGCTGCGCACCGCATGCACCGCGCACCCCGCCCCGCTCCCGCACCCCGCGCATCCCCGCAGCCCGGTCACTGCACCCCGAGCATCCCCCGCACCCCGGTCACTGCACCCCGAGCATCCCCGCACCCCGAGCATCCCCCGCAGCCCGGTCACTGCACCCCGAGCATCCCCACACCCCGGTCACTGCACCCCGAGCATCCCCACACCCCGGTCACTGCACCCCGCGCATCCCCCGCACCCCGAGCATCCCCCGCACCCCGGTCACTGCACCCCGAGCATCCCCGCACCCCGCGCATCCCCCGCACCCCGGTCACTGCACCCCGCGCATCCCCGCACCCCGCGCATCCCCGCAGCCCGGTCACTGCACCCCGAGCATCCCCACACCCCGGTCACTGCACCCCGCGCATCCCCCGCACCCCGGTCACTGCACCCCGAGCATCCCCGCACCCCGCGCATCCCCCGCACCCCGGTCACTGCACCCCGCGCATCCCCGCACCCCGAGCATCCCCCGCACCCCGGTCACTGCACCCCGAGCATCCCCGCACCCCGGTCACTGCACCCCGCGCATCCCCCGCACCCCGGTCACTGCACCCCGAGCATCCCCGCACCCCGGTCACTGCACCCCGCGCATCCCCGCACCCCGGTCACTGCACCCCGAGCATCCCCCGCACCCCGGTCACTGCACCCCGCGCTATCCCGCGCACCGTGCGCGCCCCCGGCCCCGCGCGTTCCCCGCGCGTTCCGCGCGCACCGTCACGGGACGCGGCGGCGGCGGCGGCGGCGGCCGCGCGCAGGCGCGGCGCGCGCGCGCGCAGGGGCGGGGGGGCGGGGCCGCGTCCCAAGAGCCGGGGCGGGGCCGCTCGGGGGGGCGGGGCCGCTCGGGGGGCGGGGCCGCTCGGGGGGGCGGGGCCGCTCGGGGGGGCGGGGCCGCTGGGGGGGCGGGGCCGCTCGGGGGGGCGGGGCCGCTCGGGGGGCGGGGCCGCTCGGGGGGCGGGGCCGCTCGGGGGGGCGGGGCCGCTCGGGGGGGCGGGGCCGCTCGGGGGGGCGGGGCCGCTCGGGGGGGCGGGGCCGCTCGGGGGGGCGGGGCCGGCGCGTGCGCGGCGAGCGCGCGGGTTGCGTAACGGGCGGGACGTTCTGGAAGGTTCTCGGCGCCGGCCCTCAGTCGCTGGCGGGCGGCGGCAGCGGGCGGACGCGGCCCCGGACTGCGGTTCTGTCGCGCTTCTATCGCCGATCGCGGCTGGCGCAGCGGGCCCGGCGCTATGGGGGTGACTCACGAAGCGGGGCTCTCCCCTCAGGACCCGTGCGGGGGCAGCCCGGCGGGATGGAGCCGGTGAGGCGGCGGGCCGGGGCACGGCCCGGGGCGGGGGGGAGAGGCGAGGCGGGAGCGGCCGATCGCGGTGGCCGCTGCGGAGTGAGGGCCGTGGGCCGCTCACGGGTGGGTTTTTATGGTTTTCCTTTGTTTTATTGCAGGAGCGCGCAGGTGCCTCAGGGGAACCAGCGCGGGGCCTGCCCGGCGGCGCCCAGCGGTGAGTGAGGCGGCCCTGAGGGCTCGGGGGGCCCGGGACCGGCCGTGGGCCCCCATGCACGGGCCGGGAGGGGGTTGGCGATGGCAGGCGGCACTTGGGGATTTCTCTCATTACCATGCCGGCGGTGTGACCTTGACGTGCAGGTGTAGTGGAACTTCAGCTAGAGTAGCAGCGAGAGAAGTGCGTCTGACAGCTCTCCCTGTAACTTAACTCTCTCCGTAGCTGAAATTTTAAACAGATTCCAGTGCAGGGCTTGGATTTGCTGCCTAACATCGCTTTGCACCGAGCGCTAAATAGAAACTCCGTGTCAGAGCAAGCTGCCCTGAACTCTAAACCGGTTACGTAACTCTGGGCTGAAGTCTTGTGATGAGATCCCTACCCCGAGTAACCTTTGTGGCCATAAAATGGCTGCCACTCCGGGGACAGCCATCTTAATTGTTAATAGCGAGCCGCGAGGAGTGCTGCGTCCCGTGCGAGTCCCGGCCACCGACCACCGACTCATGGCCCGGCTCTTGCACAGAGCGCTGTTAACAGCAGCTTGTTGCGTGCACTGCTGGGCTGTGTGGAGCGGTGTGCCGCGAGTTTGGTGACAAGATACCGGCGAGATCTTTGCTGATTTGTAGTTACGAGATGCTTTTCATTTTCCCTTGTTGGAGTAAAAACCTCTGTGGAGTTGTAGTAGAGAACTCGGTTTGTACTGAGCTGGAAGGCAAGTGGTGATTTTGTATCGTAGATGCAATGGATGTTATGTATTTAGGATGATAAAATACCTTGAAAATTCTTTTCAAGAATGTCAAGATTTTCCTCCTTTTTGGGGGAAAAAAAGGTATTGCACAAGGAATTACACTTAAAACCCACACAGACTTACTTATCTCCAAAATTCCACGCAGAACCACCCATGGTTTAAACTGAAGCCTTCCTTTTTTCGCAGAACCTTGTGTTTCAGTTTTGGGGCTGACTGCAGGACAGGGAATTGCAGTGTTCAGTGTTAGTGGAAGGTGCCTGGGGGTCCTTGGGGTGTTTAATTCCTTGTGTTTCAGTTTTGGGGCTCACTGCAGGACAGGGAATTGCAGAGCTGAGCTGTCACTGGAGGCTGGCTGGGGGTCCTTGGGGTGTTTAATTATCCCTGGCCTCGCTGCCCGCGTGTCACCCCGTTTGCTGTTGCTGAGGAAATGCCCTGGTGCCCACAAATGCTGAACTTCCCTCTCCACCCCACAGGAACAGAGACCGGGCACTGCAGAGCGGCAGCCAAGCCCGCGGCGGCGGCTGAGGGCGCGCAGAAAGGCGGCGCCGGGCAGACGGCCGCCGTGACGGAGTTCATGGACGACCTGACCCTGGGCTCGCCCAGGCAGCGGGGCTCATCCCGCTCCTCCAGCCGCTCCTCGTGCAGCTCCCGCTCCAGCTCCAGCAGCTCCTCCAGCCGCTCCTCGCGCAGCTGGAGCCGCTCCCGGTCACGCTCCCGCTCCCGGGCGCGGCGGCACGGTTCCCGGCGCTCGCGCCGCCGCTCCCGCTCCTACTCGCGCAGCCGCTCGCGCTCCCGCGGCTCCCGGCGCTACCGCGGCCGCTACCGGCCCCGGCACTACCGGCGCAGCTACCGCCGGCACCGCTCCCGCTCCTGGTCCCGCAGCAGGGCCTGCTACCGGCGCTCCTTCTCGCGGAGCAGGTCCCGCTCCCGGGGCAGGCGGTACTACGGCTTCGGGAGAACCATCTACCCCGAGGCCTACCGGGGCTGGAGGAGCCGGTCCCGCACACGCTCGCGGAGCAGGTCGCCTCTGCACCTCAGTGAAAAAGGTACCTGGGGCCTTCTGAGGTTTCTTTGTGTGAGAGCCTAGAAAGAGGGTTTTGTTTGAAGCAGGCAGGTTCTCCTTGGCTTGCTTGGTTTGTGAAGCCCAAGTGGAAAAAATAACCTCAGTGGGGTTGGACAAATGAATTTAATAAAAATTGATCTTCAGAACATTAATTGGCACGGGGGGGCAGGCTGTGACGAGATCCATCCCGGCTGATGATTGCATAGATGTAAAGCCTGCAGGATTTATGCTTGAGTGGGTACACATGGATTTTAATGTGACACCAAGCACTTCTTTTATTCCTTGCCCTTCTAGACAAGAGGGAACTGCTGGAAATTGCAAAAGCCAATGCTGCCAAAGCTCTGGGAACAGACAACATTGTCCTGCCAGCGAGCCTGAAGATCTCTGCTCCTGCCAAGGAGATCAAAACTGAGAAGCAGGAGCATGAGGAAGCCACGGAGTCAGCTGAGGTAAGTATGGAGTGTTCTCCCTGGACAGGTAAACACCTCTTAGACTTGTCTGCATGGCTGTGCTGTCGTTCAACTGTGGAGCTTGTGCGTATGAGCTCAAACTCTTGAACAAAAACTTGTCCAGAAACCTCGAGGCTTTGCCTTAAGCTGGAAGCAGAGGCCCTCTCTGAGGTGGTTGATCCCCTGAGTGTCCAGTAGGGACAGCTGGGGAAGGAGAGGAGACTTTGCCTTGTTCCTTTGACTTGTTCTCCTCGTGGGATATTTCCCATGAATCCCACTAGTTTATGCCTTTCTGACCTAAAACCAGGAGTCTCCTTGCTAAATCTAGTGAATACTGTGGGCTTTTTTTTTCTTTTTTTTTTTTTGGTTAAGGTTAAATCTTTCTGCCTTTTTTAACTGTTAAAAGCTTTTCATGTGCAACAAACTGTTTCCCAGAAATTCCATACCCAAGCACACAATGCATTTTACATACTTTATTTCTGTCTTATAGAAATCATGACTATGGTTCCAGACATGAGGAAGAAAATCTGGTGGTAATTAAGGGACTTGTGGGCTGTAGCTGCCGTGAATTGAAGGGAGGGAGAAACTGGAGCAGCTTAAAGTGAATTTTAGTTTGGTTCTGTCGTGGTGTGTTAGCCTGAGGCACAGTAAATGCAAACCTGCAGCCGCTGCCTGGCTCAGGTGCTGCTCGTGGAAAGGGAAGCGAGTTTGCTGAGGGTTTGACACAAATGGCGCAGGCATCCCTTTCATAAACATATGCAATATATTCCAGATGTTGAGAGAGTACAGAAGAAGAGGCCTGCATCCCTTGCAGATAAGTTCATTGTTGTTCTCCAAAGCCCTGCAGGACGGGTGTGCAGCGCTGCTGCCCTCGCTGTGTCACTGCTCTGGCGTGGCAGCTTGTGCTGTGGCTGCGAGTCCTCTGGGCTCTGGCGGGGCCTGGAGCTGCCTCCATTGCCACGGGAAGTGGCACGGCTGCCTCGGGCAGAGGCTGCCTGCGCCCGCGGGGCCCAGCGCTGCTGCGCTCTGGCTTTACAGCCACTTGAGATCAAGTACTGAACCACTCCACAGAGAGCTGTGCTGTGCAGTGACTGCCTGCCCTGGGTCAGGGGGCCCCTCTTAAGCTGTGTCTGCTCTTCTTTAGCAACCTGGGAGTGCAGCTGAGGACGTGAGCAAGGCTGGCATGGAGAGAGCAACCATCCAGAGGAGCATTTCCTTCAGCCCTAATGTGAGTGATGGGATCCCCAAGTGAGGGCTCCAGCCCTCCTGGCTCGGGCTCTTCCCAAATAATCACCTCAATAATGAAAGGAATTTACTGCTTGGTAATGATTTCCCTGCAGGAAAGCAGGGAGCAGCACCCTGGATACGCCTCAGCAGTGTGTTTGAAATAAGAGCTCACCTTCAACCTGAACAATTCAAATCTAGAACTAGTTTAAAACACAGCTTATCTCAAGTTATGTGTGTTAGTAATGCAAACTTAGGATTCGGGGATTTCTCCTGTGTTTTGTGCATGGGATTGATACCCAGTATAAGCATCAGGAATTCCAGGAGCTGGAGAGAAAAGGTTTATATGATTTATATGATAAAGCCCTTGATTTCAGCACCTTTTCTTACAGGAAATGTATTTTTTTTTCCCCCAGAACACAATGGCCAAGCCCGCCCTGCAGAAGCCAGTGAGCCATGTTGTGGCTAAGGACCCAGTGGTTTCTCCAGCCAGGGAGGATGACAGGAAGGGAAGCCCCTATGGGCAGTGGGTTCCTGTCAAGAAGGAGGAGAAGAAAACATTCCTGAACTTTTCACCCAAAAGCTCCCTGTTCCGGGCACGCTGATGGGAGTCACTGTCAGACTGCAGCCCGTGACACCCCTCAGCAGAGACATGGAGACTTCTGATGGGCTTGAAGACTTGTTAATACTGAGTATTTATTTTGAGGTCTTAATTTTTGGAATCTTAGGTTTCTCTTTCAGATAGAGAGCACACAGATCCAGAAGCCACAGATGGGAATCTTGTATATATTTGTAAATATTTTATATTGCTTTATTGGACTAGAACTTGCAGGTGGGTAACTTTTTCTAAACCATGGTTGAGTAGCTGTTCTTTGAACACCTGGATTTACCTTGTGTAACTGTTTACTTCAAGTGAATAAAGTTTAGTTTTGCACTGGCTGAGTGTGTCAGGTGTTAGGCCCGAGTTCATGTGGTTATTCCTGGGGTTACCTCGCCCTGCCCAGCTCCAGCACAGGAGGGCTGTCGCATCACTCTGGCAGTGGATCCTGCCTCCATCAAGGGTTTTCCTTCGCTGGGTCCCTCTGGAGTGGGGATTGTGTAGGATTGCAGCTGCCTGCCACAGGAATCGTGGCCGTTCCCAGTCACGCTGTCCTGATGCTGGACTCCAGTGACTACAGGCTTGTGTTTTGTTGGTTTGCTTTAGGCTCAGCCTCCCTGTGGGGCAGGAAGGGAAAGGGGCAGGAGGGGGCCAGACCTCTGCTCCAGGAGAAGGGAGTTCAGGAAGACAAGGAGCTCTTGCAGGGACTGCAGTAACTGGTTAAACTTGGGGTTTGTATAAACAAAGCGTTGGTAAAATCAACCGAATGGACTGCTGGTGTCTGGAAGCTTCTTTAGGAGACCCTTGAATGGGGGGAAGGAGGATCCCGTGTTTTATCCTGTGGCTGAGGCTGGCCAGGGGCAATCCCACCCTTGGAATTGCTGCCAGGGGGGCAATCCCACCCTGGAATTCCTGAGGGACAGGGGGAGCTGCCTTGCTACTCTGCTCTTCATCCTGCTGGCACACAAACCTGAGGAACCGACACCGACTCCCACATGAGACCAAAGAGTTTATTTAGAGCACGGAAGGCAGAACCTGGCTACTGCTGTCAGCCACAGCTATTTACAGCTGAACCCTGCCAAGTGTTCAGTGAGAGAGAAACAGCTAAAAATCTACTTTTGATACAATTTAAAATGGAAAACGGCAACAGAGGAGGCAGGAGTGAGCCGGGCCAGGCAGGCTCACAGGGCCCAGGTTCTGTTTGAGCCGAGCCGGGCCAGGCAGGCTCACAGGGCCCAGGTTCTGTTTGATCTGAGCCGGGCCAGGCAGGCTCACAGGGCCCAGGTTCTGTTTGATCCGAGCCGGGCCAGGCAGGATCACAGGGCCCAGGTTCTGTTTGAGCCGAGCCGGGCCAGGCAGGCTCACAGGGCCCAGGTTCTGTTTGATCTGAGCCGGGCCAGGCAGGCTCACAGGGCCCAGGTTCTGTTTGAGCTGAGCCGGGCCAGGCAGGCTCACAGGGCCCAGGTTCTGTTCGAGCTGAGCCGGGCCAGGCAGGCTCACAGGGCCCAGGCTCACACGGCTGTGCCCCTCTCCAGGTTCTGTTTGATCTCGGCCGTGTATTTCCCGTAGAACCTCTCGGCCTTCTGGTTGAACTTGGCGTTCCTCTCGTTGATGTAGTCGATGTCGGCGTCGTCGTTGTAGGGCCGCCTGCGGCTGTACTTCTCCCTCTTCTCGATCCTGGGGGGCAGCAGGGGCTGAGCCCCGGGGCTGCAGCACCCCCAGCCCCTGCCCTCCCCTCTCTCCCCGTTACTCACTGCTTCTCCAGGTCTGCCACCATCCTGTCCACGCCGTCCTTGGAGGGCACGTGGGTGCCGTGCAGGAGGCTGTCCGAGGTGGGGTACAGGGCCTCCCCGCTGCGGGCAGAGCAGGGGCAGCAGTTACACACCCGGCAGTGCTGCGGGGCTCCTGACAATCCCAGAAGCACCTTAAAGCCCAGCCAGTCCCACCCCTGCACCTTCCACCATCCCAAATTGCTCCAAGCCCCCTCCAGCCTGGCCTTGGACACTTCCAGGGATCCAGGGGCAGCCACAGCTCTCTGAGGAATCTCTGCCAGGGCCTCCCCACCCTCACAGGGAGGAGTTTGTTCCCAATATCCAACCTAAATCTCTCCTCTTTCCCTTTGAACCCCTCGTCCTGTCCCTCTGTGTCCTCGTGGTCCGCCTGAGTTCCACTGTCACACCTCACCCAGCTGTGGCAATCCCAGATTCAGACGACAAACGTCAGAATTAAACCCAACAGAGGGACCAGCGGGTGCCTCTGAAAGACACAGAACTGCCCAGAAAGGCTAAATCTGTCTGTCTGCAAACTGCACCAGTCCTTAAACCAAAACCAAACCCCGCTCCAGGAAGTGCCTGATGACACACTGAAACGTGACCCGACTGCGTGAGCACTTCCTGCAGCTCAGCAGCGCCAGGCTGGAAGAAATGAACCTCATTCATTGCCCCAGCAGCCCTCCTGAAGCAGGGCCCGCTGAGAGTGCAGAGCATCCCCGCGTGCGGGAGAACGGCCCGGAGGATTTCCCTGCCTGGCGGCTGCTGCTGCCCCGCAGAGGCCTCGGGTGCTGCCAGGGACTGCCGGCGGGACTCACTGCTGCTCCTTGAGCTGCTCGTAGCGCTCCAGGTCGGGTTTGATCTGCCGGGTCAGCCGCTGGTACTGGCGCAGCTGCGCCGCCGCGTAGTCTGGGGAGAAGGGGACAGCACTCACTGCCTTGCACAGCATGACTCGGTACTTCAGAGCATCACTGCACACCTTCCACAGCGTGATTCTACACCTTTAGAGCATGATTTTACACCTTCCACAGCGTGATTCTACACCTTCCACAGCATCACTGCACGCCTTCCACAGCGTGATTCTACACCTTTAGAGCATGATTTTACACCTTTTATAGCATGATTTTACACCTTTCACAGCATCACTGCACGCCTTCCACAGCGTGATTCTACACCTTTAGAGCATGATTTTACACCTTCCACAGCGTGATTTTACACCTTTAGAGCATGATTTTACACCTTCCACAGCGTGATTCTACACCTTTAGAGCATGATCTTACACATTTTATAGCATGATTTTACACCTTTCACAGCATGATTTTACACCTTCCACAGCGTGATTTTACACCTTTATAGCATGATTCTACACCTTTATAGCCTGATTTTACACCTTCCACAGCATCACTGCACACCTTCCACAGCATGATTTTACACCTTTAGAGCATGATTTTACACCTTCCACAGCGTGATTTTACACCTTTAGAGCATGATTTTACACCTTCCACAGCGTGATTTTACACCTTTTATAGCATGATTTTACACCTTTCACAGCCTGATTTTACACCTTTTATAGCCTGATTTTACACCTTTTATAGCATGATTTTACACCTTTTATAGCATGATTTTACACCTTTTATAGCATGATTTTACACCTTTCATAGCATGATTTTACACCTTTCATAGCATGATTTTACACCTTTTATAGCATGATTTTACACCTTTTATAGCATGATTTTACACCTTTTATAGCATGATTTTACACCTTTTATAGCATGATTTTACACCTTTTATAGCATGATTTTACACATTTTATAGCATCACTGCACACCTTTTATAGCATGTTTTTACACCTTTCATAGCATCATTGCACACCTTCCATAGCATGATTTTATAGCATATTTTATAGCATGATTTCACATATTTTACAGCATTATTTCACCTATTTAATAGCATTATTTTATATTTTATAACATTATTTCACCTATTTTATAGCATTATTTCACCTACTTTATAGCATTATTTTACATTTTTTAGCATTATTTTACCTATTTTAAAGCATTGTTTTTAACTATTTTTATAGTATTTTATATTTTTATAGCATTATTTTACATATTTTATAGCATTATTTTACCTATTTTCTATACCATTATTTTACCTATTTTAAAGCATTATTTTTACCTATTTTTATAGTCTTTTATATTTTTATAGCATTATTTTACCTATTTTCTATACCATTATTTCACCTATTTTATAGCATTATTTTACATATTTTCTATACCATTATTTTACCCATTTTATACTATTATTTCACCTGTTTTATAGCATTATTTTACATATTTTCTATACCATTATTTTACCTATTTTAAAGCATTATTTTTACCTATTTTATAGTATTTCATATTTCTATAGCATTATTTCACATATTTTATAGCATTATTTTACCTATTTTATAGCATTTTAATGTACTTTCTAGCATTTTCAATGTATTTTTAGCATTATTTTATATAATTTATAGCATTTTTAATGTATTTTATAGCACTGGCTTTCACAAGTTATTACTGACCACAAAGATTCTGGTACAGTACAATTTGTCATCCCTTTTACCCGCTTTTTGGCATAATACAATCTGTCATATACAAACAGTAGTGTGATAAACACACATCATCATTATTATTATTATTATTATTATTATTATTATTATTATTATTATTATTATTATTGTTATTATTATGTTTAGGATTATTATTATTATTATGTTTAGGATTATTTAGCATAATATTAAGCCAATGGAGTGTTAGAATGCTTTTATTTGTGTAACTAAGGTAAGAGCGTGGAAACTCTTGCGCTGTTTCTCACGTTTGTGGTAACAGGGACAAGAGCCAGGACACCGAGGGAGGAATTTGCCACTGACTCTGGTTATCAGGAGAGCCAGAACAACAGGATGGAGCCTCGAGGGAAAATGGAATTGATTGAATCCACAAGATGGCATGCAGCTTACAACCAAGGCAAAGAGCTCCTAGGACATGCAAACTCACAGGGACCTTTGAGTACGTGTAACTCCTCATAAATATTCATTCAACTGGAAAAACGTGGAAGAAAACTGTTTGAAGCTAAGGCGTGCTTCTGGCAGATATTGTCCCTTTTATCTCTTATTAAACCTTTATTAAAGAAATTTAAACAGTGAGCACTGCTTCTCACATCTGTGACAGAGCTGGGGACAAACTGGCTTTGCTCTCCCTGCTCGCTCTTCACCCAGAACAGCAGCTCACAATGTTCTGAGTCCAGAGAGAAAAGCAGAGAGATTTCTACCAGGCTAAGCCTGGGAAAAGTCTGAGAAGAGTGTAAACTCTCTATTATCCCTCTTTCTGTTCACAGTGTTTGCAGATAAGTTGTGCCACCGCATGCTATTCACAGTGCACCAACACTATAAAATGTGTTCACTTTAGGACTTAGAAACGTACTTATTCATAAAAGATCATTCTTTAGCTTCTATCAATGAAATCATTTCGATTCCCCTCCCTACCTCAGCAGCAGCACAGGTGAGCACAGCTGAGGATTTACCTGAGAAGCCCAGGTCGGGGTTCTTCTTCTTCTTCTTCCTCTCCCACCTCTCGGCGTCCTCGGCGCTGATCTCCAGCAGCTTCACCCGCTCGTAGTCCTCACCCCTGGCTGCACACTCCTGCAGAGAGCAGCTCCAGAGCCCCCGGACCCAGAACCCCCGGATCCAGAGCCCCCGGACCCAGAGCCCCCGGACCCAGAGCCCCCGGAGCCAGAGCCCCCAGATCCAGAGCTCCCGGACCCAGAACCCCTGGATCCAGAGCCCCCGGACCCAGAACCCCCGGACCCAGAACCCCCGGCTCCAGAGCCCCTGGACCCAGAACCCCCGGACCCAGAACCCCCGGACCCAGAACCCCCGGATCCAGAGCCCCCGGACCCAGAACCCCCGGCTCCAGAGCCCCCGGACCCAGAACCCCTGGATCCAGAGCCCCCGGACCCAGAACCCCCGGATCCAGAGCCCCCGGACCCAGAACCCCTGGCTCCTGAGCCCTTGGCTCCAGAGCCCCCGGACCCAGAGCCCTCGGCTCCTGAGCCCTCGGCTCCGGAACCCCCGGCTCCAGAGCCCCCGGACCCAGAGCCCCCGGATCCAGAGCCCCTGGACCCAGAGCCCCCGGCTCCCCCAGACCCAGAACCCCAGCTCCTGAGCCCCCGGACCCAGAGCCCCCAGACCCAGAGCCCCCAGCTCCAGAGCCCCCGACTCCTGAGCCCCCAGACCCAGAGCCCCCGGCTCCTGAGCCCCCAGACCCAGAGCCCCCGGCTCCCACCGCTCCAGAACCCCAGCTCCTGAGCCCCCGGACCCAGAGCCCCCGTCTCCAGCTTTGGGCCGACACCTGTGCAAGGCTGGCACTGTGTCCCTGCACACGCGGGGCTCTGGGGGAGTTCTTTACCTTCTTCTTCTCCTGCACCTGCAGCTCCCACTCCAGCCGAGCTTTTTTAGCTTCCCAGTTCGGGGGCAGCTTCAGTCTCTTGTCCTCCTCCACCACCTCCTGGCTGTTCAGCTTGCAGGCCTCGTACTGGAACAGAGCAGGGCAAAGCTGGAGCACAGAGAGAGCAACCCCGGGGGAACAAACCCACACCGAGCAGCCCCGAACCCCGGGGGAACAGAACAAACCCACACCGAGCAGCCCCGAACCCCGGGGGAACAGAACAAACCCACACCGAACAGCCCCGAACCCCGGGGGAACAAACCCACAGCGAACAGCCCCACACCCCCGGGGGAACAAACCCACAGCGAACAGCCCCGAACCCCGGGGGAACAAACCCACAGTGAGCAGCCCCGAACCCCGGGGGAACAGAACAAACCCACACCGAGCAGCCCCGAACCCCCGGGGGAACAAACCCACAGCGAACAGCCCCACACCCCCGGGGGAACAGAACAAACCCACAGCGAACAGCCCCGAACCCCGGGGGAGCAGAACAAACCCACACCGAGCAGCCCCGAACCCCGGGGGAGCAGAACAAACCCACAGTGAGCAGCCCCAGAGCACTCAGGGCTGGAAGGGACCCCTGGAGATCGCCCCAGCGCCAGCCAGGCAGCGCTCGGTGCCGGCCCTGCTCCCGTCCCCCGTACCCGCTTCATGTGGAGCTCCCGGAACCGGCGCAGCCGCTCCTCTCGCCTCTGCTCCGCCGCCGCCGCCGCGGCCGGGCCGGGCTCTGCCTGCTCCTCCTCCTCCTCCTCCTCGTCGCTCTGCAACGAGCCGCGCTCAGCCAGGAGCCCCGGGAGGAGCCGGGACCCCCGCCCCGCGCGATCCCGTCCCCGCCTCACCCCCACATCGGCCTCGGGCACCCCCAAACTGCTGAGGGCCGACACCGCCGCCGCCATCGCGCCCCGCCCGCGCTTCCGCCTTCCGGTGCTCCCGGTGTCCCGGTGCCCCCGGCGCTTCCGGTGCCCCCGGCGCTTCCGGTGCTCCCGGCGCTTCCGGTGCCCCCGGCGCTTCCGGTGCTCCCGGCGCTTCCTGCCGGGCGCCCCCCAGCGGGCGGGAGGTACCACCGCCGCCGCCGCCGGATCCCTGGATTCTCCCGAGATCCGCAAAATCCCTCAGGAGTCCCAAAACAGGGACAACGTTACAGGAAAAACAAAACAAACAAAACAAAACAAAGCAAAGCAAAACAAAACAAAGCAAAACAAAACAAACAAAACAAAACAAAGCATGTTTCGTTGCAGCTTCCAAGCGAAGCAAGTCCAGGTTTCCGTGGCAGCGCCGCGGTGGCCGGGCTCTCCCGGCCTCACGCGGAGACTCGCCATGGATTCCTCCTGCGCCGGTCTGGCCCCGTCGCTGTGTGAAGCCTTTCTGCGTGCACAGCAGGGCTCGGCGTGTTCGGCTTGCCGTGAGCGACAGCCCCCAAAGGCTCCGGGTGAGGCCGCGGGGCTGAGCGGGATTGCAGAGCAGCCCCGGCAGAGGGAAGCGCAGCCCCGGCCATGGCCCCGGTCCCTCAGCCCCGGCCCCGGTCCCTCAACCCCGGCCCCGGTCCCTCAGCCCCGGTCCCTCAGCCCCGGCCATGGCCCGGGCCCCTCAGCCCCGGCCCCGGTCCCTCAACCCCGGCCCCGGTCCCTCAGCCCCGGTCCCTCAGCCCCGGCCCTCAGCCCTGGCCCTCATCCCCGGCCATGGTCCCGGTCCCTCAGCCCCTCAGCCCCGGCCATGGCCTTCAGCCCCGGTTATGGCTCCGGTCCCTCAGCCCCGGTCCCTCAGCCCCGGTCCCTCAGCCCCTCAGCCCCGGTCATGGTCCGGGCCCCTCAGCCCCGGCCCCGGTCCCTCATCCTCGGTCCCTCATCCCCGGCTCCTCATCCTCGGTCCCTCATCCCCGGTCCCTCATCCTCGGTCCCTCATCCCCGGCTCCTCATCCCCGGCTCCTCATCCCCGGTCCCTCATCCCCGGTCCCTCAGCCCCGGTCCCTCATCCTCGGTCCCTCAGCCCCGGTCCCTCATCCTCGGTCCCTCATCCCCGGTCCCTCATCCCCGGCTCCTCAGCCCCGGTCCCTCAGCCCCGGTCCCTCAGCCCCGGTCCCTCATCCCCGGTCCCTCATCCCCGGTCCCTCATCCCCGGCTCCTCATCCCCGGCTCCTCATCCCCGGTCCCTCATCCTCGGTCCCTCATCCTCGGTCCCTCATCCCCGTCCCTCAGCCCCGGTCCCTCAGCCCCCATCCCTCATCCCCGGCTCCTCATCCCCGGTCCCTCATCCCCGGTCCCTCATCCCCGGTCCCTCATCCCCGGTCCCTCATCCTCGGTCCCTCATCCCCGGCTCCTCATCCCCGGTCCCTCATCCCCGGTGCTCAGCCCCGCTTCCCTCCACTACAGAAAGGCACTAAAATAAAGAGCCACCAAAAGAGGGATCAAAAAAGCCACCAAAAGAGGGATCAAAAAAGCCACCAAAAGAGGGATCTTGCCCCGCTGCCTGCCCAGGGATCTGAAATACCCCTTGTGAAAAACGCGTATTTTATGATTGGCTTTTCGCAATGTATTAAATGGAATGCTATATGTATTATATTGGTTAGAAGTGCTGTATTAACATTTTAATAGTATGGTAAATGTAGTTTTGTAGTTGCAATAGAGCTTTTGTAGTTAAAATAGAAACTGTGTACGTAAGAACAAAAGAATGAGGTACTTGCATTGAGATAGCAGCCACAAGACGCCTAAGTCTTCCAGAGGAAAAAAAATTTATAGCTCCCTAATTAAAAGAAACTAACTTCTTCCTGCCTCGCTCAGCCCTAAAAGCGCCGCAAGATTAAAAGAAGACGTTGACACTGATCAGAGTTCTTTGTTTCGACAGAATCTATGCATCATGTATGAGATGTATGAATATGCAACAGGGTATTGCTGTTACAGGTTATTCCTTTGTTCACAAGGCATGCTTTTCGTGACTTAGTGCCCGAGAGCATCCGGACGTCCGTAATTCTTTGCTTTTTATTGTCTCGTAATTGTCCTAACTCTAAAGTTTTATTACTCTGATTGCATTACTATTTTTATAACCATTTTATGATTATTAAACTTTTAAAAATTCTAAAACCACGTCATTGGCGTTTTTCACCGCCCAGAACCCCGGGACTGGGGCGAGGGGCGCGGGTTTGGGTGGCCCTGCTGAGGGGAAGGAGGGAGCGTCCCACGGGGCTTCGGGCTTTGGGGTCGCCCCTCACCTGAGCCCCCTCCACATCCTCAGGCTCTGCGGGGATTTGTGGGATCTCCGTGGGGGAAATCTGCTGGATTTCCAGAGGGCCACCATGCCGGGGACGGGGACAGGGACAGGGACAGGGACAAGGGGGGAATTCAGGGACAGGGATGGGACAGGGGGAATTCAGGGACAGGGGGAATTCAGGGATAGGGACAAGGGGGGAATTCAGGGACAGGGATGGGATGGGGGGAATTCAGGGACAGGGACAGGGACAAGGGAGGAATTCAGGGACAGGGATGGGACAGGGGGAATTCAGGGACAGGGACAGCAGGAATTCAGGGACAAGGACAGGGATAAGGGGGGAATTCAGGGATAGGGATGGGACAGGGATGAGATGGGGTCAGGGGGAATTCAGGGACAAGGGGGGAGTTCAGGGACAGGGGTGGGGCAGGGGGAATTCAGGGACAGGGTCAGGGGGAATTCAGGGACAAGGACAGGGACAAGGGGGGAGTTCAGGGATAGGGATGGGACAGGGATGAGACAGGGTCAGGGGGAATTCAGGGACAAGGGGGGAGTTCGGGGACAAGGATGGGACAGGGGGAATTCAGGGACAGGGTCAGGAGGAATTCAGGGACAAGGGGGGAGTTCAGGGACAGGGATGGGGTGGGGGGAATTCAGGGACAGGGACACGGGGAATTCAGGGACAAGCTGCACGGGCAGGGTTGGTGCTGTCAAGCAGGAACTGGGGCAGTGCTGCCCAAATCCGTGTTTGGGACGTTCCCAATGTCTCCCTGCCCTGTTTGGGGAGCCTGGGCTGGCTCTGGGGGGACCCTGGGGCCCCCCAGCCCTGTCCTGGGACAGCCCCAG
This sequence comes from Anomalospiza imberbis, assembly GCF_031753505.1. Taxonomy (NCBI): domain Eukaryota; kingdom Metazoa; phylum Chordata; class Aves; order Passeriformes; family Viduidae; genus Anomalospiza; species Anomalospiza imberbis. Next base: position 6,103,001 of record NC_089705.1, on the reverse strand, counting down.
CTTTGGAGTCTCCCCCAAACAATTAACCCCAATATGGAAATGGACCAAAACTTATAAAAGAGTGAAAACTCTGACTCAGGGCCCATCTTGGGTGTAGCCCTGGCCAGGCTCTTGCACTGCCCCAGGTGTACCCTGCGAAGGATTTTTAATAAATACTCTAAAACATTTTTAATAAATGCCAACTTCACTCCTTTAACTCTGTCCAGCCCCCGTCCCAGGTGCTCTCTCCAGCCATCACTGCTGTGGGTGCCCAGCTGCACATCCCAGCCTGGCCTGGCCTGGCCCAGCAGGGAATTGTCCCAAATTCCCAAACCCCAGAGCTCCTGCAGGGCTGACAGCAGAGCTGCTCTGGCTGGCACTGGCAGCTGATGTATTTTTAGATTTTAGAGTGTTTGTGTTTCTCGGAGCTGCCTCCATTGTCTCCTCCAGCTCTGCCTCCCCTGCAGGGCCGAAATGAAATGAAAAATTCCAGTTCCATGTAGAACAGGGGCTGGGGCTCGGAGGAACTGACTCATCTCGGGTGGATTTGGGCCTCTCGAAGGGGAACATCCTGAGCAGCATCCCTTATCTCCCCCCACCCCGAGCTCTTATCAGGGATCTGCACCCAGGGCCCCTCAGGGTGCAGCTCCTGGGGCTGGGGAAAGGAGAGCCTTGGGAGGTTCTTGGAAAAATAATGGGAAAATAATGGAAAAATAATGGTGACAGCATGCCAGAAACCACAGAGCCTGAGACCCCAGAGGTGGTGGCCCCCAGTCCTGGGGACAGGCTATGGAGGGGCTGGGTGTGCAGTGCTGTGACCTGGGTGTGCAATTCCATGGTGTGGGTGTGCAATTCCAGGGTTTGGGTGTGCAATTCCAGGGTTTGGGTGTGTAATTCCATGGTTTGGAGTGTGCAGTTCCAGGGTTTGGGTCATTCCATGGTGTGGGTGTGTAATTCCATGGTTTGGAGTGTGTAATTCCAGGGTTTGGGTGTGCAGTGTCACAGTCCAGACCTGCAGTGCCACAACTTGGACCTGCACCACAGTGGGTCACACTTGTGTCCCCACACCCTGTGAGGGTCACTCCCGTGTCCCTGTGTGTCCCCAAAGGTCTGTGACGGTCACTCCCGTGTCCCTGTGTGTCCCCAAAGGTCTGTGATGGTCACTCCCGTGTCCCTGTGTGTCCCCAAAGGTCTGTGACGGTCACTCCCGTGTCTCTGTGTGTCCCCAAAGGTCTGTGACGGTCACTCCCGTGTCCCTGTGTGTCCCCAAAGGTCTGTGACGGTCACTCCCGTGTCCCTGTGTGTCCCCAAAGGTCTGTGACGGTCACTCCCGTGTCCCCGAGCTGTGATGGTCACTCCCGTGTCCCTGTGTGTCCCCAAAGGTCTGTGAGGGTCACTCCCGTGTCCCTGTGTGTCCCCAAAGGTCTGTGACGGTCACTCCCGTGTCCCTGTGTGTCCCCAAAGGTCTGTGAGGGTCACTCCCGTGTCCCTGTGTGTCCCCAAAGGTCTGTGACGGTCACTCCCGTGTCCCTGTGTGTCCCCAAAGGTCTGTGAGGGTCACTCCCGTGTCCCTGTGTGTCCCCAAAGGTCTGTGAGGGTCACTCCCGTGTCCCTGTGTGTCCCCAAAGGTCTGTGACGGTCACTCCCGTGTCCCCGAGCTGTGATGGTCACTCCCATGTTCCTGTGTGTCCCCAAAGGTCTGTGAGGGTCACTCCCGTGTCCCTGTGTGTCCCCAAAGGTCTGTGATGGTCACTTCCATGTCTCTGTGTGTCCCCAAAGGTCTGTGAGGGTCACTCCCGTGTCCCTGTGTGTCCCCAAAGGTCTGTGAGGGTCACTCCCGTGTCCCTGTGTGTCCCCAAAGGTCTGTGATGGTCACTCCCGTGTCCCTGTGTGTCCCCAAAGGTCTGTGACGGTCACTCCCGTGTCCCTGAGTGTCCCCAAAGGTCTGTGATGGTCACTCCCATGTCCCTGTGTGTCCCCAAAGGTCTGTGAGGGTCACTCCCGTGTCCCTGTGTGTCCCCAAAGGTCTGTGACAGTCACTCCCGTGTCCCTGTGTGTCCCCAAAGGTCTGTGAGGGTCACTCCCGTGTCTCTGTGTGTCCCCAAAGGTCTGTGATGGTCACTCCCATGTCCCTGTGTGTCCCCAAAGGTCTGTGACGGTCACTCCCGTGTCCCTGTGTGTCCCCAAAGGTCTGTGGCGGTCACTCCCGTGTCTCTGTGTGTCCCCAAAGGTCTGTCTGTGATGGTCACTCCCATGTCCCTGAGCTGTGACAGTCACTCCCGTGTCCCTGTGTGTCCCCAAAGGTCTGTCTGTGATGGTCACTCCCATGTCCCTGAGCTGTGACAGTCACTCCCGTGTCCCTGTGTGTCCCCAAAGGTCTGTGAGGGTCACTCCCATGTCCCTGTGTGTCCCCAAAGGTCTGTGACGGTCACTCCCGTGTCCCTGTGTGTCCCCAAAGGTCTGTGAGGGTCACTCCCGTGTCCCTGTGTGTCCCCAAAGGTCTGTGACGGTCACTCCCGTGTCCCTGTGTGTCCCCAAAGGTCTGTGAGGGTCACTCCCGTGTCCCCGCAGGTCCCTCCTGTCCCGGTGCCCTGGCAGGGGCAGCCCGGCCCAGCCCGGCCCTTCCTCCCGCTGTCCCCCCACCGTGTCCCCCGGTGCCACCAGCTCGTGCCACGTGTCCCCTCGCGTGTGAGCCGTGGGCTCAGCTCCGGCAGCAGCTGCGGGAGCCGCTCGCGTTTCCTGCCCGAGCTCCGAGTGCTCCGCAGCTGCTGCCCCGGCCCGGGCGTGCTCCGAGCGCCGCGGCTGCGGAAGGAAGGAGCCCTGGAGAGCCGGGCTGCAGAGGGGCTGCAGCGAGAGCTGCAGGGCTGCAGGGCTGCAGGCAGGGCTGTAGGCAGGGCTGCAGGGAGGGTTACAGACATGCAGGGTCGCAGGGATGCAGGGTTGCAGGCAGGGATGCAGGGAGAGCTGCAGGGATGCAGGGAGGGTTACAGACATTCAGGGTCGCAGGGATGCAGGGTTGCAGGCAGGGCTGCAGGCAGGGATGCAGGCAGGGATGCAGGGATGCAGGGAGGGTTACAGACATGCAGGGTTGCAGGGATGCAGGGAGGGTTACAGAGATGCAGGGTCGCAGGGTTGCAGGGATGCAGGCAGCGTTGCAGGGATGCAGGAGGGGTGCAGGGAGAGCTGCAGGGCTGCAGGCAGGGCTGCAGGCAGGGTTGCAGGCGTGCTCACCCTGCTCCCAGCCCTCGTCAGCAGTGACAACAGGGCACCGATGTCCCCAGCCAGGTGGGGACCCCACCACACTGTGGATGTCTTGGGGGGACTCCTCTCTTTCAGTTTAAAACTCTCCCCCTTTGGAACCCCCATTTCTCCTTTGTGCTGGAGAGGACAGGGGGCAGGGCCAGGGGTTCCCACACGGCTGGGAGCCCTGGGGCTGGCTCCAGTGGGATCATCCTGGGATCAACCTCCCCAGGAAGCCCTTGGCAAGCACCAGCACTGACCTGAGTCAAGAAAAAGAAATCTGGGCCTGAAACTTGCCCAGGACCCGATCAAACCTGTAATAATAACATCAGTCCAGCAAAATGGGGGATCTGAACTGTTGGGGAAATGAATTAGGGACAGATCTTCTTGTGTGTGGTCATTAACCAGGGGGAAATTTGGAGGGAGGGGAAACGTGGAGAGGGTTTGGTTTTTAGGTGGAAGAGAAGCTGGGTCTGTGTCAGGCCAGTTCCTCTCCATCACAGGCTTCTCTTTGTGTCCTCTTGGGTTGCAATTACAATCTTTCAGATCAGACACAAAATCATTGGGCTGGAGAGCCAAAAGTACCTGGCTAATGGGATTAACAGAAATTAACCTGGTTACATGGGGACTCCATTGAAAATGAGAAAGTGCTGATGGCCAAAATCAATTCCTCCCCGGCCAAATGACTGCAGGCCTGGCTTAGGGTTTCAGTTTAATGCTCAGCCCTCCAACAATGAGCAGGGTGGGATTGAATTAGGTCCTGATCGTGGAGTTCAAGTGATGGCAGTGGTTTGTCTTTAATGCCAGCAGCGAGCTGGAGGGGGGAAATGGGAAATCCTCCCTTGCTTTCCCTCTGGAATCACAGGGAGGGTCCTGCTGGGTGTCCCTGTGATGGGCAAAGTGGGAAATCCTCCCTGCTTTCCCTCTGGAATCACAGGGAGGGTCCTGCTGGGTGTCCCTGTGATGGGCAAAGTGGGAAATCCTCCCTGCTTTCCCTCTGGAATCACAGGGAGGGTCCTGCTGGGTGTCCCTGTGATGGGCAAAGTGGGAAATCCTCCCTGCTTTCCCTCTGGAATCACAGGGAGGGTCCTGCTGGGTGTCCCTGTGATGGGCAAAGTGGGAAATCCTCCCTGCTTTCCCTCTGGAATCACAGGGAGGGTCCTGCTGGGTGTCCCTGTGATGGGCAAAGTGGGAAATCCTCCCTGCTTTCCCTCTGGAATCACAGGGAGGGTCCTGCTGGGTGTCCCTGTGATGGGCAAAGTGGGAAATCCTCCCTGCTTTCCCTCTGGAATCACAGGGAGGGTCCTGCTGGGTGTCCCTGTGATGGGCAAAGTGGGAAATCCTCCCTGCTTTCCCTCTGGAATCACAGGGAGGGTCCTGCTGGGTGTCCCTGGTGCCCTCATGAGGATCTGCCTTGGCCAAGCCCTCCCTGCCCGTGTTCCAGCCCAGGATCAGAGCTGGAATTGGGGCAGTGGGCTGGGGGAATGGGGTGGTTTGGGATCACAGTGGGCTGGGGGAGCAGGATGGGGCGGTTTAGGATCCACAGCCCCACGGGCTGATAAATCCCAGCCTCCCCAGGCAGGGCTGCTCCTTTCGGAGCCTCTCAGAGCCTGCGGAGCGGGGCGGCTCCCGGCAGCTCCCGCCCGGCCTCATCTTTTCCCCTAAAAGCCGGAACCTGGCGGGCTTTCCTGGCTGAGAGCAGCTCGGTCGTTACCGTGCATGGGAAATGAAGCAGAGTTTGTGTTTTATCGCACGAACCCGGGGCTGGGCCACCTCCCTGTGCCTGTGTCCCCGCGGGGACAGCCCGACCGATGTCCCCCGTGGGGAGCTGCCAGCCCGGCTGTGCCTCACCCCGCAGGGATGGGGGTGCCTCGGAGCGCCCCAAACCTGCAGGGATGGAGAGCCGGGCGTGGCCGCTTCCCCGAGGATGCGACAAGTGACAATTTATTAACTGTCCCCAAGTGGAGAGGGGAGGTGGACCTGGGGTCCTGCTGGCGCTGTTGGAGGGGAGGAGGAGGCTGGAGGGAGCTGGGAGAGGGGAAGGAACAATCGCGGTGATCCTGGAAGGAGTCCCAGCGCCTCGGGAGAGCCGGGAGGGTGCCCTGGGTGCTCAGGATTTGATCCTGTCCCTGCTGTGGGACACCCGGCGGGAGCATCCCCAGGATGGAGCCATCCCTGGAGGGCAACAGCCCCTCCGGGGGGCTCGGGGGGGAGGATAACGTCACGTTTCCCCCGGATCGATGAAGATTTTGGTTCGGGAGTTATTAGCCCGGTGTCATAAACTATCTGAAAACCACAAAAGTAAAATAATAAATCTCCCTGTTTGCCTCCTGCGCGGGGTTTTTAAGTACCCGAGTCCCTCCAGGCAGCGGTTCGATATCGCAGCGGACACAAATCACCGAGACAGAGCCGGATTTTGGGGAATATCGGTCAGGCTTTGCTGTTTTCCAGCACTCGGCCCTGGGCAGGGAAGCTCCCCCGGGCTCCTTGGGCAGGGCTGGGGGGGCACTGGGGGAGGGGGTGCTGAGGTGGCTCCCGGGGATGTGTCCCCGTCCCACAGCGGGGCAGGTCGGGATGTTTCTGCCTTGGGAAACACACTCCAGGCATCATTAAACGATTAAAATGAAGCTGGCGCTGGTAAAGCAGCAGGGCCGCACCCTCAAACTGGGGTTCAGCGGCTGGGGGGGCAGGGGACAGCTGCTCCCAGTGCTCCCAGTGCCCTCCCTGGGTGCCCTGCTGGGAGTTCTGGGGGTCCGTGGGGTGTCCGTGCCAGCAGCGGGGCTGTCCCCGGAGCCCGGAGGTGTCGGGGTGTCCCCTGGCCCCTGCCAGCCACAGGTTTGCTTTTAAAGCTCTTTCTGGAGCCATTTCCCGGTGGTTTTGTCTCCGGGCCGCGGCCGCTGCGTTCTCCCTCCCTCGTTATTTCCAGCCTGCCTCGGGCTCTCCGTGGTTTGCCCCCATCCCAGCGGGCTCCCCCTCGAAACCCACCAGAACCAACGTCTCAAAGGGAAAAATAACCCCGACAAAACAAACCCCGACAAAGAAACCCCGACCAAGGCGATCTGGGGCAGGGTTCCCTGTTCCCTCTGCCGGGGAACACTTCCAGCAGCGAAGGGAAAGCGCTCGGGAGGGAGAACGCGGTGGATCGGGGATCAGCGATCCAGGGCTGAGGTAATTAGCGCCGGGCGTTAATGAGAGCAGCTCGCAGGGGACGGACGGGGCTGTGCTGTCCCTTTTCCAAGGACATGGTGGCGGATCCGTGGGGCGCATCCCGGCCCCGGGAAGGATGCGGGGCCCGGGCCGACCCCTCGGGACACCCCGAGCCCGCCCCACACGCGGCCCCTCTCTCTCGGCAGGGCCGGGAGCGGCGCTTCCCGTCCGGACACCTGGGGTTGGGAACCCCCACGCTGTTCAAAGGGACGGAGCCTCTTCCCTGTCCTGCTCCCTCCGTGCCCCCGGGCCACCCCCCAGCTGGGCGGGACCGGGGTTCGCAGGCTGGGGAAGCAGAAGGAGCCTCCCGGGAGCGCAGATCCCGCTCGCCATGCGCTCCGCAGCCGCCGGAGCAGGATGCTCGGCCCGGGTTCGTGCCTCACACACCATTTCCCAGCACGGGGAGGGCTCTTTGTGGCTCTGCTGCGGGATCGTGCCGGGATGGAAACAGGTGCAGCTTCCTGGGTTTCTGCTGAGGCCCGATTTTGGCTCCTAAAGTGTTAAGTGAGTGCTAAGCCCTATAAAATTACCCTTTCAGCTACTATTTCTGCACAAAAGGCTCTCTGCGACGAGATATGCCAAAGCATCTGATGAAGTAATATGTCTATTCTCATTTGTGACATTTATTATTAACAGGGAAAAGAAAAAAAAACAACAACAAAAACAACAAAACCAACAGATCCCAGTCAGAAAGAACTCTTAATTGAAGCACCATTGTGCCGTGGTAACTGCTATTAAATTAATCTGCTGCATTCCTTTCCACCCACACACTTTAAAACTTCCTGGTTATAATTAGAACCATCTAAAACCAATTTGACACTCCTCGGATGATGCAGTTCAGCTGCTTAATATGGTGAGACTTTGGTGAAAGGAGCGGAGAAGGGCTGCGAGCAAGCTGGGGCTGCTGCTCCTGCCCGGGGATCTCAGTTCCAGGGGGAATTCGAGTTTAGCTCTGCTCTGAGCTTGCTCCATCCTGCTTGTCCCATGGGAGATGCTCCTGCCCAGAGCATCCCTCACCCAGAGCCCCCGCCCCGGGTGCCGAGCAGGGAGTTTTGGGAGGTTCGTGTTTTGTTCTGGGAGCCCCTCGAGCTCTCCCCTCCTTTGTGCCAGCTGGGGAAGGCACCACAGGCAATAATTTCCCGATGGAAAAGCGTTTTGGGTGTTTCAGTGTGGGGAAAAGGCACCCGAGTGCAGGGCTGAGAGGGGATTTTTTTGGGGATGGGGGATTTTTTGGGGACGGGGGCTTTAGAGGTGTGGGGATGGCGCCCACCCCTGCACCAACGCTGTGCCTGCCTCGGGGTTAGGAAGTCTTGGAGGATGCTCATCCAGGGCTGCGTTTGGGGAAAATGCTCTGGGACCTGAGGTGAGAAACCACCGGGCCTGGCCGAGAACTGGCGCGGGTGTCACTTCTGCAAACGTGTTCCTGCTGGCCGCCTTTATCTGTCATCCTCGGAACCACCTGGGCGCCATTTGATGCTATCAGGGGCCACGCCGAGCTCCCAGCACATCCCCGGCCGCCTCAAGGCACCGCCAGTTCCTCCGCAGCCCTGGAAGATCCCGTTAGTCACGGTATCTCCGCTGTCACCTTCTGCTTCCTTCTGCATTTGGCTTTCGCTCCGCGGCCATGTGTTAACCAGGGCTCCGCAGCTTCCTCACCCTCCGCCGGGGCCGTTTCCTCCCGGCTGGGACCTCGGGCTGTCCCCGGGGCTGGGATGGCTCCAGGGGACGCGGAGCTTTGGGTTCCGTCCCTGGTTCGTCTCTCCGGGCAGGGCTGAGCTGCAAACCTCGAGCGTCCCGGTTCCCCCTGCCGCGCTCCCAGCTCGGCCCTCGCGATGTGAAACGCAGAAAATGCAGAAATTCGGGGCTGCTGCGAGCCCGAGGGCTCCTGGACGTGTTGATTCACCCCCAGCAGGGGCTGGGACAGCTCCTGGTGCTGCTCGGAGCTGTCACCAGCTGCCGCCACGTCTTGGGCCATCCGAGCCATTCTGAGCGGGCCATTTGCCCCTTTCGGGGCCAGCCCCGCTCTTCCCGTGCCAGCCCCTCCCCTCTCCTTGCCCTCCCTGCTCTCCCTTGTTTTCCGTCTCTGCAGGTGCCACTGACCCCCTGGAGCTCATCCCCGTGTCTGAGGTGGGGCCAGCAGTGCCAAAAGAAGGAAATTGTGGATTTTCCCCCCAAACCAGGCCCCTGCTGTGGGACAGGACCCCCGGCTGGGGCTGGGGAGCTGCAGCCTGCAGGGCTGGGCTGGCGTCACCGCCTGGGCGCATTTTCGTTGTTTTGGTTGGGTTTTTTTTAAATACACAAACTCCAGTTTTTTACATTTTGAGGTTTTTTCCCCCCTTCTTTCGCCCTGGAGCACGATCAACCCCCCAGAGCCCAGAGGCTATTTATGCTTTTGTCTAATCTCTCTCGCTTGGCTTTGGGTTGGGCCGTTCTTTTTTTTTTTTTTTTTTTTTTTTACTTTATTTTATTTTTTCTCCCCCGCCTCTTGCTACTTCGTAACTTTTTCCCAACTTTGGAAGCGCGACTTTGGAGTGGCCAAAGGCAAAAACAAAACAAGGATATTTCTGCTACCCTGTTAACTTTGCAAAAATGCTGCGTGCCTGTAGCGCGGCGGGGGAGTAACGAGAACCAGGGGCTGCGAGCTCCGGCCAGACCGGGTAAAATTAGCCCGGGGGGCGGAGAGGGGGAAGCGGCTCCATCCTGGAGCCTCCGCACCCAGATGGGCTTGGATGCAGCGAGCGGGGTTTGGGATTTACCCCTCTGCATGTTCAGCCCGGCTCCCTCTGCCTCCTCCCTTGCAAGCCCAGCCCGGGGATTTGTCCTTTGCCTCCTCCCCGACATTTCTGCTCCCCCCAAAAGTGGGGCTCCGTCCCATCCTGGGTGTCACGAAGGAGGGAGCCGCCTCTCCCTGTCCCCTACCCCGCCGGGACACCGCGTCCCCCCGGGGGCACTGATTCCAGAGTGATTCCAGAGTGATTCCAGAGTTAGTTATTCCGAGTTATTCCACTTGCTGCCAAGCGCGCCCCGGCAGGGAGGCGTCAGCTCAGCACGGTGGCTCTGCCAGCGTTTGTCACCGCGGCCGGGCTTTGTCACCGCCGTCCCTCCGTGTCCCCACCAGCCCCGCGGCCGCAGCAGAGCAGGGTTTTGTCACCTGTAGAACGCGCTGGTGGCACCTGGATTTGGGGCTGCAGGCATAAAAACGGGATTCAAGATGATGCAGGCTGTGGGGTTTTAGGGCCCCTGATGGCCGTGGGGGGGGTCCCGGTGCCGGGATTTGGCGCTTTCTGGGGGTTTTTGGGTGTTCCTGAGAAACACCACGGGCTGCGCTGTCATCTATCCACAAAATGTCCCTTAAATAAAGGTAGAGATCGGGCCGTGAGCAAATGGGATTTGGGATTCGCTGCTGGATCGGGGGTCCGGGTTGAGAGTTCTGCTGGAACTGGTTTGGGCACCACAGACCAGAATTGAAGGGGATAATTAGCGCGACAATTTGTGTTAATTAACACCAGGACGGAGTGCGGCCGAGCGGGATGGGAGAGGATGGGGATGGGATTGGGAGGGATCCGGACCTGGCCGTGGAACGCGGAGGGTTTGCCGGTCCTGCCGCCGGGTGGGGGGGGGGGGGATAAAAAAAAAAAGGGAAAAAGATAAAAGAGCAAGGAGCGGTGATGGAAGCACGGAGGAGCCGCGGAAGGGCTGGCCCTGCTCCCGAGCTGCTGGCAAACACCAGCTGGGGAAGCTGCTGCTGCTCCTCGGAGCTGCTGTGATGCTGAAAGATCTCAAATACTCCCCAAGTCCTCGTGTGGTGATGGAGCCCTGGGAAAAGCAAAGCAGCAAAAAGGGGGAATTTGGGGTGCTGGGGAGCGGGGCAGGATCAGAGGAGGCTGTGCATCCCTGGCCCAGCAGATTTTGGGGTCTCTGCACGGTGCTGGGGTGGGTGAGCAGCAGCTGAGCTCACCTGGGGATGCCTGCCCAGCCTTGGAGCCGCAGGAGAGGAGAAGCTGCCCTTAGGAGTTCTCTTGGACTGGCTGGAGGTTTCTGGGCCAGGCTGCTGAGGGGCATTTCCAGCCAAAATTAAAGGTGAGAAAGCTCCGTTCTAAAACGCTGCTTTGAGAGCAAATTTAAATTGATTTGCTTGGCTTTCAGAGCGAGAGCTCCGGGAAAGGAGAGAGCCCTGCAGAGCCTTGGGCAGTCCCTGTGCAGCCCTGCCCAGCGGCTCCGGGGTGTTCTGAGCCTCCGGGCGAGCCATGGCAACATCAGGGAGCCGTTTCTTTGGGACTGACCATTCCTTTGTTCGGTCAGCGAGCAGCCCCAGGGGGCTGGAGAAGCTTTGCCCCCAAACCTGGCCGCTCCCAGAGGCTGTCACCCAGCGGGTGACACCGCAGCACTTAGCGGCCTCCTGGCAGCCCCAGATGGATTCGTTCTCCTGACTTTTCTTGAGTCGGATTCTCTCCATTTGTTCTATTGATTTGAATTTTAAAGTGAGGGGGATAATGCTGGTTTTAATGCTGTTTTTATTGTGGTGAGTGAGGAGCTGGTGGGGCCGTGGGCACTGCGGAATAAATTGAATTATTGCCGTGTTTTGGTGAGCCTGAAGCCGCTGCGGTGAGGGGTGAAGGTGATTTGGGGGTTTCCTCGTGGCACTTTGGGGTGGTGGGATGAGCCTGGCCCTGGTGGGCCCCCAGTCCGTGCTGGGTGTCCACAAACCCAACCCAACCAAGCCCTGCTCACCTTGGGTGGCTCCCACATTAAATATAAATGGGGAGAAAATTACCTTAATCAAGTCTAAGCAGAATTGATTAATATTTTAGTAAAAACCTCACGCTGGAGTTTAACAGACTGGTTAAATCTCAGCTGGAAAAACCACTGTGGTTCCCCACCAGCTTTTTTTTTTTTTTCTCCTTAAACCCAGCCTGGTTTCCACGGCCCCTCACTGCCTGTGGGGCCTGCACTGGGGTTGCTGGGGAGCTCTTTGCCCTTTAGCTGAGCAAACTATCAGCGGTTTAAAAAGGCCCCTTCTCCCCCTCCCGGCTCCCTTTTATAGGTACAATAATCAGATAAAATATTTCTGGAAGACTATTTACAAAATCCCCCCATCCCCATCAATCTTACAGTTAAGAAGGAGCAGAGGAAGAAATCTTAACCTCAAGAAGCTGCTAATGCAACCGAGCTCTTTAATGGTGGGGTGGAGATCTTCTTTTTTTTCCTGCTGCCATTACTATGGAATACATAATAACATCAATAATTAAATATAAATTGGATTTAATATTTTATGCTGGCGACATGTAATTTACACTCTACCCGAGAAATCAAAAGGTCACGTCTGAAGCGAAGGCAAGGAGGGAAAGGGAGAGGGGCTCGGCCCTGAGATGAGTCTGGTGTTGGGAGGCTCAACAAATCGCTCCAGGGAGGGGAGGGGAGAGCTCTGTTTGGGGTGAAAGATGAGGGCTTTGGGCAGGATTGCAGGTGTGGGGGCTGTTCCTGCTCTGTCCGGCTGGTTCTGGGCTCAGCAGCGCTCTGGTGTTGGGTTTAGGGGGTGACTGTAGGGCTGGGCTGAGGGGGAGTGTGGGATCCCCGTGCCTGCTGTCCTGGCAGGGCTGCCCGCGAGGAGAGGCCGGCAGAGCTCTCCTGCATCGATTGCTGGGGATCAGGGCAGCTCTGGGTGTCCTGCCAGCACAGCAGCTCCATTAACGCCGAGGTAATTCAGGACCTGCCCGGGTTATTTCTGGAACGGGCCAAGTTTCAGTCTTTTCTTGCTCTCCCTGTTGGGTCATCGAAGATTTGGCTGATTTTCATGTCCACGCCTGGGATTTTGTGCCCAACAGCCCCAGCTCTCTTTGCCATGAGCTTTACATCTTCAGTTAATTAAAACCAGGAGAAACCTCTCTTAAAACCTCTCTTGGGCAGATGTGGGGCTCTCCCAGCTCTCCAGGCCCGGGTTTGTGTCCCCTCCCTGGGCTGGTGGCAGCAGGGAGCGAACCCGGAGCCATCCCTGGCGTGAGGAGAGAGGATTTATCCCCTCTGATGAGTTCTTGCTCAGGGCTGTGGGCAGAGAGGTTTGGGGCTCCTCGGGGCTGCCCAGCACAGGTTTCTCTGCAAGTGAGGCTTCTGCTTTTCTGAAGGTTGTGCAACACATCTGGGCAAAGCCATTCCTGATTCTTCTTCTCCTTCTCCCCCAGAGTGGGTTCAGCTGGGGAAGTTGGGGGGAACCAGCCCTGGGGGCGGTTGGGTTTGGGGTCTCACCTGGCACGAACGTGGGGGGGAGGCAGGTGGAGGGGCTGGGGCTGCTGGGGATGTGAAATTAAAGTGGAATTTGGAGAGGGAATAAATCCTCTTTGTGCACTGCGGGGAGGCTGCCTGGAGCTGCTGGCGGGGATCTGGCTCTCTCCTGGGGCAGGGTGGGGTTTGGCTGCCTGGGAAGGGGAGAGGTGTCCTTCAGGGAGACTGGGCAGGCCCTGGGTGCACCCTTGGGTGGTCCTTGAGGGGGGACAAAGGGACAGCAGCACCCACCCCCCTCGCTGGGGAGCCTGGCAGGCAGAGCTGGAAGTGCCTGGATCTCATTTTGGGTCAGTTTTGCCCAGATTCAGTCACTGCCATCACTTCCAGGAGGGTTTGCTGCCTGTGAGGTGGAAAATCCTCCCTGAGCCTGGGGTGAATTGAACATTCGTTTGTTTGCTTTGGTCTCCGTGGCCAAGCGAAGTAAAAACCCCACAACAGCCGAGTTTCCACCCCCTGCAGGGGCCATAAACCCCCTCAGATCCCTCAGGAGTGGGCAGAAAATGCCAGATCTCATTTGGCAAAGCCACAGCTGGGGCCAAATCGGCTCTGTTTGGCTTTTCTCAGAGCCAAAGCCCCTCTGGCCCTCAGGGGAGCCCAGCCCTGGTGGAAAAATTTGGGAGAGGCTGGATGGGATGGGGCTTGGAGCGGTCTGGGATGGTGGGAGGTGTCCCTGCTGGGGACTGGGTGGGCTTGAAGGGCTCTTCCAGGCTAAAAAATCCCATAAATCTGTGAAAAGGAGCTGATCCTGCCCCACACCCAGACCTGCTGGGATTGATCCTAATTTGGCTTTTAGCATCTCCTGGGTGATGCCAAGTGCTGCCTGTCAGGGCACAGCTCCTTTGGGGGCCCTCAGCATTTTGGGGTCTGAGCTGAGCTGCCCCCAGATCACCCAAGGCTGGCCTTTATAGGATCATTACCCTTTTTATAAGGCTTTGGAAGCCACTTGGAAAAAGAGCCTCTTGGGGTTTTTTTGTTGGGATTTGAAACGGTTTTGTTCAAAAATGGGGCGGCTTTTTCCACCTCCTGCCCCTTCCCTTGATCAGCACCTGCCCCGGGAGGAGGAAGGATCTAATGAATTGCGAGAGGATGGGACTGGCCCTGCCCTCTCAGGGCTCCTTCCATGGGTTTATTTCGTTTTTCCAAGTCAAGCATGGAAAATCTTCATAAACCCTGCACCCTCGCAGCTTCTGGTGCCCCTGAAAGTGGAAACACCTGGTTTTCAAAGGGCAGCCTGACTCTGACTTGCTCTTAATGGCATATTTTGATTTTATGGATGGGATAATGTGACTGGGGGGGCTGGCTTCCTTGGCAGAGGAAAAACTGGGATTTTCTGGGGCTTTGAAGCTTGGAGGTTTTTGGTGGAGGAGGAAGTTTTTGGGTGGGAGAGGAAGGGTTTCTGTGGAGGGTCAGGGCCCTCCTCTGCATGTCCCTGACCCCTGTAGAGGCTTTTTGGGGACACAACAGCGACAACCTCACCAGGAATGAGCCAGGAGTCACCTCAGCCTTTTCATTTTCCACTTTTACTGCACCAAAACCCAGAGGAGCCCCACACCATTCCTGTCCCGAAGGGCTGAGCCATGCTAATTCCTCCAAGCTGAGCACAGCAGCCCCGTGGATACCCGATTATTTTCCATCTTTATCCATCCCCAGGTGCGGCGGGAATGGTCCCTCCAGGCCGTTCAGATGCTTTTAAGGCCTTGAAGAGGCGCAGGCTGCGCTTTGCAAGGCGCTGCTTTATGGCCGGGCAGGCTCGCCCTGGGGAAAGGCTTCGCTGGCGCTTTGCGGGGCTCGCGGTGAGCGATTGATGGCCGGGACGGCAGCCCCGGAGCGCTGAGCCCTCCCTGCGGGCAGCTCTGGCCCCGGCCGCCCCGGGGGAGCCAGCCCCGGGGCGAGCCAGAAATCCCCCTTTCATCCAGGGGTGCTGCCCAAAGCAGCTCTGGGGGAGCTGGCGAGGGCGAGCCCAGCTGAGCTACCGGGATTTTGGGTTTAGGGTTAAAGATGGCAGCGTCACGGGGTTATGGGATCCCAGGAGGGTTTGGCTGGGAAGGGACCTTAAAACCCACCCGGTGGCACCCCTGCCATGGCAGGGACACCTCCCACTGCCCCGGGCTGCTCCCAGCCCCATCCAGCCTGGCCCTGGGCACGGCCAGGGATCCAGGGGCAGCCCCAGCTCCTCTGGGCACCCTGTGCCAGGGCCCCAGCCCTCTCTGAGAGAAGAATTTCTTCCCAATATCCCTCCTCAGTTTCTCCTCCGTGCATTTAAAACCACCCCCCTTGTCCTGTCACTCGCTGCCCGGGGAAATTCACTCTCCCTGTTTTTTGCAAGCCCTCCAAGGCTGGGAAGGCTGCAGGGGAATCTCCCCAGAGCCTTCTCTTCCCCAGCATCGAGGCTGCCTCGAGCCTTTCACTTAGGGCAGCTCCAGGGAGAGACAAAGGCCAGGTGTGAACCCTCCCAGAATCTGCTGCGGGAGGGGCTCGATGCCTTTATTTCCATCCCAGAGACTTTCTGCTGGTGTCCAGCTCCTCTGAAGAGCTCCTGGCCGGGATCATTCCCCACAGGGAACTTCAGCAGCTCTTTTGTTTCACCTTTTGCTGCACAAAGCAATTACAGCCAACGGCTGCGAGGCTCTGCCTCCCAAACCCCACCCGCCTTGTCACGTCCCATTAACTTCCAGTTCAGCACTAATCCCTGCCCTGAAATGTATAATGAAAGACGTTCGAAATATATCAAAATGGCATCGGTATTGATTTATTAATGCTAGGGAATGCTGCCCTAATTGAATTTAGGTCCAGGAAGTCAGTTAATGCAGCTGACAGTGATACAGGAATTCAATCTCCCCAGCGCACTGAGTTAGGACTGTTTTCTTCTCTCTTTGTTGTCAGTTGGATAAATAACAAATCAATTTAAATTTCAACGAGGTTGCTAAAAACAAGGCAGGCTCTGCCGGGGCCAATGGCTCACCCGGGGCTGGGGCTGCTGGCGAAGGTCAGGAGCTCCTCAGGGAGCACCCCTGGGTGCTCTGAGGCTCCCTGGGGCTGGGCACCGGGCTTATCTCGGGGTCCAGAGGAGGGGCTGTGTCGGTAAATCCCGCTGTCGTCGTTTTTCCCCTGATCTTGACACGGAGGACTTGGAATCTTCTTCTCCCAACCCCACCTGCAGCTCCTGGGGACAGCAGGTCCCTTCCCCAGGCTCTGGGGGTGTCACCCTGCCTGACCTGCCCAGAAATTCCAATATTCCCTGGGTTTTTTTTTGGCGGGGATGCAATCAGAAATCTCAGCAAAACATCCGGAGCTGCCCTGGGGTGCTGCCCTTTTCAGCATCCCCGTGGCTGCCACCTTCACTTTTGGGTGCTGAACTCATCCATTAACTCTTGGTTCAAGCTTAGGCAACAAAAGTTTGCTCCTAATCGAGTTTAGGATTAAACAACCAACCCTGGAATGGCAGAGCCCAGTCCTTCAGGGTCATCATTTTTAATTTCTCAGCGCTTTTATTTTAAAGCTTAAGCTCAAACCCCCCAGCCCCGACCTTAATCCTGTGTTTGCTCTCCAGCCCTGCTGGGGTTGGTATGGTCAAGGAGGCAGAGGAGCCTGAGTTAATTAAATCAACAGCTAACAGTGGAGGTTACCCACAAAAGTGAACCTTGGTGCCCCTAAAACCACTGACCAGAGAATGGCTGGAAAAAAACAAAACCACAGTTGGAGTGAAATGGAAAAAGAAATCTTCAGCTCTATATCACTTCAGCCAGCCACAGGTATCAGAATATTAATTGCTCTTTGACTTGATTTTGTTGTGGGATTAAGGGCACATTGTGGCTTATGAAGATATTCTAGGAGCCACAAGGATGGATGCAAAATCCATCTCTGCAGCATTTCTGTGCCTGCTGGAATCCAGGATGCTGCTGCAGGAGCTCCAGGCTCCAGCTGGAGCCCAGCAGCTGCTCCTGCTCCCCTCCCACAGCTCCAACCTCCTTGTGCCTGCCAGGGAATGCCGGCTGTGCCCACCCCTCCCTGGGGAGCCATCGGGGGGTGACACCTGCGGGGGGTGACACCTGCGGGGCCGGGGCTGGCGTCACCCCGAGCCAGGAGCCAAGGGGAATTGGGGACAGGCCACCCGTGGGGTGGCACTGCTGGCAACACGAGTGGAGGGGCCACCGGGGCTGGGAGGCTGCCAGCACCCTGCCCCTGCTCCGGTGCTTTCGTGTCCCAAACGGGGCCCGGGGTTTGGGCTCTGGCAGGGGCTGGCAGCACGGCCCGTGTCAGTGCCAGGCGGGCACGGACTGTCCCGGGGCTCCCAGGCAGAGGTCACCCTTTGGACCAGTCCTGGTGGCTTCTCCTGGCCCTTCCTGGGCTGTCACTCGTTTTTAGGCGCTCATCTCGTGTCGCACAGACCCCGGGGAGCCGGGAGTGGAGGACGTGGTGCTCCTGAGCCCAGCCCACCGCTCATTAAGGAGCGCATTAACGAGCCCCCGTTTGTTTATCTCGATCTCAGAATCTCCGAAGAGGCTCCCGGACCCGCACAGGGCAGCAGAGCCCGGCCCTGTAATGGCTCATTAATGTATTTTAAACCAGGGAGACAAGTTCGTGTTGGCAGGGAGGAGGCTCAAAAATGCTTTTATAGCAGAGTGACCAGGAGTGCCTTTGTGATTGCCTCCAAATTCCCAGCGAATAAATGAATCATAGACAAATAGATGAATAATGGATATTTCAGTGGGCTGGGGATTGCCAGGCAGGGGTAACCAGTCCCTCTGCCAGGATCTTGGTGGGAAGGACACGCTGCAAAGCCAGGGACAGGCTGGAAGGAAGGGCTTGTGGCACCGCAGGTGACAAACCCGGGCTGCTGCTCCAGGAGGTTCCCGGGGGTGCTGTGCCCACCTCGGGAGGTGGCAGACTCTGCTCGGACACCATTCCCTGTGCCAGGACAGCGGGCACGCTGCAGGAGCTGCCAGCGGGGCCGCTCCGCTGCTGCGGCTCCGCTGGGGGAAGGGGGGGCTGGGGGGTGGCCGGGGCACGGCGGGTCTGGTGGCCACGGGGTGGGCGAGCCCCGCTGGCCGCAGGCTCCGGCCGTGTCCGGGGTGCCCTGTCCGGCACGGCCGCTGGCCGGAGGCTCCGGAGCGCCGTGCACTAGAGGGAGACAAAGCCCCACGCTCGGCCGGGGGTGCCGGGGGCGCGGGGAGCGGTGCCCGGAGTGGGAACGGGATCCGCGAGGGATGGGAACGGGAACCCCGGGAGATGGGAACGGGAATCCCATGGGATGGGATTGGGAACCCCAGGGAATGGGAACGGGAATCCCATGGGATGGGATTGGGAACCCCAGGGAATGGGACTGGGAATCCCATGGGATGGGATTGGGAACCCCAGGGAATGGGAATCCCATGGAATGGGATTGGGAACCCTAGGGAATGGGAACGGGAATCCCATGGGATGGGAATGGGAATCCCATGGGATGGGATTGGGAACCCCAGGGAATGGGAACGGGAATCCCATGGGATGGGATTGGGAACCCCAAGGAATGGGAATGGGATCCCCGTGGGATGGGATTGGGAACCCCAGGGAATGGGAACGGGAATCCCATGGGATGGGAATGGGAATCCCAGGGAATGGGATTGGGAACCCTAGGGAATGGGAACGGGAATCCCATGGGATGGGAATGGGAATCCCAGGGAATGGGATTAGGAACCCCAAGGAATGGGAATGGGAATCCCATGGGATGGGATTGGGAACCCTAGGGAATGGGAACGGGAACCCCATGGAATGGGAATGAGATCCCCGTAGGATGGGGTTGGGAACCCCAGGGAATGGGAATGAGTGCCCAGTGGGATGGGATGAAAACCCCCGAGGCCCAGATCCTCCCCCAGGTATCACGCTGCGAGGACACAGAGCTCTGGGAGCCTCTTCCTTTGATCCATGGGGGTTTCCCAGTTGGAAAAGGCTCATGGAGGGTCGGGGGGTGTCTGCATGGGGGCGCTGGAGCTGCACCCCATGGAACGGGGATCAGAGCCCTGCTCCCAGCTCTCCATGGGGGCTCTTTGGGGTTCAGGGCTGTGTTCCTGCTGGTGGTGCCCAATTCCCACTGAGCCTGTCCTGTGCCTGGGTGCTCTTTTTCAGGCAGGTTTGTTGGTTTGTTTTCTTGCCTTTTACTCTGTTTCTGCTCTGCAGAAAACACATTTTCTCTCCCCGAGGCCTCACAGCCACCCTGCACACTGAGCCACGCAGGGTGGCCTGAAATAAAAAATAAAAAAAAACCCAAAAAGAAATCAGCCTGAAAAATAAAATAAAAAATTTAAATAAATGAAGTAAGCAGAGGCTGCTCTCCCTAGCACAGCTGAGGCTTTTCCCTCCTTTTTCCCCTCTGCTGGGGCCACAGAAGCTGCAGCACTGTTGAAGTCTCGGGTGATGCTCTTTTTGGGTGAAGCCTCTCACCCAGGGCAGCCCTGGGTCAGCAGCTCAGCCTGGCACGGGTCAAACCTGGCCAAATAATAATTAAAGCATCCATTGCACCCTCTGTGCCACAGCATCGGGGTGGGGGCGACCCTGGGCAAGATTCTGGGGAGGATTTGGGGTGTTTGGGGCCAGGGTTCAGTCCAGGTGTCAGACGCTGGCTGTGCTGTCAGCCCAGAATATCCTCTGTGGTCAGGCTGAGGGCTGAGGGATGCAAACGAGCTCCTGCTTTATTTGTTTATTTGTTTAGCGCCACCGTTTGTCTTTTTTGGGCTTCTAACCCGGCCTCCTCCGAGCAGCCTCATTTGTTTAGGCGGCTCCTCCGTCCCAGGGCTTCAACAAAGAGTTTTTCTCGGACTCTTTGCAGGCACTGAGATCACCCAGTGAAGCCAGAGCTCCTTGGCGCTGCTCGGCTGCGGTGGCTCCTCGGGGACCTGGTGGCAGCTGAGTTTTTAGGACACTCAGAGAAGCCACAGGAAAGCCCCAGGTCCCTGCAGGAGGTTCCAGCACCTCTGTGGGGTGGTGGAATAGGAGCACCTTTAGGACACCTCATCAAGGTCCCCTGCTGAGCACCCTGTGCCCTTCTAATCCTGTTCTCCAGCACCAGTGACATCCTCGGGTGACATCCTGGGGCCTTTCCCATCGCTGGCATGCTGCTGGCAACCTCGGGGAGGGCTTTGTAGCCCAGCTGGCTGAGTCTTGCTGCTGCTGCATTTCCTCTGCAGCTCTGGGGCAGATCCCAGCCCCTGGAGGGAAGCCCGAGGGCGGCAAGAGCCGCCCGTCCTTTCTCGGGGAATGGAATTCTGCCCGTTCCTGGACAAAGGAGGAAGGTGCAGCTGTGGGATCGCAGTTTGCTGCAGTGAATCATCCAGCGGCTGTCCTGGAGCTGCCGGGGCTAATGCTGCTTGTGCTAATGTAGGAAATCATTAAAGATCAATGAAGGAATCATTAGCAGCGCGACGCCCTCGCCCAACCGCCCGGGCTGCAGATCCCCCACTTAATCCGGCCATAAAAACGGCACCATGAGCTCATTTTAATGGGTGTCAGCAAGATGGATTGGCCGGGGGCAGAGGTTACAGCAGCAATTTGGGAGCAGGACCGCTAATGCACTTGTAACTCTGCTACACTTTAATGCAAGTTAAACAGAAAATGCCCTGAAACCGCAGCCAGGCCTCCCCTGCAGACGCTTTAAAAGACTCTCGATGTAATGCCGGATTTAGGAAGAGAAACAGCTCAGAGCAGCAGAGGGATGGGGCTTGGTTAAAGCAAAACCAGCCCCGAGGCTGCAGCCCCTGGTGCGGCTGGGGGTGCGGGGCAGGAGTTTGGGGTTCCAAAATCATTCCATGCCCTCTTTCCCAGCTCTGAAGGGGCTTTTCCTGGTTCACCTGTGCTTTGGAGGGACCTCTTGTGCTGTTAAATGTTTGCTTTTCTTCAAGAGCAGCCTCGCTTTTCCCCTTTTTGGTGTGTTTTCCCAGGTTTTTTAGTGTTTTCCCACGTGCAGGTCACGCCAGAAGGTAACCTGGGGCGGTTCCCTGCCCGTGCCTCAGTTTCCCTGGCTGCGGAATGGGCTCAGGGGCACCGGGGTGGTGTTGCTGAGTGGTGCCACCGGGCACTGAGGGATTTCCAGCGCGCAGGGCTGTGTCCTCCTCCAGGCCGCAGCATCCCCAAAGGTGGGGACAAGCCAGATTTCCATCAGGAGCCCGCATCTCCCCGCAGCCCCAGGAAGGACCTCGGGGAGGCCAATCCCAGCTCCGAGGAGGGGAAATCCCGCACCACCGCGGGATGGGGCGAGGCTTTGGGGAGCATTGCCCGCGGCAGGAGAGAGCCTGCTGGAAAAGCCGGGCCGCGCTGACCAAACTGAATTCATGGTGCTGTGGTTTCTCCTTCCTGGGGTTTGAGCTGCTGGCACGGGGACAAAGGCTCCTGTTCATCGGTCTTCTCGTTAGAGGTTTGTCCTTTGGGGTCAGCGGCAGATCTGGGAGGTTTAAGCCAGGACTGGGGGAAGTTTGGGCTTGGTTTGGGTTCATTTCCACGCCGTGCTACAGCTCCATTTCCAGCAGGGAAGAGCTCGTTCCCTTCCCTGCCTTTAAACGTGTCACAAAGCCCCTCGATCCTCACAGATCCTCTTTCTGGAGCAGACCAAAATATCAGAGCACTGTAACAAACTGAGCATCGATTTGCACTTAATTCACTCCGCTGGAATTTATGGGATTGGCGGAATCATGGGATGGCCTGAGTGGGAAAGGACCTTAAAGGTCATCCCAATCCACACCCTGCCACGGGCAGGGACACCTTCCACTGTCCCAGGCTGCTCCAAGCCCTGTCCAGCCCGGCCTTGGGCACTTCCAGGGATCCAGGGGCAGCCACAGCTGCTCTGAGCACCCTGTGCCAGGGCCACTGAGGAAGAAAAAGCTGGGAAAACTGGAGAATTGGTCTCATTTCCCAGTAGCCCATCCCATTCCCAGGAGCATCCCCTGATGCCTTCCCCTGCTCGGTGACACCCGATGCTCCTTGCCGTGCTGGATTTTGAAGCTCTGAACATTGAATTGCAAACGGCCCAAGAGCCCCCGGCTGATGAAGCACGGAGCCCACGGATGCGGCTCGCTGCCGACGGCTTCATAAAGCCCAGGCTACCTCGGGAGGTTTGCTAGCTGTTTAATAAGTAATTCCTAATGAAAAGTGTGGGGCTGCCGATCGAGGAAGGGCTCCGGCCGCGGTTGGAGGCGTTTATGGCATTCCTGGGGAGCGGCCTCGCTCGGGCCGGCCCGGGGCGAAAAAACCTCTGGGAGCCCCAGCCCCGGGCTGGGATCCATCCCCGGAGAGGGTCTGGGACAGGATCTGTCCCGCTTTGGGCTCGGGAAGCTTCAGTTTCGTGGCCGAGGAGGGATCCTGATCCCTCCCTGCTCTCCGGGGATGGGATCGGCCCTGGGGTGCTGTGGGTGCCCCGGGAGGAGCAGGGACCCGGCTTGTGCTGCCTCCTGCTTTGGGAAACCACCAAAATATCTCATTTTGCTGAGTTTTGTCTATTGGATTGTTATTTATTTATTTATTTTCTATTTCGCGATATTTTTCTCCTTGTAAAACCGGCGCTGATTTGAGGTTTGTTCCTCCCTCTCTCCCTGTTGGCCAGTCCAACCCCTCCACCCGCATTTTGAGGCTCTGCCATGGGAGTCTCCAAGTGCTGTGGGGGCCTGGGACCCTGTCCAAGGGATTCCAGCGCCGCGTCCACCTGGGAAACAAGGGAAAAGCAGCGGCTGCCATCCCCGCCTGCAACCGCTGCCCCCTCCAGGCTCCGAGAAGGGAGAAGTGCAGCCCTGGTGTCGGCAGTTCAGCACAAATCCTCTCCCGACAAGAAAGCCCCCGGCGGGGCTGGCAGCGCTGGTTTTTGCTCGAGCCCCGAGCGCTGCAGGTGGGGAGGGGGGGTCACTGGGAGCCACATCTCCTTCCCTGCCCTCGGGGGGCTCCAGACCATCCCCCAGCCACCGGCCACTTCCCCAGGGCGCCTCAAACTTCTGCCTGGGCAGCGCCTGGGGCTGCGGGAGCATCGGGGCTGCGTCTGCAGGGCAAAACGGCGATCTCGGCACTCCAGCACGGCGTGAGCTCGTGCAGCGGCTCTGTCTGCTGGAGTTTTGGGGGGGAAACGCCTTTCTGAGCTTCCTCCGGGCCCCGGGACGGAGCGGGCGGCGCTGGGGTGGGGGGATCCGAGCTGAGCCCTGCACCCCTCGCCGTGCTCCCCACAGCGAAGCCCCGGTGGTTTTGGGGCGCTTCGCCGTGCAAAGCCCTCTGCAGCCTGCTCCGGCTCACGGGACACCCCGAGTGCGGGCCGGGGCTCCCCGCAGCGCCGGGCCCGGCGGGGCCGCGTCCCGGCCGGGTTTCACATCTCTTATCTGGGTCACTGATAAGGGGCTCGCAGCCCCGCCGGGGTCACCGCAGGGTTCCTGCCGCGTTCAGCAGCGCCTGAGGCCGCCGGGTTTCGAATCCTTCCAAGCAGAGCCGCCAGCCCCGTCCCCGCTGCTCGCTGTCCCCAGGGTCCCGCGATGCGCAGCTCCAGCCCCGCGGGAGGGTTTGCGTTTCCCTTCGGCCTTCAGGGACGGCTGGGGGGAAGCAGCTCCAGCCCTGCAGGCTGTGACTTTTACCCTGAAACCTGACAAAAGTCGGCGCCTGAAACGAAGCGTTTCCTCCCAGCCCGAACCTTGCTGTCATTTTTTTTCTCCCTTTCTGATCTGCTTTTTAGGTTTGGACCCTTGATGCGCTCTCTCGCAGTTCTCCAAATCGCTCGGGAACTGGGAGAAACTGGATTTGGGGTGGATTTTTCCTTCCCAGGGCTCGCTGCCCTGGCCCTGCCTCTGTGCCGGTGTCACCCATTGCCACCGCCTTTGTCACCCGCACCACACGTGGCCCCAGCCTGCCCTGGTACCCCCAAAAAACGAGCGGAACGTGGCCCTGTGAATTATTTTTAGGTTTTCTTTCTCCTCCCAGCTTGAGTCACCTGCAAACGGGGCCCTTCGGAGCGATTCAGAGCAAATGACACCTGGGCAGGGGGACCAGGGAGGTGACAGGAGCTTCGGGGCTCTCCCACCTCCCACCTGAGGGCACCGAGACAGCCAGAAATGGGCACTTTCACCCCAAAAATGCCACCCCGACAGCCTGAGTGGCTCTGCCTCAGCCTTAGGGCCGCCTGGGGGCTGACTGGGAGGACTCTGGGGTTGTGCCTCAGTTTCCCTCACTGCTGGGTCCCTCTGCAGGGAAGTGTGCGAGTCCTGAAGGAAAAAGGTCCTTGGAAAGCCTGGCTGTGAATTTCCTCCTCCTCTGGTCCAACCCATGGGGTCAAGGACAGAGTTTTGCTCCTCCAGGGTCACTGGGAGGGACTGGGCCCTCCAGGGTCCCTCCGTGGGGGTGGGGATGAGGCTCCCGACCCCCGCAGCCACCCAAGGGTCCCCTCGGGGCCAGAGGTGCCCTGCAGCCCCTCCCAGGGGATCCCATTTCAGAGAAGAGCTTTGGGTTTTCTTTGAAGTTTTTTTTTCAGGCAAGGGACATTTTTTTCTGTTTGAAGAGGAGAAAAAAAAAAAAAAGAAAAAAAAAAAAAAAAGCCCTTTTTGGAGCTTTATGCTGTGAAAAGATCCGGCCCTGATGCGCTGCGGGGCCGGGGAGGCAGCGGCACCAACCCCCGCTGCCGGGGGCTGGCGTGGGGCGCTTTTTTACAAATTATTTTACTTTTTAATTTTTTTTTTTGGGTCTGGTTTCTTTTCTTTTTTTTTTTTTTAACCTCCCTCGCCGTGCCTGTGACTCACCCGGCGGCAGCGAAGACGCGAGAGAGTCCCCGCGCTCGGGGACACAAACCGCACGTCTGCAGGAGGTTCCCACGGCCTGCCTTTAAATAGAGCCCGGGGCCGGCAGCGCTTCCTCCCCATGCTCCTCTTCCTCCCCATGCTCCTCTTCCTCCCCATCCTCCTCGTCCTCCCCATCCTCCTCGTCCTCCCCATCCTCCTCTTCCTCCCCATCCTCCTCTTCCTCCCCATGCTCCTCTTCCTCCCCATCCTCCTCGTCCTCCCCATCCTCCTCTTCCTCCCCATCCTCCTCTTCCTCCCCATCCTCCTGGTCCTCCCCATCCTCCTCTTCCTCCCCATGCTCCTCTTCCTCCCCATGCTCCTCTTCCTCCCCATGCTCCTCTTCCTCCCCATCCTCCTCTTCCTCCCCATCCTCTTCTTCCTCCCCATCCTCCTCTTCCTCCCCATCCTCCTGGTCCTCCCCATCCTCCTCGTCCTCCCCATCCTCCTCTTCCTCCCCATCCTCCTCTTCCTCCCCATCCTCCTCTTCCTCCCCGCGTGCCTTCCCCTTTCCCCAGCCCCCCCAGAATTAAAACCCCCCCACGGGGGATTTTCTCCCCGCTGCTGCCCCCAGGTTTCCTGGCCAAAGGCGGGTTTTTGGTAGCCCAGCCCCGGCTGGTGGCACCTGCCACCGCCTTGGGGACAAGCTCTGCTCCCGCCGCGGGCTCCTCGGGGCGCGGCTGAGCTGTCCTAAGAAAGTGTCACCAGAACTCGGAAAAATTAAAAATAAAAAAAGAAACGGGACCCAAAAAAACGCGCGGTGAGAAAAGAAGGAGCGGGGGCACCTGGAACCTTCCAGAGAGCGAGCGGGGGGGACAGAGGGGACAGAGAGGGACAGGGATGGACAGGGATGGACAGGGGGGACAGGGGGGACAGAGGGGACAGAGAGGGACAGGGATGGACAGGGGGGACAGGGGGGACAGAGGGGACAGAGAGGGACAGGGATGGACAGGGGGGGACAGGGGGGACAGGGATGGACAGGGGGGGACAGGGGGGACAGGGGGGGACAGGGGGGACAGAGGGGACAGAGAGGGACAGGGATGGACAGGGATGGACAGGGGGGACAGGGGGGGACAGGAGACACAGGAGCGACAGGAGCTGGGGACAGACCTGCCCCTCCTGTCCCCAGCGCCGCTCCTTGGGCTCTGAAGGGTAAAAGTGGGGCGTGACCCCAGAGCCACCAACCAGAGGGGACACCCCGGCCTTCAGAGGGACCCCGGATCTTCAGAGGGACCCCCGACCTTCAGAGGGACCCCGGATCTTCAGAGGGACCCCAGAACTTCAGAGGGACCCCGGATCTTCAGAGGGACCCCAGATCTTCAGAGGGACCCCAGAACTTCAGAGGGACCCCAGATCTTCAGAGGGACCCCAGAACTTCAGAGGGACCCAGGATCTTCAGAGGGACCCCGGATCTTCAGAGGGACCCCAGAACTTCAGAGGGACCCCGGATCTTCAGAGGGACCCCGGATTTTCAGAGGGACCCCAGAACTTCAGAGGGACCCCGGATCTTCAGAGGGACCCCGGATTTTCAGAGGGACCCCAGAACTTCAGAGGGACCCCAGAACTTCAGAGGGACCCAGGATCTTCAGAGGGACCCCGGATCTTCAGAGGGACCCCAGAACTTCAGAGGGACCCCGGATCTTCAGAGGGACCCCAGAACTTCAGAGGGACCCCAGATCTTCAGAGGGACCCCGGATTTTCAGAGGGACCCCCGACCTTCAGAGGGACCCCGGATCTTCAGAGGGACCCCAGATCTTCAGAGGGACCCCAGAACTTCAGAGGGACCCCGGACCTTCAGAGGGACCCCGGATCTTCAGAGGGACCCCAGAACTTCAGAGGGACCCCGGATCTTCAGAGGGACCCCAGAACTTCAGAGGGACCCCGGATCTTCAGAGGGACCCCGGATCTTCAGAGGGACCCCAGAACTTCAGAGGGACCCCGGATCTTCAGAGGGACCCCAGAACTTCAGAGGGACCCCGGATCTTCAGAGGGACCCCAGAACTTCAGAGGGACCCCAGAACTTCAGAGGGACCCCAGAACTTCAGGACATGCAGACCTTCATGGGGACATCCAGCTCCTCATCGGGACCCCCAGAACTTCCCAGCCCTTCTCAGGGACCTTCAGAGCTTTTTGGGGATCTCCAAACCTCCACAGGCACCCCCAGCTCTGCTTGAGGACCTCCAACCCTTTCTGGGGACCCCCAGCCCTCCTCAGGGACCCCCAGAACTTCAGAGGGACCCGCAGGAGTTTTTGGGGAGATCCAGCCCTTCGCAGTTGGGTGCCTTGCAGACAAAAATAACCCAAATTTTCAGCAGTTCTCAGTTCAAGGATGGAGGCAAAATTTTGAATTTAAAAGCGAAAGAAATGGGTGGGGAAAATGAGGTTTTTGTGGAAAAAAACCTGAATTTCAGCCAAGCTCCAACTTAAGTTTTTTGGGTTTTTTTCAAAAATGAGCTATTTTAAGCTAAAGGTTTTTGATGGAAAAAAACGTGAATCTTCTCGATTGATATGTGTGAGATGCTCTGTGAAGGGCAGGTAAAAATTTGATTAAAATAAAAAATAATTCAAATAAATGTATTTTTATATGTGCTCACGCGTGTGTGTATTTATATATTTAAGCACAATAGGAAGGCTCTGGGTCACTCAAGGTGTCCCTTCCACAATTCCATGACAAATAATAATAATAATAATAATAATAATAATAATAATAAAACAAATTGTCAAGATTTAATTTTTTTCTACTATTTTGTGACCACACACCAAAAATTTTCCCAGCATTCTGATGTGCATTTTAAAATTGAAAAGGACAACGAGCCCCATGGATCAGACCCTTAAAGCAGGAGTGTGGGATGAGAAATTCCTGCTCGGGAGGTGCAATTCCCACCTTTCCTCTGCAATCCAGGCTCGATATTTTCGTGTTTTGCACAAATCCTGCTCTCTCCAGGCAGGGCAGGGTGTGAGGGAGGGGTTTTGGCACCCCTGTGCTGAGCTCTGATGTCTCTGAACGCATCCTGCCAAGGGCAGCGGGGCCTTTACGGGGGAAAAGTTGGGATTTTGGGGGAAAAGCTGGGATTTTGACCTTGCTGAGACGCCCACGTTCAGCCCTGCCCTCCTGCCTGGCCGGTGCCCCTCGAAGTGCCACCAGCAGGGCCACCCCAGCTTCTGCAGGAAGCTCTCCTGGGACTGTGCCCACTGCCAGACCTCAGCCCAGACACAGAAATTCCCCTTTTCTGCCATAAATTGTTTGTTTTTGCTCGAGAGCGGCGGCCGAGCCGGGGTGGGCACGGCTGGACGGTGCCGGGGTGGTGCGGACGCCTTTAACCCCAAAAAGGGAAGCGAATTTCCTCGTGCTCCGTGGGTGAATTGAGCCTTGGGGGATTTTCAGCCTTTCCCTCCGTGGGGCTGGAAGTGGCTGATGCCCCGTGGGCACCTCCTGGCCCTGCCGGGCTGGGAAATGTCCCAGATCTGCCCAGCCCCGGGGGGTGCCGGGGCAGGGCTGTCACCCCGGGGTCACCACGGTGGCCGTGACTGTGGGGTCAGGGAGAGGGCACTGCTGTGACCCCTGTCCTGCCCTGCCCTGCCCTGCCCTGCCCGTGTGACTGCGGCGTGACCCGGCCTGGGGCTTCTGCCTGGGGGTGAAACGTCCTGGCCTGGCTCTCGCCCCCACCCCGGCCTGGCCCTCACTTCCAGGGGCAGATTTGGGGCACCCCTCACTGTTGCTATTGGACACGAAGTAAGTGCACAAACGCTTGGTAAGTTTAAAAGCTAAAAAAGAGAGTGTTTATTCGAGTATCTGGTATTTATAGAATTCCAGAGGTGAGTGTGGATTGGAGGATGGAATTACCACCTCTCCAGCCACACTGCTCAAACCAACAGTCCATCAATTCTCGCCTCCCACAAAGAAGAATGCAAAACAATTATTATTTTCATGAGCAGTGCGTGAGAACTCCAGCAGACATATGTAAACATTATCAGAAGGTTGAAGAAGTTTTATGAGAACTTTAAGACTTTCAAAACAACTATAAAAGAAAACTGAAGAAGAACCATAAAAGAAAAGTGTTAGCTTTTAAAAATCAGGGTGACACCTCACGCCTCACAGCCCTGGCACTCCCGCAGGGCTCAGGGCTGGCTGGTGCCAGCTGCTCCCAGGAGCTGCTTGCAGCCCCACGGCTCCGCTGCCATCCCAGCCCTCGCCAGGGCCGCACCATCCTCCTGCTCTGCCCTCTGTCCCCAAAAGCCCTCCAGGCTCTGGAGATGTCCAAAGGTGCCACCAAGTTGCCTCGGATGCTTTGTCCGCTCCTAAATTTGGGGTTTTGAAATTTTTTTATCGCTGCCAGCACCTCAGCACCAGATGCCCATGGAGGCACCCACAGCTCCCAGCCCTGGCTGCTCCCCCTTGTCCCTGGGCTGTGGGGGCAAACGGGGCAGCTGGGATGGATGGATGGATGAGGGATGATGGATGGATGATGGATGGATGATGGATGATGGATGGATGGATGGATGGATGGATGGATGACGGATGATGGATGGATGGATGGATGGATGGATGGATGGATGGATGGATGGATGAGGGATGATGGATGGATGATGGATGGATGGATGGATGGATGGATGATGGATGATGGATGGATGATGGATGGATGGATGGATGGATGATGGATGGATGGATGATGGATGATGGATGGATGATGGATGGATGGATGGATGGATGGATGAGGGATGATGGATGGATGATGGATGGATGATGGATGATGGATGGATGATGGATGGATGGATGGATGATGGATGGATGAGGGATGATGGATGGATGGATGGATGGATGATGGATGATGGATGGATGATGGATGGATGGATGAGGGATGGATGAGGGATGATGGATGGATGATGGATGGATGATGGATGATGGATGGATGAGGGATGATGGATGGATGATGGATGGATGATGGATGGATGAGGGATGATGGATGGATGATGGATGGATGGATGGATGGATGATGGATGATGGATGGATGGATGGATGGATGGATGAGGGATGATGGATGGATGATGGATGGATGGATGGATGGATGGATGAGGGATGATGGATGGATGATGGATGGATGATGGATGATGGATGGATGATGGATGGATGATGGATGGATGGATGGATGGATGATGGATGGATGATGGATGGATGATTGATGGATGATGGATGGATGATGGATGGATGATGGACAGATGGATGACGGATGGACAGATGGATACATGAACAGATGGATGGACAGATGATGGAGGATGGATGGATGGATGGATGGATGGATGGACAGAAGATGCATGATGGACGGATGGAGCAATCCCATGGCTAATCCCTGCTCCAGGCTCTGTGGGCAGCGGGGTCACAACGCCGGCTTTGTGCCCAGCCTCCGCGTTCCCAGAGCGGCCTGGCGCCGGCTGGGAGCGCTGGCAGGGCTGGGACACAGCCGAGAGCTGTTCCTGGGTCGTGACCGTGGGGATAGGGGGATCACAGGGATCACATGCCTGCTTTCCCATGGCTCCGGGCAGTCCAGCCCGGCGCTGCAGCAGGGATGTGGCTTTGTGGCCTCGTGGCTCGGGCACAGGGTCCTGCCCTGGCCAGCCCTGGGCTCCAGCTCTGTGTCCTTCTGAGAAGGGGTTTTGGTGTCATGACACCACCTTTGAGTTTCCTTCTGAGCAGGAGGTGGTGGAGAGGCAGCAGAAGGAGCCAAGGGTGTGATCGGAGCACGGAATCCTGGAATAGTCTGGGCTGGAGGGGATTTAAAGCCCATCCAGTGCCCCCCTCCCATGGCAAGGACACCTCCCACCACCCCAGGGTGCTCCAAGCCCTGTCCAGCCTGGCCTGGGACATTCCAGGGGTGGGGAATGGAGCTATGGACGAGATGGGGATGGGATAAGATGGGGGAAAGGGTAAATCCAGCCTGGCTTTCCCAAGCCCAGCCTGGAGCACCATGTCCATGTCCCTGCCCTCTGCTCGGAGCTGGTGGCATCACAGACGTGTCCTTTGTACTCCCTGCAGTTAATTAAAGGCAGTCCCATGGCAAGGAAAGAAGAGAAGTTTATAAAAACCACTTGCAGGGTTCTTTTGAATCTCTCCTTCTCCCTCCCTGAGCCAGATGAAGAAACATCGGGGTTTAAGCTGCTTGTTTAAAAATAAAAAGTGGGCGAGCAGCAGAGATCTCACGTCTCGTCTGCAATTTCCACACAAATAGGAACTCATAAAAGCAATAAACATCTTTGTCTCAGACATCGTTTTTTATTAAATGGGGGAGAATTAAATTATTGCACCAAGGCTGGAACGTGGCCAAATGGTGAAACATTTGTTTGGGATTAGGACAAGAAATCCTTGTTGTCTTCAAGGAGCTCAGTGTCTTCTCCTGCCCGGCTGGATTCGGATCAGCTGCAAAACATCCTGGGATGCTCATCCCAGCTCCTCGTGGCTTTGGGGGACACAAGCACAGCCAGAGTTTGGCTTTGCTCTTCTGGGCACATCCAGGGGGATGGAGAGGTTCTTCATGGCAGCATCCCAGGGATGCAGCTCCGTCCTGCACATCCCTGGCAGGGGAGGGTGGATGGAAAGAGGGGATGGAGAGGATCCTCCTCCCATGCAGGACATCAGCATCCAGCCTGGGATGCTTCCAATCAGCTCTAAAAAGGCTTTAAATTATTATTATTATTATTATTATTATTATTACTACTACTACTACTACTACTACTACTACTACTACTACTATTACTACTATTACTATTACTATTACTATTACTATTATTTTTAAGACTGTGGGACAGCTGACACCTCTGTGATCCAGGGTTATTTTCCACAATGTAAACATATCAAAAGGAAAATAAATTAAAAAAAAAAAAAAAAAAAAAAAAGAAAGAAAGAAAGAAAAAAAAAGAAAAGGGAAAATAAACCAGAAACAATGATTTTCCATTCCCATTGCAAGCAGCGAGTGCCTTTGGAACATGAGGAATGTATTACTTGGGCTATTGTAAAGTAAAATATAAAACCAACCAAAATAGGAGGAGAAGGGAGAGATTAAAAAAAAAAAAGCCTCAACTGGGAAGGGAGACACTGAAAATCACTGAAAATTGGGCTCTTATCCATCAAACTCTGTCGTGCAGGAGAGTCTGGGACGGGTGAATCCTGGCTGGAGGGAGAGGAGGCTCCAGGGTTTGAATTTCCACGTGGGGAGGTGCAGGGATCCCTGTGACACTGGAAGGGACCTCCTGCCACCCTGGAGGGTCCCAATATCCCAGCAAGGAGCATCCCTGAGGGATTCACACCTCTGAGAGATTCACATCCCTGAGGGATTCACATCCCTGAGGGATTCACATCCCACGAGGGATTCAGATCCCTGGGGGATTCACATCCCTGGGGGATTCACATCCCTGAGGGATTCACACCCCTGAGGGATTCACATCCCTGAGGGATCCACATCCCTGGGGGATTCACATCCCTGAGGGATTCACATCCCTGAGGGATTCACATCCCTGGGGATTCACACCTCTGAGGGATTCACATCCCACGGGAGATTCACATCCCTGGGGGATTCACATCCCACGAGGGATTCACATCCCTGAGGGATTCACATCCCACGGGAGATTCGCATTCCTGAGGGATTGACATTCCTGGGGCATTCACATCCCACGGGAGATTTAGATCCCTGGGGGATTCGCATCCCTGAGGGATTGACATTCCTGGGGGATTCACGTCCCGCGAGGGGTTTGTGCCCCAGCCAGGAGGAAACACCCCCCAAGGCTCTTTTCTCTGGGGTTTCGGGCTCCAGGGCTGCTTTTCCCGGCTCTCTGCCCTCACTGCGGCCACACCGGGATGTGATTGGAGAGGCTGCGAGGTTTTTGTTAAAATAACTCCTAAAAACCCCAGACAGAAGGGCAGGGATGATGCGAGCGGCACAGCCCGGCCCGGAGCCTGCCCTGCTCCTCCGGGGCTCAGCCGGGCGCGGGGACAGACGGACGGACAGGGGCCGGGACAGACCCCCGAGCGCGCCAGCACGGCCCGGGCTGAGCTGCTCATTAAAGGATAATTAATTTGTTAACGAGCCTCGCTCAGGGCTTCGCGGGACGTTCCCAGCGCGGCTCCGGTGCAGCATCCTCCGGCCCCATCCGTGTGTCCGTCCCGCAGCGGGGGCAGTTTTCCCGCAGGAGAGCCTCGGGCGGCGGTCGGAGCGGCGGCTCCGCGATCTCCGGGGCCAGCAGCGGGTTCTCCCCGGGAGCAGCAGCATTCCCGAGCGGCACACGCCTCCCGCGGCTGCCACGGGAATATCCCGGCTGGAGCTCGCCCTGGCTCCCGGGGAGAAGCCAAAAAAAAGCGGCGGAGGAAGCTCCGCTCAACCCCAGCCACCAAAATATTCCCTGCTTCCATTCCTTTCCGTAGCGCTCAGGAAATGTTGAAGGGAATGTTGCTCCCTGCAGCCCAGGGAGGTGCAAGAGGATGCTGGAGCTGGGATTGGCGTTGTGGATCCGTGGAAAAGCCGGGGAAGCTGTTCCTGCACAGCCTGGCAGGGATTAAATGCCAGACAGGGGCTGGGCTGCTTCCCTCTAAATTGGGAGTGACTGCGTGGAGATAATTTAGTGATTTCAGTGACTTGGATCAGGAATAAACTCCTTAGGGGGATTTGGGAAAGGCTGAGCTGTTTTCCCTCGTTAGGGCAGAGAAAGTGGCAGCCAGGGAACCCAAGGGTTAAATCAGATGTGCTGCTCCAAACCCCAGCCCTGGTTCTGCGGCTCCCTCTTGCCACGCCGTGTTTTTCCGGGCACTTTTGTGCCCAATTCCCTGAACCCTGTCATTGAACAGCGTTTTTTTATTCTTAGCCCAGGGTCAGCTTGGAAAATGAGGGAGCCTTCCATTTTTTTTCCATAGAATTTGGAGAACATGCCAGGCTGGGAGGGTCAGCCCCAGCCCTGAGTCCTGGTCTCGGGGGACGTGAGGGGACACGGGGCTCAGAGCACCCTGGGATGGTGGGAGATGTCCCTGGCCACGGCAGGGCTGGCACTGGGTAGGGTTAAGGTCACTCCAACCCAAACCATTCCAGGATTCTGTGATCTCCCCTGCCCTGCCAAGGCCTTCTCCAGAGCCAGCCTGGAGGAAAACCACAAAGTCACTTTCCAACCCCCAGTTTTGGAGGGTGGGCAGGTGCAGGGTGAGTCAGGGCACTCTGAATTTGTGTTTCCCAGCCCAGATCCCCTCTCTGCCCGTGGGAGCCCCAGAGCTGCTCCTGTTCTGTCTGGGCAAGTTCTCCATTTCCCATCCCCAGCCCCAAAGTGCTCCAGAGCCTCTGTGACTTCCCAGGCCGTGTCTGGGCTGGCTGAGGAGCCTCCCGTGGTGGCAGCCAGCTGACCCAGGCACCTCCTGCTTGCGTAGGAACTTTTATAAGAAACTTCTGCAAAAGCCCAGATGAGCTCATGCTGATGGGCGCGGGGCTCGCCGGGGATGAGTTCCCTTTCCAGGCTGGTGGATGAGGAGCAAACAGTGACTGAAGAGCAGCCCTAAATAACAGCGAGCTGGAGCTGTCTCAGTTCATAGCCAGAAACCAGAAAAGCTCCTCCTGCCTCGTTTTTAGCCTGTGACTAATTCCCCCAAACTGGGGATTTGTCTGGGCCTAAGGGGAGGTGTAAATGTTGGGTGGATTCGCAGACTGAGCCCTCTCAGGGGAGTTTTTTGGAGCTACTCTACAACCCCCAGGCTTATTGATGAGCCCTGTTGGGCAAAGTCACATCCATGAGAGTCTTCGTGGAAAGGTGGATCTGGAAGAAATGTTTATACAGGAAAAAACAATCTGAGGAAGGAGCAAAAGCAGCACAACCCAGAGCCCATCCAGTCAGATCACATCCCCGGGGTCATTCCAGGAGTGAAAGTGGTGAATAACGGCAAAAAGCAGATTAACCTGGCAAAAATGGTACAGGCTGAGGTTTGGGACAGGGGGAAACTCTCCACCTGCAGCCAGGGGGTGTTTCAGGAGGAGCTTTGGAAGCTGAGCCCAGAGGTTTCTCCACTGCCCTGTGCTCAGCCCGGTGGGGCAGCACAGCCCCGTTATCCCTCACCGCAAGGTGCAGAGGAGGCACAGGGACCCTGCACAGCTGGGGGCTGGCCTGGGGGTGTCTGGGACCAGGGGGTGCCCTCAAGGTGACCAGGCTGGGTTCCTGTGGCCTTTCTGGTGTCCCACAGAGGAGCTCAGCAGAACTGGGGAGCGTTTGCCCGGCCTGTGAAGCTGCTTCTGCTGAGATGTGACCTCTGTGAGACCCGAGGCAAAAGGGAAACCGGAGTTCCCTGTCTGACAGCAGCAGCCAGGCCCTGTCTCAGGGCTGCCAGACCCTCCTGGGGGGGAGCACGCTGTCCTGTCCCCACAGAGAGGGACAGAGAGCGACAGAGACACAGCCCTGGCACAGGGAGGCCGCGGGTGAGGTTTGCTCTTGCTGGGGATGGGGCTGAGCTGTGCGATCGTGTTCCCCAAGGGTCACTTTCTCTCCTCACGTTCGACTTCCCCAAAGGGAACTTTCCACAGCAGAGCCCAGCGCAGCTCCCTCACCCCGTAGGGCTCAGGCACATCCCTGGCCACTGGTGTGTGGGTGCTGGCCCTGCCCCAGGCTCCTGCAGCAGCCCCACTCACAGGAGCGCTGGCACCTGCTTTGTACCCGGAATCACCCCAACATTTCGGGCCAGGCTGTGGGAGCAGCACTGGAAAATGCTCCCTGGGCAGCACCACTGCCCCTCCAGCCAGTGCACAGGGACAGGGGCCTGGATTTTGGATTTCCCACCCCACCAGGACGGCAGCAAATGCTGGGTCCAGCTTTACCAAAGCACCACGACTTTGCAAGGCAAGAAACAGCGTGGTGCAGCATTTTGCTGCGGCAGCAGGGCTTTGCTCAGCACGTGCAGGAGGATTTCCCTGCGCCTTGGAGCTCTGCCCAGAAGCCTTTCCGTGACAGAGCTGCTCCGAGCTCCTCTCCCTGCAATCAGAGCTCAAACCCTGTTTTTCTGTGCCCCTTGTGCTTTTCTCGCCGTCATGTGCCTTTCAGTTCCTCTTTTCACCTTCCAGACGTTTCCCCTTTTTCTTTCCTTTGGAATTTTTTTTAATTTCTCCCCGCGTCGCGTTTTGGGTTCAGAGGGTCTGGCAGCACCCGGGGCTCTGTCCCCACCGTGGGACAGGAGCCCGGGACTCTGTCCCTTCCCGGGTGGGTTGGGCAGTGCTGGCTCCAGGGAAGGTCTGTCCAGGCTTTCCAGGAGTCCCATGAAATGCCTTCCATGGGGAATGGACAGGCTGGAGGTGTCTCCAGCGAGGAGAGCCCTCATTCCCTGCAGGACCTGGCAGAGGTGGAGTCATCCCTCCCTAAAACTCCTCCAAAACCCCCTGAAAGGGAGAAACTCCCGTGAACTCGAGCAGCTCTGAACAAAGCCCAGCGTTTCCAGTTGTGCTCCGCACCTTTGGGCATTTTTGGAGGAGATGGGGTGTCCTCAGGTGCTCCATAACCTTTGCATGAATGGCTCCTTTTCTCTGCACAAGCACATTCTTGAAGGAGTGTTGGGCTTTCATTCTGCTCTGCCCCAACCCTCGGACTCCTCTGTTCACTTGTTTAAATCAAGCATAAAGCTCTAACTGTTCTTTGAATATTTATGACTAGTTTTTATCTCATGCCATGCATACAAAACATACTTGATTCCTTTCCTAAAAGTTTTTTCAAGTGCAAAGTTTTAAAAACATGTGGCTTTTATTGCAGGCAGGAATGAATAACAGCATTCCACCCATAACCACATTAAATGGAACAGTAATATTCATATGCGTAAGGGCAAAAGCTGCCTTGTTTCCTATTTGCAGCCGAACTCTGAAATTAATTAAGAACTAAGAGGATCTGACAGTCATTAGGATCTTTTAAGAAGGAGTGGAAGCGGCAGATGGGACCCACGCTCCAAAAGCGCGGCCGAGCTATCAATAGCACAGAGGATGTGAGCCCCGAGCGTGCTCCTCATCGCGGGGCTGCTGCGGCGAGAGGAGAGCGGCGGCCCCGGACAATGAAGAATGGCACTTTCGTGACTTCACAACCGCAGCGCTCACGTCAATGGCACTCGTGCTCCCGAGTCACTTCGCAGCTTTTGAAAACCCCGTCTGCTCCCCGGGGCACAGCGCGCCTGCTGCCGGGGGCACCGGCTCCCGGGTGTCCTGGGGAGGTGACAAATCCCCCAAGGGCAGCGGGATTGCTCCTGGGTCCCCTGAGCCACCCGGGGCTGCGTGTGGCTCCCGCAGCTCCCGAGCGGCAGAGGGTGCGGGTGTGGGCGGACTGTCCCCCTGGGGATGCTGGTGGAAACGAGGGCTGGCACAAAACCTGCAGGACTCAGATGGGGACAAGTGGGAGCACAGGCAAGCCCCAAAGCTCTCAGGAGTGTCACCGATGACGATTTCTGCAGCGCAGCCTTTTGTAGTCATTCGGGTGCTGCCGAATGAAACCTGGCCCTCGGCAGCCAGGTGGGAATCTCTGATTTTCCCGCTGACAGCATCTGAAACTCCGGCTGAAGCCTCGCTCCTGCTGCTCCGCTGCTGCCAGGGCTGTGCCCACACTGCAGCTGCGGCTCCCGGGGATGTCCCGGCTCAGGATCCGACCTCAAACAGCAGCACTGGGATCGGGGCTGAGCAGGGACCCCACTGCGGGATCCCCGAGCCCAGGGCACAGCAGAGCCCGGGGCAGCCCCCGGAGCCGTCCTGGGGCCGCTCTGGCAGCTGCTCCCTGCCCAAGGGGAGATTTCCCTGATTTATGTCAGGGGCAGCCGCTGCCCTTTCCTCCGCCAGTTTCCCCTCATTCCTCCCCCTGAGCCACGCAGCTTCCTCCCGCAGGAGCCTCTGCCCCCAGCGCCCGGAACTGCCCCGTGGGAGCCCGGTGGAGCAGTGACACTCAGGGGTTAAAAATTGCCACCACCGTGTACCCCATTGGCCCCGGCATCTGCTGTTTGATTTATGAATGAATTGCACGCTCCCTCCCTGCGTGCTGCTCTCAGATCCCCTTCCCTGAGCGACAAAATAGATCCAGACACCCGCCTGGCCCTACTGAGTGCCGAGCTCCTGAGAGTTTGCGATGAATTTTTAATAGAAAGCTTCCTCTGAGCCTCTGCTCTCGCTGCTCTGCTGTCGAAACGAGCGGCTCTGCTGCTAAAAGAGCAGCTCAAATGAATTAAAAACTACAGAGGAGCCTGTAAGGGAAGTAATCCCAGCGAGGAATGATTTAAAGAGCTGCTGACCTCCCCGCGATGCGAACAGTAGCTTTTGAGTGTTTGTAAAGAGGCCCATGCAAATCCTGGGTCTGATACTCTATTAACCTCCTCGGGAGCGCGGGGAGGGCGGTGTTGGGATAATCCCCACGTGTCGACATCTCCTGGTTTGCGGAGGACCAGAGCAGCTGGATCCTGCTGTGTCGGAAAAGCAGAATTCAAATGAAAACTCCTTCCTCCTCGGGCACAGTTCCGCGGGTCCCCGGAGCTCTGGGGTGGCTTTGCTTGGCCGGACACCTCTCGCGGAAGCAGCCACGGGGTTGATTCGCTGGGCTCTGCACCTCGGGAGGTCCCCAGACAGTTTTGGGGTTGTGGGGAGCCTGGTTTGTCACAGCCCTGCGGTTTGGGTCTCATCTTTGTACTGCTGCGAGTCAGCAGCTACGTGCAGGGCACCGCTGTGGGTTGTGGGGTGAGGCTGCACCCCGGCACCCTGAGGGGAGAACAGGGTGGGGGAGAGGGCAGAGAGCGGGGGGAGAGAGAGAGGATTTGGGGAAGGGAGCAGGACGTGGTACCCCGCACACCCGGGGCTGCAGCTGGGATGCACTGGGATGGTGCTCGGAGGAATCCAGGTGATGCGTTCAGCGCCCGCTCCAACAGGTGGCTCCCGGGATAAAAAGGGATCAGAGAAATGTGTGCGTGGCGGGCTGTGACACAGCCACCGGATAAATCCGTGAAGGCACGGAACCACCAGTCCTGCTGCAGGGAGCACCTCGGTCCTGCAGGGACCCAGCCCCAAATCACCCCAAAGGGCGAGCGGCCCCAGCGGGGCTCCCCCTGCCCGTGCGGGGACCCGTTTCAGCGGCGGGAAGGGGCAAGAGAAGCACCGGGGCGGGCAGGGCGGGGGGTGCCGGGATGACGGGATGGTGCGGGGGTGTCAGCAGCCCGGGGGTGTCAGCAGCTCGGGGGTGTCAGCAGCTCGGGGGTGTCAGCATCCCGTCCATCCCGTCCCGTCCCGCCCCGTCCCGCCCCGGCGGAGCCCCGGTGCCAACCAGCGGCCGCACGGCGGAACTGCAGCCTCGCCCCGCATGCGATGCGTGCCCTCCGTTCACCCCTCCGTTCACCCCCCCGGCGGTACCGGGGGGCACCGGGACGGGCCGTGCCCGACCCCCGGCAAACCCCGGCCCCGCCCGCAGCCCTGCCCCCGCCCCGGGGTTTGTGCGGGTTCCCCCCGCTGGCGAACGGGGGCGAAAAGTAGAACTGAACCGGCGGCCGCTTTCACCTAAAAAGGGCAGAATTTGAGCACCGGTAGCGGCGGGGGCCGGCCCGACCCGCGGGGCTGCCGGGGCTCGGGGCTGCTCCCGGCGGGCTCGACCGTCCCGGCGGGCCCGGCGCGGATCCCACTGGTTGCCGCGGTGTAACGGGAGCTACGGGGCTGGAGCCGCCGCTCCTCGGTTAAAAATATGTGTTTATTGTTGTTGCTATTGCTTATTTCTGGAGGAACACCGGGGGTTTCTGGGGCTTGCAGGGCCCGGCCCGGGCTCGCCCCTCGAGGCACCGCTGCTGGAGGAGGAAAATGGTTCAGTGCTGAGTGAAGGGAGCCCAGGAAAGGAGGATTTTCTGGTGCTGGGATTTTTTCTGGTTTGTTATAAGGAAATTTGCGTTTCACACCGAGCAGCGCAGAGCCGGGAACGCCGCGGCCCGGCCGGCTCCTCTCGGACGGACAGTGCCGGTCTGCAAACACCGTCGGACCGATTCGGGCACCGGGAAACACCCGGGGAGCAGCACGGGCACAGCAACCTCCTCCTCTCCGCTGGTTCTGCCCCGGTTCTGCCCCCGCCCGCCCCACGGTTTCGGGCACCCGCGGGGCGCAGGGAGCCGCCGCCTTCGTTGTGTTTGTTCCCGCAGAACCGGCGGCTTCGCCACGAATTTTCTCGCCAACGAATTCCGGCCGGAGCCCGCCGGCCCTGCCCGCAGCCGCAGCCCCGGGGGAGCCGCCGAGGGCGCCGGGGGCTGCGGGCGCCCCGAGACCGGCGGCGATGGGGCGGGTGACAATTTTGAGGAGGGCAGAAGGAGGAGGTTTGGGAGCCGCGGCTTTCAGCTCAGGCCGAGAGGCGAATCCCCCCGCCGGGGACGCGAGTGCCGGTGGGCCCCGCGGCCGCTGCTGCCACCGCCCCGCCACGGTCCCGCCACCGCGGGGAGGGCGCGGGCGGCGGCGGCCGCGAGAGCGCTGGGTGGCGGGGGCCGGGCTGTGGCCTCAGCTGCTCCGGACGGCCGCGGCTCCGGCCCCAGACCGGCCCCACCGCAC
Source organism: Anomalospiza imberbis (assembly GCF_031753505.1). Classification (NCBI taxonomy): domain Eukaryota; kingdom Metazoa; phylum Chordata; class Aves; order Passeriformes; family Viduidae; genus Anomalospiza; species Anomalospiza imberbis. The sequence continues at coordinate 6,062,995 of NC_089705.1, read as the reverse complement.
CCCAAAACCTCCCCGGCGGCGGCGGCGGCGGCGGCGGCCAGAAACCACCGGAGCCCCGACGTGCGCCCGCCGGGGCGTGTCCTGCCGAGACCACGCCTCTTCCTCACAACCACACCCACTCAAGCGCTGACCACGCCTCTTTGCTCATAACCACGCCCACCGCCCCACAGGACAGCGCTGGTGGGCGGGGCCAGGGTCCGCCGCCGGGCTTCCATTGGCGGAGCGGCCCGTCCGTCACGGCCGCCCCGCCCCGCCGGGGCCGGCAGTAAATACGGTACCGGGCGGCGCGGCGGGGCCGGCAGCGGGGCTCGGGCTCGGCACGGGGAGCCGGCACAGGGAGCCGGCAGCGGGGCTCGGGCTCGGCACCGGGAGAGCGGCACCGGCACTCGGCACAGAGCGCAGCGCACCCACCGGCGGCGAGCCCCGGAGCCGCGCGGGACCCGATCCCCCCGCGCCGCCGTCCCCCCCGCGCCGCCCCGCCGAGGACGGCGCTCCGCCGGCACGGAGCGAGGCAGCGCGGGGCTCGGCCTCCGCCGCCCCCGCCGCCCACCGAGCCCCGCCGGGTGCCCGCCCGTCCCGCCCGGCTCCCCGACGCCCGCCGTTGTGATGCGTATTCCCGTAGACCCGAGCACCAGCAGGCGCTTCACTCCCCCGTCCACGGCCTTCCCCTGCGGTAAGATGGGCGAGAACAGCGGGGCGCTGGGGGCCCCCGCGCCGGGCGCCCGCGCTCGGCCCGAGGTGCGCTCCGTCGTGGATGTCCTGGCCGACCACGCCGGCGAGCTGGTGCGCACCGACAGCCCCAACTTCTTGTGCTCGGTGCTGCCGTCGCACTGGAGGTGCAACAAGACGCTGCCCGTCGCCTTCAAGGTGAGTCCCGAGCCCCGACGGCTCGCGGGGGCCGAGCCGCGACCCGCTCGCCCTTTCCCCTTTAAATCGCTCCTGACATCACCGCCGAGGGAGCCCGGGTTATTATTTTTAATCAAATAGCCCGGTTTATTTTTTTTAATCAAGTCTCCGCATTGCCCCGCGGTCACGGCATCTTAGATATTCCGTACAGTTAGGAGCTCTCAGGCGACTTTGAAGTTTAATGAGATGGAGGTTAATTACCTTCCTGGGAGAGGGGGAGCGAGGCAGGGAAGGGAGATCTAATCTGCAAAAAAGTGGAGCGAAGAACTGAATCCCCGGTGCCGGGCTGCGCTGCCCGGGCTCCCCGGGGCACCCCCGAGCTGGGCATCCCCGCTACCCCCGGACCGGCCGGGGGAAGCCGAAACCGAGCCGGGGAGAAGCGAGGGGAGCCGGGCAGGGCGGCAGCGCGGTCCCGGGAGCCCGGAGGGCTGAGGGGGGCTCTAAACCGGGTTCCTCCGGCTCCGGGCGCTGCTCCCCGGGAGGGGTGGGGGCCCCTCCCCGGGCCCGGCGCTTCCCCGGGCCGGACGCGGAGCTCCGGGGCCTCGCTCGCGGCCGCCCCGCGCTCGGCAGCGCTTTATTTTTATCTCGAATCCAACAAAATAAACGCCCAGACTCCTCCGACGGGGCCGAGGGTGGCCTGACCCTCCCTTCACCCCCTCCCCGCGGACCCCCCGTCTGCTTTTAACCCTTTTCGAGCTCATTTTCCCCTTCCCACTCCGACTTTCTCAGCCTCCCTCGGGGGCTCGGGCTGCTTTTGGTTTTGCTTTGGGGTTTTTTGCGCGGCTCTAGGGGGGGAACCGTAGCGCAGGTTGGCTCCGGTGAAGGTTGATTTGAGCCTGAAATGCTCTGGCCCTGCCCTAGGTCGTGGCGCTCGGAGATGTCCCCGATGGGACCGTGGTCACGGTGATGGCGGGGAACGACGAGAATTACTCGGCGGAGCTGCGCAACGCCTCTGCCGTGATGAAAAACCAAGTAGCGCGATTTAACGACCTCAGATTTGTTGGGAGAAGCGGCAGGGGTAGGTACCGGCCAGGAAATGGTTGGCCTTTTTATTTTTTTTTTTTTTAAGAGGGGAAAAAAAAAGAAAACGGAAAGAAAATAGTTTCTCTCTTTTCTTGTCATTGTATTATTATATTTTATAATTTTTACTTTAATTTAAAATTTTATTTTGTTAGTTTGTTTTTTTATTACTATTATTTTTATTTTATTCTATATTATATTTTGTTCCAACCGTGGTTTCGTTGTCGGGAGAACCCCCCCCCAGCCCCAGAGCGGTTCCCGAGGATGAAAGAGATTCAGGAATGATGCGGGAGGGATGCGGGAGCAGCCCCGGCCCCGCCGGCAGCTTTGCCTCGCTCCTCCCAGGGCTTCTTCTCTGCCGAGGTGCCGGGAAAGGGCGGTGCAGATGAAAAACAATTTAAAATACAGACTTAAATCTATCTAAATATCTATAAATCTATCTAAACACGAACAAGGCGGCCCCAGCCCGAACCTTCCCCAATTTCTCCCATCACGCAGGAGGCAGCGGCGGCTGCTCGGTGACCAAACCCCACCTGGCAGCTCGACTTTAAATAGCGAAAATCGAGAGTTTAAAGTGAAATAATAACGCAGAGCTCGGCCTGCAGGGCTGGCACGGGAGGGAGCTGCGGCTGCTCGGGGGCGGGGGGGGAATTTTGCTCATTTTCCCCCGCTCGTGGCAGGGAAAAGCAGGACGGCAATTTGGCTTCCCGGCTTTTCCAAACAAATCCGGCCGTGCCACCCGAGCAGAGGGAAATAAATCCCCTGGAAATGTTAAACACGGAGCCCTGCCTGCCCTCCCTGTACCTGAGTTTCCGAGGGTATAAATAGAATTTCAGCGTTTCATCACCAATGAACGCTGCAGATCGAAGCACTCAGTCCTGCGTTTGAGCCCAAATAAGAACTCTATATTTTAATGGCCATATGGCAGCACTTTCTCAAAGGCTTCAAATGTATACACACAGTGTCAGATATATTTTGACTTCTCCGCATTAATTAAAAGCAGTGATGTTAGGAATTATTTGCATGTAATAACTGTTTACTTGTTCCTCTTTATGAAACTTGAATAGTTTACATTCTTTCATACATTTCCTTTTTCCTGTTGGCTCCTTCTCCATGTTGCAGTTTCTTTAAAACTCTCCACTTAACTGGTTGCAGGTTGATGGATGGAAAATGTTTTTCTTTCATGAATTAAGCTTTCATTTCTGTAATCAATTATTCTCTTAGGCTCTTTTCTTTCTGGTTGGGCTTTTTCCTTTTTTTTTTTTTTTTTCCTTCATCCTCGCACAAATTTCCAAACTGAACGCAACCCAATCTCAGCGTGACTCTTGAATTCATTATTAACTTGCTTCCTCTGCACTCTCGAGCTCGGAATTAGCAGGAGTTGGGTCTCATAAAGCCCTTGGTGAATAAACTCCTTCCCCAGGCAGAGTCCTCCCGAACGCTCATTCCAGCAGTGGCGGCACCTCCGCTGCCTCTAACGGGCGGGACTCGGGCGCTAATTATTTTAATTTTTTTTTTTTTTTTGTACATATTCATGTGGGGTGAGGCTTTGTCATATTCAGAGAGGAACAGCCGCACCGGGGCTCCCTGGGGCCGGCCGAGAGCGGCTCCGTGGGGATCTCTCGCCGTGTCAAGGGTGGATTTCACTCCCCGTGTCTGGCGCTGCTTGCCCGGCACGGGGCTCTTTCAGAGCAATTTACTGTGAAAAATCGCTGCTATTGAATTTTTATTTCGGGTGTCACACTCGCTCTGCCTTGTTTGGCTCCATCCCTGACAGCCCGGTGCTGCTTTCATTTATTCTGGCAGAAATTTGGAGTCGCTGTGGAATATTTCCCTGTGTGTGTACAAATGTTTGTGTAAATCCGAAGCGAGGACGTGTGGATCCGTAAACACGGATCCTGCTCCAGCCCTGCCGTGTGCCCGAGCTGCAGGAGCCTGGAAAAGCCCTGCAGCCAGGCTCTCCCTGGGAAAACGCCACTTGAAACGGGCCAGATTTGGGTATTTTTAGTAATAAGGTGTCAGGGATTATTCCCCGGCGCTGTGAGCTGGGAAGAGCCGCTCCTAACTCCCCCGCCAAAATAAATTCTCATCTCCATGTGCAAGACAAAGATTAAAAAAAAAAAAATAGACTTTTTAAACTCAGATTGAGCAGTATAAAATGAAAATTCTCCCTGCTGCATCCCCGCCTGTTCTCCCAGCTGGAATCTCCCCCCGGAGCATCCCCTGGAGCCGGCGGGGCTCCCAAACCCGCCCGGGAGCCGCGGTCCAGCCCCGGCGGAGCGGAGCCGGGGAACGGTGGGGACGAGAAACCCCAGCCCGGCTTCCTGAGAAGGCGGGAAATGACTAAAAGTGATGCTGGGGCAGAATCATCATTTTCGGTTCAGGGCAGGGTTTTTGAGAGAGGCAGAACCGGCCCGGGCTGGGTTTGTGTGTGCAGCGAGGGACTCCGGGGCAGGGAGGTTGTTTCACGTGGAGAATAAAAAAAAATTAAAAACTATAATAATAATAATAAATAAATCAGAATTAATGCAGCACAAAGAGGGGCACGGAGGTGCCGGGCTCAGCTCTGGGGTTCTGTGCCTCACAGCCGGGTTTTGCCGCACGCTGCCTGCAAACCCGTCCCTCCGCTCCTGTAAATTCCCTAAATAATTGCTCCTCATCCTCCTCGCCCCGTGCTCTGGCTCTGGTTTTACCCGCAAGCCCTCGGTGCCGGCTGTTCTTTCCGTGATCCTCCGGGATCCTCTGCGCTCCGCGGGCTCATCCCGTCCCTGCAGGTTGGCAGCAGGGGCTGCATCATTGCGGATTCCAAACGAAATAATTCTGTTTCTTTTGCCCTCCCAAATGCTCCTCTCTGTGCAGAAAATGAGCCGAAGGTTTGCGCGTTGTTCAGTCCTGGTTTTAAAGCAGAGATAAAGCGGGGATTGGTGACTGCTGTCGCCTTTAGAGCCCGCATTCCCTCCTTTCCGTGCTCCATGGAGGAATTCTTCCACCTGGGATAATTCCAGGATGTTCTCCAGGGGAGAAAATGTCATTTTTTCCGCTTTATTCCTTTTTTTTTCCCTCCTAGTTTTGTTTTGCTGTGGGTATTCTCAGGTCCGACCCTGTAGAGAGACGGTGGTCGGGATCTGAAAATCCCTGATTGCTCCAGGGGGAAAGGGAAAGGAGGTGGTTTCCTACTGCTTTTATCTGTGGAATAAAGGCTGGAGGAGCAGAAATCCATCACACCGAGGTTTATACCTGATATCCTGCCGGGGTTCAGACCTCTGATACCTTTGAAATCCCGCAGGGATTGCTGCTGGGGCTTGGTCAGAGTGCTCTGTGCAGCCTCCTTCCTCTAGCTGAGGGTTTCCTGAATTTGGGGAGCCTGAGGGAGAGCTGAGGCCCTTCCTGGGGGGGTTCTGTTCTCCCACAGCCTCCCCTGGGCCGGACATCGAGCCCCAGCCAGGCCAGGCAGGGACAGGGGGCTGGGGTGAGGCTGTGGGATGTGAAGGGTTTGGGGTCAGAGTTGGCCCAGGGCTGCTGACACCCTCTGTGATGATAAAGACATTTTCAGGCTGCGGATGGAAACTTGTTCTGCCGGGGCAAGGGAGGCTTTTCTTGCAAAATTTGGCTCCTGAGAGCTTTTAAATGCTTCATTCTTTTTTTTTTTTTTTTTTTTTTAGTTTTTTTTTTTTTTTTTTAGGTTTTTGTATAAAAGGTGACAGGTTGATGCTTCAAAAGCACCTCTGAAACCCTCGCCGAGGGTATCCAAAGCCATTCCCAGCAGCAGATTCCTGCTCTCTGGGCAGGGCTGGGAGAGGGGACAGTCCCTGCAGAGCTGCCCGTCTGGTGACCGCTTCTGGTGGCCAGAGCCGGCCGGATTCAGTTCCCGTTTCGCAGTTCCCAGTTTCTGGCCCTCCCGTGGGTGTCCTCATTGCCGAGGCCAAGCACAGCTCCCTCCAGTTTGAACATCCCCAGGGACCGGGCCCTGGCTCCCCTGCAGGCTGATCCCAGCTCCTTCCCAAGGGCACCGGGCCCCAGCTGCCCCCGAGGGGATCCCGCATCCAGCGCTGCTCCAGGGCTGGCTTACCACGGAAAAGGGGAAGCGTCGGAGCGGGAAAACCCCAGGAGGCTGCCCTGGTGGAGGGGTCGATGCGGGGGCAGGGCAGGGGGACGAGTGACTTTTCCGTGCGGGAAGGTCCCGGCTCCGCTCTGAAGCGGCTCCAGGGCTGCGTCCGCCGCCGCCAGCGCAGCCCCAGCGGGAGCCGCCGGCCTCTGTCTGGGCAATCACGGCTCGTTAAATGCAATGATGTGTGCGGGGATTTATGTCCGAGCCCGCTCCCGCAGGAGCTCTCTCTCCCACAAGAGCTGAACCCATGTGGGATCCTCACTTCTGGTATTTTTTTTTTTTCCTCCCCACCGTCCGTAGGGAAAAGCTTCACCCTGACCATCACCGTGTTCACCAACCCCACCCAAGTGGCCACCTACCACCGAGCCATCAAAGTGACCGTGGACGGACCCCGGGAGCCCCGCAGTGAGTGAAGGGCTGGGTTTGGGTTTTGGGGAGGGGGTGCGGGGTCCGAGCTCTCCGTGGCTGCGGGAAGCAGGACGCGGAGCCAGCACACGGAGCTCAGGGATGGCATTGGGCTGCCGCCGTTGGCTGCCCGGATTTTCCCGTGCGTCCCTCCCTGCCTCCTGCTCCATATCCCATCGCGGAGGGATGGTTTATCGCTCCCTAACCCATCATGGAGGGATGATTTCACAGCTCCAGGCTGGGATGTTGGGAAAACTCTTTTGGGCTTTTTGATGGCAAAAGCACGAAGGGCCCAGCCTGGCGCTGCTCAGGGGGACTTGGGGGATTATGAAACCAGAGATCTGTGCTCGGCTTCAGGAGCTGATCGCTGGGATTGAACTAAAAATGGTGCAGGTTCCCTGGGTGCTGAGGCGGTGTCTGCTCTGGCAGAGAGCTCCTTCCCCTCGGCTTCGCGGTGGTTTCGCTTTCGAGCTGTCAAAGGCTGGGGCTGGCAGCGCCCGCGGCCGGGGGCTGAGCCTGGAGAAACCAGAGAGACTCTGCGACCGCAGAAGCGTCTCTGTTGTGCTGGGGAGGCTCTCCCGGGGGCAGGATGGTGCCTCGCGGTTGAGGGAGGCTCCGGGAGCTGCCCTGCCCGGGCTGGCTTTCGGCGTCGGGCTGCTCGGAGCTGCCCTCGGCCCTCGCAGCCGCCCAGGGACACGCTCCGGAGCTGCTGCCCGCAGCAGTTTCCCCTCGCCACGAGGATTATTTGCCCTGTGGGACCCCACTGTGAGGTGGGATCTTGTCCCTGGGGGGCTCCATCTCCGGCTTTGCGCTCCGGCTTCGCCTTCCTGCTCGCTCAGCATCACCCCGGGACTATAAAGCCGAGATTGTTCCCTTTGCGTGTGAGGCTGTAGTGCCCACACCGAGGGGAAGCGGTTTGATCCTTCGAAAAACGCCTCTGAAAACATTTGCTGTTGATGCTGTCGCCGGGCCATCGGTGCCCCTTGATGTCAGGCCAGGTGGAGGCCGTTACCTCTGCCAGGGGGTTTCATTTGTATCGGGCTTTGGGGGATTTTCCCCCCTCCTTGATTTCATTTTGGAGCCTGTCGAGGATGGATTTAGAAGCTGGAATGCAGGAAATCCAACGCTGCTGTTGTGGTTTATTTTTTTTTTTAAGCCAGAAACACCAGGCAGGTCCCTGGTGTGGGGCACCTGTGGGTCGTGGTGGGTGCAGGGGCTCAGCCCCAGGGCTGGGCAGGGAATTTCACAACTCTGCCAGGAGTGTCAGGAATAGAAACCAGCCCTCCTGACTGCTGGCTCAGCCCCTTATCAGATCGCCTTTCTAATAATAATAATCATCATCATCATCCTCATCATCAGGAATACATAAATAATAATACAAGGTGAGATAGTTGCTACTCTTGGAGCTCGGTTTGGCCTCCCTGAGAGCCAAACCCCGGTGAATCACACCCGTCCCTCCTGAATTTCAGCATTTCACCCCAGAGCTCCCCGTCCCTCATTTCTGTTTTCTGATACGGAGGCCGTGGCGATCGGGACAAAGCTGAGGATGGAGCAGCTTGTCCTGGTGTGGGGTGCCCGAGGGGTGCCCTCCCTGGGACACAGCCCAGCTGCAAGGGCAGCGTTTTTTTCCTGGGGTTTTCCTTTTTATTTTGTGATGATTTCTGGTCCTCAAATTGTGCTGGAAGTGTTGGCTCCTTGAGGAGATCTGTGTGGGGTTTATTTGCTGCTTGTGCCCTTGCCTTGTGTTGCCCCCACAGGTTGATCTCTGCCCCATTCCTGCACCCTCAACCCATAAATTGCTGCTAGGAAAGGTTTAGACACAAATTGTGGCTATTTTGGAGTTTTTTCAGGGAATCATAGATTTATTGGTCATGTTTTGGCTCCCAGTTTGACCCTAGGGCTTGAAGTCATGGTTGCTGAATTTCCAGTGGGGGAAAAAAACCCCCCCATTTTTAAAAGAATTCTTTTTTTTGCCACACTTTCAAATGAAGATGACAATTTCAAAAAAGAATGAAATAACACCTTTCTCCCCTTCCTGCTCTGCAGAAGCCCTGGGTGTGGAAACAGCAGCTGTAAAATGATCCTGGAAAGCCGAGGTGCTTTTCCTGGTTCACCTGCCACTGGGTGGCTCCCGGGCACAGCACCCTGGCATTGCCAGCACTGGCATCCAGGGTGGCATTTGGGGCTGGCACAGCCCTGGTGATCCCCACCTTGGGCCAAACACGGAGGCTGGGGCTGCTCTAACCTGTTTGGCTGCAGGAGGTGAGAGCTGCCAGCAGGAATTGCAATTTTTATTTATATATATACATACTATACACACTTTTTAACATGTGTATGTAAATGCCTGTGTGCATGTATGTGTGGGCATAAAAATGTATTGAATTCTTCCCACTTCTTGGCTTCAAAAGATGGGCCACGGTGTGTGCTGGCTCCTGGTGTGAGGATCGGCGCTGGGCAGGGCTGGAGGCTGATGTGGGGCTGGTGGAGAGGACAAAACCCATCCTTAGTGTGGAAAGAATTGGCCATTTGTCTTGGTACCCTGGGAAAGGCCCGGGCAGCGTCTTCTCAGCTGCAGCAGAATCCCTCCAGCCAACGTCCTTGTGGGGTTTGGGGCCAGGACTGTGGCTGGGCTCCACCTCTGGGCGTCCCATTCATCTCCCACCCCTGGCCCATCGCTTCATCTCAGCCCTTGAGCGAGGCTTTCAACTCAGGCTGTGCCCAGATCAAACTCCCGAGGAGTCTGAGAGCGAGTGGGGATGGGTGGGAAATCCAGGGTGAGGGGCAGAGCCCTGCCAGGGCAGGAGGAGCAGGAGGAGCCTCCGTGGGGATCCCCAGGGGTGACACCAGCGGTGCCTTTCCTTCAGCATCTCCTCCCCAGGCTCCTCCCAGTGCCCCGCTCGCTCTGAGCTCTTTTTCCTTGTGCTCCAGCTCTTTCTGGGTTGGATCTGGACGGGAAAAAAAGGACATTCTGTCAAGCTGGCACCTTAGCTCTAAACAAATAGCACAGCGGGTGCCAAGTGTTGACATACTTTGTACAAACAGGAAGTAATAAAATATTTGAACTTCCTGTGGAATTTCCTTCTTTTCCCCCTTTCTGCAGCCCTGTGTTCAGCAGGAGCCCTGCTGCAGAGCCCTCTCGCATCCACAGCTGCTGCAAAATAATCCCAGCAGGCAGAAGGTGGGGAGCTGAAGGGCTGGGAGCCGCACAGGGGTGTTCAGTCTGTTCCTGAGCAAAAGGGAACATCCCAGGGCTTCCCCTCACACCCACCTGCTGCCTGCCTTGCCTTCCCCTCCCTTTTCCTTCCTTTCCTTCCCAAGGCTCTCACCTTCTCTGCTCTCACTTTCCCTTTCTCCCTCCCGGCTCCCTCTTGCAGCTCCAGCCCCTTTCTGCCCAGAACTCTTGTGCAAAGTCTTTTTTCCCCTTTTAGATTCCTTTTCTCCCTTCTTAGGCCTTTGTTTGCTACATTCAGTCTTTAAGCTCTCTCTCCACTTTCTAAATCCCTTTTGGATTTAATCCCTTCTTTCTGACTCCCACCCCATTGCTGCTGTCCTTGTTGGGGAGGAAAGGGAGACCAGGAGGATTTGTGGGTCCCTGTGTCCCCCCGTTCCCTGCCAGCCCTGTGGACGTGCTGGTTGTTGGTGCCTCCTGCCCTGTTCATTTTTGGGGTTTGCATCGGAGATGGGGCGCTTTGGGTCATGTCCCTGCTTGGTGTGACCACAGCGAGTGACAGAAACGTGTCCCCAGCGTGGCTTGGACCGGGACAAGGGGGCTTGTGGCCACAGCACTTCACATCCCCTCTCCCATCTTGTCCCTGCTGGTTTTTCTGGCTGGGCCCATCCTGCACAGCCCCAATTCCCTCCGTGGTTGCTTTTCCCTCCCCAAAAAAGGCTCCTTGCCCCCCACAGGCTGCGGCTGTCCCCAGCAGCGCTGTCCCTTGTCACGTAGCCAGCGGGTGGGAAGGCTTCTCACCTCCCCCGTGCGAGGCGTTTCCAGGAACCGCTGCTGCTCTTTGGCTTTCAGACTTCTGAGAGCCTCAGCTGAGCGAGGGTTTCCCTCCCACGAGGGCGCACAGCACAGCTCTGAGCTGGGAAACGGGGAGCTTGGGGTGTGCAGAAATAGAGAGTTTGGGGTGTGCAGAAATAGAGAGTTTGGGGTGTGCAGACACGGGGAGTTTGGGGTGTGCAGACACGGGGAGTTTGGGGTGTGCAGAAATAGAGAGTTTGGGGTGTGCAGAAATAGAGAGTTTGGGGTGTGCAGACACGGGGAGCTTGGGGTGTGCAGAAATAGAGAGTTTGGGGTGTGCAGAAATAGAGAGTTTGGGGTGTGCAGACACGGGGAGCTTGGGGTGTGCAGAAATAGAGAGCTTGGGGTGTGCAGAAATTGGGAGTTTGGGGTGTGAAGAAATTGGGAGTTTGGGGTGTGCAGACACGGGGAGTTTGGGGTGTGCAGGCACGGGGAGCTTGGGGTGTGCAGACACGGGGAGCTTGGGGTGTGCAGAAATAGAGAGCTTGGGGTGTGCAGAAATAGTTTGGGGTGTGCAGAAATAGAGAGTTTGGGGTGTGAAGAAATTGGGAGTTTGGGGTGTGCAGAAATAGAGAGTTTGGGGTGTGAAGAAATTGGGAGTTTGGGGTGTGCAGAAATAGAGAGTTTGGGGTGTACTGACATGAGGAATTTGGGGTATGCAGGCATGAGGAGTTTGGGGTGTTGCAAACATGGGGAGTTTGGGGTGAGCAGACACACAGATTTGGGGTGTACTGGCATGGGGAGCTTGGGGTGTGCAGAAATAGAGAGTTTGGGGTGTGCAGACATGGGGAGCTTGGGGTGTGCAGACACACAGATTTGGGGTGTGCAGGCATGAGGAGTTTGGGGTGTTGTAGACATGGGGATTTTGGGGTGTGCAGACACACGGATTTTGGGGTGTACTGACACGAGGAATTTGGGGTGTTGCAGACACGAGGAATTTGGGGTGTGCAGACATGGGGAGTTTGGGGTGTGCAGACACACATTTTGGGGTGTGCAGACACGAGCAGTTTGGGGTGTGCAGGGGGTGGCACCCCCTTGTCCCTCCTGTGGAGGTGTTTGTGGCATCGCTGTCCCCACGGTGCTGGTTGCCTCACCCCATGCATTGGGAACTCTTGTCTTGAATTTGAGGTAAAAAAGCAAAAAAAAAAAAAAAACCAACCCTGAGAAAGATGGACTGGAAAGGGGAAATCTTGGTTTGGGAGCGCTGTGGGAAGGTTGGGATGATGTCCTCTGGCACGGCAGCTCCAGGAACCTGGAGATGGTGAAATAAAATACTCCCAATCCTGGGACACAGGGAAGTTGGGATTTACTGAGTGGCAGATGAGTGTGGGTCAGTGGGAACAGCCTAAAAATAGCTGAGGATGAGGAAGATGGAGTGGGGTTATGGGATGGGAGCCAATGAGGAGCAGGGGCAAAATGATCTCCTGTTCCCATATTCCTATGGGCAATTTTTGGACCTTGAGGCAGAGATCCTGTGCTTTCTGCACATTTACCCTTGGAGATTTGGGAAGTGCTTGGAGAATAAATTATTGGAGAGTCTTGTGCCTCTCAGAAGCTTGAGTGGAGACCCAGGACAGGGTGGGTTGTGCCAGTATTGTCCAATTCCAGATCTTTATCTTGGCCAAAAGGCTCCCTCGTGGGGCTGCGTAAAACTTGAGCTGGAGATGTTTTCTGTAATTAAAAGCAGACTCGGTGCTGAAGTGCTCCCGTGGGGTGATAGTTTTGGGTATTATCGAGGTCTTTGTTTTATTCCCCTGCTTGTCCTTAGCTAGAAATAAATACACAGACAGTTCCCAGATTGTCTGGGAATTAGGGAAAAAAAAAAAAAAAAAAAAAAAAAAAGGGAAATGGCAAAAAATAGGAAAAAATAGGAGAAAAAAATGCAACAAAATCAATCCAAGATAATTTCAATAAATAAATGACCTCAGCTCTTCCTGGACAGTGATTTGTCCATGTCACATTGCTGTAATCTGTTCTAATTTAATCCTCAGTACTTAAAACAAGCTGATTTCCCACTTCTGGAGCCCTGTCCTCTTCCCTGGTGAGGAAGAGGAGGAAATCCTGAGTGGCCCCTTATGGCTTCCCTATTGCCTGAGCTCTGGCAGGGCTGAGGCCGTTGGAGGAAACGCCGTGTGCCCATCCCGGAGCTGGGGCACGCTCCTGCTGCTGGGGGCCCTGGCTGTGCTTCCCCCAGGACATCCTCACACATCCCCTGGGTGTTCTTGGGGTGCTGCTGCTCAGAGACGTCGGCCTAATCCCGGCCGTGCTCCAGCCTCTGCTTTTGTGGGATGGAACCGGTGCAGCTCGTGGGTGTCTGCATCTCCCTGCGCTGATCCAGCCCTGCTGGAGGAGTGCAAGGGCTTTGGTTCCTGCAGGAGCCTTTGGGGGATCCCTGGGGCTCCCCAGCTCCCGCAGGAGCCTTTGGGGGATCCCTGGGGCTCCCCAGCTCCTGCAGGAGCCTTTGGGGGATCCCTGGGGCTCCCCAGCTCCTGCAGGAGCCTTTGGGGGATCCCTGGAGTTCCCAAGCTCCTGCAGGAGCCTTTGGGGGATCCCTGGGGTTCCCCAATTCCTGCAGGAGCCTTTAGGGGATCCCTGGGGTTCCCCAGCTCCTGCAGGAGCCTTTGGGGGATCCCTAGGGCTCCCCAGATCCTGCAGGAGCCTTTGGGGGATCCCTGGGGCTCCCCAGTTCTGCAGGAGCCTTTGGGGGATCCCTGGGGCTCCCCAGCTCCTGCAGGAGCCTTTGGGGGATCCCTGGGTCTCCCCAATTCCTGCAGGAGCCTTTGGGGGATCCCTGGGGCACCCCAATTCCTGCAGGAGCCTTTAGGGGATCCCTGGAGTTCCCAAGCTCCTGCAGGAGCCTTTGGGGGATCCCTGGGGCTCCCCAGCTTCTGCAGGAGCCTTTGGGGGATCCCTGGGGCTCCCCAGCTCCTGCAGGAGCCTTTAGGGGATCCCTGGAGTTCCCAAGCTCCTGCAGGAGCCTTTGGGGGATCCCTGGGGTTCCCCAATTCCTGCAGGAGCCTTTGGGGGATCCCTGGGGCTCCCCAGTTCTGCAGGAGCCTTTGGGGGATCCCTGGGGCTCCCCAGTTCCTGCAGGAGCCTTTGGGGGATCCCTGGGGTTCCCCAGATCCTGCAGGAGCCTTTGGGGGATCCCTGGGGTTCCCCAACTCCTGCAGGAGCCTTTAGGGGATCGCTGGGGTTCCCCAGATCCTGCAGGAGCCTTTGGGGGATCCCTGGGGCTCCCCAGTTCCTGCAGGAGCCCCTGCAGATCGGCGCTGGCTCACAGGAGGTTTCCCTGCCTGTTTTCCCATCTCTGACACGTTTTGATCCCAGGGGGAAAGTTTGCTCCTCCGGGATGCCCCTCAGGCTCAGCTCCTGGGCGTGGATAAAAACCCCTCGGGGTCAAACCCAGCCTGGCCCTGGCTTCTGTGGTGGGGCTGTGCAAGACCCCCAGCCCCAGTGGGATCTCAGTGGGACACAGGATGTCCCAGGGGACACCAGGGTGCCGGGAATTCCCTGGGGAAAGCAGAACAGGGATGAAAGTTGCCTGAGAGTGCTCCAAGCACTGGGTCTGCATCACCAGGGCCTTTGGTGCTGCAGCTCGAGGCTGTAATCCGGCCTCAAAAGGAATAACAGAGCAGCTGAAATGATCTGGGCTCCAGTAAATGCACTCCTCTAATTATTTCATTCACCACATGCAGTAAATTCCACCTCCCTTTTCCAGTCGCCTGCTGTGTAACAACTTCAAAATCTTTTCACTTGAAAACGACCAATATTTTCTAAGTGCAGCAATATTGGGAGTCAGAACAGGGAAATGATTTTTGCTTGTGTCCTACAAAGGAATCTTTGTTGGGATTGGTTGCAACACCTCCTGCTTTTGAAAGCTTTGGGAAAACCCCAGGGCACGGCTCTCGGCTGGGGTGGAAGAGGCAAACCTGGCCCTGGGGTGGCTTTGGAAATAACTCAGAATGGAGAAATGGGCATTGGTCCAGTGTTTGGGAGAGCCTAAACTGATCAAAAGGGTTTTCTGGTAGGATCTGGTGGTCATTTAGGGATGTTTGGGGGGTTAAGTTGCATTGAAGGCTTTTCCCAGGAGGATGTTGGTGGTGCTCTGTGTCGGGTTGTGTCAGGGGTCGTTCAAAGGCACAGCAAAAGAAATTCAAATGCAATTCCAACACACAACCAAAGAAATTCCTGCTGGATCCAGCAGCATGATCCAAAGGGAGCTGTGCAGGAGCATAAGTGGGCCGGGATGGGATGCAGGTGGCACCAGAAAGGAATTTTTGTGAGCATCGCAGCAAGGCCATTGGTGAGCTTTGCTCCTTCCCAAAGGAGCAGCATTTTGCCCCGTGCCTCAGTTTGCCTGTCTGTTAATCCTGGGGGGCAGCAGGGGATGTGCAGGAGGCTGGCAGGGAGGATTTGCAGGGTTATTAATGCAGCGTGGCCCCAGCTCCCTCGGGCAGGATTCAGGAGCTCAGGAGGACAGAGCGAAGGGTCACAGATTGGAAAGGAGAGAGGGGGAAAAAAATTTGCCAGTGCTAAAGGGCAAGTTTTGTTTCAGGGAAGACAACAGCTAAAGGACCAGAACTATCAACCAAAACCACAAGATCACATCAGATGTCAGGCAGGACACATCTTGTTTCTCCCTCCCGAAAGGGCTTATCAGCACAACCAATCACTTTAATGATGTGGCAGAGAGAGGAAGAGGATTTGACTCAGAGTGAAATGAAATTTAGTTCCTAAGACCCTTCTCTTCCGCTGCCGGAGCGCAGTCACCTGTCCTGCAGGCAGGCAGAGATAAATCACCTCCTGCAGCGGAAGGGGCTCAGACATGAGTTTGCATTATTTTCTCTTACTCTTTCCAGTGTCTCTGCGTGCCGCAGTGGGAGCGGGGCAGAGAGGCGAGGAAGAAGAGGGACACAGCGAGCAGGGAGTGCCCCTGGTGCCTTCCCAGCCTCCGGGGACGGTGGCAGTGGGATGGGAACCTCTGTGCTGGGAGGTTCTCCATTCCAAATCCAGATGTGGGAGCAGGGAACCCCTTTCCCCATGGTCAGCTCTGCTTCCTTGGTTTGGGGAGCAGCGTTGCAGGGAGGATGAGGATGAGGATGAGGGTGCTGTGCAGGTGCCATCGCTCTGGGGCTCCTCCTTCCAGTGCAAAGCTCGGCAGGAGCTGTAATTATCCAGCAGGAAAACACCAGCCAGGCTCTGGAGATGGAGCTTGGAGCTCAGTCCTGGGATCGAGGGGATCAGTATTCAAATGCCAGGGCTCAGCTCCAGCCCTGTCTGAGGGGAAAAGCAGCGCTCAGCATCCTCAAACCTTGGGAAAATTCGGGTCTGTTCCTGAGGGCACAGGCCGGGCTGGCAAATTGCTGCTCCCTCCCCACAGCGCCAGGGACATCTCAGCTCCATCAGCTGAACCACGGCACATTCCTTGCACAGGGCTGAGCCCAGCAGCTGGTCCTCCCCATCCCGGGCACAGTGTCCTTAACCAGTGTCACCCCAAGGAATGTGATGTGCTTGCCCTAATGGAACAGGTTGTGAACTGGGAGAAACCAGCTCTGCTGGTAGGTCCCAGTCCAGGTTGTTAGATAGCAGCAGGAACTCACTGGGACTGGCATCTCTCCATGGATCTATGGAATCTGAAAATCTGATCTCAGCCGGGGCTGAGGCAATACCAGCTGGATGTCCTTGAGATCTGTCTGCTTCCTCCCAGCACCCAGCTCAGAAATCTTGGAATCAGGGAGTTTGCCTGATTCCATGAGAACCAGATCACAGCCCATAAGTGAATTTTGCCTTCCTGGAATGGGGAGTGACTGCAGAGAGGCCGTCGGGGCTGGTGGTTTTTGCACCCTGTTCTGAAAGCTGCCCGATTTCCCGCAGATGTGCACCCACCTGCTGCGCTGTGACACCCGGGCTGCAGCTTTCATATCTGTAAATCACAACTTTTAACCCCCACCCAGTTCACTCTGCAGTCTCAGGGGCAGATTTTCAGAGTTCTTACTCTGGATGGAAAAAGGCAGGAAAGCACTGGTGGAGATTTTCAGCAAGGCACAAGTGGGCTGAATGCTTAAACCTGATGAATTTTACCCACTGCTGAGAATGGCCTCAGCTTTCCCTGTGTTCTCAAGGGCTTCAAATATTTTTGCAAATCCAGAAAGACTCTTGAAACCCTGGAAATAAGGATCCTGTGTCCTTCAGGCATTTGAGCCACAGTTGTGTGGAAATTCAGGCATGATGTTCCCTTTGATTTGGGAATGGGCCACAGCTCCCACGTCCCTGGAGCTTTTGGAAGCACTACTCTGGATTTCTGTTTAAATTAATGCCCTGCTTTGTTTTCCTTCCAGAGGGCTCAGTTTTGGGGTCTCCCAGCACAATCAAGGCCCTGATGGGGTTTATCAGAGACTTGCCAGGGTGGGCACAGGGTGGGCAGGGAGAGAGGCAGAGGCAAGGTCTCAGCACTAACCCAGGAGTGAGAGGAGATCAGGGGCTCCCAAAGCCTCCTAATCAATCCCAGCCTGCCTAGAACGAACATCTCTCCCGCTGCTGGAGCTTCAGACACTAAAAAACCTACTGTAAATGCAACATATCTCTGTGCTTCCTGCCAGCTGGCCCGGAGCCAGCCTATTTCCTTCAAAAAGAGGGATATTTATTTTCATCCTTTTAGAGGCAGCCAATTCATCTCAGACCACCACCAGCTAAAAAAGCTTTATAAATTAGCAGCCTTTTTTTTCTTTTTCTTTTTCTTTTTTTTTTTTTTTTCCTTCCTAATTCTCTCCCCCACCCCTTTAAATATTATTTTCCTTTGGTTGTTGGTGTGAACGCTGTGCCAGGACAAGCGAGCCGGGGCGCATTGCGCCACACTCCCCTTTCTCCCCGAGCTGCAGAAAGACAGTAGCAGCAGTGTCTCACGAAAGCCAGAGGAAACCAAAGCAAAGCCCGGCCGTGACTGATTCTCCTTCCAAATGGCGTAAGCAGGCCAACTTCAAACATGTGAATAATGAGTTATCTGTGCCTGACTTTGTTCGGCAGCACAAGGGACGGTGCCTCCCCACATTTCCCTCCTGCTCCCTCCTGTGAACTCCTGGGCTCTGATTTTAGCAGCGGGGCTGGCGCTCGCTGGGGCTCGGAGGGCACCTCCGTCATCCTGCGTCACGTTTGAGTCCCTTCCAGCTCCCTTCCAGCTCCCAGCTCTGCTCTGTCCTCCCCTCCCTCCTTCCCTGGCACTGGGGCTCCTCCGAATTCTTCTTGGCTGGGCATTTCCCATGGCATGCCTAGAGCTGGAGGTGGGATTCCAGGGAGAGCCTGAGCCACGTCCTTGCCCTGTGTTAGAGGTGTGCAAAGATGAAACCAGCCCAGCATCGGCTGCAAGGGACAGGCCTGCTGTTCCCATAACACAGGAGTCTCACATGTGGCTTCTTTCTGGAGCACATGCTGGGACTTGATAGTCTAGCCGAGACTCAGACTGGGAAAAAATTCCAGCCTCTGCAGAGGACTGGCGTGTCTCTCTGAAGTACCTATTTCGAGGGCTACGGGAGGGATCTGAGAGGTGTTTTGCACACTGAGACTGAGTTTTATCCACTGCTGATTCCTTTCTTGTGGTCCCTTCTCACGGACGTGTAGAGACTAAGCCATGGCTTTATGTGCAGGGACTGCTCCTGGTGAGCCTGGCTCAGCCCTGCAGTTAGGCTGGGAATATTTGGGCTGAGCCTTGGTGGGAGGATGGTGGAATGCCAGGGGGATGCTTGGATGCTTTGAAGGAGGCTCAAGCTGCTGTGCCAGCCCATGCCACCCTCTTCTGGCTCTCGTCTCCTCCTGTCTGGAGCTGAAGCAATGATCTGCAGTGTGTGTGTGCTCATGAACGTCCCCCGGCGTTTCCTCCGCTCCAGCTTGCCGCCAGCATTCCGCAGCCAGGCTCCCGGGGAGGGCCAAGCCACTTCCCAACATCTGCTCTCCTGGCCCCCGGCAGCACGGGGCTGAGCCGGGGGCTGGGGATGAGCGTGACACCCAGCTCTGAGCCCAGCAGGGCTGGGAGGAGGCTGTGCAGCTCCTCAGCTCTCATCTAAGTCCATCTGCAGAGAAATCAGGGAAGTGGGGCTCACATTCACCCCACAGAGCGGTTTTTTTTAATCAAATCTCTCAGCTCTGAGATGTTGGTGTCACTCGAGCCATGAAGTTCCTGGAGCCCTTTCCTACTTTTGCTCAACTTAATATTCTGCATCTCAGTAATCTGAGGAAATCAGCTGGTTTTGGAACTCCCCCTCCACAGCCTGGAAACCCCATCCTGGTCCCGGCTTGGGAAACCACATCAGGTTGCACACTCCTAGAAGGAAGAGCAGACTCTGTTTGGTCTTTGAAATATTTTAATGCAGAAAGCATGTCTTTAAATCATAGCTCTGAGGGCCTGAGCTCGTGTGGCACACACTGTTTCGCTGTCTGCATTCCAAGGAAACACCCAAAACTTCCAGTATGCTTCTTATTACTGGCCTAAAGTGTCAAATTCACGTCGGCTCTTCCAGCTGGGAAGTGTTCAATGGGATAGTTTGTTTGATATGCTGATACAGATCTTGTTATTACATCAGGATCGTAGGTGATCTGTCAATGTTTACATCATGTCACGTTCAATACCGGAGTTAACCGATTCTGAAACCCGATCCAGCGTTAAAACCCTGGCGCTGCTGACAAGGAGTGCCCAAGGTCAGGAGCTGCCACCATTTGACCATGCTGGGCTCTGCTGTTTCCATAAATATTGGCCTGCAAGCCAGTGGTGGCCCAGCTGGAAATGCAGCACAGAACCCCAGCAGTGCCTTTTGTGCCCCAAAATTCACATGCCGGGGTGATTGAGGCTTCTCAGACAGATTTCTTGGGATGAGGGCTGGGGCTGTTTGAAGTTGGGTGAAAATCCGCCCACTGGCTTCGGGAGGCTTTGAGTCAGTGCTTGGGTGAAGGTAGAAACCACCTTCCTGTTCTCTAAGGTATGGGCTATTGTTCACTGGTTTCCTCTCCGTGACAGCTGTGGGCAGATGGGGAAGGGCTTTTAATGAAGCCAACCGCTGCAGAAATTAAAAAGCTCAGGTCGTTCTGATGAAAGAAACCCATTAACAGCGATTCTCTCTTGCGTGACAAAGTCTGACGTCCCCAGCCCTAAGTGACAAGCGGCAGGAAGTCCTGGGGAGACAGCCTGAGCTAAAGAGGGCTGGCAGGCCAAGCTGGTGGTTTTTAACTCATTCTCTGCCTTGTTTCACAGGGTTTGGGGCTGCCAGGTCCCACATGTGGGGACAGGGTGGGACACGGACTGGAGAGGGTCTGGGAGGGCTGGGAAGAGCCCTGATCCCACCACCCCTGTGTTTGCCTTGACTTACGTTTGCATCAAGTTTGCCACTTTCTTTTCAGCAGCATAGTTTCAGGGGCTTGGGGGGTTTTGCTGGTAGTTGCTGGGTCTCCCCACAAACCAGCCCCTTCTGGAGGGTGTTTGCTCCAGGCTGGCAAAGCCCACGGGGCTGTGCCCACCTTCAGACAGCACGGGCACGGGAGCAACCACAGTGCAGCATGACACAGGCACATGAAGCCCTTGGTGGGGCTGCATGGCTGAATAATCTTTAAAAACATGATCAGCATAGAGATCACTTGATATATTTTTTCAGGATTTTCCCTGTCACATGCCAGATACCACCACAGGATAGGGTTTGTGCTGAGATAGAAGAAGGGAATTTAATTTTCATTAGATTTCTGGGGAACTTGGTCTTTGAAGTTCTTTTTGGCTTTCCTGCGAAGCTGTGCCCAAAAAAAAAAACTGGGTAAAGGTGAAATACGACGCTGTTTTTCTTCTTCTGTGTTTAAATGTATAGTGAAATACATAAAATGTGGGCTAAAACAAGACATCTCAGTGCACACACTTTTCCCCTGGAGAAAGCACCATGTGACAGATGCTGCTCACAGCTCCAAAGGCCCTGGATAATGCAGAGGTGCCTGAGGTCTGGGGGCACACAGAGATGAGAAGAGATCATTTATGGTCTTGCTTTGAGGTTTCCTCGGTTTACTTCACACAGCAGGGAAAATACATTTTCAAAATACCGCTGGGTTTTTGCTTTCTGCTGGGTTCATCCTCCCCAAGTCTTCCTCTCTGGTGCCAGCATGTTTTGCCTCGGTTTGGACTCTCACATCCCTGGAAATCTGGGGATTATAGAGCTTGGAGGGGATGGTGGATGTGGAGAGAGAGCAGAGAGGGGTCACAGCTCCTCAGAATCTGTGGCTGGGATGGGTTTGCTGGTGGGACACCCGTGGAGCTCAGCTGGGAGTGCGAGCTCCCCTCTGGAGCTTCCCTCCCATCCCAGCGTCCTCACAGCCGGCCTGGCAAGCGCAGCCTGAGCCAGGCAAGTGGGAGATCAGGAGATACCAGATGCTGGATTTAGAGAGGGGGAAGTGTGGGGCCTTTCTGTGACTTTGCTATAAACTGACACAGCTCACAGAGCCGTGCAGATGTGAGGGGGAAGGGCAGGGGGGTGCGGGCGAGAGGTGCCTGCCTTCATCACCTTTCAAACACGCTGCTTTGCTTTCCTTTTCTTCTTTAGAAGCCACCAAGAGCTGAGCTTGGCTTGGTGGATGTCGGGCTGTAGGATCTGATAAGGCCCAGCTCTCTGAAGTGCTGCAGAAGGGTTTCTTCCCAGCCTCTCTCCCGGCGTGCCTGCACATCTCCGGTGCCCCGAGCGCTGGGACGGTGCCGGGATGAGGCGGTGCCACCTGGGCAAGGTCCCTCCGTGGCAGGTGCAGAGAGCTGGGGGTGTTGCGGGGCAGTCTGGCTGAGGCAGGGGATGAACAAGGAGAAGCCAAGGTCTGAACCCCACACTGATGTAAAGCTGAGGCTCCTCTGGAGCCCCTCCAGCTTTGTGCGGGTGTAACTTAGACTGGAATCCGGTCCAGAGAGAGAGAAGCTGTTTGGCGGTGATTAATACAGTAAAATGTGAAAGTTATGTATCAAGTGCGTTTCATGCGCCTCTCGCCTCGGGACAATTAGCATAAATTTAATAATTATTGCCCTGTGCCAGCAGCTGCTACCTAAGGAGCTGGGAGTGCTTTATGAACGCTCATTAGCTGCTGCCCTGCCTGGGGGAGGTGGGTGATTAGTCTGCCCGTTTTATGGGGAGGAAAGAGGAACAGAGAGAAGCAAAGTGAGGTGGCCAAGGTGTGGCACCAGCAAGGGCTGATCCCATCCCTCCTGTGCCTTCTCCAGCCCCGCTTGGCTCTGACCGAGCTGGGTGGGCACATCTGGGAGGGGGCTGGAGCAAGACGGGAGTTTGTTCTTTAAGCAATGAGCAAATGCTGTAGAAAATAGTTAAAATTCAATGTTTGCTGGTTCCCTAGTCCCCACTTCGCCAGGACAGGGTTTCTCCTGCCTTGCACATGTCTCCCCTCCATGTTCAGAGTCAGTGAGGGCTGGTGGAGGTTGTTCACCTAGACAGGGGCATCCTGATCCAGCTCCTTGACTGGAGACTTTCTGGATGATCTGGAGCCTCCCCTGTGGGTCACTCTGTGTCCACCTGCCCCGGGAGCTGCTCTCTGCCAGGGCTGGCACCCATTATCCTGTGTGAGTAACAGCAAACCACAGAGACAGAGGCTGCATTGGCTCCCTGTGTAACCAGGGTGCTGCAGCCAAAGGGGAGCTGATCAGATACCAGACTCTTTTATCATGTTCCAGGGCACAGACAAAAGCTGGAAGACCAAGCCAAACCCTTCACCGACCGCTACGGAGAGCTGGAACGGCTGCGCCAGTCCATGAGAGTCACCCCAACAACACCCAACCCCCGTGGAGCCCTCAGCACCCCGAGCCACTTCGGCTCCCAGGCTCAAACTCCAATCCAAGGTAACCACCTGGGTGTCCCAGTGTCACCCCTGAACCCTCGTGTTCCTGGCATGGCTGAGTGGGAGCAACCCTCTGGATGGGATTTTAGAGTTGGAGTCCAGCTCTCCCCTAGTTAAGGAGCCAGGGAGGGGTTTGTGTCGATTTCTTGACCTTGGAAGCCTTTTTGCATGCATTAAGTCACTTTTTGCACCATTAGATCTGGGTTTTGAGGAGCAGCTGAGCATCAGCAGTGCGAGGGAGGTGAGAGCAGCACCCTTTGAACCCAGCAGCTCCTCTGACATGAAGGCAGCCGCGCTATGGTTATGCATCAGCCGGAGAGGGTGTTCCGTGCTTTACATGCTAATCCCAACGGTTTCTTATCATTGTGTGGCTGCCAAGTGTGGTGATCCCTCGCCCAGCTCCAGCATAATTCCCCACACGGATGCACACCTGCACGGGCACACACACACACACACACACACACAGAGCTTTGCTCTATCCAGATCTGCCAGCGGCAAGGAGCGCCCGAGTCCCTGGGCGTTCCCCAGGAATCCGCAGCTTGCTGCCAGGACAGGGGCAGGAATTGCCACTGGAGTTACCTGACAGAGAGCAGGCTGCTAATCCTGGAATTTCAGTCCCAAACTAAGCAAGGCATTAAAATATCTCAGCTGCTGTGCTGCTCCTGTCTTTCTGCACGGGCAGATGCCACCAGGATGAATTAAGAGACCATTCTCCTGTCCTCTTCTGTGCTGCTTTTCCATGCACTTTTAGTCTCACTGGTTCTTTTCCTTCAGAAATCAGCAGAGATACTAACAGGGCTTCAAGGAACAGCATTTAAGCTGTCTGTATTTGGAATTTTGGTGAGAAGTAGCCTTTCTGGAAAAGTTTCATAGAAAAAGCTCCCAAAACCCCCGTGCTGTGTTTCCAGTAGGGATATGGTTGTTTGAAAGCCTCGGTGTCATTAGCAAAGTGGGGGTTTTGGGTGTAAAAACATGTTTGAAAATGTTACCCGAACTGTAAAAGCTGCGCCGCTCCTCCCAACCCAAAATTACAGAGAAAATTTAATTTCTTTCTCATTGAAATGCAAATCTCCATGCTTGGAATTTTCATTGACATTAGCAAGGTTTATGAGAAGAACATGGGCATTTTGTGTAGGACTATCATTTGGGTTTTTTTAAAAAAGCAAGAGAGAGAGAAAGAGTTTTCTAGGCTTGTCCCCTTGGCCGCATCATAAAGAAAGAGATCTTGGGGGAAGAAGAAAAGATTTGTATTTTAAATTAGCACAGCCCCCTGCAGTGCCAGAAACCCAAAGAGCGCCGTTTGGAGCAAAGAATCAGGTGATGACACAAATTCAACAAGAAAAAAAATGGAGTTGGCCACAAGCTACCGCCCCTGCCAAATTCCCAAATGCCAAGTGACAGCAGGAGTGGAGACACACAAAATTAGCCTCTGAAATCATTCCTGCGGAGTGAATCCGAAGTCCCAGGAATGCTGCAAAAGGCGGTTTGTGCACGCTCTGCTCTTGGCTCCCTTGTTCCCGAGTCGGAGGAACCGTCTTAAAATGACTGCGGGTTCCTACCAGCGTAACTCGGAGCAGGACCAGCTCAGTAATTTTCATCTCAGCCCTGTCCTTTTGACACAGGTCTGGCTATGACCAATCATAATCATCATTTTAAAAACCCCTCTTTCTCTCGCACACACACACACGGCTTATTCACAAAGATCATAATTTTTACCCGAGCAAGTGGAGCCCGGCCCGTGCCAAGAACAACACGGGAGTTAACAGGCCTGTAATTCTCACGACTTGGCACGTTCTTGGGTAACACACAGGAGAGGCCGATTAGTGGGAAGCAGAACGAGATACCAGCGGGGAGGGGCCGTGGGGCAGGCCGGGGTTCATCCGGCCCCCGCTATCTTTCATGGGGTGCTTCCCAAGGTTAATGTTTTTAGCATCCCTGTGCAGGGATTAAGAGGGGCCAGGAAGGTTTTTCCCCTCCACCAGTGCCCAGCTCCCTCTGCTTGTGTGCTAGTGGTGCTCAGCTTCTCTGTTCTGCTGACCAAGCAGTTTGCACAAACTTCCTAATCTGCTTCTGGCAAAAGCAGGCTGGGAGCTGGGATGCTCAGGAACAGCCTCAGCCACTGTGGGGGGATCCCAGCACCTCAAATCCCTGCACATGGCACTGGAGTTTGGGTTTTTAGGCAGGCAGGAGACAGTGTTTATCTTTGGGAGAATTGGGGTTTGTGGGAGATGCGTTTGCTCTGGCCCAGTCCAATCTCTCCTCCTGAGGAGGGAAAGCCGTGGCCGTGGTGGAGATCACAGCAAGGACGCCGCTGGGAGTGGGAGAAGGGTCTGGCCCTCAGCCACTCGCAGAGGCTTTCAGTAAAGCAGCCCCTGGAGGTTATAAATAGTCCCCATGTAAAATGATCATCCTGAGGTTAAATGGTCTCAAACCAAAACCCTCTCGGTAAGAGAAAGCTGATGGTTTCTGAAGGGCATGCCAGGAAATATGGGAGGAGAGAGCACGGCTCCGGTACCGATCCTGCTCTCTCCAGTGTCAGGGTATTTCAGTGGCTCTGGCCTTGCCTTGCCCCACTCAGATAGGCAGAGACTTGATCCCTTCCCATGCCTGTCCCCAAATGGGATGGACACTGGCAACCCTGCCCACACCAGATCTCATTCCCACTTGTGCTGCTCTGGGGGTAAATAGGGTAACTCTGGGTTCACCCATGTAGCTGTGATGAGAATCTGGCCCAGTGCTGGGCAGGTCAGAAAGGCAGATCCCATCACCATCCAGCTCTGCCTCCCAGGCTTCAACCGAGCAGAGCCTCTGAGGATTTGGCCCAATGCTTCTCCAGAGAGGTCTGGAAATTCTGAGTGTTTGCAATCCCAGCTCTGCCATCCCTGCAGCGAGACACCAAGCTGTCATTAGGATGGCTTGAAATGGTTCCTTATTACGGGCACGCGAAGCCAGAGCTTTGCGTGCCTGCTTCAGTCGAGTTTTGTCTTTTAGCTTAAAAAAATCCAGTAGCTCTCAGAAGTGAAGCAAGATGTTAAAGGGACTTCTGCTGTCTGCCTTCAGCTGCTTCTTGGGGCCCCCTGACTCAGGGGAGGTGGGCTGGTGACAGACACACATCCTCCCAGGAGCAGCCCCCAGTTCTCTGTGTCCTCCTTTGCCCACGTTTCAGCAGTGGCTCAGGCTGAACCATTTTGTTCCCAGCACAGCAGAGCAGGACCGCCCACGCTCGAGTTCTGTGGTGGAAACATCTTCAACCACTCAAAAGCAATTGTGTGCCTTGTCCAGCAGCGTGGAGGGGCCTTGTGCTCACCAGGACAATGCAAAGGCATTTTAGACTGGATCTCCTCGGTACCAGAGCGAGCTGTTTTGATTGATGCACTTCACACCCCCCTGCACACTCTTGTTTTTGCTCCAGAAAAGCCAAACTCCCTCGATTTCACAGGGAGGACAGTAAAGTTAGATCCTTTTGCAAGCCTCTCCTAGCCCTAGTGCATGTGGAATGGTTTTTGGGAGACTCTGTGATCACTGGTGAAGAGCTTCAGATCTCCTGATCTGGAATTTGCTCAGCTTCATTCCCAATCCATAACTTCAGTCCAGCACAACATTTTTATCATCAGCAGAATGCTTCATCATATGCCTTTAAAGTAAAGTCTTTCTCTCTCTTTTTCTTTTTAAATATACATTTTTAAAGTATTACATTACTTTTAAGAAGCCTCTTGGCATGGGCAGCAAGTGCCCCTATTGTTTCTGAAATGCAACGTGGCTGCTCTGAGGTTAAGTCCTGAATTATGGGCCCAGCAAATACACTGAATTGCTGCTTCCTAATCCCTGTCCAGATTGACTTATGGTTTCTTTAAAATATCCGTTTCTTAATGGATAAAAACATTCTACCACGGGCAGAGACTAAATTGTTTCCAAAGGAAGCTAGGCAAGCATTAGTGGGAAGAAAACATATTGTGGGATTCAGCTTCAGCCTCAAAGGAAGGAACATGCTCGAGATGGGTTTCCTGCCTGCTTTCAGGCTTCTGTGTCTATCTTTAAACTGCTTTTCTGCTCCTCTCCCTTACATTTGTGATGTCCCTCCAGTGAATTTGGCATGGAAATATCACAGATGAGCCACAGAGCAGTGCTGGGCAGGAGATCCCCCCAGGACAGAGTCCAGGCACTCGCGACCGCTGCGTTTGTGCCAGGACGTGTGGCCAACCTCAGCCACAGCTCAGGGTGCTGCATCCCTACAGAAGAGCAAGGAGTCCCTTGGAATTTGCCTCAGGGGTTCCATCCTGCCTTTAGCACGGGATTTTTCCAGTGTGCTGGGATCTGCAGTGCCATTCTCAGAGCGGGGTGGGGAGCCCCCAGCCCGGGCGCCGCTGGAGCCCCTGTGCCATCACCCCTCCGCAGTGGGATTCCCATGGCAGACGTGGCCTGGCCCAAACCTGCTCGGCAGGCAAGGTGGTCTAGCTGCAGGCTGGGTTGTAAATCCAGCAGCTTCCTTTTATGTAGTCAGGGCTTGTTAATTTGTTTTAATACCCTCTGAATACAGGTGAAGAGCAAAGCGCAGGCAGGGCGGAGGGGAGTGCCCGCGATCCCCGCTCAGCCCACCCAGCCGCTCCAATTAGCACCGTTATTCATTAGCTCGGCGGGATGGAGCGGCGGGGACTGCGGGAAGTGCCGGGCAGGGGG
Organism: Anomalospiza imberbis; assembly: GCF_031753505.1. Taxonomy (NCBI): domain Eukaryota; kingdom Metazoa; phylum Chordata; class Aves; order Passeriformes; family Viduidae; genus Anomalospiza; species Anomalospiza imberbis. The sequence continues at coordinate 6,036,002 of NC_089705.1, read as the reverse complement.
ATGCGGGCAGAGGGCTCTGGGATGAGCGAGGCTGTGCCGGAAGCTGGGAGAGCTGGGCTTGTTTAGTCTAGCGAAGGGCAGGCGGGGAGCGGGGCTGATTGCTCTGTGTAAATACATCGAGGGGGTAAGCACGGCGAGGCAGAGGAGCTAATGTAAGCTCTGGAGGACACTGCAAGCACAGGACATGGGCCTGGACTGGTTCTGCATAAATCCACGCTGGAATTAGGAGCAGGGTCCTCCCCAGAAGGATGGGTCCAGAGGATTGGAGCATCCCAATGGATCTGGAAGGGTTTGCAGAGGAGGCCGAGATGCAGTGCGTGATTCACTGAGCTGGGAACACCTGGGAATTTCCCTGCTCTGCTGCTGCCCGGTGAATTTGGGGTGGGAGAGGACCCGGGAGCTGGCTTTGTGCTGCTCAGCGGGGCGGGTTTGGAGCGGCGTGTGTGTGTGCACGGCAGCACACGGTGTTCAGGGAGAATCACAAAACTGAGCAGCAAACGTGCTTGGCAGTGTTGAGGTGGTGCCTGGCGATGCTGTGATAAAGACCTGTGTGTTGTTGTGTTTTGGTTTGGGGTTTGCGTTTTTTTTTTCAGACTCTGCAGAGGAAGTCCGTGCACCCAGTTTGTGAGCTGGTTCTATCAGATACAGAGCAGTGCTCCATGGGCGTGTAACAACGGATGCTGTTCACACCCTCCTTTTTTTTTCAACACCTCCCCTCCTCCCCCAAAATATATTTTGCTCTGTTTTACGTGGGCTGAGAGGAAGGGGCCGTTTTCTTTTTTAGTTGGCTCTGACTTGGAAACAAATGAACTTGTTAACATACGTGACAGAGGCGTGAGAGCGTGCCTGCACGCGTGGGTGGGGAGGAGAGCGGCGCCTTCTCTAGAGATGAGCTGGGGCTTCACAGATCAGATGCATCTCGTGCACCTTCCCATGGAGATTCTCTCCTTCTCTTGGCCACCCGCCTCTCCGTGCTCCCACATGGAGTTATTGTCATCAGGGGAAGGATGCAGAGAGGGACAAAGATCAGAAAAATGCTCAAAGATGGCTTGGAGGTCCAAGCGTGACAGAAACGAGCAGAGAAAAGACAGCCAAAGGTATATCCAGAGCGGGAATGTCTGTCCCTACTGTCACACACATGCTGGTGTGTTATATACAGAAGCATAAAGTATCATTAGTGTTTACATGGTCGTCAATCATTGTGCAGTGAGACAGGAAAGCAGGGCTTTTTCCCCTGGGGTAGATTTTTCATGACAATTTTGCCAGGCACACATATGCACAGAATTAGAACAGTGATCTATGGCCAGGCTGAAGATATTTTATGTTCTATACACTTGTAGAGTGCCACGCTATCAAGTTCCCTTTACATTCCCTTTATTCCCTGTGTGTCTCACACACTGTGAGTATTTGTTGTGTAACATCCACACAAGCTCAGGTTTATTGCTGACTGGGTTCATCAGCCACCGTGTGCTCCCCACATCTCTAAGGTGGGGACCAGGTGGCATCTGGGGTGCTGAGGAGCTGCTCGGGCTCCCCACGTCGCTGCCTGGCCCCAGATAATCTGATAGTGATGATGCTGCTGTACATCAGGCCCCAGTGCCGTGCTCTGCCACGTGCCTGGGGTGAGCTGGTTGTCTGGGTACCATTGCAGCACTGAAGAGGTCCTGATGTTGCTTTTGCTGCCCTTTCTTCCCTCCTGGCAGAGCAGATGTGTTCCTGGGTTAGGAGGTAGTGGCAGCACCCACTGCTCCTCTGGGATGGATGCACATCAATCCCTAAAACCAACTGCAGGGTCCATTGCCTCATCTCCTTGAAGGCTTCCAGGGACCTCAGAGCAGATCCACCAGCCCTGACCCTGCCAGGCTGCAGGGACCAGTTCCACTCCATCCAAGGCAGCTCCCAAACCCATCGTGGTCTGAAGGGAGGCGGCTGAACACACCCAGAGAAACCTCTGTGGTTGGCAGCCTCACGAACCAGCCCTCCCCACCTCCTGGCCAGCCCTCGCCACCATGACCCAGCTGAGGTTTGGCTCCCATCAGGGGCATCTCTCTGCATTTATCTCCTGGCCACCCACCCAAGGAAAGGGCCTGTACTGTCTCTGAGGCAGAGGGAGAGCTGCTGTGTCACTGCCGTGCTGTTGTTTTATCTGGAAAGGGGCTGAGCAGCTTTCAAAGCATGTTTCTATCCAGCCCCTTGTGCAGGGGGGACTTGGGGGTCCTCAAAAGGTGCAAATTGCAGCTGCACAATTAAATCATGGGGTGTGTCCCGGCCTCCGCGGTCCCTGGGGCAGCTCAGCCCTAAGGAGGAGACAGTGGCATTACTAATCAGGGCTTTGACCTTTACATGGCTTTTATTTAATACACATTCCACACTTCCCCAAACTCCCATCCAAAACATTGACATTTCCGCTGATAGATTGGGTCAGATTTTGGAGTAGTTGGGGGACTCAATTCACTCTTACAATGGTTAAATTCTTACAGCTAAATGGGCTTATTCAGTTAGTGCAGCAGCTGGTGTGATTTCGAGAAGAAAATAAACATTTCCTTCAAATATTTTGATTGGCAACTGGACAACTGAAGTACTCAAACTCGGATTGCCAGGGTCCAAAAAAGCAAATGGGGGCTGGACAGCGAGTAAGCGAGGGAAAACCGTAGTAAATCCTCGGAGGCAGCACTACGGAGCAGATGTGTGTGAGATGTGCCGGGGAAGGGGACAGCAAGAAGGGGTTTTTAAAGCCCATTTTGAGCTGTGATTCCAAAGGGAATGCGCAGCTCGAGGGTGCAGCTTCACCACTCCTTGTTCCCTGGCTTTGCTCAGCTGCTGCTTGCTCCAGGTTGCTGTTTGATCCTGGCTGTGGCAGAGGGTCCTTGCTGCTGAGTTAGGTGGTTATGGAGGGTGTTAATGGCCGTGTTTTAACTGGATCTCACTGGGGTTGTTTCAGTGGAGATTTCCTCGCGTGCAGGGCAGGCGCTGGGGCTGTGTGGCTCCGATCTGAGGCAGCCAGGATGGAGGGGCTGCCCTGAAGTGAAGGAGATGGGATGGAGAGGAAACCTTGAGGCGAGGACCAAGATGGAAGGGGCAGTTGTGAGGTGACAGCGCTGAGGTGAAGGAGATGGGATGGAGGGGCAGCTCTAAGGCAAGGACAAAGATGGAGAGGAAACCCTGAGGTGAAGGGCATGGGATGGAGGGGAAACCCTGAGGTGCTGGAGCCTGGATGGAGAGCGTGCTGAGGTGAGGGGGCTGAACTGGAGAGACAGTTGTGAAGCGAAGGAGATGGGACAGAGGGGAGCCCTGAGGCGAGGACCAAGGTGGAGGGGAGCTCTGAGGTGAAGGAGATGGGATGGAGGGGAGCTCTGAGGTGAAGGACACATGAGAGAGGGGCAGCCCTGAGGTGAAGGACACAGGACAGAGGGGAGCCGTGAGGTGAAGGAGATGGGATGGAGGGGAGCCCTGAGGTGAAGGACACAGGACAGCAGGGAGCCCTGAGGTGAAGGAGATGGAATGGAGGGGAGCCCTGAGATGAAGGACACAGGACAGAGGGGAGCTCTGAGGTGAAGGACACAGGACAGCGGGGAGCCCTGAGGTGAAGGACACAGGACAGAGGGGAGCCCTGAGGTGAAGGACACAGGACAGCGGGGAGCTCTGAGGTGAAGGAGATGGAATGGAGGGGAGCCCTGAGATGAAGGACACAGGACAGAGGGGAGCTCTGAGGTGAAGGAGATGGGATGGAGGGGAGCTCTGAGATGAAGGACACAGGACAGAGGGGAGCTCTGAGGTTTAGGACACAGGACAGAGGGGAGCTCTGAGGTGAAGGAGATGGGATGGAGGGGAGCTCTGAGGTGAAGGACACAGGACAGAGGGGAGCTCTGAGGTGAAGGACACAGGACAGCGGGGAGCCCTGAGGCGAGGACCAGGATGGAGGAGAGCCCTGAGGTGAAGGATAACAGGACAGAGGGGCAGCCCTGAGGTGAAGGAGATGGGATGGACGGGAGCTCTGAGGTGAAGGACACATGAGAGAGGGGCAGTCCCGAGGCGAAGGACACAGGGCACAGCGGCAGCGCTGAGACGCCGGCCCTGAGGCGATGGCGAGGCCCCGGCCCCCTCTGGCGGCCGCCTCCTTCCCGCCTCCTTCCCGCGGCCCGCCGGGCGCCCCCTGCTGGCGGCGGGGCCGCGGCCCCCTCAGGGGCCCTGCGCGGGCCGAGGCCGCCGCGGTTTGGTTTCTAGAGTGGTTTGCGGGTTTATTTGTAGCCTCAGACCGGCCAGGGAAAGCTGGAGCTTTAATCTGGGCCAGACTTAGAGCCCAAGGCCGGCGGGGTTGAAAGCCAGCTGGTCACGGCCACTTGGACGCCTCACGTTTGAGGGCTTCGCGCTGAGGGATTTGCTGTTCGAAGGATCTGATTTCACAGATCCCAGCCCTGCAGAGTGCCCTGGCCAGGGGTTCAGAGCCTGGCAGAGCTCCCTCTCTGCCCACCCGTGTACCTGAGCGTCTCCAGACCCCACAGCCTCGCTGTGCCTTGCCCGTCACACACACGCACAGAGAGTCCGTAATTAACACTCTCGCATGCTCCTGTCTAAATTAGTAGCAGGGACCCTCTGCCAAACGGTGCAAGTTCAGGCCAATAAAATGTAGCCTCTAAAAAAAAAAAAAACCCTCTTTGAGTGAGTTATAGAGGAAAAAGGAAATGTGCCCTGAGCGCTCAGGTTTGATTTCGATTTGCATTTTATGGAATATTATTTATGGAGCTGTGAAAAGTAATGAAGGAACGCGGTCTGAGCGCTGGAGATTGTCATCTGGGAAGGCAGCGAGCAGCAGTCTGTGTGTTCGGGGGCTGAGGGGGATTTGGAGGCTGCTTTTTCTCGGTGCAGAGCTGCCGAGTTTAAAGGCCGGCATTCAGAAGACAGCACGTTTTCTTTCCCGTCCAGGTGCAGGCAGGATTTCTGCCCCATGGTCCTGTCTCAAGCCATGATGCTGCAGGATTGCTACCGCCACGGGGCTGTGGTCAGGCTGCTTCTTGCAGAGCTGGTCTGCAAACCTCAGCTCCCTCAAACCTCAGTGCCTGGCAGCAGCTGTGGCTGCAGCACGGCTTTGGGATGGGTCCCTGCTGGGCTGTGGATTCGGGCTGGGAGCGCTTTTCCCACCGCTGTGCTTTTCCAGCCAGCCCAGCACGGAGCAGGGCCGGCCCTGTGGCCGGGCAGCCGCTTCCACGGGCGCTTTCCAACGCCGGGTGTGTGCAGAGCAGTGTGGTTCAGGACAGCTTTGAGCTGCTCCTCTCTTATCTCGCCCCAAAGCCACAGCCACGTTCACAAACCAGGTGCTCCCCAGCCTTCCCCCTCCGTGGAGCCTGCGTGGGAAGGCAGGCGCTGCTGGGCGCCCGCAAAAGGGCTGCAGGGGAGGGAGGGAGGATCCTCCCTTTCTCCTTCCACGGCTGAAGGACTCACCTGGGATCAGAAGGGAGGTTCACACCAAATCCCCTCCATACCTGCTCCTCCAGAGCGTGCCCGTGTCACTAGGTAGCTGGAAGGGATTAAATCAAGAGTTTTCTCCTGGGGAAATGCTTTGGGGCCTGGAACGCCAGCCCTGAGAAGTTAAAAATGCTTCACTGTAATAAACAGATCTAAAACACGCGTCCCTGCGCATGCAGAGCAGCCACGCAATCCTCTGGATGTGTGTTTGTATGTAGATGCATTTCCAAAACCAACAGGCGTGATTAGCATACTCACCTCACATTCTCTTGCTCTGAGGGATACAAAATCCAGCTGATGTGACCAAAAAAGTCACTTTTGAGGCTGGGTGGCATCCCACTAGCAAAGGAGAAAGGCCCTGCTTTTAACAAGGTAAAAATAGAGGAGGTCTGAAGGACAGAGGTTTCACTCTCTCCTTGGAGAGCAAACCTCACTTCTCTCTGCTTTGATGCACCAAGGCCAGAGGTTCCTGGGCTCTGTCTCAGCCTTGGGACAGCTGAGAGAGCCACAGGAATGCCTCCAGCTCCTCAAAGGAGTTTCTGCTGTGGATTCCCACCGCTAACCTGGGCTTCCTGCAGGAGGACGGGATCCCAAGCCAAAGTCCCTTTCCAGTTCCAAGCTGGCTGCGACCCTCTTTGGGTTTCGACCCTCCAGGAAAAGGTGTGGGGGGCTCCATCATCCAATGGAGCTGGGGAACATTCCCACCACAAGTCTCCCTTCCCCCAGCAGAGAGCCTGAATTTCTCACTCTCTTTATCCTCTTGGAAGAAGAAAAATACACAGAGAGCTGAAGCAGAGGGATATAGTGGCTCCTGGCTTGGGAGTTTTCAGCTGTGTGTTTATCAGCTCCATCCCCTGATGGTATCAGCACAAACAGGCCACCCACAAGAAGGCTTAGCAGGCTGGTCTGGGCTCCAGCTTTTCCTGCCTGTCTCCGTGTGTGTGTGTGTGTGTGTGTGTGTATACAGCAGGGATGGATGATCCCAGGGCCCGGCCGTCTGGGGCCTGCCACCATTTATTTACTACACAGCTGATGTCATGGCTAAACATCTTTTTTCTGTGTTTATGGGGTGTGCTGCTTTAATCTGCCCGAGATGAATAGACCCCTAAGAGAAGTCAGCTTAGCCGTGTCCCTTCTTGGATAGGAAACAACAAATTTTAGGACAGGAAATGGGAGCAACTTAAACAAATGGGTTTAGGGTTTTTATTTAAGTCCCTCAGCTCATTTCCTTGGCAGACCCAAGAGGTGCTTTCCCTTCCGATTCCTTGGGAACGCTCTAACCACCCCCTCTCCTCCTGCACCCCGGCAGGCACGTCAGAGCTGAGCCCCTTCTCGGACCCGCGGCAGTTCGAGCGCTCCTTCCCCACGCTGCCTGCGCTGACGGAGACGCGCTTCTCCGACCCGCGGATGCATTACCCCGGCGCCATGTCCGCCGCCTTCCCCTACACGGCCACGCCCTCGGCCACGGGCATCGGGGGCATCAGCATGACCAGCATGCCCACCACCACCCGCTTCCACCACACCTACCTGCCGCCCCCGTACCCCAGCTCCACGCAGAACCAGAGCGGGCCCTTCCAGGCCAACCCCTCTCCCTACCACTTGTACTACGGGACGTCCTCGGGCTCCTACCAGTTCTCCATGGTGGCGGGAGGCGAGCGCTCGCCCACCCGCATGCTCTCGTCCTGCACGAGCGCCTCGGCGGGGAACAACCTGATGAACCCCAGCCTGGGCGCGCAGAACGACGGCGTGGACGCGGACGGCAGCCACAGCAATTCCCCCACCACCATGAGCACCACGGGCAGGATGGATGAGTCCGTCTGGAGACCCTACTGAGGAGGAGCTCAGCTGGGCACCCATGGCTTTAACTTAATCAGCCACCGTGGCTCCTTTTGGGAGCGACCAAAGTGATGCCAAGAGAAAAGTTAAACCAAAGTCTTCCAAACCCAAAGCTAAGGATCCTCTGCATGCAGACATCAAGCGAAGGTGGACCAAGACCTTCCTTACATTTCAAGGTGAACGCCCACGAGGCTTGAATGTGTCGCTTGATGTGGTTCCTTCCGTATGTTTTAGGTATGTGGATTGTACATAGGGAAAAAAAACCCCAAGGACGTGTGGAATCAGATCTTTGGTACTTGCAGAGCACTTCTCGTTCATCTCACACCTCTTCCCCACACAAACCATTCAGAAGTGAGGAGAATCTCACCCTTCCTCTGCAAAATGGTTCAGAGAAGAGAAGATACCAGGGAGTCATCCGAGCCATCTCTCTGCCAGTGCCAGAGGACCGAACTTTAAAAAAAAGGAGAAAAAAAGAAAAAAAACCCCATTGTCTCCTGTCCTTCCCTCCCTGCTGGTGAAGGGTCCCTGAGCACCACAGAGCAATGGGGTTTGCAGCACAGCCAGGGGCACTGGGGCTCAGTCAGCCACGTGAACAAGAGCTGTGACGTGATTATTGTTATTATTTGTTGACGACACAAGTTGTATTGTTCATTTTGGTGTCCCTGTCGTCGTTTGTCAATCAGTAACGTGGCTGACCCCGGGCCTGGCTGACCTCTCCCCTCCATGTTTACACACGAGATGTACTTTTTATGGAGATGTTTTGTTTTGTTTGTTTGCTCTCTTGTCCTGACCTCACCTTTCAGCTCTTTGCTCCCCTTAGCGAACCTCACTGATGGTGGCTGAAGTGAAGGCGGTGTCCAGGACAATCTGAGACATTTGAGATGCACTTCCAAGGGGCTCAGGAGCCTTTGGCATGGCCTTGCCACCGTCCTCCAGTGTTCCTTCCGTCCCCTCAGAGTGGCAACACTCACAGCTGGTGGCAAAGCATCACAATTCTGTTCTGGTCCTTTCCCATGTTCTCATCCAGAGAGGATTAACACCATTTTTTATTTCGACTCACATGTGTCAGTTCATCCTGAAAGCTCTGAGATCTGGAGAAAGGAGCAGTTTCTACTCCTGGTGGTGGGAATGTTGTGAATTGATGCTGGGCAGCCTTTTCCATCCCCTCACCCTCCTGTCCTTCCCCAGGTGACCCCGAGCACGGGGATCTCGCTGTAGAGGAATAAGCGGAAGAGGGGGCACTCAAGGTGCCACTGGTGGCGGTGGCATCAGGTGGCATTTGCAGGAACCAGGTCTGCCAAGCACCACACACCCTCACAGCTGACACCGCAGAGATTGCAACCAAACAGGGCCATGGTGGCAGGCGGCCGGAGGGGTGCTGTGGGCTCCTCCAAGGCTGGCTCAGGGGCTTGGCTCTGATGCACAACACTGGGTTTGTCACCTCCTGCAGGCCACCTGTGCCCACTGCTGGCATGAGAATTGGGGCTGGATTCAGGATTCTTCGTGCTGGCAGGGCTGGGAGGGCGCAGGCAGATTCCTGGGGATCCATAGCTGCAGTACCCAGTGCCCTGCAGAGCCCTCCCCACAGCCAGAGGACAGTCCCAGCCCCAGTGGCACCAGTAACCACGCCTTTCTTTTTCCACTTCTGCCATAAACACAAGAAAATCGAACCCCCAGAGCTGCCCTCCTGGCCCCTGTGCCTCAGTCACACCGTCCCAGCCTTGTCACCTGTCCCCAGCTCCCAGCTGGCAGCCGGTCACCCTCAGCACAGAGCGCTGGAATTGCACTACCACGGCGAGGCTGGAGCAGCACATCCTGGCTGCCCTGGAGAGCTGCCATGACCACTCACAGTTCCATAAGCAACGAAGAACAACTCTTTTCAATAATAATAATAATAATAATAATGATGATGATGATAATAATAATTTTTTTTTTTTAATAAAAGGCCTTACCCCAGCATAACTGCAACCTCCACTTGCCTTAGTGCCGGCGCTCGCCGGCTCTGGAGCTGGACAGGGCAGCCTGTGTTTTGATGCCTTTTTGCATTTGTCACCCTGTCCCACTGGTTGAAAGCACAAAGGAAACAAGGCGTTCGTAGTTCTAGGTTAATTTAAGACTATTTGTAGTGAGTTTTAAAAGAGAAAATAATAAAAAGAATGGCAACGATGTTGTTTTTATGACATATTGTCATGTGAAGGTGTAAATAGATGCACCTCTGTTGTATGCAAATGGTCATGAGACAGGCCAATGTTTTTTGCTTTGCACTATAATTTGCTTTTTTTTTTGAAAAAAAATGCACAATCGCTTGTACAGTAAAGCCCCTTTGTCTGGCTCACAGAATATTTAACTATAAAATCTAATTTTTGGTCTTATTTGTTATAATAATATAATTCTTAAATGTGTTGAAGGATACGATTCTTAATAATGCTTCTAATACTTGTATGTGCAGGGTAAAAGATCACCAGACTAAGGAGATGAGATCAGAGATCTTTGTAGATAAAGAAGGCTAAAGTTGTTGGGTTTTTTAATGGTGTCTTATGATGGACATTAAAAAAAATGCTAGTGATACCAAAAAAATGTGGTTATTTGTGTAATACCCCAGCCCTACTTGAAGGTAATGCCCTATATTTAATATGTAGCCCAATTTTTAACCTGTAGCACTTGTCACTGGGGAGGGGGGCGGTGGGGAGGGCAGAGGAAGAGGAAGAGGAGGGTCTGCTCCTGGACAAGTCATCGGGGAAGCTGCGGCTGGAGGAGTCTCCCGGCTCTGGCTTCCCTGAGAGCAGCCGGGCTCCGCGGGGCGGGCGTGGGGACAGAGCCACGGCTCGGGGGACGGTTCTGCTTTTCTGGTATGGGGTCATTTCTGCTCCGCGGGCCGTGGCCGTGGCCTCTGGCCGCCGTGTAATCCTGTCAATGCCATGTGGAACAATAAACAAATGGTTACAATGGCCCCGCCGCCTCCCGCCTGTCACTTCTCGCCGGGGGCCGTGCCCGGGGCAGGGAGGGCTCCTCACGCTGCTCTTTCTGTGCCCCGGTGCAGGGGAAGCTTCCCCACGCTGCCCTTTCTCCAGGCTCTGATTTTCGGCTCATTCAGAGCATCCCGGTACCAGCTCCGGTGCTCGAGGGCTGCTCTTGGCCACAGCTTGGCAGCACAAGGGTGTCCAGGGGAGGGCAGGCAGGGATGGGGTGGAGTGGGAGGACCTGAGCTGGCTGAAAACCCATTTAAAGCTGTCCGGAGGGTGTGGAGCACTGGCCGTGGCCGCGGGCAGCCCTGGCGGGGTGATCGCTGCATGCCAGCCCAGCATCGCCTCCCTGCCCTCCTCCTGTCAGCGCCGTCCCGAGCCGCTAAAGCTCCGCACAAAGCCAGCAGCACCCAAACTGGGTGCCAGCCCAGACCCCTCAGCACTCAGCTCTCGCCTCCAGCACCCAAATGACGGCTGAAAGGCAAAAATGAAAAGGTCCCAGCCCACAGCAGGATCCGGTGCCAAGGCGCTGCGGGCCGGGGCTCCCGAGGAGCCGGCGAACTCAGCGCCAGAATTATTCATGAGCCCGGGGCAGGAGCGCCGGAGCCGTTCCCAAAGCTCTGCCTCCCCTCTGCAGCATCTCCGTGAGCGGTGCCCACAGCAGAGTTTGTGTGGAAAGAGGAAAAAGAAAAAATAGGAAAAGCCCAAACCAAACCACAATAAATGCTCATACCCAGCTCCACAGCCCTGGCCAGCGGGAATATGTTCCAAGGAAAACCCGAGAGTTAGCTGCCTTTTCTTCACAGCTACTGGGAGAGGAAACACCCCGAGGTGTAGCTGTTATTTACAGGAACTTTCTGTTCCAAGCGGATCCGTGCTTTTCTCGCAGCCTCGGAGCTGCAGTGGGAAGAGAGAAGGAGAAGGAAAGAGGTGGGGGGGGGGGGGGAAAGAGCAAATAAAAAGGGTTTTATTGTATTGTCATGCACTGGATTATCCATGAAATCCATGGGGTTCAAGTGGGTTTGGCGCTGGTGCCCGTGGAGGGGATGAGGATGTGTTGGGCCAAACCAGTGCCTGGGGGACAACAGCACCTAAAATCCTGATGGGAGGCCCAGAGAGCTGATGGCGTTAAATGTGCCCAGCACCTGAGGGCCAGAGGGCTGTGATTTTTATATGGGCATTATTTTTATATGGGTATTATTATTATTTGTGTTATTCTATAGGTGATACTTTTATAAGGCTGATGTTTTTATATCGGGGATATTTTTACCCAGGCCACCTACCCTGCACGGCATCCAACATGCTGCATCGTGCTTCCACACAGGTTTTGCCCCAGTTTAATGAATTTAAATGGGAGAACTGTACCCCATCACAGTAGTGTGGGGTTGTGGGGTACATCAGCCTCTCCCAAAGCCTCCCAAATACCCGAGGGCTCCCTGTATTCCAGGGGGAAGCTGAAAAACGGGGCTGAAAGCAACAGCGTGGGGCAGTCAGAGCAGGAATGTTTGGATTTTCTCTTGCAACAGAAAACAGAAAGGGGGAAAAAATAGCTGGAGCTTGGAAAGCTATTTTTTGAGTATTCACATATTAAATTGTGTGGACTAAAAAATCTCAGGAAAAATGAAGACTATTTCCTTTGAGATCAGAGCTAACAAAAGTCTCCACAAAAAGCTTGTTTTATTGTCATTCCAGCCCAAACTCCAAAGCCCAGCCTCTGTTTTAATGACTCTGTTGTGTCCAAACTGCCTTGGTAAATAATCTTTTAGCTTGCACAAGTTCTGAGACTACACAGGATATAGGGGAAGGATCCTGGCTCTTGTCTTGCCCACATCAAGCCCTTAACAAACCGTGCCCAAACGAGCAATCAGCATCATTAAGGCCCAATTCTGTTCCTCTGAAATAGGAATGAAATCCTGTTCCTCTGAAATAGAACCAGCTGGCCCTGAGAGGTGCAGAGCACCCACCCAGCACGCCCAGGGACCCCCTGCACCTGCAAAAAATCAGCCCTGTGGGCACCCAGCTGGAGCAGAGCGAGGTTCCCACTCTGGCATCATCTCCATGGGCATCCACGGGGGGTTAATCCTCCTGCAGGGCCTTCCTGCTGGAAAGGATGGGGGGTTTGTGGGGCTGGGGTGGGTGTTTTTGTGAATGCTGCCTATTTAGAAGCTAAATGATGGAAAACATGGAAAATTCATTAGGGTGTCTGGGCAAGTGTTGGGTTACACGTCATTCACATCCACTTACTCAGCGGGACCTCGCGCCTTGGGGGAGAGATATATTTATATACATTTATATACATGGATTTTATAGAGAGGAGTGGTTGGGGAGTTTTTTTCCCCTTCATTTAATTTCCAGACTGGCACAAAAATGAGACTTTTTGCCTCTCTTCGAAACTTGCTGCCCCCTCGGCCTGGGCTCGCTGGGCTCTGTCCCCTTCCCAGCCCTGGGAGGTGACCGGTGCTACTCCCAGTGCTTGGAAAAGCAGGAGCTGTTAGCCCAGGATCCATAAAGGGCAAATCCATGGCCAGGGCAGGACCTGCAGGCTGAGATCCCCAACTGGCTGTTCCTTCAGTGCTGGCTGGGGGACAATGAGAGCTGGGGGAGGAGCAGGGAGTGGAGGGCTGGTCCAGTGCCCAAAGCATAAAACCCGAAAAAAACCCCCAAACCTTCACTCCTGATAACTCAGAATTTCTCCAGTTTGCTGCAATACAAAACCAACCCAATGTAAACATTGTTCCAAGGTCATAGGAGATGTTTTGTTCAGGATGTTTCATTTTTCAGGGAGCTCCTTCTCCCCAGCTTCAGCCTGTCCTGACCCCACCTTCCAGCCCTGAACCACATCAGAGATGCCACCAAGCAGGGCCATGTCACCTCCTGATGGCACCTGAACCTGCATCCCGGTGCTGGCAGCCCCAAAAACCACATCTTGAAAGCCTCAGCAGGAACCTCGTGTGCTGTTCTGTGATTTAATCACACATTTTATTTTTATTTAGTCCATGCAAAGCAAGGCCCCCGTGTAACTGTTAATTCCTGCCAGCAGCAGCCTGGGATGCGGGGAAGGTGTTTTCTTGTGCAGAGGCTGGGCTGGGCCGGGAGATCAGAAGAGTTTAAATTAAAATAGGCTCATGTGAGTCTTTATTCTTGGCTTAGCCCACAGAGGCTAAAATCGCTGTTAAGCGACGCAGCGCCGGGATCCCGCCGCTGTCAGACACCCGGCCCTGAGCGCAGCCCCACTTCAAAGCGCCGGGGCAGGGCACGGTGCAGAGCGAGGCCTCATTAACCCGGGGATCGCGTTAGATGGGCCGATAGCGGGCTCTAATTAGGGCAGGAGGGGCGGGCAGGGGAGCCGGGGCCACGTCCCGTGTGTGAGTGCGCGGGGCCGTCCCGGAGCATCCCCCAGGTGAGCGCCCCGGGCGGGCACCTGCTGCGTGGGCCGGGCTCACGCGTGACGGGGCAGGTCCGCGTGGCGGGGGACGCGCGCCCGGCGGCTCCCGGAGCCTCCCGGAGGCACCCGCAGCACCCACAGCTCCCTGCACCTCCCGCCGGCCCCACCCGGGCACCGCCGGCCGGCGGCTCCCCCCGGGATGCGCCGCTCTGCCCGGGATGCGCGGCGCTGGCGGGGCGGGATCCGCCCGGGGAGCGGGTTGGGAGCGTCCCCCCCGCTGCTGCAGCTCCCGAGGGTGCGGCAGGGCGCTCGCACGGCTGCTGGGGTTGTTGGTGGTGTTCCCTGGGCTCCTGGCAGGCAGCACCGTGTGCCTTGAGCCCGACGGGGCTGGAAAAGCCACGGGTGTCTTGGCTGGGCAACCAAACCATCCCTGGGATGGCACCGCGGCACCAGGAGAGCCCTGGGAGCACCCGGCTCTGCCCCGAGCTCCTGCCCAAAGCGCCGCAGAGCAGGAGAGAAAGGAAACCCCGGGCACATTTTGAGGCTAGATGACCCAAATCCCGGCCCTGTGAGCACCCCAATCCCGGCCCTGTGAGCACCCCAGTCCTGGCCCTGTGAGCACCCCAGTCCCGGCCCTGTGAGCACCCCAGTCCGGCCCTGTGAGCACCCCAGTCCCGGCCCTGTGAGCACCCCAATCCCGGCCCTGTGAGCACCCCAATCCCGGCCCTGTGAGCACCCCAGTCCTGGCCCTGTGAGCACCCCAATCCCGGCCCTGTGAGCACCCCAATCCCGGCCCTGTGAGCACCCCAGTCCTGGCCCTGTGAGCACCCCAATCCCGGCCCTGTGAGCACCCCAGTCCCGGCCCTGTGAGCACCCCAGTCCCGGCCCTGTGAGCACCCACACCGCGATGCCGATGGGGTGGGCGGCCAAGGATCAGCTCGGGGTCTCCATCACCGCACGGAGACTCAGCGATCCCCCAGCGGAGGTGCCGGGAGCCCCTTCCCCAGCCCCGGCCGGGCTCTGGCGGCGCTCCAGGAGGGATATTTCACACCAGTGCTACCAGGCGCAGTATTTCCTTTCCATCCGAGCGATTTGCAAAGCCCCCGGGTCCCTGCGAACATACACAGGGAGGGTTTTAATTCGGGCAGGAGAAGAGCCGCAGCAGAGCTGGGTTTGGCTGCGGAGGGCAGTCCCGGAGGTGCCGGTCCCGGTGCTGCTCCCGGTGTGTGCCCGGTGTGTCCCTGGGGCAGCTGCAGCCCACACCCCCCCGGCAGGTTTTGCTGTTTGTCTTTGCAGCCGGTGGGTTTATTACGGCAGGGAACACCCAGAATTTTTTTTTTTTTTCTGTCTGCCATGAAATCGATACAGTAATTTCATTTCTCAGCCATAAATGAAATGAGCTGTAAAGCAAAGTTGGGTGTTTAAGCCGGAGTGAAAGAATGAATTGTTCTGATGGGGGGGACGTTAACGAGGGGATTAAATGTTCCTGCGAATCTTGGGGGTCCCCAGGCCGCCCCGACTGACACTGGGCGGTTTTGGGGCTCCCTGTCCTGCCTGGGTGGGACACAGAAGTTCACTGAGCCCCACCAGGGACCCCTCCAGGCATGGAGATACTCCAGGGGGTTTGGGGCACTGGTGGCCAAGGGAAAGAGCAGAGGGAAGTCCTTGTGGGATGGGGCTGGTGGACAGCTATGCTAGCCTCTCATCTCCTCATCCTCATCTCATCCTCATCCCCTCACAGCGACACTTCCGTATTGGGATAGACTAAAAGGAATGGGAAAAACAACCCCAAACCAAGGAGATGTTTGTTACCAGCAGCCTTTCAGCTGACCCAAAGCAGCTGGGGTTTTTATGCTGGGTTTTTTCACGGGGACACAACCCCTGCTGCTTTCCGAGGAGGGTGGGCAGAGGTTTCCGCTCCCGGGGCCGGGCAGTTCACAGCTCAGGGGATGTTTTCCCTGCCACAGAAGGCAGGAGGTTTGCCCAGCTCCACACCATTAAAGATTAAGCCCAGAATTTGGTCTTTGCTTTCCTGCCCACAGCCTGGCAGCCCGACCTCGGGAGCCCTCCTCTCATGGCAAGAGCCCAAGACCCTCAACTCCCCTCCTGCCCTTGCTCCATCATTTATTTTCCAGTGGAAAATAACCCAGCGCTGATCCGGAGCACTTTGACAAGTCCAAAAATATGAGGCCATATTATCTTTAAACCATTTTTAAAAAGCCCCACAGTGAAAGCCCTACTGGGGCAGGAGAAACTCCAGCCAAGTTCCCCACGTCCGCCCCCTGCTCCAGTTGTATTCCCCTGGAAATCCTCGCAAAGAAAAACACAGGGCATGAAAAAAAATTTGGTTTTCATTAAAACCCTCGAATGTGAGGGGTTCTGTAACTTTCAATGGGGCTTTGATTCCTATAGATGATGGAATGTTTTCAGAACATTTCAAAAATGTTCTCCACCTTTCTATCTTCTATCGGCATGGAACTGCGCCGGGTTTTTCTCCCTGATAGAAGTGGCGAGGGTTGGAGGCAGATCCAAACCCTTTCCTTTATTTACCTTGAGGTTTTGGCTTAAAAATGTGATGATATTTTCTTGTGGCTTTGGAACCAGAGGAGATAATCCACATTGGGGGAAAAGAAATGGGTGGAAAACGCTGCAGGAATTTTTTTCAGGGGGATTTTAATTATTAAATTTTTTTTCCATGGAGAGGAAGCGGGGTCACTCAGCACATGCAGGCACCCACGTACCTCGCTGAGCCCTTTCTGGGGGAAGCTGAGAGGCATTTCCAACCCTCTAAATCATCTCCAGTTTTGTGGAGATTGCCTAAAGAGATGATTTTATTGCTGTGGTCCATCGCTGCTCCTGGGTGCGCCAGCTGGTGGCTTTTCTAAATCCCCTTTTATAGGAGATCAGCCTTTTAATATAATTTAATTCCATTTTTTTTAGGTGAGTGTAAAGTAGGTTCCTGGCCTTGGCATTTTTGAGGGTGAGGTTTAAAGGGCTGGAGGGAGCTGAGATGCCCCTTCCCATCACTCCCAACCTCCCCTGGTGCCCGCGATGCCCGAGGAGCCCCAGGGTGCTGCACGTGCTCTAATGCCAGGCTGGGACAGCCCCGTGTCCCCTCCAGGGCTCCTTCCCACCCCAGGGAATGTCGCCAGGGCCCGGCCATCCCCAGGGCTCTCTGCACAGCGCTTCAGTCCAGCTTTTTCCTGCCGCTGTGTCCGAGTCACCGCCCAGTGCCACCCCCAGTGCCACCCCCAGTGCCACCCCCAGACCTCGCCAGCGGCCAGCGCTCCCCTCCTCACACAAACCCCACCCGAGCTGGCATTTTGGGGTGGCTCTGTGCTCTTTCCTGCAGGAAACCCCAAACCAAACCCCTCTCCTGCAGCTCGGTGGGGCTCTGGGGAGGAGGAGGTGCGAGCCCAGCCCTGGGCGGCTGCTGCCGAAATTGGGCACCGTGCCGGGCTGGTCGGACCGGTCGGGCCGGCTGGGCCGTGCCCGTGGCACCCAGACACGCCGTGCTCGCCCCTATCGCTGTCCCTGCCCCTCCCCAGCTGGCAGCTCGGCCTCGGCTCCATCACCGCTCATTAATCACCGCCCCAGAAAGGGCCACCCAGGCTGTGGTGGCCCGGTGCCACCGCGGGTGCCCGGCCCCGCTGCCCCGCGCCCGGGGAGCACCTGCAGCGCTCCCAGCCTGGCTTTATCCCAATTCCTTCCGGGGGGATGAGAGGGATTTGAATAAACCCGAGGGAGCTGAGCACGGAGTGCCAAAACCCGGCTCCAGTCCTGCCCGTGCTGACCCAGCACCTTGGGAAGAGGGTTTGAGCTGGGCTTAGAGCTGGGCTTGGAGCTGGGCTTGGAGCTGGGCTTAGAGCTGGGCTTAGAGCTGGGATTGGAGCTGGGTCTGGAGCTGGGCTTAGAGCTGGGATTGGAGCTGGGCTTGGAGCTGGGTCTGGAGCTGGGCTTAGAGCTGGGTTTGGAGCTGAATCTGGAGCTGGATCTGGAGCTGTTCCCCAAGTGAGGGTCCCTGTGGGTCTTGGGTCTGAGCAGCAGCAACCTGGAGGGGCTGGGATGTTCCATGGGATGTGGTTCCATGGGATGTGGTTCCATGGGAGCCTGGCCATGGGGCTGCACTTCCCCAGGCAGGGATGAGCCCATCCAAGGTGGGAACAACGCGGGGTCCCACGTTCTCCTTGTCCCCTCCAGAGCTCCTGAGCTGCCAGGGCAGGGGGTGACGGCTCTGCCCATCCCGGCTCCTGCCCCAGGGCTCCGGGAGCTGAGGAGAGCGGGAGTGTGCCAGAGCTCACGTAGGCAGGAGGAGCTGCTGCCTCTCCAGGGCGGGATAAGGACGGGATGAGGACGGGACACGCTCCCCTCTCACTCCAGGCAGGCGGCAGCAGCAGGAGATGGGGCTGGTTCCGAGCTGGGAATGCCCAGAGCCCCCAAGCAAGCAGCCAAACCCAGCCCCCTGCTCCCCCCACCACAAGAAATGCAAACATCATTAATTTTTTAATATCTAATTAAGAAGTTTTAATGTGCTCCCCCAGCATGAGAGGCACGGTGGCTGCCACTGGAGTAGAGTGGTTATAAAACACCCCCACGGAGTCTCTGTGGATTTGAGGATCTTTGTTAATTGTTAATTAGCATGTGGAGTCAGGCTGGGTAAATGGCCAAGGACCTCGTGGTCCTTGTTGTGGCCATGGACCAGCACAGCATCCCAAACCAGCATCCCAAACCAGCATCCCAAACCAGCATCCCAAACCAGCATCCCACAGACTGGGGGCTGCTGAGCCCCTCTGGAGCTGGGCAGCCACAGCTGGGCCATGGCTGAGCCCCCCCAGGTCCCTCCCAAGGCTCCAAACACGCTGAAATTATCCCAATCAAAGGCCCCTCTGTAACCCAGCCCGGGGCTGATCTGTGCCTTGAAGAGCTCCAGCATTTGCCTATGGGGGGAAGAAAACCCTTATTAGATTAAAACCAAGCCCCTCTGCATGAATCCTCTCCCTCTTCCCAAGCCCGGTCACTGTAAAAGGCAGAAATGGAAAAAAAAAAAAAAAAAAAAAAAAACCCAGCCTGGGACAGGTTTAAAGAACTGAGCCCTTCACAGGAGATGCTTCAGCCTGCTGGAACTTCACAAATAAACTTTGCTTTATTCTTTGACTCGTGGCACAGTTTTGGCAAATTCAGAGCCCCTCAATGCAGCGTTTCCTGCATTCCCGATTGCTATCGGAAGGCTTGGGAAAATATACAGGTGGAGGGAGCAAATTTAACTCTTTGCTCCCCAGCCTCAGCCCGAGTCAGGAAGAGCTCAGGGCTGCTCCAGAAAGGACCAAGGCTCTCGGATGGGGAACAAATCCCTGCCGCAGCAGCACAGGGAGGTGCTCAGGATGAGCTCAGAGAAAAACAGGAATTGGGACTAAAGGAAAAGGCTGGAAGTCAGGCTCCAACCCAGCTTCCCACTGCTTGTGCTGGAGGAAAGCTGGGGACAAGAGGGTTTCCATACCCATGGAATGGCCTCTGGCTGGCACCAGCTGCAGAAGCCCTGCAAGGCTTCACAGCTGCAAAGGGATTTTTATTCTGGGTTTTAAAAACAAAAACCAGGGTAATAGTGATGATTTCTGTGCGAGGAACCACAGCCCCAAGCCTCAGGTGAGACTCAGGGAGGTCTGGACTGGCCGAGGTTCATCGAGGGAAACCCAAGCACAGCAAGTCCAGTTTAATTCCCTACAAATGCCAGTGGCCCCGCTGGCCACAGCTTGGCTGGAAAGCCAAATAAATGCAAATAAAGTAATAATAATTAAATAAAATAACAAATTAAAAATGTCAGCCAGACCTTTTGGGCCTGGACCAAGCAGGAGGAGGAAATTCCAGCCCCTCCATGCCAGCTGCCACCGCAGGAAGGTGCTGGAGGTGCCCAGAAAGTGGCTGGTAAGGAAGGCAGGGGCTGGGCTGAGCAGGAAGGACCAGGATGGAGGGGCTGGATCCGGCCCTTTTTTCCCCTTCAATCCCAGATACCAGCCTTGGCCTCGCTGGAGCACAGGGGCAGGAGCACTGGACATGTGTCAGCCAGGACATTGCCGAGGGACAGACGTGTCCTGGAGCTCCCAACAGCCTCCCAGGAGGAGCAGGAGCTCCAGACCTCCCAGGGGAGAGTGGGTGAGCTGGCAGGGACGCAGGGTCAGAGCAGGGATCCTGTCTGGACCACGGTGGCTTTGCTGGTCCCCTTGGCTCCAGGGCCACCAGCGTGCAGAAAATCCCTTTCCCAGCCTGCAGGGACCCGGGACAGCTGGGGACGGAGGGGATTACTCATCTCCACGGGGATTGTGGCTCCCGGGGGAGGAAAGGATGTTCCCCATCCTCCCCTCGCACCAGGGATGGATTTTTTCCTCTCTGGGGCCCGCTGGGAGCTCGCTGAAGCAGCGGGGCCAGAGAAAGCCCCGTCCCGCCCCAGCTCAGCAAAGGGACCCCGGCCGCCTCCTCAGGCGCCTCTTCAAGGCAGTGACGGGGATCTGGCGGAGGCGGAAAAGCCAAAAGAGCATCACGGGGCTCGGCTGGGGCTCGGGCTGCCCCTCCCCCGGCCGGGACAGGCTCTTGGCCCCTCGGGGCCGGGCAGGGCCGGAGCCGCCGGCCCCGCTCCCGGGAGAGGCCGGCCCGGGGCACCGAGAGCGGCGGGCGCAGACCAAAGCGCCCGGGAGGTTTCGGAGCGATGGACAAGACACGGCGAGAGGGCGAGCAGACAGAAACCTGCCCCGGATGCGCCGTGCGGGGCTGCGGGGAGGACGAGGAAGGCGCAGGCTCTGAGCTCTGCCCCACTTTTAGGCGGTGACCTCAGGCGCTGCTTTCATCTCGCTCCGTCTCGGCAGATCCGGGGGAAACGCTGCCCTTCGGGGCTGTGCGGATGGTGAGGGGAGCAGCGGCTGGCACCGGGGGCTGTGCCAAGGCTGAGCCACTCCAGGGCCCGGCTGTCCCAGAAGCCACCAAGCTCGGGTGTCCCCAGCAAACCTCATCCACTCACCCCAGTCTGGGAGCATCCCCAAACCCCCGTTTGCTGTAAAAGAGGGGAGAAATGCAGAATGGAGTCCAGCCTGGCTTTGCAGCAGGGGGAGGAAATGTGGGCATCAGAGGGGAGCTCCTGCACTCACCACCAGCCCCCTCCTCACACCCCCAAGGGATGGAGCAGCAGCAGCAGCTGCAGCCGAGCCCCTCTGGGGAGCAGGAGCCGGGGGCAGGAGCTGCTGCCTTTGGGCCCCAGACCCCCGGGGTTCACCCCCTGCCCTGCTTTGTCCATTTCCATCTCCCGGGCCCTGTCCCAGGCTGTCCTCGACTCCCGCTGGGGTTTGCCAGGACGGGAGGGAAGCACAGCCCGGGGAGGTGAGCCGGGGCATTGGCACAGGCACTGCAGGGGAGAGAGCAGGAAAAAGGGAGCCTGAACCCAAACCCACACTCCGCTGGTTTCTGGGAAGGGTTTGCAGTGACCACAGAGAAAACACACAGGTCTGGGCAGCTGCCCCGGCTGGGCAGCACCTGCGGGGTCACAGCCTGGCCCGGGGACGTGGCACAGCGGGCAGTGCCAAGGAAATGCGCGGTGGGAAGGCAGGAGGGATGTGCTGACCCCAACGCCGTCCTTTCCCACCTGCACCCGGCCGTGGAGCATCCCCTCCATCCTCTCTGCATCCTCCAAGGTCCACCAGGACTTTTCCCTCTTGGACAAGCCCTTCCCACTCCCAGCGCCGCTGTTTCACAGCGAACCCGGCTGTCTGGGAGCTCTGCTGGGCACATCAGCCGGGGAGCTCCCAGCTCCGATCCCCAGTCCTCGGCTGGGCCCTGTCAGAGCAGGGAGCTGATCCCTCACCGGCGGCTGCAGCGTCCCCAGCTCGCCGGGAAAGTGGGAGAGGAGGCCGGGCCCAAGTCCCGGTTGTGAAATAAGCCCCGGTACCT
Organism: Anomalospiza imberbis; assembly: GCF_031753505.1. Taxonomy (NCBI): domain Eukaryota; kingdom Metazoa; phylum Chordata; class Aves; order Passeriformes; family Viduidae; genus Anomalospiza; species Anomalospiza imberbis. Next base: position 6,014,423 of record NC_089705.1, on the reverse strand, counting down.
GCCCGGCTTTGAAATGCAAAGCGCTCGGCTCCGCTCCGGCAGCGCCGTTGCGGTCTGGGGCGAACAAAGCTCTCAATACAAACGGGCTGCAGTTGCTGATCAACGAGCAGCTTCAGACCGAGAGGCATCTCGCATGCAAATGGGGTTTACCGCTAATTGAATGCACAAAGGAGATTTTTCCAGGCATCCAAGGTTGCTCCTGCGGAGTCTGAACTCCCACACGCGCACACACCCAGCGCCTCTGCAGAACGAGGGCTTTTTCTGCGCACAAAGCACTTCATTTCCATGCGCGTGGATTGGGCAACGCTGCCATTCCCGGCTCCCTGCCCTGCTCCCGCCGAGGACATCCTGATCCAGCACCAGCTCCTGGGGTTCCCAGTTCCACCCCCGTGTCCAGCTCGGTGGGAATCACAGCGCTGGGACAATTTCAGCCCATTTTGGGGAAAAGGTTTTGGTTTGAGGGACAAGACTCACAAGGTCCCATCTCCCAGAGGGATCCATGAGGCCTCTTGCTGTCCTGTCCCGTGAGGACAAAGTCCCCTGTGCCCTGAGGATGTGGCACTGGTGACGCCCATGAGCCAGGCCAGGGATTGCTGTGCCCCAAGAACAGCACCCTGATCTCCCCCTGGGCTCACCCACAGCCCCTTCCTGCCATCGGGGCAGCCCAGGGAACACCGCAGCCCCTCTCCCCTCCTCCCAGCACACCCAGACCCCCAAAGCCAATCCCAAGCCCAAAGCTCCCCTCTGCAGCTGCTCCCGCCCTGTTGGAGTCACCCCAGCCGTGCTGCTGAGGGGCAGCAGGGACACCCCAGCGGGTCCCAGCCCCGGGGGGACGCCGGGGACACTCAGGAGTCAGACACGGCCACGTTTCACAACTGCCGATGGCTCGGGCTCCCCCCGCCACCACCACCCACACTCGGGGTGTGTTTGCAATGCCGAGATGTCGAGTTTGTATCTCCTGCTCATCTCCAGCTGAAGCATTCCTGCTTGTTTACTGGTCCTCTCCCCCAGTCACAGGATCCCAGTCCACCAGAGGAGCTTTCATTTCCTGGGGACATCTTGCATTCATTAGGACATGTTGTTATTGACTTACAAGGCTGCTAATTCCCAAGGTCCAATTTAGCCCTCAAAACCACCAACATGTGTGCTGGGGAGTTGCTACATCCCTGCCAGCAGCCAAGTGTGCTCAGCAGGCACAGAGGGAGCCCAGATTTAAAGCCAGGGGGGTTTGGGACCTCTCTGCTCCGTGCTCAGGATCTGCAGCCCTGAGGGGTACCTGCGCTGGTGGCTCCGCAGGGCACATGGCCTCCACACCAGCCCAAATATTCGCCCCCTGCAAATGGGAAAAATCAGATGAAAAGCAGCTGGGGAGATGCTGTGGGGTGACGGGGACACTGCAAGGGGTGACAGGGACAGCTGGACCCCTAGTGCAGCCCCGGGTCGGGGCAGGTGTGACCCGGGGCCGGCAGGAGCGGGGGCAGAGCCCCGAGGAGCGAAGCCCAGGTTTGAGGAGGTGCCTCAGCCGCGGCTGAGCTGCACTGGCGACCGCAGATGGGCTCCTTGTCTGGGCCGGGTTTAGGTCCGACAGGTTCGCTTAACTCCCCATCTCGGGCTATCTCTCCCTGTGCTGCTCCCGCAGCCGCACTGCCCAGAAATGAATGAATGAATAAATAAATAAATAAATAAATAAATATACAGTGTACGGTGTGGCGAGAGCGAGCTTAACTCGGGCCCCCGGGGGCACTGAGTCACCTCAGACGGGAATTAAAGGCTGGTGGCTGAAGCAATTCCAGCCCCCGGCTCCGGCCCCACCCCGGCCGGGAAGCTGCAGCCCCCGGTGGCGGAACCACATGGAAGCAGCGCCCGGCCCGCCGCGGTTCGGGGCTGGGCAGGAGAGCGGCGGTCCGGGGAGCCCGGGGCCGCGCAGCCCCGCCGCGATGGCTGCAGATTGCGAGGAGGCGGCGGCAGCCCCGGAGCCGGCGGCGGGGACGTGTGGGGTGCACCTGCAGGAGCTCCCGGCTCTGAGCCCCGCTCTGTCCCAGGGCTGGGCACGGCCCGGCGAACGCTGCTCCCTCGGCCAGGAGCCCGCACGAAGGGAGAAGAAACAGAGCTGGAACGGCGGGTTCTGCCCCGGCACAGAGCTGGGGCAAAGCACGAGCCCGCTGCCGCCTTCCCTACCCCAGTGTCGGCAGGGGGGCGGCACCGCCTTCCCCGAGTGTCCCCGCGTGGGACCGGGAGTCCTTCAGAGAGGGGTGGAAAGCATTTCTGCGAGGCCGAGCAGCTGCAAAGGTTTTGCTTGGGGGCACAGGGACAGCAGCTCTGCCGTGGGCCCGGATCCCCATGGGAATGAGCAGAGGTGCGGGATTGGCATCCCGAGGTGCAGCTGTGCCCCACAGCCCCGGGAAGGGGGCAGAGACAGCAGAGCATCGTCAGCACCCAGCGGGCCCAGGCAGCTCATCCACCTTCCTGCAGGGATCCTGAACCCCAGGAAAGGGCTCCAGGCTGTCCCTGAACCCCGGGAATGGGCTCCAGGCTGTCCCTGAGTCCTTGGAATGGGCTCCAGGCTGTCCCTGAACCCCGGGAATGGGCTCCAGGCTGCCCCTGAACCCCGGGAATGGGCTCCAGGCTGTCCCTGAGTCCTTGGAATGGGCTCCAGGCTGTCCCTGAACCCCGGGAATGGGCTCCAGGCTGCCCCTGAACCCCGGGAATGGGCTCCAGGCTGCCCCTGAACACCAGGAAAGGGCTCCAGGCTGCCCCTGAACCCCGGGAATGGGCTCCAGGCTGTCCCTGAACCCCGGGAATGGGCTCCAGGCTGTCCCTGATTCCTGGGAATGGGCTCCAGGCTGCCCCTGAACCCCGGGAATGGGCTCCAGGCTGTCCCTGAACCCCGGGAATGGGGTCCAGGCTGTCCCTGAACACCAGGAAAGGGCTCCAGGCTGTCCCTGAACCCTGGGAATGGGCTCCAGGCCACCCCTGAACCCCGGGAATGGGCTCCAGGCTGTCCCTGAATCCCAGGAACGGGCTCCATGCTGCCCCTGAACCCCAGGAACGGGCTCCAGGCTGCCCCTGAACCCCGGGAATGGGCTCCAGGCTGTCCCTGAACCCTGGGAATGGGCTTCAGTCTGTCCCTTCTGTGCGAATGCTGAGGCCCTTTTGGAAATCAGTCTCCTGGAGTGCTGCAGGAAAGGTCAGGAGCTGCTCTAGGAGCTCATTCCCATAACCAAATCCCAGGAAATCCAGCCTTGGGCTCCTCTGGAGAATCGATTCTCAGCTCATGGCCGAGAGGGATGGGAATTTATTACCGTGGATTTGGAAAATGCAGATGAAGAGGAGCCTGGGCAGGACAGAGGCACTCACTGCAGGCAATTTTTAATTAAAGGGTTCAAGTGACTCTTCCCAGATTCAGGTCACCACTTCACTGCCCCTCAGAACACTTTGTCCTGGGAAAATCCCAGTCCCAGTCACGGCTGGGAGCACGTGGGTGACATCAGACCCAGAGAACTACCTGCTGATCAACCAAGATGGGACAGCAACCAAAAAGGTCCCTTTTGGCATTAAAAATCTGTATCTCACCCTTGGAAAAGCAACCCCAAAAGCCTTTGGTTGGGGATACACATCTCCAGATGCAGCAGAGGCTGAGCTGTTCTTGGAGATCCAGGACAGATGGGAGAGGGTCTTCCCAAAACACAGCCAGCCCTTGAGAAAGCTGAATGGCTTCAAATTGTTTTTAACAGCCTTAAATCCAACAGGATCATTTCCTCCTGGACATATTTGGGAACATATTTATTTTATACCTAGTGGGAAAAAAAAAAAAAAAAAAAAAAAAAAAAAAAAAAAAAAGGTAATTCCAGGATGTAAGTGAGAAGCCAAGAAAGGGAAAAAAATAAAAAGAAAAGAGGGGAGGGGGAAAGAAAGAAAACAAATTTGAACTGGGCCTGTTTTCCATGCAGTATTAAATCTCCAGCACACAATGAATCATGCAGTCCTCGGCCTAACAAGGAGGACTCCAGAAAGTCTGTAGGATGAAGGAGTCACTGGAGACTCCAAGAAATATGACAGGCTTGCTCCAAAGTGCACAAAAGGTTTTTTTAGTAAAGGAGAAAGAAAAGAAAAGAAAAAAAAAATCTCTGAAATTACAGCCCTACAACAACTTCATTTGTATAATCTCTCTCAGGGCCGGGGGCTGTTTGCAGCTCTCAGCAGCAGCAGCGGATGACAGAAGCCGAGCACAGGAACAGGGATGGGAACTTGTGTCCCAGCTCCAGCGCGTGTGTTCACGGTGGGACAGGGAAGGCCCAGGCCAGGGTGAGCCCACAAATCCCGGAGAAGCAGGGCTGGAGCCACCAAAGCTGTTCCCTGGCCCCGGGCAGCCGTGTTCACCCAGAGCAGCTGTCTGGGTGCTCCAGCACAGCCATGGGCTGTGCCCCAGCAGCTGCCGATTTTTCCAGGCATCCAACCTCAGTCTGCACCTTTGGTTTCCTCTCCTCGGACAGCAGTGCCCACCATGGGGACTGGTGCCTCTTCCCAGTCCTTGTTTCTCCAGCTGTCGCTCCCTCTCCCTTCATTTATCCCACACCAGGCTCCCAGTCCCTCCTCTCCTCTATGGAATTCCAGGAAAAGCCACTTTAACCTCTCAGGTTTGACCTGGCAGCCTCCAGCCCCGACAGGGCAGGAAAAGCCTCAGGGAGCTCCAGCAGCTCTGGCCCAGCCTCTCCAGCCTCTTCCCATGCTCAGGATGTCCTTCCTGACTCTGGGCTGGACATCCTGAGGGATGGAGCTGGAGGAGGATCCCTGCAGTTCTGAGACTGCCTTGGGTCTGCAGGGAGGGTGCAGAACCAAGAGCTCTCCAGGATCTGAGGAGCCCAGGAGCTCTGGCAGTGACTCCAGCACTTCCAGAGCCCGTGGAAACCAGCAGGGAGAACCAGCCCTGGGCACAGCAGAGACCAGAGACCCCTGACCACGGGGCCACCAAGGCTCCCCAGCCCTGCAGGGATTTATTTATCTGCTCCTAGAAATCAGCCTCTCCTGCCCCTCTGTACAATCCTTGGGATCTGCAGCAAGAGGCAGCAGTGGATCCTGGGGAGGGCAAGCCTCCTGCCAGGAGCTCCTTTCCCTCTGTGCCCTGACAAGGAGCAGCCCAGCTCCAGGAGTTTGCCCACACATTTTGGCCAGGGTGAGCCCCAAAGCCCCGGTGCAGAGCAGGGAATGTCACACCTTGCCTGGTTCCAGCACGCTCCAGCTGGGGCCGTTCCTGTTTGGAACACGTGGAAGGAGGAATGCAGAAGTCAGCACAGAGCAGGGCAGGGGAAGGAGGCTCTGGGAGGAGGGGGTGTCCTTTTTTTGGGAAGAACAGGCTGCAGCAAGCAAAAGATGGAATTGTCACTCGGCTCAGCCCAGCCACCATTCAGGCAGCAAAACACTCTTTGGTTTAGCTCCATCACCACCATCACAGACCCTTCCTGGAGCTCCCTGGAGTGACTTTGGTGCAGGATGGATGCACTAAAAACCTGGGGAGGGGCAGAAAGCTCATCCCTGGGCAAGCACAAGCACAGCAAACTCGTTCTCTGGCCTTTCATCTGCTTAATAACAGTCTCTGTGGCATCCACAGAAACCTGGGAAGGGCAAAGAACATGAGCTCGTCTAAAACAGGGATCCACCTTCTCCTCATGTGCTGGAGCACAGGGAGCTCCAGTGGGGACAGTGACCCAGGGAGCAGCAGAGCCTGGCAGCAGCTGCTGTGCCACCAAAGCCTCCACGGGGTTTAAGCCCTCCAGGCTCTCCTCGGTGGGAAATGGAAAAAATTATTGCTCTGATAACCCCCAAAGGGTTCAGATCCAGAGAACCTCCCCCAGAAAATCACCCCAAAGCACAGCAAAGCACCAAAAGGAGTCCCAGTGTCCATCTGTGGTCTCCTCTGCATCCTCAGAGTGCAAAGCACAGCTCAGCACATCGGAGATGTGGCAGACCCTGGGATGGGGGCACAAACATTTCTCCAAGCCAAGCCCAGACGTCGTTGTGTTCTCCCCTCGGGATCAGGAAGAAAATCGCGGAGGATGCTGCAGGAGAGCAGCGAAAGGCAGCGAACCTCGGCCGGGTGGGAGGTGCAGCCTCAGAGGAACCCCGAGAGGTTCCCGAGCCAAGGCTGACCTCCACAGGCCGGCGGGATCATCACAGCTCTGGGATCATCACAGTCCCGGGATCATCACAGCTCTGGGATCATCACAAACCCGGGATCATCACAAATCCGGGACCATCACAAACCCGGGACCATCACAAATCCGGGACCATCACAGCCCTGGGACCATCACAAATCCGGGACCATCACAAATCCGGGATCATCACAGCCCCGGGATCATCACAGCCCCGGGATCATCACAGCCCCGGGACCATCACAGCCCTGGGACCATCACAAACCCGGGACCATCACAATCCCGGGATCATCACAAACCCGGGATCATCACAGCCCTGGGATCATCACAAACCCGGGATCATCACAAACCCGGGACCATCACAAACCCGGGACCATCACAAACCCGGGATCATCACAAACCCGGGACCATCACAAACCCGGGACCATCACAAACCCGGGATCATCACAAACCCGGGATCATCACAAACCCGGGACCATCACAAACCCGGGATCATCACAGCCCCGGCTGCTCCTGGCACCAGCAGCACCCAGAAACGTTCCCAAGCCCTGCCCACAGCCCGGGCCTTGCCCCCACCGGCCTGTCCCAGTGCCACCAAAGCTGGGGACACCTGTGGGGGCCAGGAATTCCTGCTGCAGGTCCCAGGAAGGTGGCTCCGCAGGGAGACACGGGAGATCCTGGGCTGGATTCTGCTCTCCATCTTCCTGCTCCACCCAGGACTCTTCCTGGTTATCTCCCACAGTTTCCTACTGTTCTGGAAATTAGGAGAGTGTGAGGGACAGGAATGCTGCAGACAGGGAAGGTCTGCAGTGCACGGAGCTGTGGGTCTGACAGGATCTGCTGGAGATGGAGCCCCCAGGCCAGGAGCTGATCCAGAAATCCCAATTGCCCCAAATCCACATCACCTGCTCCAACAGGTGACAGCAGGCAAGGACTGCTTACACCTTTGCGTTACCAGAAAGGCTTATCCTATATCCCAATAATCAGTAAGGCAACAATTTGAGGATTGGGGTTTTTTCCCTCAAAAAGAGGGAAAGATCCCATGGGTGGAGCTGATACCGAGGTTCCTGTTCCAAGGAATTCTGAGCGAGCACAGCCCTGCCAGAGCCAAGGCATCCCTGGAGGGCAAGGGCAGCTCCTGCCTGGCTGAGGTTTGCACCAACAGCTGCTGCTGTGAATTCCTAGACACAGCCTCTGCCTCCTTAGAGCCCGGGGTTTGTCTGGGTGTCAGCGCCAAATTCCAGAGCGGATCCGCTCTGGCCTCGCCTGTGACGGGAAGGGAAACCTGGCAAGGGCCCCATGGAAGGGCAGCTGGAGCCGCTGCTGCTGCTGGGGGCTTCAGAGCAAGGGAATCAAAGGAGGATCAGCCAGAGACTCGTTTTAATGCCTGGGGGAGAGCGAGCAGAGCAAAGCCAAGGGCACAGGAGTGGTTTGCAGGTCTTGTGTTTGAGGACACAGGCCAGATGTGACAGGGGCTGCTCCGTGTCCCTCACCCCACAGCCTCCCCCAGGCCCTGGGGTCTCGCTGAGCCTCATTCCCCAGCCCTGGGGCAGTTCCAGCTTCCCTCAGAGCTGCCCAGCCCAAGTTGTCCCACTACCACTGTAACCACCACCTCCCCTCGGAGAACTGCAGGGCAGCTGTGCCCCAGCACACCCAGCATTCCAGGGGCCAGGTTTTCCCTCTCCTAATGTGGGAACAAGCGACGGCACTGGGAAAACAGAGCCCCAAGACCTTCTGGGACCGCTGTGCCACCAGTGCCCTCGTGTGTGTCACTGGACTTGTAGCCCCACTGACCCATCCTGCCTGGCCTGAGTTTACAAGGGGATTTGCTGGGCTGGTGCTGTGGGGGCACGAGGAAAAGGCTCCCACGGAAAGCTGAGGAAGCCCCTGGCAGAGTTTGATGTGCAGGCACATCCTGCAGAGCCAAGAAATGCACCCCGGGCTGGGGACAGATCAGCAGCACAGCAAGGCTGTAAATCAAACTAGAGTCCAGCACTGACTCCAGCTTGCCCACTCACAACGTTCCCATTCACTCCAGGAAACATTCCCAGGAGCTGCTCCCATTTGCTGTCTGGCAGTTCAGGCTGGTTTTCCCCTCTGTTGAACCAACACTCCTGATAAAGCCGGGAGCCTTCCGGCTGCTCTCCCTCGCCTTTCATCCCCTCTTCCAGCCAGTGTGGCCAGAGCAGGGTTCCTGGGGGCCAGGACTGCTGGATTCCCTCCTGGCCTCTCTGCACAGGGGCTCAGCTGAAGCAGGGGTTTGTCAGCCCAGCTCCTGCAGGCACAATAAAATCAACCCTTGGGAGCAGCAAAACCACGGCAGGACCGTGCAGAGGGGCTGTTCCACCCAAGACTCAGCTTTGCCCCGGGGTCAGGGCTGGAGAGATCTGCCCCAGGCTGGGGACTCACCCCAGGGCACCCAGAGGCAGCCCCTGTGCCCAGGGAAGCCGGAGGGACCCCCAACGATGCCGTGGAGCTCAGCTCTTCCCAGGAACCAGCCCCGACTTGCCTGGGATTCAAGGCCCTCTCTTATCTTCTGCGGCAGCTCGGGCTCGTTGTGAAATCTCCCCACTGGAGATGTTAGCAGCCAGGATTTATGGCTTCTGTAGTTTCCCTTTCATGGCTCCAGCTGGGGAAGCGCTGGCGAGGGATGAAAGGTGCTGCTCTGGGAGGGATGTCAGGAGAGCACTTCAAAGGCTCCCGAGACACCGAGTCGCGTTAGGATACTCGGGATCCTTCTCTTCCAGCCATCCAGAACTTCCAGCAGCCTCTCCCTCCTCACGCACAGCCTTAAAACCATCTGGGGCCAGAGTCAAGCACCTGCAGTTCAGCTCTGGAGCAGAAGCTGCCCTCAGGAGCCCCCAGCAGGTTTCTCATCACCCCCAGCCTTCCTCCTGAGCCCAGCCTGCCCCGAACCCTGCACCCCCAGACAGTGAAATGCCAACTGGCTCAGGCAGGGCAGCAGCCACGACAGTCCCAGAGGTTTCATGGGAAAGATGAGCAAGTTCTGCTCATAAGGGAAGTCTGGGCTGGAGGGGAAGGCCAGAAGGAGCCTGAGAAGGGAGTTTGGCCACTGATGCCTCTGGATCAAGGCCCCCTCGGGCAAGTCACGCTGTGAACAGCTTTGCTCATGTGCATCTTTCACTGCCCGCTGGGACAAAAGGATCTCAGAGTGCCTGAGCTGGGCTGTCAACACTCTGGTGCCTGGAGGGAGCCAGGGACAATCTCCATCCTGTGAGCTGCCTGCAAGTGTGCAAAATTTCTCCTCGAGGAACCTCACAGAGAAGAATTCACCCAAAGGTCAGAGCAGCATTATTTCCCTTTCCTCCTTGGGTGCTGACTCCGGCTCCAAGGCCACAAAAAGCTGGGAAATTAAAGCCCCATGAAGAAATCTCACCCTGAACACTTCAAACCCACCAAGCCCATGCACGGAGCCTGCAGTAAATGTTCCTGTGCTGCTGTGGATCTGATTCCTGGGTGAGTGGGTGCAGAAGATGAAGAGCCAACCACTGCCCTAAAAAACAACCAAACACAGACTGCAGGAACTCCCAGAAGCTATAAGAGCTATTGCCTGAGGAAATTAAAACTCAGAAGTAGCTGAAGCAGCACATGTCTGCCCACACTTTAAATCCCCAAAAGCTCCCAGCACTTTCCTGCCCTCTGTCCCTGCCTGGGCATCCTGGCTCCTGTGCCACAGGTGATGCCACCTGGCAGCCAAACAGCAGCTGAGGTTGCCCAGGTGGCCTGAGTGACAGAAAGAACAGCACAGGCTCCATTCTCCAGCTCCAAACAGATCCACGGATCCAGACCAAGGCAGCCAGGCTGGATGGAAAAGCCCAGCTCCAAAGCACAGAGCAGGGCTGGGTGCTCACACAGCTCTGGGACCCTGCTGGAGCTGCACTCCCAGCAGCCAGAGGAGCTGATAAACTGCAGTCACTGTGAGCAGCACTGCTAAGAAAAGCCAGTTTCCTCAGAGCACGTGTCCTCGTCCTCAAGCAGCCTCCAGGGCAGCGACCTCAGGTCCCCTGTTCACCCCAGGAGCCTCCTGGCAGGAGGTGCAGCGGTGCTGGGGCTCATCTGGAGCCACACGTCAGAGTTTGGGCCAGGGCAGGTTCAGCAGCCAAGCTCTGCCCTCCAAAGGGTCCCCTCAGCTCTCAGAGGGAGATGATTGTAGCTACAGATGGTAAATACCACCAAAATCTTCCAAAGGAAATGATTACTTTGAATTCCTGAAATTAAATTAATTGAAATGGAAAAAACACCCAATCAAGGAAAGGGGAATAGTTCACCCTACATTTTAATTACCCTGCATTTTCACAACAAATGGGAACAGCCTGCCTGACACAGACAAGAAATGAACTCATGGCCTCTAAAGTGAACTCCAGGGATCCAATTCATCCCATTCCTCATTAGGCTCTTCCCAACGAGAACTTTACCCCAAAAACAACCTCCAACAGCTGTGCAGGAGCTCCACGTGGCTGTTCACAGGGTCCAGCTCTTCTGCTCTGTGTTTAAAGGCAGCAAAGCCTCTAATGCAGCTGAAAGCCTCAGGCAGGAAATGGTTCAGGAAGACAACTGGGGGTTGGTCACCTTTTTCCAGGCATCCCATAATGGCAGGAGTATCTCCCCTGGGAGAGCTGTGTGCACACAGCAGGACGTGCACAGAGCAGCTGGGAGAAGCTGTCTGGAGCTGCTGGGCTCCCTGCAGGAGGCTGGGGCTGCTCTGCGTCAGAAGCATCTGGATAGAGGCAGCAGCAAAGACATGGAGGCAAGGGAGAAAAACAGGAGAAGCTGCAGAGGATGGAGGGTCCCTGATGCTGGAATGGGGAGCCAGGACTGACCCACACCGGTTCATGTCCCTCTGCACACTGCACAGAAGAAAGAAAACCACAAATAAGATCTGTCTGCTTCTGCTTCCACTCCGAGCACCGACCCTCTGTGAGACACTGAGCACCGCCCCTGCACGGTCCAGGTCCCATCTCCGGCGGGCAGGCCTGGCCCAGGGCTGGCAATGCACAGCGGATCAAAGCAGCCCCTGCTGCGGAGCCCTGCCCCAGCACCCTCCCTGGCAGCCTCTCAACCCTGCTGCCTTCGCTGTCTGGCTGCCCCAGTCAGCATTTTTAATCACTGAGGATCATTTAGATTTAGAACATTGCTGTGCTCTGCACCCAGAGCTCAGCCCCATAAATGATTTCTCCTCTCCCCCACATGGACGGGGATGTTTTCAGACTCATTAAGAGGAGCAGTATCACTTTAATCAGCCTCTTTAAAATAACAATTCTGTGTGCAAACTGACAAAGTCATTCCCTAGGTCCTGCCAAGCCCTTTGCCGTAGGCAAAGGAGCTGAGACGTCCCTTAGCATCAATTTTGTTTGTTTATTTATAAAGTTCACATGTTTGATCTTTGTTTAGCAACTGTTTTCATCTCCCTGTCCAGTGGTAAGAACACAGCAGTTCTTCTCTTGAGTCAAAGAATCATGAGTTCTCTTTTCCCAGCTCTGGAAAGCATCCAGCATCAGCTTGGAGAGCTCATCCCAAATTTAGGCAGGCCCAGTGCAGGAGGCTCTGTGGGGAGGGCTGCTCCCCTCCACTGCTCTCCAGGTACAGGCCAGGCTCTGGATGCCCCCTGAAATGAAGGTTTTCATTAATTACCTGATGACTAATTCACCTCCATGACTGTGATTTCTTTCAAGCGTTGCCATCACAACCCCAGCTTGCTCAGTCACAGCTTTTGGCAGTCCTGGAAAAAACACTAACCCAGATTAAAACACTTTGGTACTGCCAGAGCTGCTGCATCTTATCTGAAAGCAGAAAACAGCAAAGAAACCCATCTGAAACTCAGAACAAGAGCTCCGAAATCCAGGAATTCCGTAATGGGATCAGTTCAATCTCAAACTCCTGAAGTGGCCACTCAGGGGATAAAGCTGAACCAAAGCTGAGATTTTTTTGGATGTCTTTTTAATCAAATCTCACACATCTCTGAAAACCTGCATTCCATAGAAAAACAAGCTACCAAGATCTGTTCTTAACTTCCCACTGGAAATCTGAAAAAAAAAAAATCCTCTCACTTCTCCTAAAGAAACCATGATTTCTCAGCTTGTTCATAATTTTAAGGAAGTTCCAAATTTTCAGGAGCACCCCAGCTGGTTATAATGTTAGAAATAACACTAATTCTGCCTTAAATCGCATCACCACTGAAAAAACCCTAAACCTGAAAGCCAAAAATGGAGAATATAATTACTAACAAGTCCTGTTAAGCAGTTCAGCCCATCAACCTGCAGTCCTGGATTACACGTGAAATCTTCAGAAATAAGAGAAAGATCTGCTTGGTAGTGAAAATATAATTTTATTTAACAATAGCTGCCAGCAGTATACTGGTATATCTGTAAAAGATGTTCCAGAAAGTGAAAGACATAAGCAAACTACAACAAATTGTATCAACTCTTCAAGTATTTCTGCAAACCCCGCTCCAATCCTTGATGTCCTGCCTCATCCCGCTCCCACCCCCTCCAGAAACAAAACTCAAGAGTTGGTGGCACAGGTTCTGAGGCAGATGGAGCATTTCTCACTTGGGTTTCAGCCTTCTCCTGAAAAACCTTCACGGGATGGGTTCAGATGGTTCTGAGTGGCAAAGGGAGCGCAGCAGAGTTGGCTGCACTTCACCACTTTTTGTTCTGCACCCAGATAGGCATCAGTGGGTTTGGCTCCAGCAGCTCCCATTTACTCCTGTCTGTGCTCCTTTGATACCAAATGCTAATTTGCTGCTTTAGCATAAAAATTTGATTACATCTCTCTCCTTATCACGGAGCTGCACGCTGCTCTCGATCAGTTTGGACATGCCCAGTGTGGAGAAAACACCGATTTTATGGGAAAATGCAAAGCTGAAAGCTGGGGCTGCCCTTGTGGGACATCCAGGGAAGCTGTGGAGGGGCTGGAATTGTTCCACAAGTCCCACATGCCTCTTGTTCCACAGGCAGCCTTTCCACAGCAGGGATCTCCTCCAGAAGGAAAGCTTTGTTAAGGGGAAAAAATAAAATAATAATGCACCTAGGATAATCTGTTCTCCCACACAAAAACAGGGTGCAGGTGATGGATTTTCCCCTTGTGTTCAGGGAATACACAAGTCACCTGTTTTAATGCGAATTTAAGCATATTTCAGCTTGAGAATAAAGTAAGTTATTCAGCATGCTAATACATGCAACCAACTTGCAAAGTGGAATGCCTACTTGAAAGGGTAACTGCTGTTTTTAAATTGGAGAAGGGGCTAGAAGCAGCATTTTAAATTTAAACAGGGGGTAGATTAATTGCTGTTTGATGAAATTAAAAATGCATTTAAAGATCAGATTGTAAACAAGTTGACAGAAGTCAAGAATTTACATAGTTATGAAAGGGCTTTTTTAATTAGTGTGGAGCTGGTGATTGGGGCCAGATGAAAGTGCTCTGCCCACACCAGACGCTGCCGTTCCCCGCTGCTCTGCAGGGATCACCTACAGAGCTGGAGCTGCTCCTCTCTGCCAGATTCCTGCTCCCTCCCGAGCCAGGAGGGGCTGGGCAGCTCCTGCCACAACAAAACTGCAGCAGGAAGCCTGCGAGACACCCAGGACAGTCACCATGCCAAGCTGGTGCTCACTGGAATTCCACCTCCGAGGGAAAGGCTCCTCTGTGCTGAGATAAGGGATCCACTGCTCACAGACAGAGCCTGAACTCTGTTTACAAGCTCTTGGACACAAGTAAATCACTGAGGGAGAAGGAGAATGCTGTGAAGGCTGCCTGAGCAGCAGAGGGAATGCATTATGCCAGAAGAAGCCTGAGCTGGTGTTTAAGGAGGTGGGGGTTGCTTGCAGCACCCCAGGAGCTCCTGGCTGTGGGTGCCCTGCTCTCTGCACTCCAGGGATAATTCCCTGGGAAAGGGAGCACAGCCTGACTCCACAACCCCATCATCACAACTTCCAAGGGCCGTCCTGATCCGTTTTTGAAAGGAGAGCTAAAAACTTGACAAAGATATGCCCACAATCGTGTGCTTCCTACAGCTGTGTGAACTCTGTGGTGGCCAAGAGCACCAAACCAAGGAGGGTTGGGCTTGGGGTTTTTTCACCCTATGTGACATTAAAAATGCTGTTATCTAAATACAGAAGTCATTCCTTTTTCTAGATGTCACGTTGTAGCAGAGACTGAAGCCCTACAGAGGATTCTTATGGCTGAGGAACTTTATTCAGGAGGGGAACGTGACATTAGAATACAGTAATTATTCAAGGGCTACAGTCAAGGTTCTCCTAACCAGGTCACTCCCCAGGATTTCCCTCTGTGCCTAAACATTCCTGTAACAAATCAGAACAGGGGTTAAGGGTATCTAAGAGAGTTGCCTTTGAAAGAGATGTGACAGGATTGCTAAGTGCCTTTATATTGGAATTCTAGCTCTAGGAAGGCAAGGCACCACAAGCCAGGTATACAAATATGGATCTTCTATGTCCAACTAACTCCATGGGTACATAAAGTAGCAAAAGCAGGATGCTTAGAAAAGTCAGGCTGGTTTTCAGAAAGCCAGTACTTTACCAAAAAAAAAAAAAATTAGTGTATAAAAGTGTTTGTGTGAGCATTTCCACATTATTGCAGAATGTTAAATATTTCCAAGAACAACCTAGCAGGAATAGCACTTTCCAGCTTCTAAAATCAGTTAAATATAAAAGTATCTTTACAAAAAAATAGGCATATAAGTCTAGCATTCTTTGGAGTTGTTTATGATGGTCTTTTAAAAATAACCTAGCAGTTTATTTCGTGCATCAAAACCATTAATTTTAAACAAAACTATTCCCTGGTTTAGAAACATTTGAAAATTGCTTTAAAAAAAATTGTAGTGCTATTCCTCAGTGTTGCTGTAAAAAGAATTAAGTATAGTAGTGCAATGATCATGAGTATGCAAAACTGCAGTCCAGGTGCACAAAAACAATTGGGATAAATTGAATGGAAAGGACTGGACTCTACCACCATTTCTTTACAAAATTCCAAGATTTCCTTTCAGGAAAAAAAACCCTACTATCATTTAAGGCAAATGTTCTCTTTAAAGGTCACTTTAGCTTTCTTCAGGGAAGAAAGAGCATTAAAAAGTTCCCATTTCATGGCTCTCAGTCCATTTTGCATCACTAATCATTGCACTGCTATTCCCCACCCAGAGTTAGGACACTACATTTCCATGGATTTGGGCTATGACAGAACAGATTTTTAAGTAAAAATCACCAAAAATACCTATACAAAACAAAAAGGCTCTTAACTACCAAAAAGAAAGCCACTTGCAATTCTTAAGGAGAACAGAGGGCAGCTTCCAACTCTGCTGTTTCCTAATGGAAAATCCTGACAATTATTTGTTTGCTGCAACTCAAAATTCATACAATGCAGGTGTTTAAATCTCCTCAAGCTCTTGAAGACACAATAAACATCAATTCAGAGCTCTGAGCTTCCTGCCCCAGCTCTCAAGCCTGGATTCAAACTGCTCTGATGCTGAGGTCATTCAAATCCAAGGTTCACATTGAGTCCATTCTCAACCATTACCGTGACTTCAAATCCAAGAGATTTTTAAAAAATACAACAAAACAAACCAACAAAACATTGCCAAATATTTTGCAAATGGCTCTTTTGGATACTAAGTTCCCTTCTCTATGTAAATAGGATAGACAAGCAGGTACAGTTCAACGTGTCACAGGTATGACAGGTGTGTACAGATCTTCTGGAAAAGCAATAAATTCCAAAATACATAAATATTCCTTGTACCATACAGTGAGACAGGATCCTAAACCAATTCCTGGACAAATCATAGACTAAATGTTTACAGAGAAAAGCAGCAGGGGCAAGCCAACCCTTCACACCGAAGAATCCAGAGTCACCCCAGTGCAACAGGAACACGACTGCATCGATCATATTCAAAGGCTGTGAGAGGAGGTCAGGAAAAACAAGCCTGTAATTAAGTCTGCAAACTTTAGGTAATTACTGTACCTGGTCTATCCACGTGACTTGGAGTAACTGCGAGTTCATGCAAAAAACAATTGCTATTGATATGAAAAGAGCAGTCTGTTAGAAGCGTTGTTACGGGATATGCAGGACCTCATCCTTTGCAAGTGCTGGTTACTTGGTGAGTCTCTTGGCTACATCACTGTAAGCTATTTCAATCTCCTTGTCTCCAGGACAGGTGTTGGTGAACTCATCCCTGCTGTAAGCATTTGTCAGGTATCTCCAGATCCCTGTCATCTCCTTGGGAATCTCGAAGTTGCGGTATTTTTTGGCCACCACCTGGAACACAGGAATTATGCTATGAATTTACATCCTTGACTTAAAATACTTTTCCAGCCCTGGCCACTCTCTTGTGAAGTTATCCTTCCAGCCTGGACACTTGGGATGACTCCTGAAGTTTCCAGAGGCTGCTCCTGAGGGATGCCCCTGGCCCTGGCTGTTCCTCAGGGCTGCTCATGCCTCGCTCCCCTTGGGGCTGTCCTCACCCAGGGAAACTCTTCTGCAGGCAGAAACTGAGCCTGTGGCTCCATCTGCAGTACAGAACTGACACAGATCACTGCAGGCAGGAGGAGGAATCAAACCACACTGATGTGGGCACATCCGCACTCCTGTGGTTGTCCCAGGCTGCCTCTTCCAAGATTCCAACTTTTTTTTTTTAATCCAATGCCTTTACTTCCCACTGTGTCATTTACTTTGTTCTGGAGCAGTTTCCTCTACAGAAGTGAGCGGACATCCACACTTCAGCAATTACCTGCCCCCTGATCTTCACCCTCCTCCTCCTTGTGAGCTCTGCAGCTCCCTGAGACCACGAGGTCAGTGCAGGGAAATGGGGTTTGGCCCCTGCCATTCACATCCTCTGCTGCCAACCTGCCCCCAGCTTCACACCTGCACTGAACTCCACTGCTCAGAGCCCCTGTGAATGACTCAAACCCTGCACAAATTCAGCTGCTAACAGTGCAGTTAAGCTTACAGACAGCTGCAATTAGCTGGGCTCAGCAATGTCACAAGCCACACATCTTTTCTCCTGCATTTCCCCTGGCAACCCCCCAGGTTTCACCTTGACAATGTGCAGCTTGGGCAGCAGGTTGCAGTCGGCCAAGGTCATCTCGTTGCCATCCAGGAACTTGCGGGTGGAGACTGTGACATCCTCCAGGCTGTTCTCATCGATCTCGTCGGGCAGGGGGGAGTTCAGGTACTCATCCAGCTTCTGCAGGGTTTTCAAGAGGCCACGTTCTAAGGCTGTGCAGGAAGGGATGATCCAAAACAAGTATTAAACTGAGACCGGTACCAGATCTGAAGTACAAACCCCACAGCCCTGTGCTACCCTGAAGGATTTGGAACCCTTGGTCACCAGAACCTTGGTCACCTCTGTGCTCACCAGAACACTGAAACTGGACCAGAATCTCTTTAAATATCCCACTTATGCAGGTTATTTAAAAGCTGGCTAATATAGGAGTTTGCACTAATTTAAAATACTGTAAGACTGCCCACAAGGGTTTATTTTTGGTTTAAAAAGTGGCTTATGCCAGTTTCTTAAGACTGTGCCTAACTGGCTTAAACTGATTAGAATTAAGCTATGCTGGGGTTTATATACATTTAAACATAATCTGTTTAATGTCACATGCTCAGCAAACAGCCCTGGCCAACCCAGAGCACCCGGGCTGGAGCTGGAACACTGCAGGATATGGAAAGCAGCAGCAGGTTTATGGAATGCAGCAGCAGAGGGCAGCACACCCCATAAAATCCCCGTTTATTTCCCAACTGTTTACAAATATTCTGCATCTCTCCCTTTGAAATGCAGCAGAAAGGAACACTGATTCCCAGAGTTTGGTTTTCTCTCTAAGTACTTTTCGGACAAAATTGATTTGTACTGAACTACTTAAAGGCCCAGATGTGAGTTCTGTACCACTTCTTGATCCCTCTGTGAAATCTCCCGTTTTCCCTCCACACAGAAAGGTTTTAATCCTTTAATGGAAGTGACACAAACTAAGCTTAGCTCAGAACTCTGAATGGAAGCCCTCAGTCCTAGAGAGGTGAAGTAAGAGCAGCAGATGCACAGAAATTCAACTATTGGGGCATGACACGAACTCTGCCTGAAATTTTCTTCTGGATGTTGAAATATTTATCTTTCATTCAAGAGTTTTGAGTGGCTGTTGCACAGAGAAGATCCAGTGCCAGGGATATTTATGAACCATGCACACCCCACTGAAATTCTGATTGAATTGAAGTTCTCTTTCAAATGTTGAAATCTTTGACATTAAATAAGATTTTAATTCATGAGACTCTCGAGTGTCCACCAAAGTGCAGCTAAATCTGTCAGGGAGACACTTCCCAGAAGGCTGCTCTGAAAAACACAAGACAGTCAAAACAGGAGTGCACTGTCCCCCCAGTGACCCACCTTCATTAGCTTCTGGTCTAGAGTTCTTGATAAAAGCAGAAAATTTGGCAAATATGTCCATTCCAGCAGTGTTGGATTCTGGATGCTTTGGTGAGAGTTTCAGGTACCTGAAAAGCAGCAAGGAGCAGATCTACAGCGCTTTCAGCAGAATGGTGCTCATTATCTATGAACTAGCACTAAATGGCACTTTGTTCCTGATTTATCCTTTTCCAGACTGGCTCCCAAAGTGTAGTATCACACACTAAGGTTTTTAAACCCAGCACTTTCCAGAAGGACACCACAGCACATTGCTGCTTTCTGAATGAGACATTTGGTACAAGCAGTGTTTGAGGAGCCCAGGGCCACCAGAGCTCCCTTCATCCAGTGCTGCCAAGGGGGTACACACACATCTGTAAGCAAGATACAGGGTTTTCTATTTCAATTAACATCAGAGAATTATGGACTCCACATCTTTGGACAAAAGCCTGAAGTTTTGCCATGATGAAAAGACAAAACAGTTCAGTCTGTCAAAGGCAGTGTCTGGATCTGCCTGCCAGCTGAAGAGTAGAAAGCCAAGAGTCTGGAGAAAGTTTGAACACATTAAAACACATTCTCACTACGGTTTAGGACTAAGTTTTGTACAGCAGACTCATCTTCATTTGCATTATTTGGACACAAATGTGCCTACCACCAAAAGGAAGAGTTTGAAAGTGCAGAAAGGATGACCAGGGTATACAAAGGATAATTTTAAAAATAATCTTACAGAGAAAACAGTTTTTGATCTAAAGATGGGGGAGCTGAGGGGAGGAAGGTATGACAAGCAAGAACTATCCTCCATGTCTTCAGTTTATTGATGCTGAAGAACACCCTACTTAGGGCAGAAATCCCCTCTGAGATCTGTGCCTGTCTGAGGTGACAAGCCATCAGTTTAACACTTACTTGGGTGGGGCCAGAACATCTTCCAGGAACTCTTCAATCTTGTTCACATCTGTTCTCACTTCCCCATTGTATGTGATGAAGGGTGGGTGAGTGCCTGGAGCCAGATTCTGAAGGTCTGCTGGTTTCCTGGGGTGAGATGCAAACCCATGAAGAGCAAGAGGGGACAACATTTCATTGCTACAACCACGAAAGCACTGCTGAGGTTTCCACATCCTCAGTTTTACATAGACACCACCAGTTTACTTTCTAAAATGTGAGTTTACAACTAAACATTTTGAACACACTTGCTAACAATTAATTTAAAACAGTTAAAAACAATTTCCTCCGACCTCTGGCTGTATTTATTCTCAAATCAATACAATGTTGACTAGAAGAGGGATACCTGTGCACACACACACACTCTCCCTCTTTCCCCAGCCCTACAGAAGAGTTTATATATAGCATAATCTGAGCTAATCCTCCCCCCTCCCTCAGAGCTGCTCTGGAAAGAAGCATCTTTGCTCCAGCCCAGGGTATAAAGCATTTATTACGTGCCCAGGCAGTTTGGCAGAACATTGTGTTTAAAATGATGCTTCAGTTTCCCCCAGTGAAAAAAAGTATTTACAAACAAGAGCAGCGCACCTGGGAGAGGAATCCCACATTAGGATTAGACATGAGAGAAACAGCAAAAAGCTGAAATACTCAGCCATTTCTAGCTCTATTTCTAACTAACATTTCCCTCAGGCAGAGCAGAGCAGCCTGGCCACCACCTCCTGCTGGCCCAGCAGCAACAAACACTGGCCCAGCTGAAAACTCTGCCAAGGTAAAGCTGCCCTTGGTTCCTGTTGAACAAATCCAGACTGGACCATAACCCTGAACTGGGACTGAGCCCTGTCCAGCGTGGCCACGTTCCTGAGCCAGCTCCAGGCATGCAGGAACTGGATTTACTGGAAACTGCAACTGCAGTGCAAGAAATCCTCCGGACAACACCAGACAGGGAAACTGAACTGGTGACATCCACAGCCCCAGTCCTGCAGGGCAGCAAGAGAGAGCAGCATGTTCAGGGAGAGCAGCTGGACTCTAAACTGAGCCCAGCTTACAATCTATCTTGTTTTCCATTTACTACAAAATTAAGAAACCCTGTCAGAATTTCATGTCCTGCCCACTGCTGCCCCTTTTATAGAGCCAAGGTGTGTTTACTTATAAGACTGAATGAGAAAAGTGGTTTTCATACTTTACCCTGCTTTAAGCCAGGGGATGGAAACCTTATGAATACATGAATTTAACTCTTTTCAATTTTCAAGCTTCTGAGAAGTTATTTCTCACTAAGAGTTGCCACCACTCTCTCACTTTTAGGATTTCAAGTCTGTCATTGGGTAATGCTTTAAGTAGCTTAACACTTCATTCAAATACAGCTTTGTAACTCCCAACAATTACAGGAAGTCATCGTGGCTCCCTTCCAGTTCCCCATGTTGGCCAGATAAAATTCCTCAAAAGGAATGTTCTTTTAAAAACAAACAGGGGCAAGACCACAGGATCTGCAGGAATACTATCAAAGGCAAGCTTTAGTTCAGAAACAGATTATTCCAAAGAACTACCCAAAAAAGTTTTCCAAAGAACCAGAGTGCATCTCAGAGCACTTTATCCTTCCAGTCAGACCACCTGGATCTTTCAAGAGAAAGAAAGCAGAGATGAAGATCCCACAGCCCAGGCCCAAACATAACTCAGGGTTTGACTTCCAGTTTGCTGCTCCTGCCAGGAGATCCTAACCAAGCCCTTGGAGCACAAGCACACAGGAACAGCCTTCAAAGGCTCAGAGTACAAATTCCCTTAACAGTCAAACAAGAAGGCAATTACTGTAACAGTTTTACTTCAGAGATAAAGCTGGAGAGCTTAAAAACCAAACCCAAACAAAAAACCCTTCTGTAACCACTCCAAGTAATTCCAAGATGCTTTGTGCCTACCCCAAAGTTTACCAGGGGTTTTGGAGGCAGGGCCACATCAATTATCTGGCCATCACTATCCCCAGAGTTAAGGTATAAACACCTCATGGCTTTGCCACAAACCAGAAAAGTAATTAGCATGCAAATTATTTCTTGTAGAGCAGACAAAATCCAGCCCCCAAATGTAACACATTCATAAATTACACAAATACTGCAATGAGGATCTGAAGAGTAGCATGGGGAAAAGCCAGGACTAAACCCCAGTTCCTCAGCAGTATTTCACACTGCTGAAGTTGGATTCACCTCTGGGTGATCTTTAATATTTAATTTGAATACTTCATATCGTCATTTAAGCTTTGCCTGCCAAAGGAACTGCAAAAACTCCAAATGAAGATGCTTCAAACAAGATTTCAGCACTCAGCTGAAGGCAAGCTGGCCCAGAGTGCTGTTCCAAGCCCAACAAATGGTTTGTGCAGTGCAGCTCTGCTCTGGCCTCCAGAACAAGCCAGAGCTCTGGGCACTGAGACGCTGCTGCCCAGAAGGGAAGAATGAAGCCTCTGTGTGCCCAGAGAGAGGGAAGAAATGTCTGACTCCTTGCAGAGGGTGGGACTGCCCTCCTCCTTTGCCTATGTGCATATTTTGTGTGTTGAGAGCAGAGCTGAGCACTGCAGAATGTGCCTTTGTTGGCACAGCGCAGTTCTGGAGGGGAAGGCACACGACAGAGTCAGGCAAAGCAGGCTCAGATTTTCCTGTGTCCCAAGTCCCTCACTTGTGAACTTTTGTACCCAACCATGACCTTTTCAGCCTCACAAACAGACAGAACTGGCCTTGCTGTTGTGCAGCACTGATGTTACGAGGCACAGGCAAGCAAAGCCTTTTTTTCTGGTTTTGGCCAACAAAATAAATTCAGTTTTTTTAAACAATTCCTGCTCTGCTCTTTGAGTTTGTGTCTAACAGGAACAAGGAGCAGAGGAGATAATTGGCTTGAATAAAGTGCTCACAAAAGCAGTTTCTTGTGGCAACATTAAGGCCCCACCTAACATCTATTATCATTCTGGCAGTGATAACAAGGGGAAACAGCCCCATGTGATATCAAACATTTCCTATTAAGCACTTAGCTGGATGTGATGTTCTGCAAGCTGCACTGCTCTGCCACTGGGTATTGATCAGCCCACAGTGTTAAAGTTGTAGTTAAAGACATCTAAATAAAGTCTAGAAGGAATTAAGTTTGTATCAATATCTATTCCAACCTAAATTAGCTTCAGTGGTCCTTTGTTTCCTTTCCCAGAGAACCCCTTCAGTGCACAACACAGAGGTGGTTTAATTGACTTATTCCCCTGCAGATCTTGAATTTTGCACTTATTTTGTGTTTTCCCCTCCTCAACAGGAAAAAAAAAAAAAAGCCTGAAAGAAAGCTTTCCTTGTGTAATGAAGGTCAACTTTAAACATCTGCAACCAATTTATAGGGTAAAAGTTAGTCTTACATCCCATTCCCCCATGCAGTTAACTGCAAGTTGCCAAGGGGACACAAAATAAAGCCAATTCATCAGGAATATTTGGCATTTTAATGATATCTAAACTGGTTCAGCAGTAAAAAGCCTTTCAAACCTAAAATATCTCTGTCCACCTCCTCCTCCTGCCCACCCCAGTAACTGCAATAGGTTAAACAACCCCATCATTAAAGGAAAAGGAAATCCCAAACTACCAAGACCCACATGCTCCTGAGCTTGCACAAACCACAGGCAGGGCTCGGTGGAAGATGTGACACATTTGGTTTATGGGGCTGGCAGCACCAGTATTTGCAGGGAAATCCCTCTCTGGCCAGAAAGGCTCTTTGAGCACTTCCAAATGCACCCAGAGCTGACAAAAGCTGCTTTCTGCCCCTCACCACACATGGAAGCCTTTAACACTCCTTGCCAGCACTGAAGCAGCAACTTCAGTGATTTTTAAAACCCAAACAAGTCACCTCCCCCAAAAAAATCCCAAGAGGTTAAGTCCAGCAGGGTGATTTCTCCCTTCTATGTTGGATTCAGTGCAGAACACTGTGTTTCTCTTGGCTTTATTCCTGAAATTCAGGTTTGGAGGCACTGGCAGCCTCCCCTCTGCAGAGCTGTGACCAACAGAGTTTTCCATCAGTGCTGGGAAAACATGACTTCACACCCAAAGCAAACACAAGGCCCCTGCTGAATTTAGCACTTTCATAAAAAAGAATGCCCAGCCTGAGGAAATTAAGACTCCTGGATTCACTTCTCACTGTTTTTAGCCACCAGGGTACTCATTTCATAGAGGAGCAGTTGCAATTTAGATGACAGCATCATGGCTTATCTGGCTGACACTGAACAAAGGCAGAATATTCTACTTTTTCTTCCTACCCATTTCACTTGGATTTACATCATGGGCAGGTATTTTCATTATTATTGCACAATAACCAAAATGATCTTAAAAACATTAAGAAAAGGAGGAGGCTGCACATCGTTTGTGACAATTATCCATCACTGGAGATTTGACCAGAAGGTGGTTGCCTAAAAATACCCATCTGTCCCCACTTAGGGCATCTTGGTGTGAAGTCAGTAAAGGAAGAGTCAATATTCAGTTACAAAAGACTTGTGTGAGTTTTACAGAAGAATCACTGAACAAATTCAAGAGAACTTACTGTTATTTTTGGTTAAACCATCAATGAAAGCACCATTTACATCCAGGTTGCCTCAGTTAATTATTAGGACAAATTTTAATTTCACAAAACCAGCCCGTAAGCCATAAAAGCTCTGGCCAAAGCTTTGTTCCACCAAGGGTGCTGAACTCTTGCAGGTCCAATAAATCAAGTATTTCTTACCTCTTCAGGTCCACTGTTGTGACACTGAACACGACTCCCTTCAGCCACAGGATCATGAAGAGCCTCTGGGAGAAGGGACAGTTTCCTATGCTCTCACCATCACTGCCAGCCTGCAGGACAGAACAGAGCATTAATGTGGGCAGGGCTGTGCCACCTGCTCATCTCACAGGCACTGCAACAGCTTTAAACACACACTCAGTACAACTGAAATTGCTACATTTGTCAAGTTTTTACTTGTCATGTCCTCTAGCTGCTCAAAAAAGGCTTGGAGCAATATTTCAGTTATCGGTGACACTGCCAGTGCTGCAGCTGCCCTTGGCAGCTGAACATCCTCCTCTGAGCAGCCACACCTTCTGATGGCTGCTTTCCAATGTCAATGCTGTTCTTTGCTCTTTATTATTCTTTTCTCTTTCTTCTCCAAGGCATAGCTAATTAATTGGAGTCATCTCCCAGTTCAGTGCCTCTATCTCTCCCTGTGCAGTGCTCCAGGGAGCCAACTGCAGCCAGGAACTGAGAATTGATTGTACTGCAGGTGTTGTGAGGAAAGACATAACTGTGAGTACATAGAGACTTCACTGACAATTAAATAATATCCCAAAGCCACTTTTTATAGGCAATTTATCAATCAGTCTTTGTCCCAGCACAACAAAGGCCCATCAGAAAGCAGCAGTGAGCTCCCAGTGATAGCACACATCTCATCATTGCTCTGACAATGAAGGATGCATTGCTGAGCTGGAAAATTTTAGTTTTTCTGGGCTAGAATGAGGCACTGGAAACCTTTGTTATAAAATTCAATCCTCTGAGAACTGGTTTAGTACTTAAAGCTGCCAAATATGTCTGATTATTCTGACATGTACTTTATATTAGCTGGGTTTCAATGGATTTTGCTTATTGTTGTTGTTATTATTACAGTCCTTCCAAGAGGGATTTTCATCGTGAAATTCTCAAAGCCTGGCCAACTCTTTCATCATCACAGTGAGGAGAACTCAGAAAGACTTCGCAAGTTAAGAAGAGTTACAGCAGGATTTTCAAAGGCCAGGAAGAGAGAAAGTTTTTCAGTGAAACTGTCTTAAATTCAGAATGCTGTTTTGGGTTTTGTAAAGTCATGGGGCCTTTGCAGATAAAGCTGAGTCTCTTAAATTAATTAATTTTTAAATTAATTACTGTTCCTACAGCTAATGGATTCATTCCTGCAAGTGTCCCTCCTGTCAGAGCTTCCAAAGACCTGGTTGTAGACACACAGTCAGTTTTCTTCAAACCTTTATTAGTGCCATTAATAGAGACTTGACAGAGAAAGGAAGCTGTTATTCTGCCATAAACTACAAATTGCCAGCTTTATCTTTGGATAGTAGAGTCAAACTTGCAGCAGATTATTATTAATGGATTGTCTTAAACTCTGCCATGTGTTTGCTCAGGAGACTGAATTCTAGAAAAATCTAGAAAAAGGATAATATGTTAATATTTAACTCCATCACTGTCCCTGCACACAGCAGGCTGGATTTCAGCAATTCCCCCCCTTCTGTGTTTACACTGGAACTGACATTTCCTACAGGTAAATTATAGATTTATATTGATCTGCTTTTTCTGTTGCCACGTGTCAGGTCTGACTTACCTTTGGAAAAAAGGGACTGAAAAACACAACACTGCATCCCAGCTAAGGAAAATAGGTATTTTGTACTACCCAGGGTAATTCATGCTTTGAAGCAGAAATAATTCTTCGACTCAGAACTGATCTGAGTCCTCAAACGTCAAGCAAAGCCTGAGTTACACTGCAGTAACAGCACAGGCTGAAATCCCCATCCCATTAAACTTTACTTGGCCCACTGGAATCCAAAACAAAGCTACTTTAAAATCACAGAACTGCACAAAAAGTTGTTTAAAATTTCAGCCTGACCTGTGGCTTTCATTAAGGTCCATCCTCCTAAGCCAAAACCAAAGTGACCAAAAAAGGTCAAATGCATTTACTTATCCTGAAACTTTCCTTCTCTCCCAACACAAGTGCAGCATTCAAAGTGAACAAGCAACCAGCAGCATCTGCTTTAGTTTAGGACAGGCTTTTTGGATTATTTGAGTCAGAGGAGGGGATTAGAGCCCAGTAACAGTGCTATGAACAAACCCTGAAGCACTCTCAAAGCCCAGCAGCCCGAACGGAGCCCAGACTGTTCTGTCTGCAAACGCTTGTCCCACTTCTGCTCCAAAAAGGCCCAAGTTATTCTGAGCACATACTGGAGAAGGAATGCACTCAGAATGCCAAGAAACTCTGGCTCCAGAGCTGTGAAGCCAAGGAATTCTGCTCTGTAACTGTTTGCCCGAGAGGCCCATTTTGTGTCTGTGTTTGATGCTCCAGCCCCTCCTCGGAAGCAGCCAGCTCTGGATTCTCCCTCAGTCCATGGATTCTCTTCTGAGGGTCCCCACTGTGGTGGGTGCTCCTGCAGGAGTCACTCCTGGCTCTAATTTTCTCTGCTAGAAAAGAGCTCTGCTGGCAGTAAACGCTCAACTTTACATATTGCAAGAATACTCTGAAATCTGACATGATTTGTCATGCAGGGGTTAATCACAGAATAATTGTTGCTTGTCATTGCCTTGTCTTTGAATTCAGACCATAAAATTCCAGGATATCTTCAGTGTCTAATCCTCATCACCAGAGTAAAGCAAATATTAAATGTTGACTTCTTTGCAATAACAGGTTATTTGTTATTTAACAAGGTTATAGTCATTCTATACCAAGAAGCTTTGGGCTTTTATTTCAAATTCTTCTTAAAACCAGTCTAAAAAACTTTATTATAAGAAATATTGGTAATATTACTAATGCCAAACTGCCTGCAACTAGGGCTAATTTCCCATTCTACCATTGCACACTGAAAGATATGTACTCAAAAACCTCACCATATATCTAATTTCACTGAATTTCAGGTTTTCAATTGTAGGGATTAGGACCAGACAGAGCAAAAGTGCCACAGCTCTCATACAGCGAAGAACATGGAATTTGTCACTTGTGTGTTACCCTCTACAAACTGAACTCAAAAAACTTCAGAAAAGGTGGCAAAAAGGACCTTGTTAATTGTAAGACGTGGCACAGGGAGAGCAGAGCACACACCCTCCAGAACACAGCTCTACAGTGTTCTATGAAAACAAATAAAGCTATTTTTAAAGAAACATTAAATAAGAAAGGAAGTTCAAACAAGAATGGGAGAGTTCCAAGGCAATAACACAGATAGCTGCCCATTGAGAAGCCAGCCTGGTTTATCACAGCCACACTGAAATTCCTGGTAACTCCCAGTGCCCAGCAGCTCGGCCCATGCACGAGTGCAGCCCTTGGGAAGGGGAAAAACCCCCAAAATCTACTTATCCCAGTGTCTGCAAGAGTGAGCTTAGCTTGGAAGCCACCTCCTCCCTTTCTCTTCCCCTGAGTAGTGATTTCATTCAAATGAGACTGTTTTTCCAAAAAAACAAAACCCCAGAGAGTACAAGTAATCAAACATCTGTTTGAGTGGCTGAACAAGCTAAGGGAAGGAAAAAAAAATCCATTTAAATTGTGAAATTTTTGTCTCTACAGCTGCATAAAAATTAACCTGAGTCCTGACACGAGAACCTGAGTGGATTTACCTCAGCAAGGGAGTGCTGAAGTTTATTGCAAGACTAACAAAAAGCCGGACAAGCAAAGGAACATTAGAAGGGCACAAAGCCCTTCTTCTACAGCACAGATCCGAGAACTCTAGAAATCCTTGGTCCCAAAGATTTCTACAAAATTGTTTCAAATATTAACCTGTTAAAAGGAGCCCACTACAAGTTTCCCAAACTAGATCAAATAACAGTAGAAAAATAATAAAGTGCATCTGATGAGCAATGTAGTACAGCTCAGTCTGTGCCTGCAAAAATAGAACAAAAGGAAAGGGCAGAACACCAGAAGACCATTTCTAAATTTACCCCAAACTCTCAAGGGAATTTCTCCCAGATCTGATATCTTTACCAGAAGTGGTGTAAGAAGTTTAGATGAAGAGGGATAAAGACATTTTAGAAGCATCCCACAGAATACTTTTCAGCAAAGACCACGATTGGAGCCATCTGACTGCAGCACCATGGAAATCCCCACTCCCCCAAGTGGGAAATCTGCACTCTGCAAAGTCTAGAAGAATAATGTTCCAGCCAATAAACAAACTGGGGGGGGGAAATGAAAATTAAAGAGAGGGTATGTTCTGAACTCAGTAATCTTGAAATATGTCTTGAGTTCTAACAGTGAAAACCAAACCTGCTGAGAAAACTGCATGAGCAACCCAGCATGATGCACAGCCATTGCCTCAAAGCAGCAGATAACAATCAATTTTGCATGCTTAATGAGCAGTAAGCTCATTCCAAAACTGAGTAATTAATAATAATCCTTTAAGGATTACTGTTTTGAGAGGAAATGGTTTAAGGTGAAGTAACAAAGCAATTCAAGTGAAAAACCTGCAGCAGTTCTGCAGGTCTGGGATAAAGGAACAAAGGATACAGAAAGGAGTGGTTTGATGTTCCACACATGAAAAGGGTCTGGCTGTATCAGCCCAAATCCTTGGGCCTTTATCTTGCCGAGCTGAACAGGCAGAATTCCCTGGTGCTGACTGAGGGTTTCAGATAAGATGTAAAGAATTGCAGCCAGGGAAGGAGTGACAGCAATCGATGTAACAAATGCTCCCCACAGTGCCATTACTGCAACTGGTCCCTGGGCTCGGGCAGGGGCTGGAAGAGCCTCAGGGATGCTCTGTGCTCACACTCACTCTGCAAACCAAAGCAGACCTTAAAGGCTCCCAGTGGCTCAAATACTGATGAATACAGATGTTCTCCTCTTATTCAAAGAGCAAACCAAGCGACAAGGTAGTGAGGTGCAGGGCTGGAAAAGCTTATCTGCAGTAGTGTTCCACTCCTTGCCACCCTCCCAGAGCTGCAGTTTGAGAAGGGAGTTGGTTTGTTTTTAGGGGAGGAACAGGTCAGGGAGCAAGGCAGAGTCCAGCCCTGACTAAATCCAGTTCAACCAGATTTAATCTGAGGGCTGAGTGACAGGGACACTTCCTCCTGTCACCTCTGCCTCTCCAGGACAGGGCCCACGACCTCCAGGGCAAAGCTTTTCCTTGTGCCACCAGGCAGAGCACAGATGAACACAACATTTCAACACAGGGCACAGAAATTGGGCTGACAGCCCAAAGAACTTCCCTGTCACGATGAACAAAACCAGGAAAGGTGGGAATCAGAGAAAAACCAACAGCACATCCTGCAGAGGGCTCAGGACATCAGAAGTGCCTTTTGAAAGTGATTTTTTAATTTGGTAACACTGTGTGAAGGTAAACTCTCAAGTCACAACCACCACACCCTACCCAAATTTAGCTCTACTGAACCACTTAGTCCATCACTGCAACTTTAAATAGCCATTCCTTTGAGAAAAACATAGGAAAATGGAAAACAAAAAGCATCAGGTCAGTGCTCACACCTGGAATTCCCTAAGATAATTAGTGTACATTTGTTATATGTTGACTGACATTAACACACCCAGGGCAAAACCAACCTGAGTTACCACTGCCTCTCATGACCCTTATCACCATTTGTAACCAACCCAAGTTCCACTTCAGCTGAAATTCCTTTAAACTCAAAAAATACTTCAAAATAATTAACTCGAGTGCCTGTGTTTACTTGAGATCTGGCTCTTTCAGCAGGGAAAGGAATGTTTGCCAGCCCATCCAAGCTGCCCCTTCAGTCACTACCTTCCTGATAAGTCCCCTCTGTGTCACACACTGGACTGGAACAGACACTGACCATTTTAGGATGATGCTGTTTTTATCCCCGTGATGCTGCTCCCAAGAAAATCATTAGCAGACTTGTCCTGCACACTTTCCTGCAGCTCCTGCTCATTGCTGCCCAATTCTCACTAAAAGCTTTTGGAAAATGCTGTGGGATCCTCATGGTGTACGGAAGTAAACCCACAATTCAGCAGAATTTAATTAAGTGCTTCTAGTCCTTTGGAGAACAGGAATTATTCCATGCTCATCCTTTCACAGAATCAGATGGAGAGTCCCAAACCTGCTTTAAATACAAAACACCATTTTCTTCATTGAAGAAATGAGCTTAATGACAGGAACACAAAACCCTGGGTTTATTGTGGACAGTCTCAGGACACTTCCTGGCCTGGCACAGGAAAATCCAATTATTCACTAATGGCACAAGCCTGGCATCTCTGCTGCGGCAATACCTCGAACAGAG
Organism: Anomalospiza imberbis; assembly: GCF_031753505.1. Taxonomy (NCBI): domain Eukaryota; kingdom Metazoa; phylum Chordata; class Aves; order Passeriformes; family Viduidae; genus Anomalospiza; species Anomalospiza imberbis. The sequence continues at coordinate 5,983,973 of NC_089705.1, read as the reverse complement.
AGCTCCTGCTGAACAAACCCCACAGATCAGCGAGGCCACACTGACTAAAATGTGCTGGGTAACATCTTGACACAATCTTGCAATGCTCTAGTAGAGATCTGTAAGCAGACAATTAACTCTGCAGCACTGAGGGTTTCTTTTACACTGCCTGAAAGTTGCCTTTGGGTGTCCGGCACATAAACCTAGAGCAGGAATTGTTCATGACAGTGATTCTCTCTCCCTGGACTTACTACATTTGCCTTGGCTACAGCCCAAGAGACCCATTTCCAAACCTCCCCCACGAAATCATGAAGCACCAAAGTGAGAGGAAAGAACTGGAAGTGCTGTCATTGGGGCTCAGAAGAACCCAGTCAAATCTGTATCTGTGGCGTTTCAGAGCTCTTCAAATAAACCTCTGACTGTGCCTCACTTCCGTGGGACAGGAAAAGATAGAGCTGTGTTTGTGGTATTTATAACCTCATTTAGAGAGAGACGAGCCAGGGGCTGGGCAGATGAGCAGAGAGAACAACCAAGAGCTGCTCCAGCTTCACCGGGGGCTGCTCCTCCTCCAGGTCATCCCAGCCCAGCTGACTTGGACTGAAGCCTCTCAGGAGCAGCAAAACCCAGAGGAGTTTCATGCAAAAATCCCAGCCCAAAAGGCACCAGCTGAGGGCTCCGAGGCCTGGTAAAACACGGGATGTGCAGCTCAATAAACCTGGGCTCTGAGCAGCAGTGCCCACGAGGGAGGTGGCAGTGAGGACTTAAAGTGCCCAAATTCTCAGCAGCCTCTCAAAACCCAGGGCAGTCCTGAACCTGTTCCCCTGTCTGCAGCACATTCAGAAGCTCTGGGGAGGAAAAACATTATCTGAGACCAAAAGCGGGGCTGGAGATTCTATTTCAGAATGATGGGATTGGGGGAGGCCCGCTCTCTGCCCAACACAAGCGATGCACAACTCAAAGGCACCTCCCCGACTGAATTCCCCCTCCCCTGGGAGATGGGACCCGAGTTTCTCCTCTGGGACCTGTGTTCTGATCTCCCTGAGCTCCAGAACACTGTGTCTCACCTAATGCAGCACCCTGAAGGGCCACAGAAATCTCCTTAGGCTTGCTTTGATTTTATTTTTAGATAAAACCACGTAAAAAAGCTATTTCCTTTATTTCAGAAAAGCAGCTCTCCAAAGCACAGAGCCAAAATAGTAAAGCTCCAAGAGAGCCAAAAAACTCTGAGGCTGGCCCAGTAGCACTGACTGATCCCATTAGCTCTTCTCGGGAAAATATACAGATATGACTTCACCCCTGGATTACACTGCTATATTTAGTTTATACCTAATATGGAGATTCAGTGGGGAGAACTCAGTCATTTCATTTCCTCGGGTAAGTTCCTTGCCCTTTGTCTGGCCAACAATACAAGGAATAAGTCTGAACTCTCAGAGAATTCCCACACAAAGATGTTTGTAATTAACAGCAGTTTAGCTTATGCTTTTCACTCCAGCAGAAGCAAACACCCTACAAATCCACATTGTGCCACAAATGTATTTGACCTGAATTAAAAAACCCGACTACAAAGCAAGTTTAAAAAATATTAACTGTTACAATTTTTTTTCTGGGGGGGGGAAGGTGGTGGAAAAAAGTATTCTAAATAAATTATTTCAGGCTCCTGAAGTCAAACCTCTATTGAAACTCCTGTGAAGACAACGTAATTTTGGGTTTGGGCGTTTTTACTGTTAAAATATGCACAAACTCTTAATACCACAAGGGAGCACCTAGCATCTATTTTAAGACTAAAACTATATTATTCCACACTGAAGAATATGCAGGAAAAAAAAACCCAGACCTGATTAGGACAATAAGCTGTTTGTTACAGCTTATTTACCAAAAACTTTGAAGATAAAAATCAAATTAGATGGATAACAAATACAGATGTAAACTATTTTTTCCATGAACCATCAATTTGCAACCAACCACCACCTTAATTAAATTTTGTTGTCTTAGACAAACCAAGTGCCTCCCCTGGCAGACAAAAACCACCTTGTTTTCTCCCACGCTGCCCAGTCCAGGCTTTACAGAACTGCACTGCTCAGTTCACTGGGAAAAGAGAACATCTACCAAAACAAGGCAACAAATCCAATTACTGCCAAGTACAGTTATCCAGTCTTAAAAGTCGTTCTTGTGGATTTTTAAGTGGTATGTCCAGCCTGGCCAGAAGCTGGGATTGATGCAGGCACTGTTACAAAAGCTTGCAGGCCTTGTGTTTGTCACATCACAAGAAATGTTTCATTTAAACACAATCTGAACACACACTGGTGAAAAAATAACAGTCCAGGGCTTTTTTTTTTTTGGTCCCTTTGAGCTAATGAACACTTTAAAAAAATCAAACTTTAGAGTCCAACAGCCACTTCCCAGAGTCCACAGCTTACTGTTTAGCTTGGAGTTCAAGGAATTCCCCAATTAGATTCTTCCAAGCACAGATTCCTGGAAGAGACAACTCAGCCTTCAAAAATCCACATCCAGAGAACCAACGACTTCTCTCCCCATTCCAAGACAGACAGGCCTGCTCCTGGAATAAAGAACTCTTTCCGTGCCCAAGATGAGCTCAGGATAGCCATGGAAGGAGCAGACAGTGCCATGAGTCACTCCAGGCTGGGAGGGGGGTGATTACCAACTTCTCATCCTGCTAATCCTGTCCCAGGGCTGCCCACTGCCAGATTAGCAGGGCCTCCCACCCACTCCCCAAACTGATGTAAGGATTTCTCCATCTCCTTACTTCTCAACAATCAAGCATCTTTATGCCCACACAAAACTGTCTTTAAAGAGGATCTTGCTCTCTTTACTCATTTTCACAGGAATGCTGGTGTTCACAGTGCCCTTCCCTCTTGGTGAACTCATCACTGCACACTCACCCTGGCACAGACTGACACACAAAACATCAGGACAAGCCTTGGGTCCTCAGTGTTCCTGTATCCCTGACTTTCAGCAGCCTCCAGGCCCTAAAGTTTGCCCCACACCGTGTGCTCTGACACACAGGTTTTTCCTTCCACTTCAAGTCCTCAGTGCACACCCTGAGAAACCCCAGCTGGGAAAACTGAGGACAGACTTGTCTTTTGTAGCAGGATCTGTGCTGCAGGAATGTGTCCATGGCATGTGTCCCACGGAGGGAGTGACTCACAAGCACCACCACACAGCCCAACCCTCAGCCTGTGAAGGGCCACCAGCTGAAATCTGGGAATTCACACGATTTTAGATCCCTCTGAGGGGAAAAGAGGAAAAGTGCCTGAGTGTTAAGACACATTTCAGCTGCGAAGTGAAACACAAGTTCTCCTGACAATCAGAGCTGTCTGGATGTTAATCATTGGGAAGGGGAGAAGGGATGCCAGGGAATATAACTGTTACTCAGAAGCAATTCCTGACTGAAGGAAAGCTAACTCATCTGTGCAATCCCTCTGGAAATTATTGCCAGGAGGTTTTAAGCTTACTTACCAATGATTTGCAAAAAAAAAAAAAAAAATTAACATTTACACTCGAGACTATCTCTGTACTTTTAAATAACTCTACCAAGAGCACCAGTTCCTGTATCACCAGCCAGACTCAAATGAAAAAGCTGAGGATGTTTTTGGCTGTGAGGACTTTCCCAGGCAGAATTTAAAGGAATTACAGTTTGCTGGCCAGAGAAGGAAAAGGCCTGATTTATACCCACTGAGCACAGGATATAACTAAATGGTTACACCTCAGTTTACAAAGGGCTCCTTTACAAGACTCCCAAGAAATAACCCTCACATGCCATTTTGCTGTCTACAACAAACACATATCAAAGACAGGCTGAGGAGGTTCTCAGCTGCTGAGGTTACATCAAACCCTCCAAGGATGATCTGGTGCATAAGGAGGAGACTTATCTAATAAGATTATCAAGCAATAACCCTGCCAAGACTATCTCTGAGAAGCAGCACTGCATGTCTCAAGTCCTGTTATTTCCTTGTACTGACGTGCCTTTAAATCATACAGCTACTTTATGGGTGAAAAAAGATAAAAATTGATGACAAAGAAGCTCAGGGATGGTTTGTTATAAACTACTGTACAGAGCTACAGGGCTGCAAAGTGCTACAGCAGAGCTTACATAAGGGAATGAGCACAGGGTGAGACAGGCAGACCTGAATCCACACAAATCCATCCTGGGGAGCTGCTGCTGGAGATGCTCACATCCCCTTCCTGCCTCGGCCCCAGCATTGCACTGAACAAAAGAGACCCCGAGCCCGGAAGACAAACAGTTCACCTGCCAAATCTCTGTTTGGTTCAGATACAAAAAACAGAGACGAGTTTCTGCTGCAATCACTGTGAGTGCTTCAGAGTGGGGTATTAAGTAGGAAATCACAGCTTTTTCTTTTGTACTGACAGACAATTCAAAGGTAAACAGATAGTAGTCTCTGATTTTCAACACAGGTGCCCCATTTCACAATGACATCTTATTTGAGAGTTGCCAGAAACCCAGGGTCTGATTATTTAGCAAGTACACACATGTTACCCAGTGGAGAGGGGAGACCTTCCTCACTGGTTCCCTACATCTGCTCCAACCCATGCCATGCCGGCAGAGATACACAACTCTGAACTTCGTTAGTGGAGTCTGGTGTTTGTTTCCTTTAACACTGAATTTGTTGATCCTCTGTGCCTTCACCTCAGAATGAGCAGAGGATGCGATCACTGAATGGCCTCCAGAATGCCCAGGGCTGAGCTTTCAGCAGCTCCATCCTCACACACTCCCTTACAGGAACTGCACAGGCAGTTTTGTAACTCTGTCCTGTGACTTCCACAGGTGACTGGGTCTATTTGAACAAGTCACTTCACCACGTTTTTTATTTACAATAAAATTCCACATACCATCAACTAAAGCGCAGCTATTATTCCAAGTGACCTGTCTGAGCCGCACTCAAATCTCAGAGCTCAAGTTTCTCCGAGCACATTCACCACAATGCAGCCTTCACTGCTCTGAAATGCCACTAGGGCACATAAAAATATTCCTCTTAGACAATGGAAGCCTCCCTTGTTAATAAAACATGGAACAGACAAGGAAACTAAATGAAATCAGATACATCACTGGTATTGTCCTAATCAGCTCTCAAGAGAAAAGACTCGGAAAATATTTACACTTGGTTTAAGAGACCACAGGCAGCCCACCGGCTCTGGAATTAAATAAATTCTGGAAGTTTTCACGGTGACACCAAGAAACAGAATCACCACTGTAACAGATTTTCTTACCCAAGTACCCTAATCCTGCACGGAGTTCTCAGACTAAGAAAATACAAGTTTCAGCAGATTGATACATCGTCGGGTGGGGAAAATGGTATCAACGTGCTGGTGACAACACTGACAGAGTCATTATTCCTAACCGAGCCCAGCCATGTGCGCGCTCCTCCCCGCGCCGTGCCCATCCTATTTCGTTACTGATCACAATTTAATAAGGCTCAAACCCCACAGTTTGGGCACGGAGCCAGACCCTTTCTCCTGCTTCACAGGTTTGTTTCTCAAGCTTTAATCCCTACCTTTGTTTCATCTCAGGTCTGGCTGCTACAATCCTTTGTGCTCAGGTCATGCAGTCACCGCCCCTGGGCCGGGCGTTGGGCTGAGAGCTCGAGTTTGGTCCAGAACCTTTTCCACTACCTCTGCCTGAAGCGCTCCCCTGGCTAACAGGGCACAGGTAGATCCCAGACACGGCTTGAAAAGTGATTATCTGCTGGAGAAACTCTCAGTGACTTCGGATTCTTTTTTTCTAGATTGCATCCACAACCACGTGTTAAAACTGCAAGTGAGCATCCCATCCACAGAGGAAAAAATAATTACTAAAATCCAAATTTAGTGCTCCTTTAGACACTGGTGGTTCTCTTCAATAAACATATTCTGCTAGCAGTTTCTGAAGTAAGCATCTAAATGAGTCAGAAAACAAGATTTTATTTGCCTTACAAAAACACTGTCCTGATAATGCTCAACAGCTTCAATAAAGTGTGGGACAGGCAGCAACACCCAGGTGAAACAACTGTTTTGGTCTGTCTGCTGGGCTGGGGGTTGTCCTTTATCTGAAGGATTTTACAGGAAATAACCTTTACCTGAAGATCGTGAAGGCAGGCAATAATAACCTCTTATTTTAACCTGAACTTTATCCTTAGGGCAGACGGTGCTCAGAGTGTAGCAGTCATCCATAACAATGGGAAAAGGTTTCCTTGAGGGAAAAAATCCTCACTGATGACCTCAAATTTAGGCTTCTTAAACCCATGCCAAAAAAAGAAATTTCAATTGAAAAGGACAGAAAAAAATCCCTGATTTCCCCCTTTCATCTCATCTCACAGATTTATTGGTCCAATTCTTATTTAATCAGAATGAACACATCCCTCTGAAAACTATTTTTACAGCTTCTTCCATGCCACTCCTCATGCATGAAATATTATCTTTAAACACACCCACAAAGCTGATTTCCCTCTGCCCCCAAATCATTCTGCCATCAATCACTGCTCGAATTTGTTTAAAAATAAGAAAAATCAGCTGATGAACTTTAGGACAGATGAAGACAAATTGCCATTTTATATTAAAGATACACTGCTATAAATAATTCAAAGTAATCTGTAACTTAAGTGCTGCAATTGTAAGTTCTAACCTCTACACTAAGAGCCTAAATATTGTGACCAAAATCAGCTCTGGAACCCTCCACTGCAATGCTCTCCCTGGGGTCCCATTACCACCTCTTGATACTACTATTAAGAAGTATGAAAAGAGGAAAAATTCAACACTTTTAGAGAGTATAATTTAAGAAATAAAATCGATATTTAATAACTTATTTCCAAAGCTCTAGCTGGAAATTTCTATGTTTGCCATCGTTGCTTTTATACAAAGCAATTCTCACGTTTCCAGATGAAGAAACCTCTGATTTTTTCTCACTGCAGTTGGAAGAAACTTCATCCGAAGCATTTAAATACTTTTCTGCAGAGGCTTTCATTAAAGGACGTTTAAGCACAGAAAGAGAAGATTGCACATGGTGATTGGTGTTACTTTTGATATGAAGCAAAAGTAAGATGCTGCATCACCAGAGCCCCGGAGGATGCAAAATATTGCATCATACAGCAATAAATGAATGCAAAACATGTGGAGATACCATATGGTATCTTCGCCAGATAAGGGCAGTACAACACATGCTCTTCTAGTTTGGACAAAAACCTGGTGTTACTTTACATATTCTCTTCCCGTCATAAAAAGCAGACTTTTTGGGCGGGGAGCGAGGAGTAGCTCGTGTTTTTGCTGCTTTTTTTGCCGCCTTCCAGCGCTTCGCCGGGCGCACAATGCCGAGCGAGGGCGATCCATCGTGGCGCTCGGCTCTTCCCTTGTGCCCGCGGTGCTGCCCCGCACCCGCGGCACCCTTTGCTCCGGGCGGAGAATCTTCCAGCAAAACGCAGCCAGGAGCCGCACTTTCATCCCCCCCAAAAATAAAGTGACTTCCCGTGCGGTCCCGCCGGCGCTATCGCCCGCTCCATCTGCGCGCTCTGACTCACCGCGGCTCCCGCACTCCCTCCCGGCGCCGGGCACACGCCCTCGGCTCCGCGTTTGTGCCCGCACCGCGCCGGGAGCCGCCCCGAGCGCAGCCCCCCGCGCCCGCGGGGCGCTCGGGGGTGCTCCGAGGGGCTGCCCCCGCCGCGCCGGGCGGGGAGCGGGGTCCGCACGGAGGGGCCCGAGGGAGCCGTGAGGGGACTCGGAGCTCCCCCCGGGCGGGAAAAGCGGACGGCGGGAGGGGGGGGGGCAGCGCCCAACGGTCGCGGCGCGCGCGCGCTCGGCGCGCAGACGGGACCGGAGTCCCCCGCCCCACCTCCCCTCGGCCGTACCTTGACGAAGAGCTCGATGACGGGCTCCTTGTCGCCTTCCTTCAGCCCGTTGACCGGCACGGACAGCGCCATCGCTCTCGCTGCTGCTGCTGCTGCTGCTGCTGCTGCAGCCCCTGCCCCGCCTCGCCCGCCGCTGCCGCTGCCACAGCCGGGACGGCGCCGCCGCTCCGCTCCCCTCGCCCGCCCTGCGCGCGACTGAGAGCGGCCCCGCCCCGCGCCCGGAGCCCGCCGGGGCCGCGCGGGGTGGGCGGGGCCCGCCGGGGGGCGTGGCACTAACGGAGGGGGGCGTGGTCTCCCTGAGGGGACAATGCTGGTGGGCGTGGTCTCCGCGGGGTGGGCGTGGCCGCCGTGAGGGGACAGTTCTGAGGGGCAGCACCGGCCGTGGCGGTGGCGGGGTCCCCTCAGGGACCGGCGTCCCCGCGGTCCCCTCCATGGTGGCGGGGACACCCCCGTGTCAGCCATGGGCGTCCCGGGTGTGAGACACCGCCCGCGGCTGCTGCCGTGCTCGGTTGACAACGTGTGGGAGCGGCCTCGGCGGGGCCACAGCCCTGTGGGTGCTGCCGGCCCCGGGGTATGTGTCCCCCCCGCCATCGGCTCAGCGCGCCTCACCCTCAAGTGAAAAACTTAAAATCTAGAAACTTCCACCTCGCAGACCCACCACACCAGAGCAGCACGAACGGCTCCTTTCCTGGCAGGGGGAAAAATCCATCCCAAGAGGCAGCCGAGTCTCCGGCCTAATTTTCCCCTCACTATTAAGGTCAGGGACTGAGGAGCCGGACAAAAAAGAAGTGCGGGAGAACTGGGTGAAACGTCGGAAAGAGAGGAAACCGCACTTTTTCCAGCCTTCCCACCGAAACAGCAGAGCCACGATGACATTTTCCCCATGCGGCTTCACACAACAGAGCGGCTTTCATGCCTCGGCGCCTCCCGCCCTTGCTCGCAGTCCTTGCTCTCCCTTTGGAAGCCCAGACTCTGTTTTTAATAGTCTGAGAGGAGCTGCACCTGAGCGTCTCGGCAGAGCCGTTCCCAGGGCAGGCCGGGGCTGCGGCATCCCCCGAGGTGGCACGGAGTGACTTCAATGCCGTCTGTGCCCCGGGATGAGCCTCCCTGTAATTTGTACCCAAATGCAGCCCGGGATGGCTCCACATGGAATGGTTACCAACGGAGCGCTCGCTGCTAATAACAAAACCTCCCGTCTCTCCAAGGTTCTGCATAACCGGATGTCTTTACGCAAATATCAGCTTTGAATGCCCTTGAATTCATCTGGAGCAGGAAAAACTGCTGCGAGCTCCTCTCTGGAGCTGATAGGGCTGGGCTACCGATGTGACAAAGTCCTTTTCATTCCCATTCCCGCAGCTTCTGGACAGCCCCAGCTCCCCAGGAGCCACTGGAATATCCATCTCTGCTTGGTTTACAGTCCAAGGAATCTCGCTGATTCATGGGGTGGGACAGCCTGGGCTGGAAACTGGTGTGTCACTGGAACCAAACTGATGTGGGGCTGTGCAGTCCAGCCCTGGCCAGGAACCTCCCTTGCTAATTACCCGTTAATTAATTGCAGCCTGTACCACGAAAGGACACTGTCCCACTGTTCCTGTTGTTGTTGGAACGTGGGTTCCAACAGAAGGGAAGAAATTTCCCTTAAATGGGGTTGTCCCAGAGACTCCACAAGCATCTGTCTTAGGCTTTGCATTCACTTTTTTGCACGGCAGAGTAAGAAATTTGCACCAGCTGGGGCCAAATGTGGGACTGGTTTAACGAGGGGCAAAGGAAAGTTGGATCCTCTGTCTGCTGGGAAAGGAAGGAGCTGAGTCCTTATTCCAGGACAAGGAACGCTGAGCCAGGTACTCCCCCTCAGCCAAGGACCAAGCCTCCCTCTCTGCTCCACCAGAAAGTTTAAAATTCCAGGGTTTTGTCAAACTTGCAGTACTTCCCAGGGTTCCCCACAGCACAGACCCACCTGCTCAAGAACAGGCAGTGGTTTAGCACAAAGAAACAGCTCTCCCACAGCGCCCGCAAAAGTGGGTGTAGAGCAACAAATTTGAGGTCTGCGAGGCTCTCGGGGCCTTTTTATGTTTCCCAGCCCCACAAAGGAGCTGCCAGGGCCGTTTTTCCCTCACCGCTGCTGCATTTCTGCTCCAACAAAAGCTCTCCCCTGCTGGTATCTCGCAGAGCAGCTAATAGCTTATTTCATTTATACCCAGCTACACCAGCCCCGGCTCTGCTTTAATATCTTTTCAATTATTTCACTTTCAGATGACATTTTCCTGGTTTCCAGCTACCACTTACCAAACCCCTCGTGCTCCCCATTCAAGTGAAACCTCCAACAATGTTCAGTCTGAAAGCTTTCAATTCTTTCCTCCTTCAGTAATTGCTGTTTGTATTATTCTGGATTTATTTATTTATTTTCTAGAACACTTAGAATTAATTTGTCCACGCTTTACATAATAAATCACCAGTGCTCCTAACAATCCATAGGGAAATGAGCATCACCCACCTTTAACAGCGGTGAGGAATGAGTCAGGAAAGTTCAGTGACTTACTTAAAGCTAAATTTGCACCAAGCCCTGGAGTGGGAACAAAGCAGCTCTGGCCCCCTCTGTGTGCTCAGTGGGTCACTCCCTCAATATTATTTTTTTCTGCATTCAGGAGCTTCGTCCCCATTTGGCCGAGCAGCAAAACAATGTGAGATTGTTTCATTTCTCTGGCAGTTTTGGCCTTTCTGCAGCAGTTTTTCCATCTCAAACTTTCCAAGTGCTTTTGAAACTGGAGGCATCAGATGTTAAAGATATCAAAGCAGGCCCTCTCCTGCCCTGGCTGTGCGGGTTCCTCTGGTGGAATTCTCTGCCACGGGCCGAGAATTCCCCGGGGCTCAAAAATGGGTTTTTATTTCCATGGGGAATTTTTCAGGCACTGGAGGAGCTCAGCACACAGGTCATGTTGTCACTCAGTGGGACACATGAAAGAACATCTCATTTTTTAAATTATATTGAAACTGCCGTGAGAAGAAAGGTGCTGAGGAGGTCTGGGAAGGAGAGCATCCAGTGCTGGCTGCGGCTGGAAGCAGGAGCCTGTCCTGACTGCCGGGTTCATTAGAGCTCCTGAAAGCCATGCTGGATGCAGCTGGGAGAGGAACCTGCCCAGGGACACCTATTAAAGGAAAGCAGGACTGACACACCCTGGTTATAAATACCAGCATTCCCATTCCACAGCTAATTCGGGATCCTGGGCTGGGATGCAGCAGCGGAAGCGCAGCCACCGCAGGCCCAGCCCTCGTGTCACAGATGCTCTGCTGAGCTGCTGCACCCTCAGCAGAGTAATCCCAGGAGCTCCACGTTCCTCTGTCCCATCCAGGCACCGAGAGGGGTTTTGGGCTCCATCCATCACCTGCCGCCCGGGAGGGACAAATTTGTTATGGCTCATCCCTCTTTTCTTGTCCCTGCGTCGAGCAGGGTTTGGTTTGCCAGGTTTCCAAGGATTGCGGGGGAAACCCAACTTCTGCTGGTGTCAGACTGTTTGCAGTTTGCTGTGATTCCCAACCAGCTGTCCCTGGATGGCTCATTTTCCTCCGGGGTGGCTGCCAAACTTTAGGATTAGCTGCAGTGAGCAGCTGAGGACAGGCGTGGAGCCGGCCCTGGAGCTCACAGCTGCCACTGGGGAGAAATCCACAGAAAACAGCTCTGTGCTGCAGGCTGAGCAGAGTTACAGCAGCACGGGACACATCCCGTGGCATTATGTGGGAAGGTGACCTCATCCTACAATTTCTGGGTCACTCCTGTGCTCCATGGTCCAAGTTACCACCGCTCCGAGCGCAGAGGTTGGAGAACTCAACGTTTCTAGGAAATGTTCATCAAGAACTTTCGGTGGCAGTAATTGCACTTGGAGTAATTTAATAATCAATGGCCTTTCCGTGCTTCTTCCTTTTTTGTTTCCCCTGGATACTGGCATATGGTCCTTTCCCCGGGGAGCTGGATGGTAATTAATGCATTTTGTGGTTAAATGTTTGGACTCAGCATCTCAGGGCGCCTGAGAAGCAGGGGGGGACAAAGCAGGCATTGTCTGCAGGTTTCCCTCTGCCGTGGGTCCTCTCACAGAGGCACTGGGGGCAGCTTTTTGGGAATGCTGACACAGGCACAGCTTTCACCTCACTTCCTTTGGATCACAGGGAAGTTGAAGTGCTTGTCACCTCCCTGCCTTTGGAGGTGATATCCAAGGAGGAGGAAAAGGAAAGTTGGCTCCCAGGACCACACGCACGACAGGAGTAATTGAATGCCTGACTCTCCCCTTTCAGCAGGAGGCTGTTGCCGTGCTCTGCCCGGGGTTTCTCGCTGCCCTACTTTCCAAATTCAGATATCAGTCTGTCCTCTGCTGTAAGCATCAGGAAACAAAGATTTGGGTTTCTTCCTTCTGCAGGAAGAGACCTGGAAAGGATAAAGAGGCAGAGATGGAGCTGGGGCTGAGAGCTGGGAAACCTTCCCATGGCAGCACTGTGTGGATGCACACACACAAGTCCTTCAATAAAAACCCCAAATCCACTGCATTCCTGGTTTGAAACTTTATTTGGGGAAAAATAAAAGCTAGTTTTGTGAGCCTGATTAAAATCTGTATTTCCCCACCTTTATGTATAGAAGTTGCTTGAAAGTAAATAAATTCAGGTATCGTCTGTTTTCTTTTAAGGTTAGTCCCCAGGTGATTCAAACACCTGGGCTGATAAGGAGACTTGGTGAAGAAAAAAGCACTACATAACCTGCTTCTCCCGAAATAACAACCCCAGCTTTGCCTGGCTGAGGTTGATTAAGTGGTTAAATCAGCCACAGTCCCCTGCAGCAGCAATCAAACACCACCACCGAGGTTTCCTGCTGAATTCCCATCATCTGAAAAGCCTGGAAGCTGCCGGTAGCTGGGGGCTCCCCTAATGAACCCTGCCCATTATATCGCAGCTGGGATTCAGCACCGTGGACTGGCTCCTGTCACGGAGCTGAAATGCAGGAACTCTGCTTGCTGTGGGTTTTTAATGGGCTGCAGGTCAGAGGGACCCGGGGAAGGGGAGCTGAGGGAAGGCAGTGCTGGCTCTGTGTGCTGCCCTTTGTGTGTGGGGAAAAAGGGAAGCAGCAGCTCCTTCCCAGCTTCCAGCCCCCCTCCCATGGATCTGCAGGGATCAATCCAGTCACAGCAATGACACCAAGATACTTCATTTTCTCTCTGAAGTGCAGCCCAACACCAGAGAGAAAAAGATTCACAAAAAAACCCAAGTCCAATACAAAACCTCTTTGTCTCCAGGCTGGCTTGATCCAAAGCTGTGAGCATTAGGAAAAAATTCTTCCCTGTGAGGGTGGGGAGGCCCTGGCACAGGCTGCCCCTGGATCCCTGGCACTGTCCAAGGATGAGCCACCTGGGATGGTGGAAGGTGTTCCTGCCCATGGCAGGGGTGGAACTGGATCATCTTTAAGGTCCCTTCCACCCCAAACCATTCCATGATTCTCTGATTCCATCAGTGCATGCACCTGATAATCCATCCCAATTTAGGGCAGGATTGTCACCTCCAAAAATGCAAACCACTTCTGTACAGCTGGGCACCATCTGAAGTTTCACATCTCTGCTCTGCTCTGCCTGTGGGGTGAAGCTGTGCATCCCAAATCCCCCGAGCTTTCCAGGAGGTTCTCTGGGCAAAGTCCACATCTGGGAGGGATGACATTCACCCCAAGGAACAAAGGGAACACCTCTCCCAGAGCCACCCTGCTCCAAAGTGATGGCGTAAATGCTGATCTGACTCAAGCAGTGACATGATGAATGTGGGGTTTATTTCCTCCTGAGTCACACTGGAAGGAGCCAGATTTTTTTCCAAGTACTCAGGAAAGGAAAGGAATTGTGGGCAGGACAAGAGGCCAAGATCTCGCAGTTCTACCAGGATTTAGAAATAATCTTTCTGATAAAATTATTTGCATTGCAGCAGCATGTAGAGTGCTCCAGCTCTCCAAACACAGGGACAGAAACTCTTCCACCTTCTCCAAACCTCGCAGCCTGAGGCACCAACAAGGGAATGACATCCCAAATCCCTGAGATACCCACAGCAGGATGGGGAACTGGACCCAAACCTCCTGAGTCACCAACTCAAAAAGCAGCTGTGGTCCCCAGCAAAGCCACTGTGCCCTGCAGATGAGGAGAATAACAACAATCCTGCAGGGCAGGACCAAAGAGTTCCCAAATCTTCCTGTCTCTCTGCTCCTTATCTGCAGCACACGCTCGACCTGCTCAGGCTGAAATTCTGGTATTTCAGATCATCGGGTCCTTGCTTTTGCAATTTTAATTATCACCTCTTTACCCCGGTGGTTTGTCTGTGTAATGATTGCTGTAAGGCTCCTCGGGCTCCTACTGAGCAACGATAAGAGCCGGTTAGAGCCAAAAACTTAGGCACAAACGCAGGAGAGAGAACTGAGGACTGGAGCCATCCCTCTGCTTCCTGGCCCAGCCAGGGATGTCCAAACCCAGGCAGGCTCTCAGAGCATCTGTCTGAGTACCAAGGCTGTGGAGATTTTCCCCTTTTAAATCCTTTGCTTTCGTCCCAGCTGATCAGTGCAGCAAGGTGGGCAATGGGATGGAAAGGGGAGGAATTGTCACTGAGGGGGTTAAACCACGGACAGCTGCTTCTCTAACCTTGCCCTGATCAGCTGCACAAGAGGTTTCCATGATTCAGGTTTCTTTCACAGATTTAAAACTCATTCCAGATAAGCAAATGAGCAATTAGCAGCGCTGCATCTGTGATGTCATTAAAATTCAAATGGTACCCTGGCTGCTCATTAATAGTGGGATGTGCAGTTGGAGAGGATAAGCCCAAAGCCTCTGCTGGCAGCAGGGGGAAACCCCTCTCTCCACGGCCCCCTTCTCCGGGGGTTGGTGCCCTCCTCGGCCCCTCTGCAGCAAAGTGGCCTCTGAGCTGCTGGAAGAGTCTCGGTTATCAGCACACTGTTCATCACATGAGCTTCATCGAGCCCTTTATCAACAGGAATCTCCGGGAGTGCTGAGCCCGTGGTGCTGAGGGGACGCCGAGGCAGGAGGGGGATCCCACGAGGATTCCCACAGTGTGTCAGCGTTCCCAGCTCAGTGCCGACCCCGGCCCTTCCCCGCAAAAATCCCCTGAGAAGGGCAGGGAGCAGGGGCCTGAATGAACGCTGGCTGCAGCGGGGCGTGCGGGCGGGGAAGGGCCCGGCCGGAGGCAGGAGGAAGGAAGAGGAGCTGGAGAGGGGCCAGATCCCCACTGCCGGCCTTGGGAGGGCTCTGAGCAGCAAAGCCTCGGGGCTGCAGCAGCTCCTGCAGCTGGTCCGGCGCAGGATGCAGACCCTGGGGTGACTCAACTCGTGGGATGCAGTGGCTGAAAGCATCTGATCCCCCTGGGAGGGGGGAAGGCTTTTATCCAGTGGAGAAATTCACCCTGTGGTGAGCTGGGAACCCACAGACCACTGGCACAAACCCAGCGCCCGTGGAGATCAATCATCCCCAGGGCCCCGTTCTCCCACAGAACATGGGGATTTCTCCCTTTTCACACTGCTCCCTTCACTTATCTCTGTCCTGGATAACAGCAGGTGTCCACTTTCCCTGTCTGGAAAGAAGAGTTGAACTGAAAACAGAGTCTGCCTGCAGCCACAGGGATGGCTCCCTTTATCCTCCCTCATAAATAATAGAAGCTTCATTCACAGGCTCGTAATAGATTAAAAATAAATAAATAAATAAGAGCTCAATTTTGTTTTGCCAATCATGCACTTAATGCAATTTTCCCTTGTCCCCTTGTGCCGGTGCCTGTGGACTCACAAAGGTTTTAATAAGCTGGAAAGGTGCCAAACCATTTCTGTCTCATTAAAAAAATATCAACACGGTGACAAAGGTAATTTTTTTTCACATCAGTAGTCAAATCCACTTGCTGAATTAAAATCCAGCTGACGGGGCGACTATCAATTTTTAATGGGAGCTTCCTCCCTCCTGGAGAGGGGAAGCCTGGGGGGGTTACTCTTAAAAGAGGTCCACATTTCTCACAACCATTCCATCAGCTTTGGTTTTATCTGAAGCTTGAGTTTTAAAGCCTGAGCGAGGAACTACAAAAAGCCCCCCCCGGGTAGAAAACCTCCCGAGAGCTTCCCAGGCTGTGCCCCCACAGGCATTCCCTCCTCCCACTGCACGTGTGGGTCAGGGGCTGGACCAGGAGCTTTGTGCACTTGGGGCCAGCCCGGAGCAGGACACTCGGCACAGGTCAGGGGTGGGGACGAACCCAGGGGAAGCTCTGGCTGAGCAGAGAAGGGCCGCAGGAGCTCTGGAGAGTCCGGCCCCTCACGCTGACCCTCCTCTCCAGGGGCCATTCCCAGCTGACGCCGGCAGCAGAATTCCATGTACTTCATAGCCACAACAATTTACATGAGCTGCAGCTCTGCCCCTGGACTGAACACAAAGCCTCTGTGGGGGAACCGAACAATTCCTTACAATGCCCTTCCCCCCCGCGCTGCTTTCCCAGGACAGCTGTTTTCCGTGTTTTCTTTCACGTCAATCAGAAGGATCCTGCACTTCCAGGGATTCGGAGCATCATCCTCCTGCTGCCTGGATCAGCACAAGGACCAGCCCCGCGCCAAAAGCAACCTGAGCTCCCCAGGATCTGCTGGACGAGGTCCTTCTCTGTTTCTCCCGGGGTTCAACGGCTCCATGCAGGAGCAGCCCCGGCTCCATGCAGGAGCAGCCCCGGCTCCATGCAGGAGCAGCCCCGGCTCCAGGGGTCGCGGTCCCGGCCCGGTCCCTGCCCGAGGCTCGGCACACAAAGCCCGCATTGACTCCGGGAGCTGCCCCGGGCGGCCGTATCCTGCCTTTGTGTGGGAGGAAGGACGCTCCGGACCCACATCCCTCCTGCCTTCAGCTCCTCGGCCCAGGGAAGCAGATGTGGGAGTTCAAAAGGATTGCTGACCCTATCCTGGGCTGGGCGGCCTCCCCGGGGCCCAGCCCGGAGGTCAAGTCCCACACCTGGCCCTGGGAATTGACCACACAATTCCTGACGGATTGATCCTGAATGAGAAAAAAGCACGATTCTTACAGAATCTGCCACAACACGAACGCTGAAGATAATTAATGATTTGGTGATTAAAACGCCTTGCACTGAAGGCTCAGTCTTCTCTCCTGCAGCAAACCCATCCCGTGGGGAGCTGCACTCCTGGCAATGACCCCAGCCCCGGTTTGGGAGCCAGCACGTTCCCTCCTGCAGCGCTGATCTTTAGGATTATCCGAACCCCAAAACAGGCTGGGCACAGCCCCAAAGCACGGCACAAAGGAGCGTGGGTGAGTCAGCCCCGCTCCGGTGCCGGCTTCACCCAGGCGCGCTGGGGGCAGACCTGACTCACCTGCCCCGGGAGCTGGCCGGCTCCCATTACAAAATCCGACACTCCCAGCTAAGGAAGAATTTCGCAGCGTTTTCTCTCCCTGGGAGATGGGCTGGAGCCACACAACTCCCGTCCGCTGCTCAGGCACAGCCCCTACACAAGACACCAGCAAACCCCAGAGGAGGCACTTTGTGGCTCTTGATTTTAAATAAAAGATTGGGAAAAAAAGCAAGAAAAACCCAAACCCTCCTTTCCAGATCCACAACAAATTAATTCTCATCCCTTCAGAACAGCTTCCAGTCCATCCCCAGCCTGGTGAGATAGAGCCAAAGCCACTTGGGGATGTTTAGGTACAAACCTGCAGTGAGAACTGGGGACCCCTCTGAACATCATCTCCCTCTGTATATTGGTTGTTCTCCTACTTTAAGAGCAGTTAAAACCAACCCCACTTTTCCCAGCCATCTTCCCAAGGCTTAATCCACACTCAGGATGGGACATATGAAAAATTCACCACCTGACTGCCTCCAGCCACCAAGGCAGCAAACACAAACCATCACAAGTGGACCACAAGATCTCAATGTTTGAAGCTCCCTGAGCTCCGCTCACAGCAGCAGGAAAGGCTCTGGCTCACGTCAGAACTAAACTGAACAAGTGATAACAAAGCCAAGCACTTCTTTCCCCCAGAACCTGGCTCAGAGCAGCTGAGCTGTGTCACCCCTCGAGTGCCACACAAAGGAGTCCAGTTCCTGCTGGACTTTCACAGGGACTATCTGATCCTGAGCCAGAGGGAGCCCAGATAAGAGTGGCTGGCACAGGACATCCCCTGCCTCCAGCCAGTGGGGGGAACATCCCCAGCTGTTGTTTCACACCCAGCTGAAGGGACTCCAGCAGTTCCAGCCTCTTTGAACTCATTCAGGATTGTTGCATGAAGTTCAAAAGTCAAATTGCTGATTAGTCTGGGAATACACAACTTCCCATCCCATTGTGCTGAGATTCAATAATCTTTTTATTACCCTGGAAGAGATATAATTACTTCCAACAGTAATTTATGAGTAAGACCTGCTTTAAGAGAAACACAATTCCATGGAATTGTCAGTGCTTTGAGACATTGGTGACATCCACAGTGGACTTCAAGCAGACAAATCAAGGGTTTATGAGATGATCCTCTAACAGATCATCAGTTATGACACACAACAGCTGGAATGGAACTCCACCAAAATACAGCTCCGTGCCCTGCTGAGCTGCTCCTCACAGAGCTGCTTTTACACCAACACACAGGGATTTGGAATTTGGTGCTGCAGGAATGAAGTCAGAGTGCACAACTGCTCCTCCAAGCCCAGGTCGCTCCCTGCAGCCCTCACTGCTCAGGGCATGGATTTGTGTCAGGTGAGGGAGGTTTTGGGATGGCTCCCAGCACAGAACTCTGCCCTGGTGCTGGGATTTATCCCTGGGCTCCCAGGGAGCAGCAGCAGAACAGTTCTGTGCCCTGGGGCAATTCAGGGTAAATCCCTTGGCTCAGGAAGCTCCATGCAGCACTCCCAGGCAAATTGCCAAAGTCACACAAGTGGAAAAATTTAACAATCCAACCCTGAGTTTCTATAAGCTTGGAGCTGTTGCACACACACACCTGCCATTGTCCCACCTGTTGACACAACAAACACATCTTTCTTCAGAAGCAGCTACAGAGACTGACCTGTGACTCACCTCAGCCTCACACTCACTGCTGAGGACTCAGTTCCATTTCAATTACACAGCCCAAATAAACTTTTTGTGGAGTTGGATGCAATCATTGCAACAAGTCCCTTACCTAAACCCTGTGTCTGTCACTTCACAAGGGTGGCCTGGGTCAGGAAGCCAAAATTCAGCATGAGCAGATCCAGGATAAAAAGAAGTGAGATCCAGGCAGCTCCTGCCTCATCACACCAGGAACCTGCAGGGTCATTTCTGAACTACAAATACAAGGATTTAAAAACAGAGAGAAGAGGTTAACCAAGAAGCTGGAGTGGGGCAGGGATCAGACAAGTTTGGGTTTGGATGAGGGGAGCTCAATCAGAGGATCAGGAGAGAATTCAGTGGTGTCATGAACAGCAGGGACACAGATGGAACCCAGCCCAGCAGAGATTCTGTGCTAAAAAGGGGCTGTGCAACAGCAGGGACAGCTCAGGGGAGGAGAGGGCTCATTATCCCAATTAGTATTTAAATGAAATGTTACTACTTGAATGGATAAGTAGGAAGGAATTAAAATACTAAGCAAAACACAATTTAGAAGTTATATTATTTTTAAACATTGCATTTAATTGCTCTTTTTAAGCCTATCCATTCTTTATGGATAGATGAAAAAAAGAGGCAGAGGAAGCACCAACAATAGGAACTCCAAGGGAGATGGAAAGGTGGAGGGAAGGTCTGGCCCATCCAGAGGTCCTTTATCAGCCCTGGAGGCAGGAGATGGAAATAGGTGTGAGGGAAGATAAGCAGTGACTCAGGTCCTGAATGTATTTAAAGAACTTCTATTAGTGCTAAGATTAAAAGGCACTCAGAGGTCACTAAACCCAGGTAGAAGCAAGATTGGGATGATAAAGAAGGAGGCATTAAACCCTGGGGAGCTGCACCCCTGCAGGACATCCAGGGAAAATCCAAGGGAATGAGGATCAGCACGTCCCGAGTTTGGGCCTGCGGCTCCACAAGCACCAAATTCACCCAGATGGAGTTTGAAAAATGCCTCTGTCCAGAAGCTTCTTGGAATTTATCACACATTTTTAGTAACAGGTGATCCTCAGCATTCCAGCTCTGGAGGAGGTTTACAAGCACTTGAGCACACAGTGACATTCATGTGAAGAAACAAAAGGTTCGGCACAGAGGGAAGTGCAGGAGCTGCTCTGAAACCTCCCCTCCCAGCCAGGACCTGGAGCAGCCCTGCCTCAGGTTAGACCCTGCACAAGGGCAAGGAAACTCACCAAGCTGCACACTTCACTGTGTACAGCACAGCTACTGCAGCTACAGCACAAAAATCATTCAAAAGCACCTTCCAGAAGAACCTCAGGCTTCAGAACTGAGCTGATTTCAGAAACACAGCTGGGGTTTTTACAAGAATTCCACAGCAGCAACCCAGCAAGTTTCCAGCGATTAAAAGAGGGTTGGAACTGGGTGCTTTGTAAGGGCCCTTCCCACTCTGTGATTCCATGATTGTGGAAAGGCAGGGAGCCCCCAGGATGCCTCAGATGAGCTCTCACACCACTGCAGCTCCTTCTCCAAGTTAATCAAACCTGCTGTTCATTTCTTGCAGGGCCTTCAAACACTTCACTTGTTCTGACCAGCAATTTTCACAGCAAATATTGAGTTTGAACTTCTCCATCCTCTCAGAGCACTGCCCAGGTAAGGCTGTTTGACTCCTGCTTGGCAAGAACCCCACAGGAGCATCACTAATTAAAGGGCTTTTCCTGCTCCACAAGGCCAGTTAAAAGCCCCAGTTTTTCCAGAGCCAGCACAGTGGATCAAACACTTTCTCATCTCTGAGCAGTCATTAACCCTGCACAAAACAAAGCTGATTAACAAATGTAAATGTCCAGATAAAAACAGCCAACATCTGTTTAAATTTAGAAATTTATTTTGTTTAATCCACAAGCTTTATATAGCTTTAGTTAAAAAAACAAAAACAAAGAACAGTGAAAACATGACAATATCCAAAGTTCAGGTTCCTCTACACTTTCAAAGAACACAGCTCTGAAAGTTGCTCAGACCATTCCGAAGAACCGTAACGAGACAAGATTTATGAATGGGGCAACGACAGCTCACAAACAAAATTTATGGAACTGAAGGAATTATTATTTTTTTTTCTGGGTCTGCTGATCATGGAAACTGCCCTTTAAAAAAAGAACATAAAAATACAAATGAAATTCCAGTGTTCCAAATCAACATGTTACATCAATATAAACCCACAGTGTCCTGGTAAACAACATGCTTTCATTTATGTACCACTCTAAACTGCTATTCTTGATTGGCTTTAATGGAGACTATACAGGCAACAGTAGAAAGCATTAAAATAGAGATGTACTTCTTGAATTCTGCAGTGGTTTTACTCCTGGGCAAGCCTACAAACCACAAAGGTTAGTAGCATCAAGTAAGTGATACAAAAGAAGTCAAATGAGCCCCTCACAAATTCTGCTCAAGGCTCTGCTGGATTTCAAAGAAACGAGGGAACTGACAGTCATGTTTCAAACCTCCAAAACAAATTCCTACTGCTTCTAAAAAGTCTCACTCTAAATGAAATTATGCTGACTGTCAATGAAAGAATGTCACTAGTACACTGTGGACACCTTTTGTAATGTAAATCCATGCCCTTTGTACATGGTGAACCTCAACCTAGCAATTATTACAACAAATGTTATATTCTAAAGCTCAAACACATTTAGCAATTTGAAATTGAATTCTGAGTACAAACCAAATAAAATGTACATTATATCAAAGGGTTGGCCTAGGAGGGGGGGGACACCTGCGCCTTCCTCATGGACCTCAGGGCCTTCTCCCGCAGGTGCTTTTCGAGGTCATCCAGGTTGTCCTCGGGTTCACTTTCTGTCTCCTTCAAACAAACACAAAGAGCTGCTTCAAACACCCCAGGCCCGGCCAGGCTGAGCCCTCCCAGCACTGAAATCCCCACGTGGAATCACTCACCCCAAATGTCACTTGGGAATTAGGGCTGTCAGAACACCAGCAGAGCAGTGCACACCCACCCTCTACAACGTCCCAGATTCTCACCTTTTTGGGTTCTGTCTCTGCTTCCTGATCTCCCTGTGCTGAGGTGGTGTCTGCTGGAGCCACAGCAGCAGCTACTGCAGCTGCCGCTGCCTTCTCCTTCTTATGCTTTTTGTGTTTCTTGTGCTTTTTATCCTTTTTATGCTTCTTATCCTTCTTCTTCTTCTTCTTCTTGCCACCACCTTCTTGATCTGAATTCTGTAATAAATAATTCAACAGATGTTATAACTCATCTCCAAGGCTTCAAACTTCTCTGGCAAAGCATGGAGCTGCCCCTGGGAAGCACCTCAGAAGAGGAGGTGAAGATACCAAACAATCTGTTCTCTTCCCACTGGCAATACTCTGAGTTTGCGCATAGGATACTGGCCATAAATAATCCCCCCTCACTTTGTAGACCATAAAACTCATGTACACTCATGAAATGGGACAGACTTTTCCCCAGAAGTCTGATTTTCTACAGAACACCATTTTCTTCCACACCTGGAGACGTTAAGCTTGAAAAAATTACGTTACAAATTATTTTTAGAAGTTTTTAAGCACGAGAATGACTCCAAGCAGTTTTCCCCACTGTGAATAACCCTGGGGCTGCTCAGCAGCTCAGCCTTCCCAACCAGAGCCTGCACTGGAACCCAAAGCAGTTCTGCTTTGTGAGCAGACAAATACCCTGGCAGGTGATGGGCTCTGAGTTGGGCTCTTGGCCTTTTTTGCAGGTGACCAGTTTGCAGAAGGAGAGCGAGACCGGGCAGGAGATGCAGGTCCTTGGTGTTTTTTGGGAGCTGTCTCAGGTGACCCGGACGCAGATCGGGACGAGGACACGCGCCGGGGGCTGGGGGTGGAAGCCCTGGGGAACACAGGAGTCACAGTCAGAGGTGAGACACAGAACAAGGGACTATCAACACAAGAGCCAAATGAACACCTGTGCTTTAACTTGGTCAGGCTGCACTTAGAAGATTTAAACTGATTTAAAACATAAATAGATTGATTGCTTTGCTGATGTGATTAAAAAAAGCAAAACAATCCAATAGCAGAGTGGATCCATAATGCAGAGGGATAATGCAGCCTGAAGAGCTGTTAAACAACCCTGCTGCTGCTCAGAAGTGACTGCTGCCTTTCTGGTTTAACTAAGTTATAATCACATTAAAAGTCAAGAGAACAGCAAAGCTATTTAATTCTGCAAGGCTTTCCATTCAGCTACATCTTCCTTCTGAAAAAATTCACAAGCCAGGCACCACACTTCTCACAGTGTGCTCAGAAAAGCAGCATCTCACTAAAGACAAAAATATTTACAATTTTAGCAGTTTCTCATGAATGGTCACGTATGGAATTATTTCTGAGCCCATGAGAAGTGTTGGTCCCCTTCCACAGTTGGGTTTAAAGACAAAATGAAGTTTTCTTTAAAGCCAGCAATTAAAGGGAAGGATGTGGGGAGACCTTATGGCAGCATTCCAGGGTCTTATAAAAAGGAGGGAGAGGGGCTTTTTGCGCAGGCAGCACAAGGGGGAATGGCTTCCCACTGCCAGAGGCAGGGTTAGATGGGATACTGGGAAAAATTTCTTCACTGTGAGGGTGATGAGGCCCTGGCACAGGGTGCCCAGAGCAGCTGTGGCTGCCCCTGGATCCCTGGCAGTGCCCAAGGCCAGGCTGGACACTGGTGCTTGGAGCAGCCTGGGACAGTGGAAGGTGTCCCTGCCATGGCAGGGGTGGCTCTGGATGGGCTTGAAGGTCCCTTCCACCCAAACCATTCCGGGATTCTGTGATTCCTTAACTACTTTCATTGCATTACAACTAAACGACAACCCCTCATCAAACCCAAAGCAGACAAGATTTTTTTTTTTTACTTTGTTTTCTTGGGTTCTGGCGTTCTGGACACCCTCCTGATGGGCCTGGTGCTGGGCGAGGGTGACTGTCTCCTCTGCGGCGACGCCGACGCTCCCCGGCGCGGCGGCGGAGGGCTGGAGGAGGGGTGGGAAGCTCGAGGCCGTGGTGAAGGTGAATGCCTTTTGTTTTGTGGGGGAGAACGTGTTTCCCTGTTGGATCTGCTGGGAGGAGACCCCTTCCTGTGCTTGGAAGATACGGAAGGGGAGCGCCGTTTTGCAGTAGGGGAGCTCCTCTGTTTTGGCGGTGGGGAGTGGGAGACTCTGCGCTTGGACTGGGGGGAAGGGGAGGCCCTTCTTTTGGGAGGGGGAGGAGGAGAAGCTGTTCTCCTCTTGGGAGGGGGAGATGGGGAATATCGCCTCTGGATCGGGGGGGAGTATCTCCGTGGAGAGGGAGAACGTCTGCGCGGGGGTGGTGATGGAGACCTGCAAAGAGAACAAATGTTCAGGGGCCACCCAGGCACGGCCATCCCTCAGCAGTGCCCTGCAGTGCACCCAAAGAAGGGGAAAAGGACTCCAGAGTTCTTTAAACTTCTCAAAATTTAATCTGGAATTCTTTAGAAGTTCTAAGAGTTTAAAATAAAACTCTTTTAAAAGTTGTTATCCAGAAAGGTTGTGATTGCCCCATCCCTGGAAGTGTCCAAGGCCAGGCTGGACAAAACTTGGAGCAGCCTGGGCTACTGGAAGGTGTCTCTGCCCATGGCAGGGGATGGGACTGGAGGATTTTTAAGGTTCATCTCAACCCAAACCATTCCATGATTCTGTGATTCCAATTCAGGATTTCCAGCAGCAACCCAATGACATCCAGGCCATGCACCCACCACACCCAACCCCACCAGCACAACACAGCCCCCTCAGCTCCCCAGTGGAGGAACTGGGAGCAGAGCCCTTTTCCCATGCCCAGAGGAGCCCCCAAGCCCAGAGCAGGCAGGGGATGCCCGGTGCGGTACCTTCGGCGAGGCGGGGACGGGGAGCGGCGGCGCCGGGGCGGCGGCGCCGGGGAAGGGGAGCGGCGCCGGCGCGCGGGGGGCGGCGAGGGGCTCCTCCTCCTCCTGCTGCAGAAAACAGGGACTGATCAGGAAACTGCCAGCTGAGCATCAGCTGCTTCGTGCTCTGCTTCCACTACGCAAAATCTGCTCCTTCATGCACCTTAAAATGGAATTCTACTGGGAGCACTGATGGAAAGAAATGTTCTTAAATCTTTCTGGAAAGTGTGAGATGATGAGTGTCTGACTGTGACCCTGAGCTCACCACATCAGCCAGGACACAATTCCACATCTGCACAACCTGATCCATCACCACCTTGTAGCCAGAGAAAGACCAAACGGTTGGAATAAGCGATGGATCACATGCTGATTTTGCCTTGGGTGGAGTTAATTTTCTTCACAGTATGAAACTGTGCTCCATCTGAAATCCAAAATTATTTATTTCTTGAAATGCAGCGAAAAAAAACAGAGTGGCCACTAAACTGCAGCTCTCTGGATTAAAACTGTTCACCAAATGAGCCATTTTCTGCTTTGCAGGGTTTACAACAGACTTCTGGAAGGGGGAATTTTAATCCAACACATTATTGCATAGAATTTGAAAGAAGAGGAATATTGGTAAAGTGAAATATTCCTTTTTTTAAAAAAAAAAGCAATTAAGATAAAATGACTGGATAAGGGAAAATTGAGAGCAATTAAAAAGCAAAGCAGCTCATTTACATTAAGTGAGATCTGATTTTAAATATGCTGGGTATTGTTCTCCAAGGCAATGAAACACACTTTTATAGATAAGAGTTTGCTCCAAAATACAATGTTCTTTTATGATCCAAAAAACCCCCAGCCTTCAAATGCACCAAGTGTCCTAATTAAACATGTATTTATGCAACAGGCAGTACGTGAATTCAGTGTGTTGCAAAACAAGATCAAAGCCTTTGAATCCCAACCTGTTTTCTACAGAAATGTTTGACAGGATCCATAATTAGGAAGGTCTGCACTGGTGAGGGAGTCATCCTTATCACCTACATCATGATGTGTGCTGTGAGTATCTGCTAGCTAGGGCTTAATTACAGCCTGCTCAAGGGTCATTACATCCAATTAATAAACCCAGCAAGCTTCCTGCACCTTTCTGTATTTCCAGATCAACAGAGAGCAAAAAGTGTCACAAATAAAAAAAGTCACTGCTGTTTTACAGATTGTCTACTTCTGGTAGTTCCAAATATCTCATGAACTGAGGATTGAGTTTTGAAAACTCCAGTCATCTCTGACCCAGAAGATCAAGATCTTAATTGCCTGTTGCAAGCGTGCAGGAGTGTTTTGAGTCAGTGGCAGCAGGAACCCACCACTGCTCACCCAAAGCTGGGCATCTGGAGTGAGGAGCCCCTGAGGAACACAAGTGTTCAGCTGTTTTCAGGCATCAGTGGGATGTAACAACATCAAAGTTATTGATGTCACAGGCTGA
Source organism: Anomalospiza imberbis (assembly GCF_031753505.1). Lineage (NCBI taxonomy): Eukaryota > Metazoa > Chordata > Aves > Passeriformes > Viduidae > Anomalospiza > Anomalospiza imberbis. The sequence goes on along the minus strand of NC_089705.1, from coordinate 5,957,730 downwards.
TGCGAATTAACAAGGGGTGAGCAGTGAGGGACACAGAGTAGGTGCTGTTCCTTCTCTTTTTGCCAGTGAAATAGTTCCAGGTCCAACACATGAAGGAGCACATCAGTCTGAATTTCCCTCACCGTGAGTGTGCAAGTCTAAAGGACAAAAGGATGGCAAATGCTTATCCATGCCAAAATAAATGACAGCCTGGTTTAAGAGATGAATTTCTAACCAACCTTTTCATCACTGGTGATTGCCACCTCTTTTCCATCTGCATCCTGAGAGCAGTGGAGGGAAAACAAAACAAAACAAAACAGATCTATCTGCCACGGATCTGAGGCAAAAATGAACACCATCAAAGAAAGGTCAGAGCAATTTTTGCCAAATGAGAGTAATGGGAAGGAAACCTTGAAAGAAGACTGGGCAGAGTGGGCATGCCTTGATGTGTATTTGGTGAGAGTTGCAGAGAGATGGACATTAAATAACAGGAAGGGATGAGCTGAGTTCAAGCAGTTACCGAGGGGAGGAATCCTTCTGGCGCTTGCGGGGCGAGGGGCTGCGCGAGTGCGAGTGCCGGTGGCGCCTGCCCACCTCCCCGTTCTTCACGTTCGACCTCTTGGGCCTCTCCTCTTCTGAGGAAGATGAAGAACCAGAATCTGCAAACGTAGAAACAATCACTCTCTGGAAAATGATCCTTGTGACACTGGTCACTGACAGGGTAATGCTGCAGCTCAAACCAACCTCATCTCCCACAAAACAAGAACCCAAAATTTAAAAGCAGATCAACCGAAGGTGTTGGCTGAACTTAAGTGATAAATAAATCTACTTGAGATGGGTAAAAATACTTGCAGTGATCTAACTGCTCCCATAAAATCTGGCTAGACAGATAATTTAAAATGTGAACTGCAGCTACTTTTTGAAACTATGTGGACAAAAATATCCAGGTGAATTTACTGATCTCAAGCATAAAAGAGTCCAAAGTAAGGACAGATGATGTAATCCACAGCACACAACATTTGTGTGTGATGTTAAGAGTTTAGAAGCACAATTTTAATGATGCAAACCCATTAACAAAAGATGTAATGACCTTTAAAAGTCATACTTTTATTCCTCCTGAACAATAATTAAAGTGACCTCATTATGAGTGGCAAATCTGTAATTAAGTTTACAATAGCACTGCAGAGCACAGAGCAAATAGTTTTAATCTGTATTTGAACTTAACTACTTCCTGCAAAAGGAAACTACAAGCCAGTTTAAGGGAATTTCTGTGCTCCATACCAGATGAAGACTGTTGATTTTGCCTCCTGTACTGGCGCCTCTGTTGGACAGAATCTGCTGCAGCCATTTTGCCTCCTTTGTCTTCTTCTGCAAGGACACACAAGGACAGGGCACTTAAAACAAGGATACAGATTCGCCTTATGCAGGCAGAAGCAAAGTTATGGAGAGCAGACCATCAGGTAGGGGGTTTTCCTCCACTCAAATCTTAGGATAACATAAGGTTGGAATACTTTGGCTGAACTTTCATTCCAAGCAATCTTGGATAGAATGAGGCAGAAGAAGCGATCATCTTTAGAGTTCTGAAAACTCTTGATTTCAGTGCTAGACTTCCAGGAGGGCCCAGCACTTCACATCCCAAGTATTTCTGACTAAAAGCCCCACACCCAGGAGCAGAGCTGGGTAGCCAAAGCCGTACCTGATTCCGACAATTCTGCTTTCCTGGGTTTGGGTGCTGGCGAAGGAGACTCTCTTTTCTCAGTACTCTTATGTTTGGGTGCTACAAGACAAAATGGAACAGCTCAGCTGCAATTCACACCGCTCCTTCACGCCCTTCTGCCCCTACAAAACGTACACGTGCTCTCTGAGGGAACAGAAGTCCCAAAGGGCAGCCAAGCCGCGATGGCGTCCCTCACCTGAAGCCCTGCTGGGTGAGACGGAGCCGCGGCTCTTGCGGGCGCGGTTGGACTGCTGGGGGGTGGGCGAGCGGCGGGGCTTGGGCGGGGGGCTGGCGGGGGGCGAGGGCCGGTGGCGGCGCCGGGGGGGGCTGGCCGAGGGGGACAGCCGGCGCGTTTTGCGGGGAGGGCTGGACACGGGTCTCTTGGGAGGCTTCTTTGGTGGAGAGCGGGAGCGCGACGAGGAAGAGGAGGAGCTGCTGCCGGACAGCGAGGCCGAGGAGCGTCTTCTCCTGCAAGTCAAAGCCCACATCAGGTCCTGCCCGGCCACAGTGGGGAACATCTCAGCACAAAGAACAAAGAACTGCAGTTGTTTGCAAGCACAGACACTGAGCCACAGACAACAGCACTTCCCAAACACGGTGGACTGCCTGCAACTCTCGGTTTGGAGAAGAGGAGGATAACGACCAATCTTTCACAGTTATTCTTAACTACAACAGTGAGCTAAAAATTGTTAGTGTCACCTTCACTGGCTTTCTGTCAATCTACAGGCTACAGCTAAGCTTTGCCCCTGGAAACAATTAGTTTTGGTTGGGCTCTCTAACTTCTGGGTGGTTAAGAGAATTGTCTGTGTTAGCACGTGTGACTTAATGATCTCCAGAGCAGATCTGGGTAAGAACTTAGTGTGCAAGGACACTAAACTGTTTTACACCAGGAGGTGAAAATTTCAGACAACTTAACAACTTAACAATTCAGAATCGATCTATCCATCCTTATGTTTTAGTCTTTCATCTTTACTTTGCAAATTTAAAAGGTAGGGCCTCAGAATTCTGCGGCAAAATTTGTGGCAAGTTCTGTTGCAATTGTGTACCTGCAGAATCCACCTTTGACTGCAGAATTCCTGAGAACCTGGAAAAAAGAAACCCTACCTTGAGTGAGATAAACATTTGCTGAAAGGGTGCTCTTGTACATTTTGCAACATACATGTTTGATACTTTTCACAGTTTTCCCAGTAACTGTGTGAAATGAACATACTGACAAATTCAGGAAATAGTCATCACCTTGTCACAGAAAGGAAGAGAAGTGTTCCTTCCTCAAAAACAACTGCTGTACACAAGAAGCATCACTTTGATTCTCTTCCTATGAAAAGGATCAGAATCTGTTCTCTCTCCATGAAGACAAATGTCTATTTTGACACTGCCAAAAGTACATCATTTACTTTGCAAGGCAGCTAAGAGCTTTGCCTCTAGAGCAATTCTTATGCTGTGAAAAATGTGACTTTCAACACCAAAGGGCAAATCTTGAAGAATCTTAAGAGAACACGAAGAAGGAATATACTTCAAGTCCAAATTTAATTTTACGTGATAGAAATACAAGTCATTATTAAAAATTCCCAACGAGTAAAATTCCCAACTTGTTCTCATTTTTTTCCCCCAGTCAGAAAAGAAAAATACTAAAACTTATGCAAAAAAGCCTTACAAGGTATCATGTCAGCCTGTGCTGGGAGCTACCCAGAGCCATTTGATGAAGCAAAAAAGAAAAAAAAGCTCTGAAATTGCCACTTTTCAGAAAGGTGGAATTCTCATCACTACCCTAACTCAGAAGAAATCATTTCACATCCGCAACTGTGTTCCCCCACAACACACTTGGGCAATGTGACACCGCAGTTTTTCCATCACTCTAATCGCACACCCGTCAGCGCTAAGGTGAGATGAACGAGGGAATTTTGCTAACACAGCTACAGTTCCCTTTAACTTTGCGGGTTTAGCACTTCCAGCTGTCTCAAAAAGCAGGGCTCTTACCGCCTCACGGGGGATCTGCTCCTCCTGTGCCTGGGTGGGGGAGGCATTCTCCGGGGCGGGCTCCTCCTGCGCGGGGACGGCCGGCGCCGCGGGCTGGGTCGCCTTCTAGGGGAGTAAGACCTGTCACAATCAGAAATTCCAATGAAAAGCAACTATCTAACTTCCATAGTTGAGGAAATCTGTCCTCGGGGCACTGAGTGCAGGGTTGCTTTCCTCCAAGTGCATCGTATTAAGGCTGTATTTAGGTGAGGATGCCAAAGGTACAGACACAATCAAGGCTTTGAAGTTTAACAACATCTCTCTATTGAGTAGCAGAATAATAAAAGAAAGAGGTAAAGAAAGTATTTTACAGCATTTTCAGCATCAATCCCATGTCCTAAAGAAAGGCTACACAATTCTCATTATCAGTATTAAGCAGCCCAATTCCTTCTCCGGTCAGTGCTGGTCACCGTGAGCATCTTCTCATAAATCAATACAAACAAAACACTCCTAAACACATTTATACACCAAATGCATCCTTCTTATTTGGTTTCTTATTTATGTCCACATCTCAACACCTCTAAAAACATCACTAACCAAGAACATTAAGTGGCACCTTCAGCAGAAAATATTCTCAAGCCTCACAATCAGCACCTGAAGCCCTACCTTGACCGTGATCTATGGCGCCTTCTGGGTCGAGAATGAGATGGAGAACGGGATCGGGACCTTGACCTGGACTTGGACCGAGTTGGGGATCTCTGACGAGTCTTCTCCTTCTCCTTCTCTCTCTCCTTCTTCGAATTACGTTCTGGTGAAGTTTCCTTAGTCTCTGGTACAGGTGGTTCAGGTTTAGGAGCTTTTGGGATATCACTGTTAAAAATAAGGACTTCATTTGTAAGCATATACAAACCACAGCCTGCAGGGCAATGTTTTAGAAGCTGCCAAGATATTCCCCTACAACAAACATTCTCCTGCCCGTTCTCTGACAAACTGCTCCAGAACTGTGAAAACAGTTAGAATGTGGTACAATGATTCAAAAAGGAGAATAAGTAACATAGAGGCTACATGATGACAACCAGCTGGAAGTCAAGATGACATTTTCACAAGTGTCAATGATGAGCAGGACAATGAAACTAGAGTGGCAGCAAAGCACACTGTCCTTAGAATTCTACCCAGGGCAAAGAAACCTCACTGAAGATTCTAAAATAAATGCTTTGGCTGTTGAGGGGCACAGGGAGGAGCAGGCATTGCCCAAGCCAAGCTCCAGTGAGGTATTAGAATGGTAATTCCATTTTTTAAAGGCAATATGTGGCTCTACACGCTGAGTTCTCACCTGTTTGAAGTTGCCTCTTGCACAACAGTCTCCTTTGGTTTCACGGAGGGCTCTGGCTCAGGAGTGGCCTCTTTCTTCTCAGGGGCAGGGGTGGCACTGCGGCTCTTGGTGCGGTGGTGGGGCGAGCGGGAGTGGCTGCGCTTCCGCTCGCGGCGCACGGGCGACGACCGCCGCCGCGGGGAGGGAGAGCGGGACTTGCGTCTGGGGAGAGACAGGGCACTCACAGCTCGGGGACAGGCACAGCTCAGAGCCCTGTGCACCCAGCACCCTCTGCAGCGTTCAAAGCACACACAGCACTGCACTTTCTGCTGCTGACTGACAGACAAATTAAGGCGTCAAACAAAAAACCCAACGCCCTCAAAACTAAAGCTAGCAAAGCCTGGAATAGATAAACCACTAAAAACAACACCCCTGACAGAGCTGCTCTGGTTTACTTGCAGTTCCTGTTCAGCAGTAGGTCAGGCCAGCCTGCTACAACAGCTAAGGGGAGTATTTCCACAGCTCAATTAATTCTTCTCTGCCACGTGTCTTCCCTCTGTTCCTGATATGCTGCCTGTGCATTTTCATTACCTTCTTGGACTCCTGGATCTGTCTCTTTTCTCTCTGTTGTCTTTGTCTTCCTTATCTCTCTTCTCTTTGTCTTCATCTTGTTTCTTCATGGAAGCCAGCTTCTCCTGCTCTATCTGTCCAACCAAATATCAGCACTTAACTCAGAGGCAGCACACACACCTTATCAAATATGCATGTCCAACACCAGCAAATATCTGCTTCAGGACCGGGACATTTTGCCCAGACAGCAGAGTTCTGCTGATCCCAAAATCTCTACTGGAACAGCCACCAATTCTGCCCCATGCTCACAACTCACCCACAATTCCATTTAAAAGAACCCTACCTGTCGTTGTTTTATTTCTTCTTTCTTCAGTTCCAGAAATGCAGTTGGAATACCAGCAATGTTTTCTTGTGCACTTAATAGCAGTGGCCACAGTTCTCCCATGAACTCCCTAGCATTTTTCCCATTCAAAAAACCAGTCAGGTTGATTTGCATCATTTTGGAATCTGGGTTCTGCAAAGAGATATGACAGGA